>NC_085842.1:250354675-251554675 GCF_035594765.1 Anolis carolinensis | reverse complement strand
GGATCAGCCAAGGCTCTTGGTATTATTAAACAATGGGGTGTCACAAAGCCTTGATCTGCTACTACAAACAACTAGGGATTCTACCACAAGATACAAATCAGCTGCCTGCCTGCATCCAAACTCAGGGTTAAGCTCCAAGCAGTCGTACTCCCAAGTAGGTATAGGATTGACAGGAGGGTTGTGTGAGTGACAGGGGCAGGCTTGTTTTCTGTTGCTGTCGATACTAGGACACAAAGCAATGGATTCCAATTGCAGGAAAAGAGATCTCATCTAAACGTTAGGGAGAACCTCATGATGGTAACTGCCGAGATGGCTGGATAGCCATCTGTCGGGGGTGCTTTGAATGTGTTTTCTTGCATAGCAGGGAGTTGTACTGTATGGCCCTTGGAGTCTCTTCCAATTCTATAATTCTACAAATCCTCGAACAAGCTTTATGAGAGATTTTCTAACCACTAGACTTTGGGAGAAGGGTTAGGTTCTGGTCTCTTCAGAACATCACTATATTTTACTATTTTAAATGTCCTAAAGTAGTTTGCAGAAATCATGACCTCTTAATTCTTGCAACTATCCTCCTAAAACCTTGCCACTTTCTGGACAGTGGCACCTCGATCTATGCTATTTTCCTACCAATTCTCCCTCCTCAAATTACCCCACTGTTGTTAGGATTCTTATGACACTTAAAGTGCTGCCCCTATCCTTCATAAACTTGTCAAATGAGTAATTATGGTCACCTTTGTGCTGGCTGCCATTTTTACAAACAAGTAGCAGAGGGAAGTGAATCATATCCTTTTGGGATAGCCTTCAAATAGAGAATATGCACTTGAATACATACATCAAAATCCTGTGCTGACTTGCTTGCAGAATCATCTCTAAAGTGGCTACTAAAACGATTGGTACAGCTGTAGCAAAGAGAACAAAAAGTACAGCTGATCTAAACTGGTGAATAGTTCAAATTCCACTCTGAATTTGTCATATTTTGTGTTGCTTTACCTCTTATTTTACATTGTATGAAAAGCCACTCTGATGAAGATGTTTTGAAAGCCATTTGAGGTGAGACCCTCACAGGCCTCCCATACTAGAAGATTGCAACTTCCAGAAAACCTAGCTGGCATAGTTAATGTTGAAGGCTGTCCAACAATATCTAGAAGGCTATGTACTGTAATTCTCATTCCTGTTCTAATCAGGGCTGACTGTTCTTTCTTCCACTTAAATTTGGGGTTGCTTTAAGCAGACCTTTGGTATGTGTATGTATTATTACAACTCCCAGCATCCTTCAGCCAACATGGTCATACTAGTTAATGAATGCTGACAGTTGCCATCTCCCAAAAATAAGTTTTCCAAGCCTGGCTTCAAATTTATTCTTAGCACTCCTTCAGAGACAGTCACACAAATGACAAATACTTTTTATAAATGTTACTGTGAATAAGAGAGGACAGACAGCTTAAAAAGCACTACTGTAGCCCAAACATACAAAACACACGTGCATCCCTCTTAATATCGCTCTATTAAGTAAGTATGTACGAATCCAAGCCACATAGCATTCTCTGAAATGTTTTCCTTTTCAGTATTCATCTCTAGGGCAAAGGGTGTCCTGGACAAAATCACTTCTCATTACTATTCACCATAATCTTGGACATCTGGCTGCAATGGGAGCCAATTTCAATACAAAAATAAACAGTGCTAGCATTATTTCCCTTTCTTTTAGAAAAGCATGTATAGCAAAGCCCTATTTCCTCTCTTAGTGTCTTCCTCTTTGTTTTGCTATTGCTGCTGCCCTTCACTTTATTCCCAGAGTTCAAATACATTACTGTGTGACTCTTCTTCTCCACAAGATGGAGATCCTTGAAAACAAAAAAAAGTGGGAATGATGTGCATGGAGTCTCTGGACAGGGTTTGCATGTCTACTTCACATTTTCGGTCCCTGCATCACAGATTTGCTGGTACTGCACTGCCCTATTCTAGGTTTACCAGTTTTTCACCCAGCCATTCTAGCTGTGCCTTCATCTGCTCTGTATTGTAAAGGCATAAAGAGATGATAAGGCTTCTTTATATGTCGTGAAGTGCTCCAGGTTGCCTCTCCTATCATGAGAAAGAGACTTTTGTGAATTGAGTGTCACAAAAATCTGGCAAATGGCTAGCCTTTGAATTATTGACTACTGTATTTTTTTTAGTTCGCGAAGAGGAATAGGATTTTCTGCCTTAGGTGACAAAATAACTCAAAGGACGTAGGGTATCAATATGCAGTTTGAACTGAGAGGAGAGGCTGGTTCTCTATTTCAAACGCTTAAATCACCAGTGGAAGCTTGAAGATTTTTTCTTGCCACTCTCTTCCCGTTATTTCCAACAGTCCAGCAAAAAGGAGGCCAATCAGATACCAAGAGCCTAATCATCCAGGAGAAACAAGAGGTGCAGCAGGGAGAATCTATCACCCCATGTGCAGCTCCCTCTTGCCAATACTTTTCCCATCACATGGGAAAAGTATTGCCCTCCCAGCGAGGCTCCATGTTGGCACCATTGGAGCCAGCACAACACAGGAAGAGTCCCATGTTGGAGGGGAAGCATCTGGTGAAGGTTTCACCCCAGTTGGGGGCTAGGCCTCCACCAGAAGTCATGCAACATTGTGTAATGTCTGGCATGGGGATCCGTCCATTAGATAGTGTGAAAGCGCCCTAGGACACTAAATTCACCCCATCTGATGAGGTCGCAAGACTGCCTCTGCTTTTTAAGCATCCACTTTCCCAGTTCTGTAGTTTGAGAAAAGATATTATTTCATGGTTGGGCAGGTGGACAACTGAGTTTCTAAACTGTAGTCCTAATAATCTCTCACCATAGGACCAATGGGAAATGCAGCACTTTTGGAAAAGCCAAAAATTGTTCACCTCCAATATACAGTGACACAATACAGATGTACACAAGTCTATTGCTATGTGTCTTAGGGTCATTTCCAGTTTAATATGACCTTAATGCAAACTGACAGCAAGGTTTTACTGGCAAGCTTTGTCCAGAGAAGGCTTGCTACTTATTTTCTTCTGGAGCTGAGAGTGTGACTTGCCCAAGGTCATCCAGTGAGTTTTCCTGTTCAAGCAGGGAATCAAACCCTGGTCTCCCAGAATCTTAGTCCATCATTCAATTACTCCACTACACTGGCTTAAAAATAAAAGCCAGTTGTTGTCACATGCTTTCAAGTTGTTTTCAGCTTATGGTGACCATCATAGAGGTTGTTTTACAAGATTCCCTGAGAGGAAGTTTGCCATTACCTACTTCTAAGGCTGAGTTTGACTTACCCAAGGTCATTCAATGAGATTTCATGGCTCATCAGGGATGCAAATCTTGGCCTTTTAGAGTCATAGTCTGGCAATCAAACCACTAGACTACACTCAGATTTACAGTCAGTTCTACTTGATGGAACTTGCTTATAGACAAATGTGTACAGGATTAGAGCTTGAAAGAGTACTCTAGTACACTTTTGAAGGCTTCTTCTCCCCACCTTGCACAAGAACATGATTTAATTTTAAGGGGAAGAAAGATTGTAGTAAAACATCAGCAAGGTCCACATTCCTGCTGTTGGGTTATGTCAGGCCAGCTGCACCTCATTCCCTGACTTGTGGGTTCTTGTAACTTCATTGAGTTGATGACCAAGAGGCAGACAAGGTTTGGGAAACAGCTCAGCTGGTTGTGGCACAGTGTTCTTATTGAACTTGTTTGCCTATAGCTTAGCAGATACAAATGTTATAAAGATCTGTGCCCTCATTTGTTCTATTCCTATTACTGTACTGCATTTTTTTCCTTTCAGAAATGCAGATAGCTGCCTGAATTGTACCACAAAATCCATAGCATGTAACGTCACTATAATAATATGTCTAGACTGCATGCTACATGTGCTTCTCTGAAAATCACTGTCATTGAGCAATGTGTCTAAGATTGTTTAATTAATTATGTGTTTCTGTTTAACTTCTGCTTTATTTATAAGTCAGTTTCTAAAGAAAGGAATAGGCAGAAACAAAAATAATATTGGAATCATCAGCCACTAAGTTCTCCCTACCATTGTAATCCAAAAGGTACAAACAATGAGAATGACTTCAATAGAAACCACTTTATCACCCACCCACCCAGTATAACACCAAGGAGGCTTCTCTGGTATGTGCTAGCTGACACTTGTACTGCTTGCTCAGCTGATGAGGAGGAAAAATATGGTGTGGATGCTGCTGAAGTCATCATGAGACAGATGGCCAAATCACACAAGCCCTCTGGATCCCTGGGGCTTGGCTAGTGATCTTGTAGAACAGCTGGTCCCATAAGACCACAGCACAGAGGAAGACAAGTTGCCATTCCCTATTCCTTCCTAAACCCTTCTGCACATGATGACTGTTTGTGCTTCCCTAATTTCCCCTACTCAACCCTTTGTCCACAAATTGGATAAAGAGGTGGCTGAGGGCTGCATATCCAGCCCATACAGTGCATTGCATTTCCCACACTCTGCATATCTCCACTGGGCATTGGGCCAAAAAAAATCCCAAGGGAGTATAGATTAATTAATACATTGTCATTTTAGAAGGGAGCATCAGTGAATTATGCCATTGACCCCAAACTTTGCTCAGTAAAATATGTCTTTTTTGATGTAGTGGTGGGAATGGAAAGGGCTCTAGGAAAAAAGGTCATGACAGTTAAATGCAATATTAAATTGACATTCAGGCTCCTGCCAGATTACTGCAACCACTTGGGGTTTTACTTTGAGAGAGCATATTATTTCAAAAAGGCAAAGTCTATGGGGTGCAGTTTCTTGTGCTCCACCTTCGAAAAAAAAATTAGTACATTTCTCAATTAGTGCAATGCAGATATCACTAATTATTTTGACACCTTCATGTTTGTAGGGAGATGGGGATATCAATGCCTGGTAATGTACACGTGAGGCATTCCAGGAGGTAACAACTTTCCTGGGCATTAAGTTAACTTAAGTAACAGAAAGGAACAAGTTAAACTATGAAATAAACTGTGTGGATTTCAGTACTTTTATATTCCCAGTGCCAGGATATAACCCAGACCTCCTATTTGTGATTGACAGCATTGTGCAGCAATGCACTAAATCAGTGGGACCACAATACCAAACACACAGCATTGGCTGATTATATATATTACCACTCTTCTCCCCCAGGGGGAATCAGAGCGGTCTTACATAATGGCAGAATGCCACATATAATACAACATGTAGAAAAACCAAACATAAAACACAAATGAAAGCTGGTATCCCAATCAAATTAAAACAATTAAACCATGTGACCATTACAAAAGGGGAATTTTCAAGCCAAAGTCAGAGCCAGTCTGTGTTCGAATTAATATTAACCCATCAGGTCATATCAGATCATATCTTAGGGTGGGCCAAATGCTTGATCCCACAACCAGGTCTTCATCTGCTTCCTGAAAGATATGAATGAGGGAGCTTCCCTAATCTCCCTTGGCAAGGAGTTCCATAGCCGCGGAGCTACCTTCGCGACACTGCTCCCGATACTGCTGTCTTGTTGGAAGACTATTGCAGCATCCACAACGAAGACCCATTTAGTGAGCAAACTCTTCAGGCAGCACAGAGTATTTTGTCCTCCATCTCTGAAGCCAAGAAAAAACAGAGGATAAAGCTGATAACAGAAGTCGACATGGGTAGGAGCAGCCAAAAGGTGTGGAGGCTGTTAAGACAGTTGAGCAATGATCCCTCACAGACTAATACCCATGCCAACATAAAGGCAGATCAGATAGCACATCAACTTCTGAAGAATGGGAAACCCAACCTTGCCACCAAAGTAGTAAGGAAACCAATAGTCAGAAAACCAGAAAATGAGAACAACAACCTTCATGAACCTTTTACATCTACTAAATTTGACATGACTCTCAATAAATGTAAAAATGGCAAAGCAGCTGGCCTGGATGATCTACGGATGGAACATATTAAGAACTTTGGCCCAAAAGCAAGGTGATGGCTGCTGAAGCTGCTGAACAACTAACTGCATTGCATCCTGTCAGATCCCCAAAATCTGGAGGAAAGCAAGAATCATAGCCATCTTGAAACCAGGCAAAGACCATAATGATCCAAAAAGCTATAGACCAATCTCCTTGTTGTGCAATCTTCACAAAGTTCTGGAGAGACTTGTTTTGCATAGAACTATGGAAAAAATAGACCAATTTATGATCCCTCAGCAAGCTGGTTTCAGGAAAGGGAAAAGCTGAATGTGAACTGAATATTTAATCACATTATTATGCTCCAGGGTTTCTGAAACTTTTCCACTCATGACCCCTTTTAGCTGAGAAATTTTTACGTGTATGTAAAATAGATATAAAAATTAGACATTTACTGATAATTTGTAAAGCTTGCTAAACAGACTGATTTTCCTTTTTATGAAGTACAGCTGAAACATTTTCTGCAGTCCACTGTAAACGCTACACATTGTTGCTAAGAGATTAGTTTAAATGTTCAGAAGTATTTTACTGTTGCCAATTTTTTAAAATTTGTTTTTATTGAGAATAATAGCTGTTGCCAATTTTTTAAGACCTCAACATTGAGCTCAAGAAACTCCATTTGGGATTGGGACCCACAGTTTAAGAAGCAGAGCTCTAGTCCAAATGTTCTTTAAGGGCTTCCTGAAGTGTTATTTTACATTTTTATATGTCCTCTTTTCTATGCTTTTTATACATTTCCTGGCCTTTACTTTGCACCACATTAGTTTTACATTCGTTTTTATGTGACCGGCAATGATATTTGCACTTGGAAACCCAGCCCTAAAAATGGTGTCATTAAAGTACGTCATCACAAATCCCTCTGATGGTGCATCTAACCAGCAAGACTACCAAACGAGACATCAAAAAAAAAAAAAAGAAAGAAAGAAAGAAAGAAAGAAAAAAAAGAAAAAAAAGGAGGTATTAGCATGTGCATAGAAATGTGTAGTAGAAGAATGCATTTTCAAAGAAGCACCACAAATGACAACTTCTCCCTCTGTTATCGCCGTTGTCATCATCATCATTGTGGTCATTATCATCATTTAAGTCCCACCTTTTTCCCAAAACTGGGATTCCAGAAGGCTAACATATTTAAAAGATTAGAGTTAAAAACATACAAAAGCCACATTAAACAAACATGTTAAAAACATACACTTCAAAAGATTTAAAGGAACAATTTAAAGTACTGTACAATTCAAGTAGTAGCTTCCTGATTTTATGGAGGAGTATATGTCTCACTGGAAGTCTGAACAGCACTCTCATTATCAACGAAGATGTAGTACAGGTTCCACTCCTATGGCCATATTGCTTAAATCCGTGTTATATCCATTGTCAGAGATTTGAATACATACTCTTTACTTTCACATTGCAGAGCCCAGAAAGAGAGCTATTTCTTTGAGTTAAAACACTCAGAATTCTCTCCCAGTCTGGCAAACTGAATATTTGTATAACCATTGGCAGCAACTGCTGAATAGAGAAGGCCACATGGATTATAGTATGAACTCCATATCTGTGGAGCACACATTCTAAGGCACGGTCACCACGTGGGATACCTGAATGTTCATATATTTTTATTAGTTTGGCCAGAAGCATACCATAAAGTTGCACTGGAGGACCTAGCAAGGCCCATAAACATTTTGGTGTGTGTGGGGGGGTTACCTTTTGGAGTGTGGGGAAGTGAAATTGTGGCTATTAAATTCATGGATAAGGGGGGCATACTGAATTTCTCATGAGGCCTAAACAAAAACATCCCTTAATCTTTTTTTTAGATGAACCAATATCATGGTGAGGGAATGACAGAGATGATCACCTTCAGTAGTGCTTCAGTGTTTTTGTAGTGCTTACTTACTTAGGTGATCCCTCACTGTCCAAGTATGATGGTCTTCCAAGTTCTTGGAAGATGACTGTGCATGATTTTTTTTTAATGTATGGAGGTCGGTGTACAGCCGATCAACACACGATCTTTACAGAATGAGGGTCCCAACCAGTGGTGTGGTTAACATGACAATGGTGGCTTCTCAGTCTGTTGCAACCTTCTTCTACCTTCACATCTGTTGTAGCATGTACCATGTTATCTTCCGCCTGATCCGCTGTTGAGGTCTTCGGACTGTACTTGGTCTGGAACTTCCCCTGCGGTCCCCCCGGGAGTGGATGATTCCAGTGGTTACGCCGACAGGTTCATTGGAACACGCAAGCCCTCTCACCACAACAAGGTGACAATCCATTTGTTTGTCTGATGCTCTGGAAGCAGCATCAGTTGAAGCACAACGTGGGATCTGTTTGAATTCATTTCTCATTGCCACGAGAGAGCCAATATGAAAGATATCAACTTCAGTTTCAAATCACAACGCTACACAGCAGCTGAGAGTTCATTATATTTTGCTGGCTTCCACAAGGTGTTGTGTATTTTTCGCACTCTCCCCCTCTCCCTTAGTCTTGTTTAGCAGGTGACATCAGAGACAGCAACAAATTGCACAGCAAATGATCACCAGCTTCTGTGATGCGGAATCTCTCAAAGCACGAGTGGGTTTCAGGGGTGAGAACTTGTTGCTGGTGGCAAGGTTAAGAAATAGCATTGTGAGCAATTAGCAACTAATCTGTGAACTCCTCTCTAGTTTCCCCACCATCTTCATTTTGAAGCTTAATGCACGAGGAGCCTTTTTGTAAACTAGTTAAAATACTGTGTGCATATAATGAGCAAAACTAGAAGAACATGTAAAGCGTTTAGAAAATTGCAAGATCTATGCACTGACTTACTTTTTGTTGTTTGTTGGATTATACTGATTTCTACTGATTCTCATTTAAGTCAGTCAAGAAGGAGAGGCTGAAGGGTACTTCCGGTGTGGCGAGCATGGCGGCTGGTGGGGCTCTCTGATCTCTCTCGGAGTGCCTGTCCTTTCCAGCGGTCCCGAAGAGCGATAGCTCCGACCTTACTGGTGGATCGAAGCCAGAAGGATTGCTGAGCCCACAGGTTGCCAAACCGACGGCTGAGTGGGCTTTCCTTTCCCCTCAAGGGAAGGGAGCCCCCCGGGCCCGGTACAGGCAGCCGCAGGGCAAGCAGATCGCGGAAAGGAGAACTGAGACTCCGGCTGGGGATCTCAGGATAACAGCCTGCCGGCGCCACATTTTTAAACAGACGAAAGGAAGAGCTATGTAGCTCAACGAAATGTAAGCTTAGCGAGAGGTCTCAAAGCATCGAGGCACCAATCTACACCCCTCCTCCAAAAACCGTTTGGACTAAGAAAACTACGGAGAAAAGCAGCCCAGGGAACTGTGCTCCGGAAGGCAAGGAACGTTTATTTGTGAATTAATTTTGCAACTAATCAAACTAGAAACTGATTCGCATAAAATATATAAAATATAGCTAATGAACTTACGGAAAAAGTAAAATTAATTGTGTAAATTAAATGGAATCAATAATATTCAATGTCATTCAGTAATATTTAATGCTTATCCTGGGGAGAATAGAAGGAGACGCCATTACATTCAAAAAAATAATCAAAGAAAGAAACGGACTAACCTTGAAAGAGACATTGTTTTGGCTATGGGGAAGCTTTGTGTAAATAAATCCGGCTACAAAGAATCCGCCCACGAGATACAGGCGAATCAGGACCCAGACGCCGAGGAAGGGTAGAGAGAGGGAGAGACGTGACGTGCAGGAAGAACAGAAAGGAGGGGGAACTCTCCAAGAGAGAAAGGGGAAGCCGTAAGGGAGAACACAAAGGGAGACGGACACATATTCCATCCAAAAAAAAAAAAGAAGGGGCGGATCTAAGACAGCAGAAAAGAAGAAGGGCAGAAGAGATGTGACGGAGACTATAGGTGACGGAACCCATCCTCAAAAGGGCGGAAGCGACGTACGGAGAGACGGCGGGAAAGAGGAGAATTACAGACAGAGAGGAACCGTGTCAGCAGAAAGGGTTCCATCCTGGAACGTAAGACAAAGGGGCAAGCTTCAGAAGGACTATAGAGTGGGTACAGTGAACGGAAACGCTGAAAAAGAAGACTGGGGGAAGGAGAGGTTCATGGATGGTGAAAACTGGGTCCAGAGCCATAGATGATAAGAAAATTGATTCGAATATAGATTTTGCCAATAAGACTTATGTAACATAAGGCAATATAATCACTAGACAGATAGTGTCCCATACACATAAAGGTTAATTAAGAAGAAAAAGAAAGAAATATATATATATATATATACATATTCTTCTCCTTTTTTTTTGGGCTAACTTTTGTAAATAGCTAAACACAAAGAAAAGGAACTATATATTATAGTTATAAGTTATTATAAGGAGATATACAGGAACTATATTCAAATAGATTTCAATACTAAAGATCAACCATCGGCGACTACAAACTACTAGCAATAATAATAATACTGTAAATAATAATATCAATATTTCTTTTTCTTTTTTTTTTATATAGACATCTATATTTTTGACCTTTTTCCGAGTAGCAGCCAATAATAATAACACTGTAAATAATAACATCAATTTTTTTTGTATAGACATTTATGTTTTTGACCTTTTTCCGAGTAGCAGCCAACCAAAAGATGGCCGCATATAAGAACAAGCAGGAGGAAAAAAGAACGACAGCACCTGCGTTTGGCACGATAAACATGTCAAGAAGAAACTCCCTCCCGGAGGAAGTCACACTAAAAGATTTAATGAGAGAAATCCAGAAAATCTCCGAGAAACAAGATGCCTACCAAAAATTATCAGACGAACAGATACTAACACTAAGGAAAGACTTTACTGAACAACTTGCTGCAGCCAAAAACGAAATTACCAACGAAATTGGGGAGATGAAAAAAGAAGTGGATACTCTCAGACAAGAAATCCAGGAAATAAAAAGCGATAAATCTAAGATAGAGAAATCTCAAGGAAGACTACAAACAAAGATGGACAACTTAGAAGTCAAGAGTCAAAAACTGGAAATTAAACAAGAACTATTAGAACAAAGAGAATTAGAATTCCAACTAAGATTTAGAAATATACAAGAAGAAAACAAAGAAAACATAAGACAGATAATAACTAAAATAACGGCGGATTTACTACAGATTACAGAAGAAGAAGCAGACGAGAACATTGATAGAGCATATAGGATTACGACAAATTTTTCCAAAAGAAACAAAGTCGCCAGAGATGTCATCGCACAATTTGGAAGAAGGAGAATTAGAGACGACATTTTGAAACGTAACAATTTGAACCCAGTACTTTATAAAGGAAAGAAAATAGCAATCTTAAAAGAATACCCATTGTCAACACTGACGAAGAGACGGAAGTACTTGTTCTTGACAGAAGAGTTAAAGAAACATCAAATTAGGTTCAGATGGGAACGAACGGAAGGGATCATGGTATCTTACAAGGAGGAAAAATACTGGTTGACCACTGAAGAGAAAGCAAAGGACTTTTACAAAAAATTGAAAAGAGAGATGGAACCTGAACCAATGGAACATAAAGGCGCAAAAGATAAGAAGAGAATCAGGACAGAATCACCGGAAAAAGAAGATATACACTTTGGATTGGCAAAGACGAATTTGGAGGTACTTAAGGAAGTTGAAGATGAAGAAGGAAATAAGATGCTTCTCAAATAATGTTAATGGGATCAACTCACCCATAAAAGAAAAAGGATTTTCAACCAAATAAGAAAAGGCAACTACGATATAGTAGCCCTCCAAGAAACACACATCGCACAAAAACATGTGGCGCATTTGGTCCAGAAAAATTTTGGAAAAGAATTCTATGCTTGCGCCCCAGAAAAGAAAAGAGGTGTAGTTATTTATGTCAACCCAAAAATACCGGCTCAATTGGCGTTCAAGGACAAAGTTGGAAGAATAATTGGAATCCAAATTACAGTTGAGAATCAAAGAATATTGATATGCAACATTTACGCACCGAACGGCCCCAAAATCGACTTTGTGGAGGAATTAAAAGATTTAATATCCAAAGAACACTTCGACGACTTGATGATAATGGGAGACTTTAATGGAGTAATGGACTGTACAAAGGACAAGAAAAACGACTCCAAAAAATATAGAGACAAAAATTCTGGCAAACTTCCGACCTCATTTATAAATTTCTTACAAGATTTCAATCTGCAAGACTCCTGGAGAATTCACCACGGGTCAGAAAAAGACTACACATTTTACTCGGACCGACACCAAAGCTGGTCCAGGATAGATATGGTGCTGACTACAAACACATTGACAACAAAAATTGCAAGAATTAAAATACTACCAAGAACTCACTCGGACCATTGCCCAATTGAAACAATACTATACTCAACCCCGAGACAAAGGAAGTGGCGCCTGAACGATAATCTATTAAAGGAAGAAGAAGATATAAATAAGAATAGAGAAATCCTTAAAGAATACTTTGCTATAAACGATATCCCCCAAACCTCAATTCAAACGGTATGGGATGCGGCCAAAGCAGTAATGAGAGGGCATTTCATTAAACAGAATGTGATAAGAAATAAAAAAAGGAATGAAGAAATGAACAGAACAATGAATGAAATCAAGAAGTTTGAAGAATTACTGAAAAAGAACCCCAAGGATGGAAAAAGTAAAACAGAGCTGGAAAAACTTCATAAACAAAGAATTTTTCTAGAAACAGAACAATTAGCGAAGGAACTTAAATTCATCAGACAATACCACTTTGAAAACGCTAATAAACCGGGCAAATGGCTTGCAAGAAAAATAAAGAAAAAGAGACAAAACCAACATATTATTAAACTGGCTGCAGAAGACAAGATTTATACAACGGATGAGGATATCAGTACCCAATTCACCAAATTTTACAAAAAAACTCTACTCTAGAGATCAGATCAAGAGAGAAGACATTCAACAATTTTTGAATTTACAAAGATTGCCGAAAATATCAGATCGATACAGAGAAGAACTAAATAAAGAGATATCAGACCAAGAAATCATCACCGCTATTAAGAAAGCTGATACAACTAAAGCACCTGGCCCGGACGGCTTCACGGCAACATTTTACAAGGTTTATAAGGAAGAACTACTACCTTACCTAAAGAGACTGATGAATCAAGCTCTGACTATCCAAAAAATCCCGGACTCATGGAAGAT
Source organism: Anolis carolinensis (assembly GCF_035594765.1). Classification (NCBI taxonomy): domain Eukaryota; kingdom Metazoa; phylum Chordata; class Lepidosauria; order Squamata; family Anolidae; genus Anolis; species Anolis carolinensis. The sequence goes on along the minus strand of NC_085842.1, from coordinate 251,541,603 downwards.
GGCTAACATTATAATGATCCCTAAAGACAATTCGGATATAACGGATGTAAGAAATTACAGACCAATTTCACTACTAAACTTAGATTATAAACTTTTCGCAAATATATTGGCGGACCGACTAAAAATTTTCTTGAATGACTGGATTAGAGAAGATCAGACAGGATTCTTACCTAAGAGACATCTAAGGGACAACGTTAGAATAATCGTCGATATTATCGAATACTATGAAAAGAACATCCAAAAAGAATGTGCCCTGTTGGCCTTAGACGCGGAAAAGGCCTTCGACAGTGTGAACTGGGATTACTTGATGCTCTTAATTAAGGAATTAGATATGGGCCACTACTTCACAAATGCAATAAAGACAATATATGACCATCAGGAGGCCAAAATAATAATCAACGGAAGGGAGACAAGAAGTTTTAATATTAACAAGGGGACAAGGCAGGGATGCCCTCTCTCACCCCTGCTATTTATATTATGCTTAGAGACACTTCTGAACAACATAAGAGACGACAAAACCCTGACAGGAACGAAGATCAGAAAAGATGAAGTTAAAGTCCGTGCCTTCGCTGACGATCTGATTTGTATTATAGAAAATTCACAGGAGAATATAGAGAGATGGATGACAAAAATAGAAGAATATGGAAAGGTCTCAGGGCTGCGGATAAACAAAAAAAAGACTATGATATTGACTAAGAATGTCTCCAAAAAAGGTCAAGAAAAAATCAAAGAATTAACAGGCCTCCAGGTTACCAACAAAATTAAGTACTTAGGGATAACCCTAACAGCGAAGAATGCCCAACTGTTGAAGAACAACTATGAAACAAAATGGAAAGAATTAAAAAAGGAGATGGAAAAATGGAGATATCTAAATTTATCCCTAATGGGCAGAATAGCAACTATCAAAATGAACATACTCCCCAAAATGTTATTTCTTTTCCAAACAATTCCAATATTAAGAAGTCCACAACTATTCAAGAACTGGAACAAAGACCTCGCCAAATTCATCTGGCAAGGCAAAAAGTCAAGAATAACACTTTTAAATTTAACAGATGAGAAAAAAAGATGAGAAAAAAATTCGGCTTACCCGACTTAAAATTATATTACGAAGCCTCTACTATGGTATGGATCAAGGACTGGGCCAACCTAAAGAAGACGAAGATCTTGACATTAGAGGGATTCGACCTTAGAGGGGGCTGGCATTCGTACCTGTGGTACGATAGGAAAAGAATTGAAAAGGGCTTTGGAAATCACTTTATAAGGTCAGCCCTCATCAAAACGTGGGAAAAATATAAAAATAGAATGTACCAGAAAACACCTCTATGGGTATCACCGTTAGAAGCGATACAAAGAAGAGAATTAGCCTGGGAAAAATGGCCGACGTACAAAGATGTATTACAAAAAGTAAACGGCAATTATACTCTAAAAAATCAAGAAGAAATAAATAAAACATCTAAGAATGTATCCTGGTTCCAATACAGGCAACTTAAAGAATCTTTCAACAAAGACAAAATAATAGGCTTCAAGGAGAAAGAATCCTTTTGGGACAAGATAATTCATTTAGAAAAGAAAGAAATGGCAAGGATATATAAAGTACTATTAGAATGGTCGACGGAAACAGAAATGGTAAAGGACTGTATGACTAAATGGGCCTCCAACATAGGTCATCCAATAAAAATGGAGGATTGGGAAAGAAATTGGAATAAAAGACTAAAGTACACATATGCATATGAAATAAAAGAAAACTGGTATAAAATGATGTATCGCTGGTACCTCACACCACAAAAATTGGCAAGATGTTATAAAAACCTACAAAACAACTGCTGGAAGTGCGAAACTCAGGAGGGATCCTTTTTCCATATGTGGTGGTCTTGTAAAATTGCAAAAAAGTTTTGGACAAAAATTCATGGGAAAATTCAGGAAATATTAGGAATAAAATTCCAAATGAAACCAGAATACTTTCTTTTAGGAATGCCGGATTTTGAAATGGATCTAAGCAAAGACATACTATTCAATTATATGGCGACAGCAGCTAGAATGATCTATGCCAAAAACTGGAAACTGAAAGAAATACCCCAGATAGAAGACTGGTTTTTGAAATTGCTAGACATTATGAATATGGACATTTTAACACAATACCTCAAAAGGAATCAAGGAATACCAAAAAAATCAGCTGACTGGACTCTACTGAAAAAACATATTAAATAACAAAAGAAGAAACCCAAATTTCCAAAAACAAGATTAATATGACTAATTGGGCGGAGGTGTTAAAGACAAGACACGTACATCTTCAGATGAACATTTGGTCTTTATTCTTCTTTTTTTTTAAACCTCGATGCAAAAGATCGGAAGCGGACAATTCTTCCCTCCCACTTTGGTGGGATAAATGTTTCTTTTTTTTTTTTTTATTTCTTCCTCTGCTCTGTTTAGGTTTGTTTTGCCTTGTTTAGGTTTGTTTTGCCTTGTTGTTGTATATATACAGGGCTTCACCCTCATCTTATTTTCCTACTTTCCTGTTCCACTTATGTTCTCCTACTTTCAATGTAAAGGAAAATAAGTACAGATGGACTACTATGTATGCTAAATGGAACATAATGTGGGTTTGTTTGTTGACCTCGTTCGTTTTTTCTTTTCTTTTTTTTCTTTTTCTTCTTCTTTTATCTCCTTCTCTCTTTTTTAATGTATTCCCAATACTCAATAAAAAAACTAAGCAAAAAAAAAGGAGAGGCTGAAGGGACATTTAACAGTTAACCTCAATTTTTACAAAAAATAGTTTTTCTTTACTTAACGTCTACAGTACTCTAATATTTCTTGCAAATGGCCCAAAGCAGCATTGCCCCCTTCCCCCACATTACCACAATAAGGCTTTGAATTTTTATCAGATTCCATATTTAATTAGATGAGCATTATAAAGTCATTGTAGTGTATAAAAAGTAGCTGAACCTTGGCTTGGGATGGATCATAAATTCTTTTCCCCCCACGATTTGTCATCCAAAGAACTTGTATTACATCTTCCAGCCACTCTCAGGCCTATGGACATTTTCTTTAAAACTGATTATGTATAATTCTCTCCTTTTTTCAGATTGTTCCTCACTATGAAAATCTTTTGATTTGCTGAGGAATGTGTCTATTAACAGAGGATCTGAACTTTACAGACAGAATCAGCGGTTTATTGGTAAGTCAATGTTTATTTCAGCCCCTTTGAATGAATGGGTCCACTCTCCATGACACTATAAGTGATGCTGATTTGCTGGATTTAGCATTGGCTTTTGCTTGTTGTGAACCCTGTTTCTGGTATTCCTGATTGCTTTTGGACAGGGCTTAATGGGGGGGGGGGATAAGGACATTATCTCCCATATAGGAATTTTGCCCCCACAAATGAAATGTACCTTCTATTTCCAAATATCTAACATTACACAGTCTGAGACATTTACAGTTGTTCACGCCTTGAATTGTTTGCCTTCTCTAGTTCACTCTTTTACGGATGTCTGGACTGTATTTCTAAATACGTAATTGAAGTTTCAAGTTATTGCGATGCTAGAAATTTAGGGACTGAAGGGACATTTCATTGGGAGGCAGAATCTTTATTTAAGGGGGCAATGCCCCCAAAACTACACCTTTGGACCATTTTGATTTCTCTAACCTTTGGTAATTTCCTAGAGTTCTCTTTGGCCTGTTCCCTGCTTTGCATTACAACCTGCCAGAATACTCCTCTGTTTACCTGACTTTGTCTTGTTTACTGATCATCCTCTCAGTCTGCTCTTTCAGTGCTCTTGTGAATTTGTGTGCATTGTCTAGGTTTAAACCCTGTACTTTTGCTCCCCTACACTGATAACTTACTCTATGAACTCTGTGATCCACATATGACCCATTTGCAACCACAAACAGGATGCCCCACAAACCTATGGAACAAATTCGGGAAACACAGGGAAGGTGCCATGGAGAGAGGGAAATTGTTTCAGTTTTATTAGCAATAGCCATTCCACTGGCAGTTACAAAGAGTGGATGCAAGCCAATGTACTGTAATCAACAAATACTAACACCTTTTGATTACTTAGAGAATTTGTTGAAAAGTTCGCCCATCTATTCATCACCCGTAACTTTATTGATACCCTGCTTTTCCCCCAAAGTGGGACTCATGTTGCATTTGCTCTTGGGCATTCTGGCCAAGGACGATGAAATTTGTAGTCACAAGGATAGCAGAATTTCTGCATAAAATCATTCTCTTAACATGTGGAAGGTCTGTAATCATCTCATCACAGCTGCTGGAAACAGTGCAGCCTCAAATAAGGAAATGGCTGTCATCACTTCAAAAGACCACTCCTCACCAGTGGCTATATATAGAACTATATGGGAATATTTAATAATGTGAAGTACCTGCCCGTTCTTTGCAGCCAAAAGTTACCATACCTAGATTTTCCGATGTATTTTGCAATCTCCATTTTAGAGCTTTCTAATGCTATATTTAAATTTATAATGGTGGATTTTAGACCCTAAAAAGGACTTGTGAGTAGATTTTTTTATAGTTCTCTGAAATGGCTAAAATGGTAAGGCTGGAATGGGTATAGGTGTCAAAAGACATTGCTCAACTAGCCGAATAGATTTTGTGCTATGTTTTCTGCAGTAAGCCATGCCTCTATCAGAGAACAGGAGCAAACAAAGTGTATCTCTGCTGGACAAACACTAAACTACAATCCCTCAATCTAATGTTCTATACATATCCACTTTTAGGTCTTGACAAATTATGTAGTAAGAGTTTACAGATGTTCACATGAGTTATGGTCAGATTGGAGTTAAAGACTGTGATTAGAAAAGCAACACACATCTTAAGATAGCTGTAATCGAATGGGATGTTATTATTGCTATGAATCTTTGCATCAGTTTTTTCCAAAACCAAAAACACGTGCATCTTTTAATCAGAATACATTCTTCCATTTCTGCCCCTCCTTCACATACACATTTGGCTAAAACTGTCACTGTTTTCTCTTTGGTGTGCTGCTGGGACTTGCTATTCTCATCTGTAAAACAGAAGTTAGGCTTTTTAGTGGTAGAATATTCAGATTTTCATATCCTTGTAAAATTCCAAAGTGATTTGCTAGCTGCTATTGATGGTAGAATTTAACGCTCTTACCAATAACTTCAGAAGAGGTAATCTCAAAGGCATAGGCATAGGTCCAAATATAATAATCCACAAACTCTGTTTATGAGGACAAATTCCAGATTCCAGGCAAATGTTTAGGGGGTTTTAGCCTTCTCTGATGCTCTCTGCTTCAAATTAAGACCAGAAAGATGTGGAAGCAACATTGTAAACACAAAAAGTTGCAAATGCAGAAACTTTCTAGACAAAGAAAACCATCAAGTACCGTATATACTTGAAGATAAGCCAGGGTTTTCAGCCTTTTTTGAGCTGAAAAAACCTCCTGGCTTATAATCGGTTCAAGGCCAGGCAGCGGAGCCTGGAGGCCATTGCTTACAATATATGATATATTCCTCTCTTTTCTTACCCTCCCTTATCAGTGTGTTTTCTTTTCCAAAACCTCCCTCGCTCTTAACCAAGGGAATGTTTTGAAAAGTGAGATAAGTCCTTGCAAGTCAGGAAGAATATCTATCTATCTATCTATCTATCTATCTATCTATCTATCTATCTATCAATCTATCTATCTTATAAAGGCATTTTCCTCTGAAATATTTGTTAATCCTGCTATAGATATGTAGGCATTTCCCACTGCAAGCCTTTGCAATCCCTTTATACCTATATATCTCTATCTATCTATCTACATTAATTTTATATATGAATTTAATATGAGATCGGGGGATATAATTTATTATTATTATTATTATTTTGTTGTTGTTGTTGTTGTTACCATAGTGTTGATACCATATTGTTTTTATTGATCCTACTTTTCCACTTACAGAGCTAGGTTATTGTTTTTCTTTGAAATATGGTAAATATTACAAAATGTTTAACCTAAATTAAGCCTCAATTAATGTTATTTTATTAGTATCTATTTTTATTTTTATTTTGAAATTTACAAGTAGCTGCTGCATTTCCCACCCTTGGCTTATACTTGAGTCAATAAGTTTTCCCAGTTTTTTTGTGGTAAAATTAGGTCCCTCAGCTTATATTCGGGTCAGCTTATATTTGAGTATATATGATATTTGTTGCTGTCCCACAGATAATACTTTTAAGTTTAGAACTGGCAGGATCCCCTAATTAGTATAGCTGCCTTCTGGTCCAAAAATAGCATTTACAAGTTCTACTTTTTCATGACACCTAAAATGGCAGTGTTGTGTGATTTCAGCTCTACTAAAATCGCGGGTTCTGTGCTTGGAGTGGAAAGCTTCCAAAGACACGGATGGGCTGAAGGCAAAATCAGAAGCTTTATTCTCAGTGACCAGAGAAGATGTCAGTGGAGAGAGCCCTCTAAAGAACTGAAATATCTCACCGTGAGTAATGCACAGTGAGTAATGCACAGTCCTTAACAATACAATCCTATGGGATAGAACGAAGAGCTTCGCTTGAAGACTGCAGAGCTCTAATGGGCTCATAAAGGGAGATGAAGTCTTATGAATATCCTGGACCTAAGCTGTGCACATATGCATTGAATTTTAGGAAATACTTTTGGGGAAAAAACCATATAATTCAGTGAAGTAATCCAAAAGATATTATAATTCAATATGCAGGATAGTCTGGGATACATTAATCACACTGTTTTGCTTTGGAATTCATGAAGGACAAATTCCTTAAGCATCCCTAATTTCTTTCAAGACCTTCCTTTTTGAAATCCAAACCTAGAAAGCAAAATACTATGGAAGCAATGTCTCTCAGTTTGTAAGAGGCAAACCACATCTCTCCTAATACTTTTACCAATTCCTTTTCACTCAAGGAAAATATGATCTTTTTGTAAAAATTAGGATTAATAAGAGAAATAAATCTTTTGATTGTTCTCAAGGGGCATAGTTGCTTCAAACTTCAATCATGGGAACTGAAACAATTTCCCTCCTGTAGTTAACATTTATATTAGTTTTCCTGACATCGCCACATTATAAAGCAGATTATATTAAAGACAAAGCAAAAGAGTACAGAATATTTCTGTTGCTAAAACAAAGACTCTGTTCCTCAAGCTGTTTCACAGCTGCTGAGTGGCCAAACTTGTTTTTTTTTTTTTAAGCTGATTTGCTTGTCAAAGTATTAATATATATGTTTCCCTTGGTACATGGTTTAGCATGGAAAGGTAACTTGTAAAGGATATAATGATTAATATGAACTCTGTTTTCTTATTTATCAAGCATGTCTAAAGCCATATGCAATGGTCCACATGCAGCAATTTCCCTCTTGGCCTTCATTTGAATCTTCTTTTCCTCATGCCAGCTAGGCTGGAAATGACAGAACTGGGTGATCAAAAACAGCCTTGTCATTGCAAACTGCTGCTGCAAGACAGATTTATTGTAACAACCGTGAGCTATCCATTAATGGATCAGTTTGCTACAGAGAGCAAATGAAAGGTGAGTACAGTGAGCCCTTGGTATATGCTGAGATTTAGTTTGAGGAGCCCCGTGGATAGCAAAATATGTAAATGCTCAAATACAATGATATACAATGGCATAGTAAAATGACATCCCTTATATAAAATGGCAAAATCAAGGTTTTCTGTTTAGATTAAAATATATATTTTCAAGCCCTGGGGTGTTGAATGCAAGGATGCAGAATCCGTGGGCTGCAAGGGTGACTGCAGTTTAGTGTCACTCTTCCAAAGAGAGTCAAGTTACATACCAAGGTCAAAAACCTATTATTAGTGCTTAACTCAGATGTAGATTGGTACTACAATTCCTTCAGTACTATGGATATGGTTATAGGCTTAATCCAGAGTTTACAAAAGTTATACCATAACTTCTTTTGGATTTTTTTTCTGGTCCAGAAAGGGAATGTTTCCAAGTTCTAGTTAAATCATTTGAGATTTATTTATTTGTGGATTCAGAGCTAAGGTGATTTTTGGTACAATCATCCCTTGAATCATGCAGTTTGGAAACCCATGTGAGGCCTTTCCAGACAGGCCCAAAAATACAGGACTTGTTGTGCTTTTACTGGAGGTGTCCAAATGGTGCCCCCGGTAAAAGTGAATTAATTAGACACCTGATAAAACCTGGATCTTAGGTAAGATCTGGGCCTTACCAGGTGTGGACACTGTGTAGATTAAGCCCAAGGATCACATTGTGTCGTCCCCGGGTCTAATCCACACCTGGTAAAGCCTGGAGAGCCTACCTAAGTCACGTGATGCCGGGCCCAATCCACACAGCCATCTCGGTTTTTCAGGCTCCATGAGCCTGGAAAACCAAGGGGGCACCCACTCCTCCCCCAAACCCCTAAACTACCCCTAACATTTTAAAAAACCTTACCTGACCACCATTAAGGAACTCGTTGAATCCTCCTGGCATGTAGAAATGACGTGCCAGAAAATGAGGATGAGGAGGAAAATCGCTCTCCCCCCCATCTCCTGGTGAGTCATTTCAAGGATTCAAGGTGTTCCTTAATGTCAGCCTGGTAAGTTTTTATTTTGTTTTAAGGGTAATTTGAGGGTTCTTCTGGGTGTCTGGGTGCCATCCCGGTAATTGGATGACACCTAGACACCCTTCCCAGGAAAGCTCAGGTCTGGGGGCCCTTGTGAGGACAAAACCCCACACCAAAGCGGGTTTTTAAAATCTACTTAAAATCTGCCTAGGGAGATCAGGCAAGCCCCCACCTTGATGGCATTTCGGAAGAGTCTGAAAACTTGGCTTTTCACTCAGGCCTTTGGTTAAGATCATCTTTTTCCCATCATAATTATTATGCTCCTCGACCTTTTGCACTGGTTGCTCTTCCCGATTCCTGATTGATTGATATTACTCAGGACTCCTCCCTACCGTACCTAATGTGACCTTAAATGATTCTAATGCACTTTATCTATTTATGAATTTGTTACCCATAATGTGCACCGTACACTTTGCTTATCCACTATTGGAACCTCATTGTTTTTAACCTGATGTTTTAATTCTGCGTTGTTTTTTTTAACTTATTGTTAAAAAATATATATATTGGTTTTGTTCTTGTCCTGATGTTTTATATTTTATCATTGTTTGTATTTTGATTTTGCTATAAGCCGCCCCGAGTCCCCTTCGGGGGAGATGGAGGCGGGATACAAATAAACTTATTATTATTATTATTATTATTATTATTATTATTATTATTATTATTATTACTTCGGGGTGGATTTCACCCCTGTCTAGAAGCACCCATGGAGTCATGGTTTAACACAGAGAGAAGTTTTCCCCTCACCATGGATCTTTGACCACTGTCCTGTTTTGAATTTTCAAGCAGCATTGTAGCTGGATACGTACCCTGTAGACTTAACCACCACAATGAGACCAGGCTTCTGTGCGACACGAGTTGTCCCATTCATTTTCCTTTTTAGGACTGTGCATTACTCACTGTGGGTTTTCTTGTTGCTGGTCAGTGTGCCGAAAGCTTTCTCATTCCTTCTAAAGTAACTTTATTATTTTTTGAATAAAGAGAGCTCACATTCAGTTCTTGGGGATGCACAGAATCATTGTATTTGTATAGAAAAGGAACAGCAAGAATCTTTATAGCACAACAGGGTTGTTAGGAGGGTTTCAGATAGTAATGAAGGGCATGATGCGAAACATAAAAGAATAAACTCCAACTAAAGAGAAGATCGCCAAGAGACCCTGTACTATATCAGAAGAATCACAATATAGTTATTGTACACTGAAGAGTATTTTTGGCAGAGGCTTGTAGCAGACCTACATACAATGGGCTCCTTGGGAGAGCAGCACATCTAAATGGATATCTGATCCAACAGATGAATATTTACAGAAGTGACTCACGTCTGCTTTTGTCATATATATCTGTCTTTATAGCTCTTTTATGACTTGGTTCCACAGCCCCAGAAAGAGAGCCCATAGACTTAGGACTTGCGGATGTTTCCAGATCTAACCCCTAGGACTATTCTCAGCTTCCAATTTTTGGCACATAATCAATAGAAAGAGGAATAAATTGGACTACATCTGCCCCTCTTTCAGTGGTCATCCATTTCTGACCTCGATATTGAACTCAATGTCATAAAGGGGGCAGGGGTGGGTTCATGTGCAGAGCTGGTTTTAGGCCAGTAGTTTTATACAGATCAGATTATTTAACTCTTGTATTTTTTATTTGAAAATAAATATCAAAACAGTGCTTTGGATTATAATAAATTATAAAGTTTTTATGGAAAATGTGCACATTCTGTTTTTATTTTTTATATGTTTTATATGTTCATCATATGTAAATATAATGTATTATATTTTTATTTTTTATATTTGAAATTTATTTAAATTGTGATCTAGGAAAAACTCCTTTTCTTCTTCTTCATTGGCAACATGTATTGTTTACAATAATGTATAGAATGCTTTATTAAAGATGTTTGATGACACAAGCCTGAAAGGTTTATCTGGGAATACTTCATGAATTGAAGTCTAGAATTATTCAAAATGATTTGTGTAAGACACTTTCTTTTGCATTTGGAAAGGATGATCAAAAGTTAGTATATTGCTTATTCTTGTAATTTCAAAAATACTTTTTAAAAACCCTGAAGTTAACAATTTTTGTGGGGAGAGGGCTCAAATACAGTGGGCCTTTGGTGTCTACTGAGGTTTGGCTCCAGGACTCCCTGTATACCAAAAAGTCTGAATGCTTAAGTCCCAGTATATTCAGTGGTGTAATAAAATGGTGACCCTAGAATCATAGAATCGTAGAGTTGGAAGAGACTTCGTGGGCTATCCAGACCCTTATATAAAATGGAAACATCAAGGATGAGTTTTGGGAGTTTTTGTGGGAAGGGTATATTTCTGAGATGTGAATAATTGAATCCATGGCAAAATAACCTGGCACTGTCCATGTGGCTATAATGGTATGTATGGAGGGTATATTTCTCTGTTGCAAAGAACCCTCCACTACTGGGATTCTTGATAACACAGTAAACCTGTGTATGTATACACATAGACATCACTTTCTTGTGCCCTGCACAATGTATAGATGCTGAGCCTGACATCAAGGATAGAACTGGCAGGTATAGTTCTGAGTTCCCAAAGTCAGCAGGACAGGAATGTGAACTCTTGACTATTTTATCCTCATATACAAGGATGAATTACTTTGTGGATTTCTCCTCACTGCAGAAGAAAATGCCTTTTCCAAAGTATTCTTTCTATACTTTGAATGTGGATGAAATATTGTTCAGAGAAAAGCCTGTGTGGGGTTTTTTTCTGCACAGAAAGCATTTTTTTGTGTTGGAAATCAAATTTCTGCACATAATAAATATATTGATGTGGGTGTGCAAATATCATTTTTTCTGTGTAATAGTTCCTCCACAATACTTTGAGACATTTGAATCCTGGGAGAAAACTGCAAATTCTCACTGCCCTATTATTTATTTATTTATTTTATAATACAGTTTAAAAAATAAAAGATAATATGGGGGGAAAGGGGAGGGGAGGGGGGTTCAGGGGTATAGGATAGGTAAAAGGTGTAGAAAGAAAGGTATAGGAAGGAAAGGTTTTTTGGATGACAGGTTAGATGGGGCCAGGTGAGGAGGAAGAGGGTGGGGGTGGGGGTGGGAGGAGGGGGAGGGGGAGTTTCAGTCCTCCATCTTGATCATTGCGGGTTAAGTCCGTTTTTAGTTCTGATTTTTCTTCCAGAAAAGAACAATTCCTTTTTTGATTATCTTAACTTTTATCATGAGATCAACTTAAAGGCCAGTATATGTGATGAGATTAGCTAGCTTCAGTTGTTTCAGTTATTTCTCTATATCCAATTTATCATAAAGTGGCTAAGAAAAAATATTTTGTCAAATAAGATGTTCTTTGAACATGGTAGGAAATATAAAAGAGTAAGAACATGGGTGTGTCTACACTGTGGAATTAATCCTGGGCACTATAGTTTGGTGAGGCACCAACACTCTTCGGCAGAGAAGGCTCAAGACCTTGTAAAACTATAATTCCCATGAGTCCATAGGAATGAGCCATGACATTAAAAATGAAGTCAAACTACATTACTTCTACAGTGCAGATGCACCCAAAGTCTTAAATCCTGCACAAAGCAAGTGACAAATTAAAGAACTTAACTTGGGAATGGAGTGGCAGGGGGCACTCATGGAAAGAGGTGATGGGGGAAAGTTGCTCACACTTTATATGGAAGCATCATGATTTTTCAGAAAGCGCTCTTTGGTTTAGTGAACAAACATTAGAATTCTGAGCAGCTCTGCAGCGCTTGCAAAAAGTGAAACCCTTCCAAACAGCTGCAATCTCCTCCCAACAGATGGGAGTTAATAATAGCATTGGTTCATTGAGGTTCTCCTGTTACTTGCAACAGCAAAGCAAATCAGCCCTTGGCTTTATCAAGCCTCTCTTGAGCAAAGGTGTAAACCTGAAGGGTGGATTGAACTTGGGAACAACCAATGGATCGTGCTGTTTGCTTATTTATTGGAAAGACCAGCATCCCTAATACCACTCTCCGCTTTTCCGAACACCATCTCATTGACTCTTTCTGTCTTTCTCTCTTTGGCAATGTTTTGAAACAATTCTACTGTGGGATCACATATCCTCCAAAGCAATGATTGCAGATTATTTAATGATGAGCATTCTCTCTTTCTTGACTCTGTGTTTTCTGTTTTCTTGCTGGCACTTGTACTCATGCTCCAAAAGGACATACTAAGAAATAGGCATGAGAATTCAGCTTGGAAAGAAGGAACTGTGCTGCCCTTTGGATGCAGAATATTGGATGCCTTCGTAAAGGTCTGCAAGGACTCTTTGTCCCTCTTGCGTGAGTGAAAGCTCCGATGTTTTGCCGTGTTCTGGCTTGCCTTGCTGAAGCATTAGGTAACTCAGCTGTTCAGAACGCTTAGGAATCTGCAATAGGAAGAGCAGTAACACACAACCACGTCTTTGCTGCCCTCTTGTGCTTTCTAAGACAATTGTTTACCCGATAACCCACAGTTGGAGTTATTACATTTTAGCCACTCAGAGAACTTCACAGAAGAAAATTCCTTACAGCTGGTCAGACTATTGTTGCAATGGACCATTATGTCAATTCTGACTCGGAAGGTGAAGGTAAAGGTTTTCCCGTGACATTAAGTCTAGCCGTGTTCGACTCTGGAGATTGGTGCTCATCTCCATTTCTAAGCCGAAGAGCCAGTGTTGTCCATAGACACCTCCAAGGTCATGTGGCCGGCATGACTGCATGCAGCTCTGTTACCTACCTGCCAGAGCAGTACCTATTGATCTACTCACTTTTGCATATTTTGGAACTGCTAAGTTGGCAGAAGCTGGGGCTAAAAGCAGGAGCCCACCCCGCTCCCTGGATTCGAACTGCCAACCTTTTGGTCAGCAAGTTCAACAGCTCAGTGGTTTAACCTACTGCGCCATTGGGGGATCTTCTGACTCGGAAGACCTCTCTAAAGTGTTGTCTACACAGGCGAAAAAATCTGCTTCAACTTGCATTTTCCTGGTGTGTAGTGACCATGTTAATGCCACACACATCTTTACTAAATGGAAGTAAGAGTCACTCGTTTCCCTATATAAGCTCACTCTAATGTTAAAGGGCGGCCCTGAGATGATCACATGATATTTTTTACACTATATCCAACTCCACAACTGTGGCAGCTCCGTTTTCCCCACCCCATGCAGGCAAATGTACAAATACATCCTTATTTTATATGTATATCCTTATTTTATATGTATGCCCCGAGAGGGCATTGGATATTCTATTAAGTGAAGTGGATGTAAATATTGATAGATTGAGTTGCATTAATACCAATATGCAATTATCCATACAAATGCATTGTAAAGACTTGATGTGATGACAGGGATGGAATCTTTTTGGATCCCACCGCTGCCACCAAATGTAAAGAAGTATGATGACAGGGATGGAATCTTTTTGGATCCCACCTCTGCCACCAAATTGCGAAGGATTCAACTTCTACCTCTATGTATCCTACTTTTCAATGTTGTCGCTGCCACCACCTTTGAAAGATGCTTTGTTCAAATAATAAGCAACATTTGAAGAAACAGTAACTCGTTTATTTATAGCACAAAGCTTGATGGTTGCAAGAATGTTATATCTTGAGGTGAACGATGTTACTTCTGTACAGTAAATGTTGCAAGATTTCTCAATAGTTTCACTGAGCTTAGTATGGTATCAGCTTTATATTACTTGTTTCTTTCAGTTAGGAATATTGTCCTTCTTGAACTTAGTTGATCTGTACCCGATCAAACTTGGACTGGGGAGTTTAACTGGTTAACCCTAGTCCTCCTTGACTTAGGGATGTAACCTCAGCTCTTTAGTTATCGCTACTAAAGGCTCAGCAACTTTAATTTTAGCCCTTCTCCGCTAAAACCCTCTAGCTGCTCAACTTCCTCCCACAATCTCTTTTTTTCGATCACACTCCTTTCTCACTGAACAGAACCAACTGCTCTGCTCAACCGACAAACTCCAACTGCCCAATTCCAACTGCTAAATTTTGAATTCTAAGGCTTCCACCAGCAAGGTGAAGCCACGCCCCTTTTCCTGGCCATGCCTTAGAGGCTCCCAGCTTCTGTATAAGAATAGCTGAAATATATAACCTTAAACAGTCAACCCTAACATAGCAATCATGAATAAAACACAATGATCATGACATCTTTACATACCTTCCAACCCGGAAAGATTATTTTTGCTTTTTCTAGACCCAGAATAAGCAAAAATAATAGAGAGTAACACAAAATACATATCTATACATAAACATAGCATCATACCTTAAACTCTAAATACAAACCTGTAAGTCTTCCGATCAAGGTGCTCTGGATAGAGCATCAGCTACTACATTACATTTGCCCTTTATATGTTTAATATCAAATGTAAAGTCCTGTAGTGATAAACTCCATCTCAATAATTTGTTATTGGTCCCTTTTACATTATCCAACCATCTTAGGGGTGCGTGATCAGTTTGTAACGTAAACTTCCTTCCCCACAAGTATGGTTTCAGTTTCTTTATGGACCAAATTATCGAGTAACATTCCTTCTCGATTGTGGACATGCTAAGCTCATTAGAATGCCACTTCTTACTGAGGAATAGTATGGGCCTATCCTCTCCATCTTCATCAATTTGACTTAGGACTGCTCCTAGTCCAGTGTCTGAAGCGTCACAAGTTAAAATAAATGGGTTATCAAAATTTGGGGCTTTCAAAACCGAATCAGAAGTAAGGGCCCTTTTTAAATTGTCCATGGATTCCTGACACTTGGAAGACCATATTACTTGGTTTGGGTGTTTCTTTTTTGTAAGGTCTGATAATGGGGCAGCTAAATTACTGAAAGACGGAATGAACTTTCGGTAATATCCGGCCAAACCAAGAAATGATCTAATTTGTTTTTTTGTTTTCGGGATTGGCCATTGGTGTATATCTTTGACCTTGGTAGGATCAGGTCTGATACACCCTCCACCTATAATATGTCCCAAATACTTAGATGTATGGTTTCCTAACTTGCATTTAGAAGCTTTAATAGTTAACCCAGCTTCTAATAACCTGCCCAACACACAATCAAGATGCTTAAGATGGTCCTCCCAACAATCACTATAGATACCTATGTCATCCATGTAGGCTAAACAGAACTCACCTAAGCCATAGAGAACTTTGTCTACCAGCCTCTGAAATGTCGCAGGGCTATTTTTTAATCCAAATGGTAAAACTACGAACTCGTAGAGTCCTCCCTGAGTTCTAAAGGCCGTTTTGGACTGGTCTTCAGGTGCCATAGGCACTTGCCAGAACCCCTTAGTCAAATCAATACTACTTATAAATTTGGCTTTTCCAATTCTCTCTAGCAAATCATCCAAATGGGGCATCGGATACATGTCGTCTTGGGTGATTTTATTTAACCGCCGGTAATCTATGCAAAACCTTACGGTTTTGTCTGGCTTCTTTACTAACACTATGGGCGAAGCCCAAGGGCTGTTAGATGGCACGATTATATCCAAATCTAACATCTCCCTGACCTCTTGCTCTATGCATTCGCTTATCTTACCCGTTACCCTATAGGGAGGGGATGCTATCGGTGCGGCGTCACCGGTGCATATTTTATGTTGCACTCCCTGCACTCTCCCGGGTAAATCCGAAAACATGACTTTATACTTAGCCAAGATTCCTTTAACCTCTCTTTGTTGTGATGGAGATAAGTCTGAATTTATGGATACTTTATCCAAGTTTCTATGTATCTTCCTATTACCTTCCCAAAATGAAAAAGGACCTGTATCTTCCTCTGATACTATACAGTAAACATTTGCCGACCTATTTACATACGGCTTAATCATGTTTACATGCACCCGTTTCTCAATCCCCAATCGTTCATCTAGGATGTCACAGTTCACATGGTTCTGCTTCCTGACGATCCTCCACAGTCCAGTCCAGTCCATCTGTAGTTTGTTGTTCTTGTTGGGTGTTAAAAACAGGACCTCATCTCCGACGTTGAAGTCTCGGGGTCTCGACGTTGCATCGTACCGGATCTTTTGTTGCTCCTGGGCCGTCATAAGATGTTCCTGGGCGATGTCCCTGGCCATCTTTAATGTTGACTGAAGATCCTTGATGTAGTCGTCGACAGGAACAGGATCTGGCGTAGGACTTGCTTCCCAGTGCTCTCTGATCAAATCAAGGGGTCCACGAGCCTTCCTTCCGAATAACAATTCAAAAGGCGAGTAACCAGTGCTGTCCTGTGGGACTGATCGATATGCGAATAACAGCTGCTGCAACTTGGTGTCCCAGTCGTGGGGTCTCTGCTGGCTATAGGCCTTGATCATTTTCACTAGTGTTTTGTTCAGGTTTTCTACTAGGCCATTCGTTTGCGGATGATAAGGTGTGGACGTTAGGTGTTTAATTCCGCACAACTCTAATAACTTCTTCATTAGCCGCGAGGTGAACTGAGTCCCCAGGTCTGACACAAGCTCTCTGGGAAATCCAGTCCTTCCCCAAATTGATAACAGCGCATTGGCTATGGTGGAAGTTTCAATATTGGTCAAAGCCACTGCATCTGGATACCTGGTTGCATAGTCTATTACTGTGAGGATATATTTGTATCCTCTCCGACTGGGCTTATACAAAGGACCAACTAGATCAATCCCTACCCGGAAAAAGGGTTCCCCAACAACCGGCATGGGAACTAAAGGTGCTTTGGTCTTATCTCTTCCCGTGCTAAACCTTTGGCAAGTATCGCACGACCTGCAAAACTCCTTGATATGTTGATACATGCCAGGCCAGAAAAAGTTCTTGCTGATTCTTTGGGTGGTTTTTCTAACCCCCAAATGCCCTCCTTGTGGATTGTCATGGGCCACATCTAACAGTTGTTTCCTGTAGTTTACAGGTACCACTATTTGGGTACGTGTTTCTGGCTCATTCAAAGTCTTATGGCTTGTACTTTTCCTGTATAAAACTCCCTCCTTAAGTACGAACTTAGGAGTTTTACTTTCTTCTGTTCCTGTGGCGCTCTGAGCTTGCAAGAACAAAGGTTGTAATGTTTCATCTGCTAGCTGCTCTCGCAGTATCTCTTGTTTTCCCTCTATTCCGCTGACCAACTCAATGATGCTCGAACTAGACTCAGGAAGTTGCTCTGAGCTAGCTTGGATGGTCAAACACTTGGCTTTTGGAGTGTGGACCTCCATGTTGCCTTCATGTTTATCAGCTTCTTTCTGCCAATTCCTAACTTTTCCATTTAAATCATTCCCAATCAAACATTTGTATGGGATATCCGCGCAGACAGCGAAGTCCCATAATCCTTCCCAGCCTTTGTACTTGATGGGTAAGGATACTACAGGGGTTGGTATCGACGGGCCTATCCCCTTTAAATTTATCTCTGAAGAGGGATGTTGGTATCTCTGTGGGACCACTTCAGGACGTATAATACAGACATCCGACCCAGTGTCTCTCCATCCCTGCGTGTGTATCTCATCTATGACAATAGATTCTAAATAGTCTTCAGAGACTTCTCTTGAAAGGATAAATAAACATTGTTTTTCTTTTGGCCTCGCATCAGGGCTTCTAGACTTAACTTCAGGTTCCACTTCTTGTTCTATTGGAGCTCTATTTACAAAGAAAGTAGACCTGTCTTTCTTGATTAAGTTACATTGATATCTAAGATGCCCTGGCCTTCCACAATGGTAACATTTTATCTTTTCCTCAGGCCTGGCTTGGCCTGCAACTGCCTCATGCTTCCTATAGGCGGTGTTTTCTCCTGAACCTCCCCTTTGCATCTGTGTGCGTGCGTGAGGGTAAAACGTCGGCTTTAGAGGTTTTTTCTCTTTTGGTTCTTCCTCCTTCCTAAAACCTTCTTTCAAGGTAATTAGCTGGTCAATCATAACTGCAGCTTCGTTGGCTGTCTTTGGGTTTCGGTCTTGAATTAGCCATCTGTATTCTGAGGGAACTAGGTGAAAGAGCTGCTCCAGCTTCAATAGTTCCTTAAGTTGCAGAAAGGAATCTACTTCAGAAGTCCTCACCCAGCTGTCAAAGTATTGAGCTTGCTTTGAAGCAACTTGCGCAAAACTTTGGTGTCTGTCCCTCTTTAAAGTTCTGAACTTTAATCTGTAAAATTCAGGCGTCAACTGAAACTTTTGTTGTACCTGCAGTTTAAACATCTTATAATCTCTGTGAGTGTCTTCAGCCATATCACTATATATTTCTAGAAGCTTTCCACTAATTTGTGGCCCCAGATATAACATCCATTTGTCTTCACTCACTTCAAAATCTTTACAGCACCTTTCAAAGGATATAAGGAACTTTTCTATATCATCTTCCTTGTTATATCTGGGAAACCTTTTTAAAATTACATCAGGTGCTTCAGCTCTCAAATCCCCTTCTTGGGTATCAGCGTGAGGTTGAGAGTGTGTCAATCTTTGCTTCTCCAAATCTATTTCCATTCTCCTCAACTCTCTCTCCTTTTCCTCAGTCTGACTGGCTTTTTGTAATTCCATTCATTTCAGTTCTATTTCTTTATCCTTCTGCAGTTGCCATCGTTTTTCCTCCCATTCTCTCTCTCTTTGCTTATCCTCCAATTCTAATTTTCTCAATTCAATTTTATATTTAAGGGTTTCCCTTGTCTCAGGGGTTTGCTCAGAGTCCGAACTATCTCCTTGGTATTCACTAGCCTCTCCTGCTAACTTCTTCTGTTTCCTGGTGGCCATTTCCAGACAAGTTTTACCTCAGCCCTTTTACCTAAAGCTGATCTTCGGTACCAACTAACCTTTGCCAAACGAATTTCAGGCACTGAATCAGTTCTTGTCACACATATCCCAGGCACTGAATCAGTCTTTGTTACACGGATCCCAGGCACTGAATCAGTCTTTGTTACACGGATCCCAGGCACTGAATCAGTCTTTGTTACACGGATCCCAGGCACTGAATCAGTCTTTGTTACACGTATCCCACCGCTTGCCGCCAATTTATGTAAAGACTTGATGTGATGACAGGGATGGAATCTTTTTGGATCCCACCGCTGCCACCAAATGTAAAGAAGTATGATGACAGGGATGGAATCTTTTTGGATCCCACCTCTGCCACCAAATTGCGAAGGATTCAACTTCTACCTCTATGTATCCTACTTTTCAATGTTGTCGCTGCCACCACCTTTGAAAGATGCTTTGCTCAAATAATAAGCAACATTTGAAGAAACAGTAACTCGTTTATTTATAGCACAAAGCTTGATGGTTGCAAGAATGTTATATCTTGAGGTGAACGATGTTACTTCTGTACAGTAAATGTTGCAAGATTTCTCAATAGTTTCACTGAGCTTAGTATGGTATCAGCTTTATATTACTTGTTTCTTTCAGTTAGGAATATTGTCCTTCTTGAACTTAGTTGATCTGTACCCGATCAAACTTGGACTGGGGAGTTTAACTGGTTAACCCTAGTCCTCCTTGACTTAGGGATGTAACCTCAGCTCTTTAGTTATCGCTACTAAAGGCTCAGCAACTTTAATTTTAGCCCTTCTCCGCTAAAACCCTCTAGCTGCTCAACTTCCTCCCACAATCTCTTTTTTTCGATCACACTCCTTTCTCACTGAACAGAACCAACTGCTCTGCCCAACCGACAAACTCCAACTGCCCAATTCCAACTGCTAAATTTTGAATTCTAAGGCTTCCACCAGCAAGGTGAAGCCACGCCCCTTTTCCTGGCCATGCCTTAGAGGCTCCCAGCTTCTGTATAAGAATAGCTGAAATATATAACCTTAACAGTCAACCCTAACATAGCAATCATGAATAAAACACAATGATCATGACATCTTTACATGCATCTTCAAAACATAATGGCAATTGCATGCTGGCAAAACAGAAATGAGTAGTGTTTGTACCCATCAATAGCAGAGGATAGGTTTGTTGCAGGGAGGTGGCAGCTCAGCAATGGGTTGTGTTTGGCGTAGTATAAGAGTTTGTCACTTAAAGTCCTGTATTGTCAGAGAATGTGGGGGTCAGCTGGGATACATCTGGCTATTTTTCTATAGTTCAGTGGTTCTCAACCTATGGGTCCCCAGATGTTTTGGCCTTCAACTCCCAGAAATCCTAACAGCTGGTAAACTGGCAGGGATTTCTGGGAGATGTAGCCAAAACACCTGGGGACCCACAGGTTGAGAACCACTGCCATAGCTCAGTGTGCCATGACAGCACCTATCTCTGAGGATACTCTTGCAGATTACATCCTTGTTGTGCATTTCACTACAGGAAGACTGTTGGATGCATCCCTACTCATTTTCTTGCTCTGCAACAACACGGAAACGGCCAAACTGGAGCTGTATGTTCACTGCTTGCCAGGGGTTTAGAATGGGGTGATTTTGGTTGTTGCATAGTTGGAACAGAATTTCAACTTTCACAACAGCTCCCCAAATAAGATGTGATGATTCAAAGTATGACCCATTATCATTTACCAAACTTCAAAAATGATTTCCCCCTTCAGAAGTGCTTTTGGGCCTCTAGATCTTCCAGTGTGAGTCTGTGGTATACTAGTAGCCCAAAAAAGTAAAAATATAGGATTTCAGGTATCCACAGGCATGTGCATGTACCTATATTGTACCATATCCCTTGCAGATACTGAGGCTGTGTTGTATGTTTGGTTTACACCAGCATGATTCACCAGCATAATTGGAGCCCCCAGTGGTACAGTGGCTTACCTTGCTGAGCTGCTGAACTTGCTGACTGAAAGGTCGGCAGTTCCAATCCGGGGAGCGGGGTGAGATCCTGCTGCTAGCCTCAGCTTCTGCCAACCTAGCAGTTTGAAAACATGCAAATGTGAGTAGATCAGTAGGTACCACTCTGATGGGAAGGTAATGGCACTCACAATCGAAGGTGACCCCCCCCCCCCAATAGAAGATAGTTTATAATCAGGGAACTTAAAGGACACCAGGCTGAAATGATAGAATAATAAGAGTCAAATCTTGGACCATTTGCAAAAGGACCAACAAACACTTCCCATGTTAAATCTCTGTACATTTGACCAAGGATTATATTCTATATTTTACATTTCATATATTTACAGCAGGAGATAACAAATTTATTACTGGAAACCATGTCACCAAAGTTATTTGACCTTTTCCATCTGAGCCACACATGAGATAAGGAATTAACAACTCTTCTAATTGTTTCCCATCTCAGTCAATTACTCACAAACAAAAGGGAGCTGAGAAATATTTACATAACTAGGCTAAGGGTTAGCAAAGGAAAAAAGCCAATTTTAAACAATATGCTTTACAACATTACCCTTATTTCTCAAAATTTGAAATTGTGATGTCTCATGGGCCATGTAGTCCCCTTCCTATTATTATTGTGGCAGACGAAGAGGAAAACTTGGGTTTCCCACCGTTTCAGCCAGAATTGGAGCTTCTGCACCTGCAAGATGTTTGCCCACAAGAAGTCAGCCAAACAAGCCTTGAGCAGAAATCTCCCCTGTTCTCTCGCCGGGATAATTATAATCGAGATAGAGGCGCTAGGGAGGCGAATCGCCGAAGCGCCAGAATCGCTGCCAGACAATTAGCTGATTAAGCCTGTTTCCCTTGGGAAATCTTAAGGAGTCATGCATCTGGACACAGTATGGGTTTCGCTTCTTGTTCCCCAGGGAAACAAGATCCTATATAGGTGTTTACCCGCAAGGAAATCCTTGCGGAGTCAATTCGTCAGCTTCGGGAGTGAGATCGTGTGTGGACTACGCTACTCCAGTTCCCTGTTTCCAGGACCTTTCCACGGACCTTGTTCTAGTTCCAAGCCTGCCTTGTCCCCGGATCTTGCCACGGACCTCGTTCTTGCTTCTTGCCTCTTGTTGCCGCGTATCAAGCCTTGTTTGCCAAGAATCTAGTTTGCTTCCAGCCTTGTTGTCAAGCTCCATTGGACTAAAGGACCCTGCCATTTCCCCATACTTTGCTTGGCAAAGTGTGTGTTTCGGTTATTGGATTATAACTTTGGACTCTAATATCACATATTGGACATTGTTTTCCTGGACTATATTTGACCTTTCCTGAAAGGTCTACTTCTGAACTATATTCTTCACTTGTTTTTATTGACTTTATATATTCCTTTAATAAAGATATTAGATAGAATCTGGCCTCTGCGCATGGTTATTGGTGCTCTGTAGCCTGGGTCCTGACAGTTTGACTCCGCCACTCCTAAGCACCAATTAACCTTAGGCCAGGATGTCTACAGGAACCGGGGCGGAAGCCCAACCACTCAGCTACACCATTTCCAAGGATGAATTAGACAGAATCCGTGATACACTCCATACGCAGGAGGGAGAAATACGGGGCCTGAAGGAACGCGGAGCCCGTCTCCCTGCCCTAGCGCTACCAACCAAGTTTTCTGGAGAAGCCTCCAAGGTTCATGTTTTCCGTCGCCAATGCCAGGCGTACATAGAAGCCCGTCAAGCCGAGTTCCCCTAAGAAGAAATCAAGGTGGCGTGGATTTACAGTCTCCTAGAAGGGCCAGCGGCCAATTGGGCGACGGCTCTATTTGATGCGGGCTCCATGCACCTAAGTTCCGCGCAAAACTTCCTGAATCACCTTAAGGCGACATGGGGGATCGAGGACAATGTAGAGGCGGGCGGCCACAAACTCCGGCGCCTATTCCAAGGGGACAGGCCGTTGTCCCAGTACATAGCCGAGTTCCGAGTGCTGGCCCAAAACACCGGTTGGAATGATATAGCCCTCAGAGGACAGTTTCGTGAGGGTCTCAACATCGAGATGCAGGAAGAAATCTCCAAGGTGGAGCCTCCAAACTCTCTTGAGAGACTTATCGACCAATGTTTACGAGCCGAAGTCCTGCTTGCCAACAAAAAACAGTGGCTCCGAGGCCAGAGTGGAAGAGCAGGAGTAAAACTTCCCGCTCCCGCCAGTATTCAGCCACGTCCAGTGTGGAGACCCCCACCACCAGCCCCATACCCCAGAGGAAGCGAGGAGGAGCCGATGCAGTTGGGCAATGTGCGTCCCAGATTAGATGTTGCCGAGAAGGCCCGCCGCCAACGTTTAAACCTTTGTTGGTACTGCGGGAACGGGGGCCACTTCGCCAGAGAATGTCCAGCCAAGAGAAAGCCCGCCACTCGCTTGGCGGCGGCGTCCTCCGCGGAGACGGAGACGGCCGAGGCGGCTGGCGCAAAGCCGGCGGGGGAAGCCAGCGACCGGGCGTAGAGAGGCTCGCCAACCCGGTCAAGAACCCCACTCAAGAGCTGCAAACCGGGGTCCTATTTCTCCTAGTGGTCACATTGTGGTCAGCGAAAAAAGGACCCGTCATGATCCATGCCATGATAGACTCAGGGGCAACAAACAATTTCATCGATAGAGAGTATGCCGACTCTCTGGGATTACAATATCACGATTTCAAGAACGCCCGGGTGGTGCAGGCTATCGATGGCCGTCCTCTAAAGACGGGTCCAGTAAGTCAATGGACTGAACCCACCAGGATGTGATGACTCATGGGCCATGTAGTCCCGTTCCTAGTACTATTGTGGCAGATGAAGAGGAAAACTTGGGTTTCCCACCGTTTCAGCCAGAATTGGAGCCTCTGCACCTGCAAGATGTTTGCCCACAAGAAGTCAGCCAAACAAGCCTTGAGCAGAAATCTCCCCCATTTTCTCGCCGGGATTATTATAATCGAGATAGAGGCGCTAGGGAGGTGAATCGCCGAAGCGCCAGAATCGCTGCCAGACAATTAGCTGATTAAGCCTGTTTCCCTTGGGAAATCTTAAGGAGTCATGCATCTGGACACAGTATGGGTTTCGCTTCTTGTTCCCCAGGGAAAGTGTTCCTTGGCGGGAAAACAAGATCCTATATAGGTGTTTACCCGCAAGGAAATCCTTGCGGAGTCAATTCGTCAGCTTCGGGAGTGAGAACGTGTGTGGACTACGCTACTCCAGTTCCCTGTTTCCCGGACCTTGCCACGGACCTTGTTCTAGTTCCAAGCCTGCCTTGTCCCCGGATCTTGCCACGGACCTCGTTCTTGCTTCTTGCCTCTTGTTGCCGCGTATCAAGCCTTGTTTGCCAAGAATCTAGTTTGCTTCCAGCCTTGTTGTCAAGCTCCATTGGACTAAAGGACCCTGTCATTTCCCCACACTTTGCTTGGCAAAGTGTGTGTTTTGGTTATTGGATTATAACTTTGGACTCTAATATCACATATTGGACATTGTTTTCCTGGACTATATTTGACCTTTCCTGAAAGGTCTACTTCTGAACTATATTCTTCACTTGTTTTTATTGACTTTATATATTCCTTTAATAAAGATATTAGATAGATTCTGGTCTCTGCGCATGGTTATTGGTGCTCTGCAACCTGGGTCCTGACAGAGGATGTGGATAAGGGAACACCTGGAAGAGATTTCCTTCTTTGTTACCGAGGTGCCCCACTTCCCTGTGATTTTGGGAATTCCATGGCTGACGCTCCACGACCCAAACATCTCCTGGACCAACAGAGAACTACAGTTTGCTTCAAAATATTGCCAAAACCATTGTCTAGTAGCAAAGGTCTGCCATGCCACAGACGCTGAGCCCATCATCACCTTACCCAAGAAATATTCAGACTTTTGAGATGTTTTCAATGAAAAGGAAGCCGAGAAACTACCCCCTCATAGACCATATGACTGTGCCATTGACTTGGTGGAGGGGACCCCGATCCCGCGAGGACACCTCTACTCCCTGACGGAACCAGAGCAAGAAGCTCTCAGGGAGTTCATAGAGTCAAATCTTCGCAAGGGATTCATCAGACCCTCTCAATCCCCAGCTGCCTCCCCGGTGATGTTTGTGAAAAAGAAGTCAGGGGACTTGCGCTTGGTTGTGGACTATAGAGCATTGAACAATATCACAAAGCGGAACCGCTATCCCCTGCCTTTGATCTCGGACCTATTAGACCGGCTTCGAGGGGCCAAGGTTTACACCAAGCTGGATCTTCAGGGGGGCTTACAATCTAGTTCGCATCAGGGAGGGGGACGAGTGGAAAACCGCCTTCCAGACTAAATTCGGATTATTCGAGTCCCTAGTCATGAATTTCGGTTTATCCGGAGCTCCCGCAACGTTCCAGCACTTTGTCAATGATATTTTTCAGGATTATCTAGATCGGTTCTTGATCATATACTTGGACGATTTTTTGGTGTTTTCTAGATCACAATCAGTGTCACAGACAGAACGCCACCAGATAAGATTCAACACAGTTTATTAAGGATACAGAACCAAAAATGCCCGTAAAAGACAAAGGGCTAGGCAAACACTCGCCTTCAATACGAAAAGACACTAAAAAACAGTTCAAAATATAAACCGGATTAAACGGGAGTTTAATCCGGGTTAAACCAAAAATGCTTACTTCAGCCTGGCACTTAAAACAAACAAAAACTGGTAAACAAAGATTCAATGAAACGTAAATAACTGGCAGCAGATTTCTCTCTGCTACTCCTCCGTGCAGCAAGCGAACTCCGGGTCCAAACACATCAATCAGGGCAGAAGCAGTCAGCGGGGTCCCAATCCGGTCCAAGGTCGAAGGCCAGGTACAGACATCTTTAGTTCACCAGTTCCACCGATAATCACAGAAGGGATAGTCCGAGGTCGCAGTCAGTCAGTCAGTCAGTCCAGCATCAATCCAGAGTAGGCAATTAATGTCCGTCAAAAAGACGACGGAGGTCCAAGCTATTAAGATTAAACACAAGTTGCACAGGAAAAGCCCACACAGTTCCTCCCGCCGTCTATGCCCAGTGTCCTTGGTAACTTACGTATTCAGCAAACGAATCACACCCGTCTTCAGGAAATTCCCAACAAGAGCCCAAGCGTTCGTCCAGATTACCTTGCCCAACGCAATTAGCCCTGGATTCTAAACCCCATTTTATGCCAGTTTACAACTCCTCATCGCTGTCAGCTGTTACCCTAATTCCAGGTGCCTCATCATCCTCCTCCTCATCAGCGCTAAAACACCTTTGACTACACCCCACAGCATCCCCAGCTGTGGATCCCGTCCCATCCCTCCAGCTCGTCCACGGGTCTAATCCTGCAACCCCCCAGTCGCCTCCCATACTATCATTGCCGGTGGCACCCAAATCCTCCCTCACACGAGTCCATTCCATATCATCCTCCTCTGAGCTAACCATCTCTTCCTCCATTCCCTCGGTAAAACCCTCAAAGGAGTCTTCATCAGTTGGTTCTGCAAATAAGTCCCGCAGCCGTTTCCTTTCTCGCTCCTCAAGAGAGTCTGACTCCCGAGGAGTCTTACGACCACGTCTCCCAGTATCGGAGCCATAAGGCTCAACCATAACAATCAGAGCATGAGAAACATGTCAGAATGGTGTTACAACGATTGCGGGATCATGGACTATATGCCAAGTTGGAAAAATGCGCTTTTGATCTACAAGAGGTAGATTTCCTGGGATACCGTGTCTCGCCACTAGGCCTCTCCATGGACCCGGCAAAGGTTTCAGCAGTATTGGAATGGCGGGCGCCAACCAACAAGAAAGAGGTGCAACGTTTCTTGGGGTTCGCGAACTACTACCGCAAGTTCATTCCAGACTTTGCCCGCTGGTCTGACCCAATCACCAGCTGCATCCGTGGAAAACAGCCTTTCCACTGAACGGAGCAAGCAGAGAAAGGGTTCCAGCAACTAAAGAAGTTATTCACGTCCCAGCCAATTCTACAGCACCCTGATCCTAAAACCCCTTTTGTTGTGCAGGCTGACGCCTCCGATGTGGCAATTGGGGCTGTACTCATGCAACCAGTGGGAGAACATCTTCACCCTTGTGCCTTTTACTCCCGTCAACTAACAGCCCCAGAGAGAAATTATACTATTTGGGAGAAGGAACTATCGGCCATAAAGGCAGCCTTTGAAAATTGGAGACATTGGTTAGAAGGGGCCAAATTTCCCATTGAGGTTCATACTGACCATCGTAATTTGGAACATCTAAGAACTGCCCGCAAGTTAAATCAGAGGCAGCAGCGCTGGGCTTTATTTTTTGAGCGTTTTGACTTCCAGATCCATTATGTAACCCCAGCTCAGACCAAGCAAGCAGATGCTCTATCACGGAAACCAGAGTATGCTGCAGGGCGCAGAGAGACCTTCGAATCCCAATTGCTACAGCCCGAAAACTTTGCCACGCTCACAGTGGGAAACACCAAATCCACTGCAGTTGAACCAACTCCCTCTACTCCAGGACCCCTTTGTGCTCAAGAAATTAGAGCCAGTCAACAGGCGGATGCCTGGGCTCAAGATCAAATTCGCCAAGGACTACGTTTCCCTTTCTCACTTAAGGATGGGCTACTATGCTACAGAAATCATGTCTACATCCCTCCAGGACCAGGCAGAGAAAAGGCACTTCACCTATGTCATGACTGCAAGCCAGCAGGGCATTTTGGGCTATTTAAAACCATGCATTTGATCCTACGAGATTTCTGGTGGCCCAAGATCTGCAAGGATGTGGAGAAATATGTCAATACCTGCCCAGTATGCCAGCGTTCCAAGACAAGAAGAGAGAAGCCCTCAGGGCTACTGCATCCCCTTCCTACTCCATCTCGTCCATGGGAGATAATTTCCGCGGATTTTATCACCGACCTACCACCCTCCCTTGGATATACCACGATCCTAGTGGTGGTGGACCTTTTCACCAAATTGGCCCATTTCGTTCCTTGTGATGGCCTTCCCACGGCCAAACGGACTGCAGATTTATTCCTTCAGCATATTTTCCGGTTACATGGATTGCCCAAGAGTTTGGTCACTGACCGTGGATCTCAATTCACCTCTCGATTCTGGAAGGCACTACAGAAACTATTGGGCATAGACTCTCGTTTATCCTCAGCTCACCATCCCCAAACGGATGGGCAAACGGAGCGTATCAATGCCACTTTGGAACAATACCTTCGCTGTTATGTAAACTATCAACAGGACAATTGGGCTTCCCTATTACCTCTGTCGGAGTTTGCCTACAACAACGGTGTCCAGGCTTCAACCAAGGAAACCCCGTTCTTTGCAAACTACGGCTTCCATCCACGTTTCTTTCCTCCTGTCATTGAAACCTCAGAAGTCCCTGCAGCGGAGGACTGGCTGCAGGAACTCACAGCGGTGCAACAACTATTGCTCCAGCAACTGGACCAAGCAAAGGAGGACTATAAACGCCACGCTGACAGTCATCGCCAATCGGGCCCCGAAATCAAGGTAGGAGATCGGGTTCTGCTGTCCACTCGCTTTTTGCCCTCCCACCGCCCCTGCCGGAAGCTAGATGCCCGTTTCATTGGTCCCTATCCAGTGGTGGCGCAACTTAACCCCGTGACTTTCAAACTCCAACTTCCGCGCTCTATGCGCATCCATCCGGTGTTCCATCGTTCCCTGCTCCTTCCGGCGGATGGTGTCCGCCCCGATGCAGACCGGCCGGCCCCCACTCCTGTTTTGGTGGATGGGGAGGAGGAATTCGAGGTTCAGGACATTTTGGATTCTCGCTTCCACCGCCGCCGCCTTCAGTATCTCATTGACTGGGTGGGTTTTGGCCCTGAAGAACGCTCTTGGGAAGACGCTTCCACAGTCCATGCCCCCGATTTAGTCCGTCGCTTCCATCAGGCCTACCCAGCCAAGCCGCGGCCCCGCACCTCGGGAAGAGGGCCCATTTTGGAGAGGGGCCTTGAGGAGGGGGATAGTGTGATGTCTCATGGGCCATGTAGTCCCCTTCCTAATATTATTGTGGCAGACGAAGAGGAAAACTTGGGTTTCCCACCGTTTCAGCCAGAATTGGAGCCTCTGCACCTGCAAGATGTTTGCCCACAAGAAGTCAGCCAAACAAGCCTTGAGCAGAAATCTCCCCCGTTCTCTCGCCGGGATAATTATAATCGAGATAGAGGCGCTAGGGAGGTGAATCGCCGAAGCGCCAGAATCGCTGCCAGACAATTAGCTGATTAAGCCTGTTTCCCTTGGGAAATCTTAAGGAGTCATGCATCTGGACACAGTATGGGTTTCGCTTCTTGTTCCCCAGGGAAAATGTTCCTTGGCGGGAAAACAAGATCCTATATAGGTGTTTACCCGCAAGGAAATCCTTGCGGAGTCAATTCGTCAGCTTCGGGAGTGAGATCGTGTGTGGACTATGCTACTCCAGTTCCCTGTTTCCAGGACCTTTCCACGGACCTTGTTCTAGTTCCAAGCCTGCCTTGTCCCCGGATCTTGCCACGGACCTCGTTCTTGCTTCTTGCCTCTTGTTGCCGCGTATCAAGCCTTGTTTGCCAAGAATCTAGTTTGCTTCCAGCCTTGTTGTCAAGCTCCATTGGACTAAAGGACCCTGCCATTTCCCCATACTTTGCTTGGCAAAGTGTGTGTTTCGGTTATTGGATTATAACTTTGGACTCTAATATCACATATTGGACATTGTTTTCCTGGACTATATTTGACCTTTCCTGAAAGGTCTACTTCTGAACTATATTCTTCACTTGTTTTTATTGACTTTATATATTCCTTTAATAAAGATATTAGATAGAATCTGGCCTCTGCGCATGGTTATTGGTGCTCTGTAGCCTGGGTCCTGACAGAAATGAATTCTTCTGCCTATCTTTCTGCCTCTCTGTTATCACCTTTGACACACATTTTTCTGTTCCTTTAGACTAGACTCTACTGCCCATTTTGCTCCTTTTCCCTTGCCATTCATTTTGCCCTCCTCTCTCTGTTTCTAACTACCTAACCCATAATCCCCTTGTGCCGGATTTCCTATCCCATCTCATCTGTGTTTTCCTTTGTCTCTGGTTGCGTTGCCTCTGACCCCAGGGACACTTCCCCTACTATCCTTTTCTATAATTTCATATTTCTCCCCCACGAGAAGGCATGAGGGAGGTAGGAGCCCCTCAAAGGCCCTTGTGGGCTCCTCGTGTGTAACCCCAGATCTCCACAGGGGCAGGCCTCCACAAGTTTGGGTCCCCCTCAACCCCTATGGATTCCTTATGTGTGATCCCTCCACTTTGCCCCCCCCCCATGGGAAGCACAGGGGAGGTCAAAGCCCCCTGTGGCACCTTGGATGAAACTTGCGTATGTCTCCCACCATAATGCCTTTCTCCTCCATTATGAACCCTATATGTGTCTTCTATCAATTTTATTATGCTTTTTATTATATTTTATGATTTATTATAAAGTGAAGCAAGTGACCTCGCTGTGAACTCTGGCCAGCATTCCTTTAACCTGGGTGCCACAAACCAGGCTCAGGTCCACATTCTTGCTTAATGGACTTATCATGATCACCATCTGCACTAACTCAATGGACTCTTTCTTAAGCTTTGGAGGCCAGGCCACTTAAGAATCGAGCAACCTTTGGACATTTTAATCATCTTTCATGAATGGCATATCCCCTCTGCAGAGAGGCAGGTATCCTGCAGCTGTTCCAAGACAATACCATCTTTCTTTCCCCAGATCCTGAATCACCTAATCCCATCATCAGCCATCGCCTCCCCAATTGTTCAGAGACCTGCCAGCCCCTCTTTCATCATTGGACAGAGGGAGAATTTGCATCGAAGGCAGGCGGCGTTCTCTCATTGGAAGAGGCGCACCAAGCTCCCACCTCTCCAGGGAGCCCCTGCCAATTTATTTATTTAATTTATATACCGCTCTTCTCCCCCAGGGAGACTCGGAGAGATCTTATATAATGGCAAGATTAATGCCACATGTAATACAAAATATAGTAAAAACCAACAATCATAAAACACACTTAAAAACCAATATCATACCGAATTAAAACAGTAAAACACTGTGTGATCGTTACAACAGGACCAGTAGAATTGGGCCAAAAGTCAGATCCAGTCTGTATTCAACTTCACATTAATCCAACGAATACATCAGGTTATATCAACTCGTATCCTAGAATGGGCCAAAAGCTTGGGCCCACATCCAGTTCTTCAGCTGCTTCCTAAAAAACATGAGTGAGGGGGCTTCCCTAATCTCCCTTGGCAAGGAGTTCCACAGCAAGGCTGGGTCCAGCAAGGGGTGGTGGGAATTTTGAATCTGAAAACTGTATAAAAGTGCATGCTTTGCTATGTTATGTTTCTCGGCTTATTTTGGTGAACTATCGCAGGTTGGCATCAACTTCAGCTAAAATTAAAATATCTCGGTGGCTTCTGCTTCTACTTGGTGAGTTATATTCTGGAAATTATTGGCTTCTTTTTTTCACCAGGCTTAACCCACAGCTGCTTGGATCTCACTATCCAATGCTGCTCTAAATTGCTCAATAACAACTCCATGCAGTCATGCCGGCCACATGATCTTGGAGGTGTCTAAGGACAACGCTGGCTCTTCGGCTTAGAAATGGAGATGAGCACCAACCCCCAAAGTCAGACACGACTAGACTTAATGTCAGGGGAAAACCTTTCCCTTTCCCCAATTCACTCACAGGATGTTAGTCTCAAAAAAATGTAACCTTTGCATTTCTACTTTGGGCTTCCAACCTGTGGGGTGGTGGTGGTGGTGGCGGCACATTTCCTTGCTCTCATTTACCTTTTAATGAGAGGTATTTAATTTTGTATATTCTAAGTCACAATTCAGGACTGAACTGGGATTGTCTACCAGAAATATGTGATAATGCACATATGTCTCCCACTTTCCTGAACAGGCATGCACAGTTCTTGGACTCTTAAGAAATAAAGGAAAATAAGAGGAACAATAAATCCAGAGCTCAATGATAAAGCCAATTTCGCAAAAATTGAAGATCTCACATTGGAACCGTTTCTTTAAAAGGCTTAGGTGGAAGATGTTGTGAAGCACCTGGAGAGCCTCTATCATTCAGGCATCAGAGAAATCAGTTGACCTTGTATGAAGACAATCATAACATGCCTCTGACAAATTACAGCAAAAACCCCCACAGTTTTTAACTGCATTCAGTGGACACTGGTGGGAATCCATCTCAACAGATTTAAGGGCAGATGGTGAAAAGCCATTTGTTATGGAAATGCACACATAGTTTAAGTTACAGAAAGAGAGTTGGGAGAGAAAAGCCTAATTCAGGCTTCCTTCACAAAATGTCAGACTTTCTGAACAATATAAGCAGGAAAGGTCAATATTAATCAACAGCCTCAGAATCAAAGCTTGATTATTATTATTTTAAATCTAAATTTAGACATCAGGCACCAAGCTGTTGGCCAGACTGGATGCTTTTTTTGCAATGCAATTATACATCTGCTAACAAGCAAGACACATGATGGAGAGGCCTTCTTTTGCAAATAAGTGTTCTTTCTTTCCATGGATCCTGCTGGGTAATTATATCACATTCACTGATCTATATCAATAAAACATCATTATCAGGGCTGTTGAAAACCTCAGACCTCCTAGAACTCATATCACTTTGCATATTAATTGCCATTTTTCTTTTCTTTTTATTATTGCGACAAAGTCCCCATTTTATCAGCATTTCTTATTTGTACCAAATATTGCATAGTTTTATATTTCATAGTACTTGTCCATGCAGATCTTTGGAAACATAAAGAGAACAGACTCAATCTAAAGTGTTCATTTCTGTTGAGGGGTTGACATTTTTGGAAAAGTTGGTAGGGGATATTGGTTATATTCCTTATACATTCTGACATACAGATTATACATGCAGGTTTTTAAAAATACCTAAGGAATACATAATGTAGCAGCTGGGTAGATCAGTTGTTCACAACCTGTGGGTCCCCAGCTGTTTTTGGCCTTCAACTCCCAGAAATCCTAACAGCTGGTAAACGGGCTGAGATTTCTTGGAGCTGTAGGCCAAAAACATCTGGGGATCCCAGGTTGAGAACTACTGCTTTAGATGATGATGATGATGATGATGATGATGATACAGATGTAGTTTCAGTAGCTACAGTTTTTCCAACAGGTTGCGCAAGAGCAGCTCAAGCTGAAGCAATAGATAAAAATATTTCTATTCTAAAATACCTACGAATGTGTTCCATTATTAAAATTGGACAATTTTCTCTTCTTTTGTGAAAGTGTAGATTAACTCACTTTTCAGAACCAGGGAGAGAAGATATTTAAAGATCAGGGGAAAATGAGTCGGATAGTGTAATCCTGTTTTGGTTTTTTTTCCGTGTCAGGAGCGACATGAGAAACTGCAAGTCACTTCTGGTGTGAGAGAATTTACTGTCTGCAAGGACATTGCCCAGGGGACACCAGATGTTTGATATTTTACCATTTTGTGGGAGGCTTCTCTCATGTCCCCGCATAGGGAGCTGGAGCTGACAGAGGGAGCTCAACCTGCTCTCTCCAGATTCGAACTGCCGACCTGTCAGTCAGCAGTCCTGCCAGTACAAGAGTTTAACCCATTGCGCCACTGGGGGCTCCATCCTGGAGTGAGTTCTGTGGCTGAAATCCAGCCCAGGATCCCGGCCCATAGGGACTGCATTTAGTTCATCACGTGTACCTCAGTGAATTGAAGTTGTGATGAAAGACAGCTTCAGCCAGTGCAAAGGATATGAGCACATTTGTCTTTTGTCTTAGGTTTATTGCTGTAACCTTCTTTACATCTGTATGAAATCAGTAAACCATCATTTTTGTGCATCTGTGGTGATCTCATTTTGACAGAACCCATGATCCCTAATTGG
The DNA here is from genome assembly GCF_035594765.1 of Anolis carolinensis. Classification (NCBI taxonomy): domain Eukaryota; kingdom Metazoa; phylum Chordata; class Lepidosauria; order Squamata; family Anolidae; genus Anolis; species Anolis carolinensis. The sequence continues at coordinate 251,507,531 of NC_085842.1, read as the reverse complement.
CTTGAAAAGTGAGTGGACCAGGGTTTGAGTGTGTCGATACAGAAAAGGTTAATACAGGACATTTGTGTCTCTGAGCTGCCATGATCCAGTACGTACCTGCTGAATCTAGGATCATGTATCCAGACAGTCTAGCCCAGGCATGGGCAAACTTTGGTCCTTCAGGTGTTTTGGACTTCAATTCCAGGAATTGTGGGAATTGAAGTTCAAATCACTTGGAGAGGCGGTTTGCCTATGCCTGGGCTAGCCCATCCTGTTCACCTGTCACTCTTGTCTGTGTGTTGTTGCTGCATCTTCCTGCTGGCTAAAATTGTAAAATAAATGGGTGCATGAAACCAGCATGGGATGGACATAGAGGTGGGGAAAGAAGGAAATGCGCTTGACCAATCTGCCCATCCTTATTCTTATTCTGTATAGATTTTATTATTTATTGATTGATTTAGTTCATTTATAGACTGTTTTTCTCACCCCTGGGGGGACTCAAAGTGGTGTACGTGCTCTTCAAATTCCCACTGAATTCAAGGCAAAAAATAGAATAGTTTTGGGAGCTGCGGATCCCAAAATAACATTTCTAAACCCCACTTGACACTCTCAATGAGCTGTTTTCAACTTTCAAATAAAATAATTCAGGATTGAATTGGAGAATTGCTTCTTGTTTATGTACAGCTTTGGGGAGGTTAGGAGTTTTGGATTTCCTGTACCACATTTCCATGCAAAGCCACTGCCCTTGGAAGGCTCCAGGAGCATTAAACAATTTTCGAGGGAAGGACATTGAGGGCATATGTTCTAAAGATGAGTAAGAAGGGATTATAGTTGAGCGCCTCAGTCCATGTCTTGTGTGTAGAAGCTCCCCGATTCAATACCTAACATTTTCAGGAATGGGAAGGGCATTTGTCTGAAATCCTGGTTCACTTCTGCCACTCAGTGCAAAATCAGATAGCAATGAACTTGAAGAGACAATACTCTGACTGGTTAGAAAGGGGCTTTTATAAGTCTGTTAACAAGTGGACAAAATACAGTAGAGTCTCACTTATCCAACATAAACGGGCCGGCAGAACATTGGATAAGCGAATACGTTGGATAACAAGGAGAGATTAAGGAGAAACCTATTAAACATAAAATTAGGTTATGATTTTACAAATTAAGCACCAAAACATCATGTTATACAACAAATTTGACAGAAAAAGTAGTTCAATACGCAGTAATGCTATGTAGTAATTACTGTATTTATGAATTTAGCACCAAAATATCATGATGTATTGAAAATATTGACCACAAAAATGTGTTGGATAATCCAGAACATTGGATAAGCGAATGTTGGATAAGTGAGACTCTACTGTACATATAATTAGAAAAATGGCTGGGGTAAAGCTCTGTGATTTAAAGATATCCATAACCATAAAACTACCTGCAAGTATAAAGCAGAGATAAGAGAATTTTCGAGGGATTGGGTGATGGCACGGTGCCAAATACGGTGCAGTAAAAAGTAATAGCTCTCATCTCTTTCATGTACAAAAAAAAAAACCCTGTAGAAAATGTAAAAAGAAACATGGGATTCATTTACTATTTTTAATATCCATGAAATGTATTCTGTTCTCTAAAGAGCATTGGTGGGTGTAGAGATAGATCTGAAGTTGATGCACAAGCTAAAAATTCCAGATGATAAACAGCAGAGCAAAGAATGCAATCTGCAGGCATTATACGGAGTAACAGGATATTATTAATTGTGGTAATTTTGCCCTTTCAAAGGAGAGCTGGAATCTAGCGGGAATGAAAATATACTCTCTGTAGCTTTATTAAAGGGTTTCATAAACAAAATCTCATTAGGTGGGAACTCTGCTGTAGTCCATCATTCTGCTAATATCCAGCAGAAACTGACTGACTGCGTGGCTTGCTGGTGTCTAGTGAGACTATGATTCAGGAAATCCTCCCTGTTTGGAAGGCGATTTAGGTTGCTATTTTATAGAATCATAGAAACATGAAGTTGGAGGACCATCCAGTCCAACCCTCTGCCATGCAGGCCTCAGATGAACTGGCTTGTGTAAATGAGAACAACAAAAAAGAAGAATTTATCCTTTCAAATTTTTAAGCATAGCTATGGACTTCATCACATTGACAATTTTCCCATTCTAGAACAGTTAGCTCATGCAGCCAACACTGAGCCAGACAGATACTATCACATGACGCACAGCAACTTCCAGCTGGGCTCCATTCTGGCTATGTTGGTGAAGTGTTCTAGGATGGGGAATTCTGAACATGGGAGACTGACTACCTATGTTCAGACTGAAAATGCTGGGGACAGTGTGGGAGCAAACTGGAAAGGTATGCTTTCCAGTATGTGATAGACAAGCAGGTGATGTGGGTGATGTGGGGCACTGGGTGACGGATTTGATCCGCTGTCCCATGATTTGCGCAGCTGCCCTACGGATTCCCCACATCAAGGATCTCCATATGATGAGCTCCGCAATCTATACTTTCCGATTGAATTCAGTGGATTTACATAGGTAGTAATCCCATAAATATGCAATCCTTGTCTATTTAGAAATATATGGAGGACTGTACTCTTTAAAAAACATTAGGCATTTAAATTTCTGATCTGAATTGTCCTCATGTGGCAAACAGGACCATTTTAGAATAGTTTTCCTCCTTGATGCAAGTGGCTGCAAGATGTCAGATTTTTGTGTCACCATTGTTGGAATAAATGTGCACACTTTCATGAGAGGTTTCAGTGATTTTTTGTAAAATATAGTCATGGAAAATGGAATAACTGTTGCCATATTGTATGATACAATAAAAGGAGCAGAGTTGTTTCTTTTGTGAGCAGTCAGCCTGATGCTTACTGTGTAACTCTTTCTGCAAAGAAAATACATTAGTTTTGTGCAAAAGCAGGAGTTTTATGCAAATTACATTTTTACCCAAATCTCAGAAACCATATTGCAGAGAGAGACTTTTGGTTTTATGTCAGAGACATGAACATTTGAGATGGTTGCCATAGGCTCGGCTCACACAGTCTTGATGTGCCAAGATGACCAGACACTTCCTAAATTCTGGATGAAGCAATCTCTTTTCTCTGTTTTTTCTTTATGCAAATTGCTAGCCCTGTTTCTAAATATGATTTCACACTATACCATTATAGCACTAAGATTCCACTTTAAATGCTATCACAACATCCTGGGGTGTCCTGAGGTTTGTAGTTTGGTGAGGTATTTGAGCTCTGTAGCAGAGAGTTTTAAATATCCCATCCAGAGCAGCAAATCTTAAAATTCTATAACATGGAACTATAATGCTATTAATTGCGTACTGTGACAAAATGCCCTCCAGTTCTCCCAGTTTTGCAAAGAGAGTCCTCATTAACTCTTTGTCATTTCACTTTTCCACCTTATTTTAATATGTCCTAGTTTCTCTTTCTGCTTCTCATAGTTTTCTTTGTTTCCCAGTTTATTTCTGCTGTTACAAACTGGATTTGAAAAGTAAAACTAGTTTGAACTCCATTCACTCAGCAGAGGGGAAGGAGAAGAGGGGCAAAAGCAAACTGCTGCAGCCTCTCCCAGTGTGTGTCTTTTTCCTTATTAATAACTTTTACCATATTGACCACTCTCTGATGTTGCATGGCCACACATGTCCCCGTTTTCATCTGCGCAGTGTTGGATGGTATGTGATAAGAACTGAAGTGGAACACTCATCTGAATGTTTTGCAGGTTTGGTTTGTATATAAGCTAGTAATGATACTAATTTCTAGTAGAACAAGAGCGGAGAACCTCTTTCAGCCTGAAGGCTTAATCCAGTTTCAGAGAAGTTCTTATGGGCTACATTGCAGAGACCAAAGGAGAAAGGAGCGAGGCTACAAATTCCAGAAAGCTTTTACTGATGACTTGAAAGCATTCAACAACAGCAGCAATGACAACAATGTCTTAGGAGCTGCAACCTTTTTGGGGGGGAAGTCATAGGAAACCCAAGAAATTCCTCAACAACAGTATCATGGATGTGATCATTCGGTTAATTTGAGAAGAGTAGAAACCTTTGCAGAATTGGATTTGTCTGTGGATCTAGAATTTCCCCCACCCATGTTGCAGAGCATAGAAGAAACAGCTCTCCATTAGTTAAATTTGCTGCGGACAGTCAGTCACTTTGGTGCTTTCATAATTTAAATGGGATGGGGTGTGTTTTGACAGCTTGACAGTCTGTGTATGTTATGTTTTCTACAAAAATGAATTGGGTCATATTTCCATGAAGCAATAATCTTATTACCCTTAAAACAGATCAGTGGTTTTATACTTGTGTAAGGTTAAGTGAAAGAAAACCATCTTCATGCCTTAATAATATGATGCCAGATGATTATGAATAATCCCTTGGCTTTTTTATTTCTCATGTATTCTCTCCATTTCCTTTTCTGATTTTCCCTCTCTCAGTTTCTTTTTCTGGGCATCTTTTCTTTTTCCACTTTTCACATTTGATTACTTTACATGAATCCAGTTTATGTCTTTGCCAGTACAGTTTGTTTTTATTTTTCTCATTTTCCACATCATTACATCACAAGTTGCTTGCCTTTTCTTGTGGCTGTTTTAACTCTGCTCAGATGCAAAAGGAAAATCCATTTCGAAATTAACACTTTGAAGAAGTTTAAAAATCGAATCCGTTGTCATAATTTTGATTGGTGACAGATGAGAAATATGGGTTAATTGCACACAGAAAATTTGTAGAGCATCATAATTACTTACATGGGAAGTGTGTCTATGTACACACATAGCTCTGTTTCTGCTTTAAATCATACATTGTGGCTCTGCTTCTTGGCCATTCACAAAATACTTTCCCCTTCCCTCCTTGGTATGTAATAATAATAATAATAATAATAATAATAATAATAATAATAATAATAATATTTTAACATTTGAACTAGACTTCTAGTAGACAGTTCATCAATGAGAGGATGACTTCTGATACAAGAGTGTCCTTTGTATAGTGGAAGATGGAGATTACATCCATGCTATGGGAATAATTTGGAGGAAAGACAAGTACAGTTGGGAAAGAAAAGATTGGGATGAAGAGATATTCAAGATATGCAGAACCTGACAATTTCCAGTATTTGAGCAGTAATCTTCCCCATTGGATCCGGCTTAAGGAGGTAAAAGTGAGTTATTTCTTAACATTATATATGGCCAAGTAGAAATAGATGAATGGCTACTCAAACATAAAGGTAGCTGTTGTCTAACTTTGGTATAAATGGTCAAGTAGAAGTACGTGAGTGTCTACTCAAATATAAAATAGGCTGTTATAAAATACATGATGGTTGCTGTCCAAGCAACTGTGGCCTTGAGTTGGAAAGAGCAAAGAAAGTGGAAAGTTAAAAATGGTATGGATACCTAGCTGACTTTATGCTCCAGGATTACATCTTTAAAAGGAGAACCAAATATATATCAGGCCGAATCAAGAAGAACTGGGATCTGAAATAGGGAAGATTGATAGATAAAGTAAAAAAAAAAGGAAAATATAAAGAACTGAACCATTCTCTCTTTACGATTGATCAATTAAAATGAAGGAAAGTACTGCCCCGGTGGCAAAGGGCGTTAAAGCGCTGAGCTGCTGAACTTGCAGACCGAAAGGTCCCAGGTTCAAATCCCGGGAGCGGCTTGAGCGCCAGCTATTAGCTCCAGCTCCTGCCAACCTAGCAGTTCAAAAACATGCAAATGTGAGTAGATCAATAGGTACCGCTCCGGGGGGAAGGTAACGTCGCTCCATGCAGTCATGCTGGCCACATGACCTTGGAGGTGCCTACGGACAACGCCGGCTCTTCGGCTTAGAAATGGAGATGAGCACCAACCCCCAGAGTCAGACATGACTGGACTTAACGTCAGGGGAAACCTTTACCTTTACCTTACTGTTCCCAGAGGGAGGGAGGGAGGGGTGAAATATCAACAGACACAAGTGGGAGATAAAGGTGGAATCAGCAAGGTTAAGAATACTAAGAAAATAACATTCAATACGTATATTGAAACAGTGATGAATCTTGATATTATTCTACCTGTATTTACAATAAAAACATATTGAAAAAAGTTGCTGTTGTCTAATTTTGTCAAAGAGCAAAACCCAAACTAAAGAAAGCAAACAACAACAGCACTAGTGCACATGGTTGAAAATACTGGTGTATATTGAATTTTTTGTGCTAGCATCCCTATCATGACTAGAGCTTTCCTAGCTTTTGTGATATTTCCAGTTGTAGTAAGTCTTTTTGTTTCTGGATGGATATTTTGTTCGCACACTCCCCGCTCTCCTTTCTGGCCACCCTCTTTCCCCTGGGAGTGCCTTTTCCTGCACTCCTGCAACTTGACAGGAAGCGTCACCCACACGGCTTATTTTTGTCTCCCGAGGTGTGGGCAGGTCTACCTGCCCTGGGTGCTTTAGATAGCTCAGCACTGCATCACTAAGTGCTCACTTTTGTTCCAAGCTCCCCTTTCAAGCTGTTTAAAAAGAGAGAGGCATGGAGGGAGAGGGAGAGAGGAAAAACACACTTTCTCTCCGAATCCTGAATAGCAGCGTTTCTATCATCTGTTGTCATGACACACAGATGACGTGGGAACATTCCTCGGCAACAAGGCTGGATTGTTGTTAGAGGAGTTTAATTTTGGTGCAGAATTCTAATAGGGAAGGATGTCAAAAATATATCCGGGTGGGAGAGAAGCAGGTGGGCTCCTGGCTTCATGTACAAAGGAGGCGGAAGTGGCTGGTTGGTTGCCAAATTTGCCCACAAAGAATTACATATTCATTAGTCCCTTGGTTCTTTCCATACTCGGTGGGAGTGGGGAGATTTATGATATCCTCCCTCCACCCTCCTCTGCTTTTTGTCTGAAGATGCTACTTATTAGACTGACCCCTTGGGCATCACTCCACTCCAAAACAAAACTCATCACCAAAAAAAGATGATACTCATATGCATAAAATTTGCATATACTAAATGCTAAGTCTTAGAATGCAGCTCAACTGCACTCTTCAATAGGAATAATTGGAATAGCTATTAGTGCTGTCTGCATTTCCTGAATGTATGGTTTTTCCTATTATTGAAGGAATGTTATCTTTGTCTGTTTATCTTTGATATTAATGGTGGATGCTGTAGAAATGATGTTATAATTATGGTGGGCTTCTACTGTTGTGGAGAGTATTCAAACAACTGCTTTGCTAATTTGTATGTATATGTGCATGTTTAGAAATAAAAACTCAAACAGTATGTCACAGGATAGGGGAGGACATTGCAACCAGGTGACTTACAGGCCTGTTCCATATGCTGTCCTAGTGATGTTTGTTGTTGCTAAATCCAAACGTCCTAATATTTTTAAGACTTGTTAGCAGGAATTTTTCATTGCAGTTACAGATCTGTAACTCTTACAAATCTGTAACTGTTCTATATTCAATAACACTAAATAGTCCCCATTGTGGTACTATTGCCATGTTGTAAATGTCCTTCCCAACCCACCTTAACAGACAGCAGCTGCATCAATCTTAAAACTCTGTTCAATTGCCAATCAGGGCAGAAGGAAGATGACATTTCCAATCCCTTCCCATTACCAAGTGAGCTATGATGAAGAATTAAAACAGAGGTCATACTACTGGTTGTTGCAGATTTGCCTGCTGTGGGTTTCCTTTACTCAGTGCAGTTACTGGCTGTTCAAGTGGGCTTGGCAGGTTGGCCCAGGAAACATTGCAAAACCGAGTAACCAATGTAGGGTATTGGCAGGTATCTTTAAGCATGGTTTGGACTGGAGGGGGTCTTTTTCTATAGATGACACCTCTGAATTACAACTGCCCTGCTATAGCATTTCAAAAAGGGGACCATCCTGTGAAACATAAGATAAACCACTGCCATATTGTTTATGGATCACATTATGCAAAGCAAACTGGACACAGAATCTATCTTTCCTGAGTGGCTGGTTTCATGAAGTGACATAATTGGTATGGACATAATTTTTCTCAGTATTTATAGAGCCCAACAATAAGTGTATAACCCTTCTCCCCTAGTAACCTTCCCCTATTCCAGGGGTGAGGATGGATGGACGAGAGGATTCTTGTAAAGAATTCTCCCTGGACGCTTTGATAGCAGTTGGCTTCTATATCAGATGGATGGTGAATAAGTTCTAGCTTTGAGTCTGAGATGTAAGCCAGCCCTGGACCACAGCCAGCCCTCCATATTCACCAAGCTTGGGGGCATAGGATCCCTGCAAAAAATCATGAATTACAAAACCAATTTTTTAACTGAGAAAACACTACTCTAGCAATCTCTGTCTTCCAGTGCAACTCTATGGTCAACTTCCTCCAGAAGTTAACTGTAGCATTGCCCTGGAGGACTTACAAATACTTACAGAAGTGTTCTTTCTAGGAGTCTCTTGGTTTGAAAGCACATTTTTATTTCCAGTGGAAGTTGCACCGAGGCACCTAGAGGTTTCTAGAGAGAACATATTAATCAAATTTGAGAATGATCAAATATGCAGAAGTCAAACCCACAAATACGGAAGGCCAGTTATATTTGGATTGAAACCCCCAAGTGTCTTCCCTGCTTCATTGACATGGAAGCCACCAATTGTCACTCTCCAGAAATGGTAACACAATCAACAAACTGATTCATTTGCATGAGGACACAGATGACTACTGGAAGAACCACAATTAGAGGGAAGCAACTTGTTCTTCTCCTGGTCCTTGTGGATAAATCACGGAATAGTTAATTCTGGATTCTGACTCTATTTCTATCATCTTTTACTTTTGCTTCTCACCTTAACTTTGAAAAGACATTCAAAAAGCCTTTACCATGTCTCCTTCCGCACACTACTAACAAGTGTTAGCTATGGTTCATTGTTGCAAGATTGTACTTCCTCTGAAGAAATAGGTATGCAGATTGAAAGTCTCTCTTGATCTATCATGCAAAGACACGCTGTGCTTGGAATATCAGTATACAAAAGGATCTTATATTACCCTAGAGACAGTTGATAGTTTTCACAGACTATGGACACATCTCCATGGGCAATAAATCCTGAAGTGGGTGACAATTGGTTCCATGGCATTCACATGACCCCAATGCAGGGTACAGCTGCTCACTGCAGTTGTGCCCCAAGTTAGAAAAAGTTGTGCATGCTTTGGAACTTTCCTGAAGCAGAACAGCAGCCCTGAAGTAGTTTAAACGGCTGGAATAGCTCTTAATTAAAACTACCCTCCCTGTTCACAAGGGCCACTGCTGCCATGGGGTGGCACTTACTTACACCGTATTTTCATCATCATAGTAGCTGCTATGAGGCTTTAAAGAGTTCCTGACAATCCTTGGACGCTTTTGCCAATGTAAGCAAAGGCACCAACAACTTGGAAAAGAGAGAGGGATCGTTGTCCTCCTTTCCCTTCTTTGGAGCTCCGTGGCTGCTTATTTATTTATTTATTTATTTATTTATTACAACATTTATATCCCGCCCTTCTCACCCGAGAGGGGACTCAGGGCACCTTACAATAAACACACATATAAAAATTATACAGTACACATAAATCAGATTAAAAATTATTAATTTACATCAGCATTCATAAAAACATTCTAAAATACAAATGGACATGTTCAGGTTCAAAAGACTGCTTCTGAAAAGATGAGAACATGACAAAGGTAAGGGTGGCCATTCAGCAGGTCCAAACTGGATTCAGCCCATGGGGCAGTATAGCAACACCTGCTGCCATTTTGAAGTACTCTACAACTGACCACTCCTGTAAATGGTCGCTGTAGATGTGCCATAAGTCTACTTTCTCGGATAAGGACCTCATCAGACAGGTGTAGGGCTCTGTTTTCATGCGCTATGCAAATATAGCCCCACAAGAGTCCCACAGAGGCTGTCACACAACACAAGGGCACTTCTGATGGGATTCCATTTGACTCTGTTTCCATCTTAAGGAATTGAGTGTTACCTGAGTCCAAACAGCCGTAAAGTGGGAGAAAGAGAAGGAATGATGGGTAAGAATATGGGATGGCTGGCCATCCCTCAAGATGGGGAAAGATGAGAGGGAACAGAGTAAGATGATTCCCTCTGTCCCACCCCACTCCACCCTGCCCCCTCTGATGAAGTCCTAAGAAAGCTTAAGCTATTGACTTCATTTTCTTAGCTGATCTGTTATTGTCTCTGGAGACTCAGATTGTTCATCATCTGAAGCCTTTCTTAATTAGGCATAGTTTTACCCTAGTAATCTGGGCTAAATTACTGTATTATGTGAAGCTGCCTTTGAATGTTTCAGAAATTTTAATTCATTTAGAATTCAGCAATTAGGAGTTTGACCAGTTTACTTAAACAACTACTCTACTGTCCTATTTATCATAAAGCGTAGCTCAATATGTTGCTTATTTACATGTAATGCCCTAGAAGGCTTGGAAGCTACACATCTGAATGAGTTCCTTTTTTCATAACATCCTGCCCAGGGCCTGTATATGCTGGCCACAAACCCCGAATCTGGCCAGACATCTCTCATGGACATCCACACACTGTTCAGGGACTTCTGGTTCATAATGCAAAGTAAAACTGATTTTACCCAACATTAATTAAGAAATGCTCTGGAGTTTTGCCAAAACTCTGGAGCAGCTCCATACTTCAGGAATGGTGTAGACAGTAGGGCTGGTTCTACTCGAACTGGTCCAGCTGTCCACACAGGCCACTGCCATCATCCCCTTTCCCCTGATTTCTTTTGTAATCACTCAAAAGTTGTATTTTTTTCTACGAGAAATGAGAAGTTCCTGCACACATTTCAAGGGTCAAGGAAATAAAATAGGAAGATGCCACATTTGTGTCCTAACTAGAATAAGTAACAGTACTGACTTTTCCTAACTATTAAGCTATTTACTACTACATTCTATTGATTATTTCCAACCAGTGTAGATCTATTGAATCAAGTGTTGTATGGTAGGTCAATGCACAACATTGATTCAATATGTTTACTCTAAAAAGACAATATTTACCACTTAATTGGCTGTTTCTTATTTTGTTTGTTTGTTTGTTTAATTCCTACCTTATCTGGTCTATTTGTCTTATTCTATCAGTTTATTTGATACATTTGTTGTGAATGCCCATTAAGTTGATTTCAATTTGTGGCAACCCCATGAATGAGAGACTTCCAAGTCATCCTGTCATCAACAGCCATGCTCAGATCTTGTAAAGTCTGGGCTGCAACTTTTTTGGTTGAATCTATTCATTTGTAATGCAGTCTTCCAGAACTTTAAGCAAAATACATCATTTTCATGAAATGTATGCCTTTCTTCCATTCCGACTTATGCATAACCAACACTACTCCCACAGAGGGAAGAGGAAATTAATATTTTAGTCTAAAGATACATGCATGTCTGTGCAGGAATTAGAATGATATCACTTTTCACTGAACGCAACAGCGTTAATAGAACTCCTTTGATCGGATGTATGCTTTCCAATCAACAATAATATATGATTTCGTGAACAAGAACTCAACTGAATGCCAAATTAAAGTTACAATTACATCTTTCTTTCCTCCCTCCCTCCATTCTTTGCCTTTTCTTGCAACGATAAATGTGACATAGCTGAATTCACAGAATACAAGGAAATGCCTTCTTTTTAAAAGACTCACACTTCAGTCCTGAGTGCATTTGATTGGAAGGAAGGAAGTGCTGTTTATTTCACTGGGCTCATTGCCAATTAAGTCTGCTTAGGATCACATACTTATGATGCTGTTACCAATGGCAACTTATCCTGAGATAGTATTCAAGCTGCCTGTTTGCTGGAGCAGCTGTGTCCCAACTCTTTTGAATAAGGGCCCATCAAAATGCAAAGCAGTGCAATTTGCTACAGTAATGATTATCTATTCATCAACTAGGGTATTTATTTTTTATTTCAAATTATATACCACCTTTGTTTATTTTCACATACCCAAAGCAGTTTACAATATATAATAAATAATAAAATCATGTCAATAAAAATAATCTTATAGATTTTGACATGATAAAAAAGGAGCAGCAAATAAAAACTAGTATGTGTTGCTTTGCCCTAATATGTTACAAACACAGGACGTTGCCTTATGACACCAAGACTAATAGACCACGGAGCTACACTGACTGGCAGAAGTTTACCAAGGTTTTAGACAAATATCTTTCCAAGGTAAGTGGGAATGAGGTGGTGAATTGGTATAGTAGTGAAACACATTGCTGATCTGCGACCTCCTAGCGATGAAGCTGTCAGGGACTACCAACAGGTAAAACCTGTCATTGGCCCCTGGTTATGCCATGTCATGGGATTTAACTTGTGCAGTGAGTCTGAGCATTTCTGTAATTGCAAAGTGCTTGTAAATTTTAAACAAACAACCAAGGAGAGGAAGCAGCACAGTTGGAGGGCAGAGTTATGCCACCCACCTAGAAATGCAGTTTCACATAGCCATTGCAATCACGCAATGTCAGCAGCAAAACCATGGTCATCATGATTGTAAGTTTTCACTATCCCGCATCACGGAAATAGAATGGTAAAGGGGCAAGTATGTGGTAATGTCCATAGACACAGTTATGTCTGTGTCCCTTTTTTCACATAAGCTGCAGAGTGCACCACGCCGAAATCAGTAAATCACTTCCCCAAATCATATCGCAAACACAGGGATAAGAGTAGCTAAAATCTAACTGCTAATCCAAATTAGAGTAGATTCATTGACTCAGTTGCTGAATGGCAAGTCAACCTTTCTACCCTCCAGCTAAAACTTTATTTAATCTACCTCTCATATGTACTCTAGATATTGTTATTGCAAGCCTCTCATAATTATAATGCCATCAAAATGCCATATAATTATTAAAATATGTCACATCAGTAAATCAAGTCAAAAATTAGAAATGCCCATATTAGTAATGAGGCTTGCAGGGAAAGTAGGGAGGAAAAACATAAAAAGCATCCCAGTATTTTGCAAATGATAGTCAATCTGTACATTTGTATTGTTATCTAAGGGATTTATTTCAAGGGGCAGGTGATTGTACCTATCAAAATCGTACCTCTCTTCATTTGTGGAATTGCACCAATTTGCCAATCTCTGGTTCCACAATGTTACTTCTGCATACCTTCATAACCCCAACTTCCCACACTTCTGTTGCTCTGTAAATTATTTGGTTATTTCTTTCAGCTCACAACCTCATCAGATGGGCTACATTGCCCATCGTACGCTGCTTGTTCTCCCCTTTGGAGACGGAGCCCATTACACGATGCATGTGTACTTCTAGCCAGGTGCCATTGGGAAAGGGGAGAGCAAGCGGCATATGCCACCACTGCTGCAACCCGAGGGGCTTCCCATGTTGCCTTCAGGACAGTGTAGGGAAGCCAGGAGGCAGATGGGGGCAGAGGTAAGTTGCACAATTTGGGGCATGGAGCAATGGGCTCTCCACACCCCTTGCTAAGATCCCATAGATTCACCACGATGCATGGCGAATGAGGATTTGTGGCTCTTGGGCCCAGAAATTATGTCTCAAATCTTATGCAAATGTGTGTGTAAAAAAAAGGAATTGTCATTTTTGGTTTCCTTATTGAAATCAATGTGGATTTGAAATCTATTTTACATCAGATTGGATCCACACCAATCTGACCTGAACTGGGCTTCAAGCATAACTAGGGAGGGATATGTGCACGGTCAGAGGGATATGTGAAAGATAACTTAGGGAAAGAAACTATATAATTACACATTCTGAATCTGCAGGATGAAGCACAATGTACATTTAAATGTCTCAGCCAGAAAAAACATAGTAAGAAAAATAATGATGGTAAGGACTGTCCAATGAATTATCCTTTTATGACCTATTTCTGTGTAGTATGTTGGATACTTCAAACTGTTTATCACTTGGTGGCAGTGCTCTATAGCTATACTGGCATCTCCTTCAGTGCTGCCTCAACTTGCTCATACTCATGAAAAAGCACAAACAGCTTTATGGTTTGTAGGAAAAGGGGTGAAATGAGAGTAATTAACATAGTAAAGCTATGACACAGTTGCCCTTGTCCAGATGATAGCATGCAAATGGGAATAACAGACTTTTTAGCATGTGCTCTTAGCTGTATTGAGAGCAGCAACAGCTCCAGAAACATACACGCATATGTATATTGTTATCGATGGCACTGAAGAATAAAATGCTTTTTGGGGGAGTGGAAGTCAAATACAGTGAGCCCTTGGTATCCATTAGGGTTTAGTTCCAGAACGCCCCCATGGATAACAAAATCTATGGATGCCTATCCCATTATATACAGAGATATAGAAAAATGGCATCCCTTGTGTAAAATGGTAAAATTAAAAAAATATTTATTGGATTAAAAAAATTCAAATTAAATCCATGATACAGAATCTGTGGATACGGAGGTATGGACTCTATCTGAAACAAGCCTGATGGTTTCTATTAACATTAATTTTGAAGTCAGCATGCTTAGGGTCCCAACCTTATTTTGAAGGTCAATTTATGAACTGGTTCTAATTCACATGTGAATGTGAAACATACCTTTCATTCAATAAACAAGACAGTTTAATACTGAAGGGGGAAGGCTACTGTTGGTGACCATTTCATACTTCTGTCTATGCTTGTTGGATCAGGAAATACATTCCACAGCGTACTAACTTACTTAGGCGATCCCTCGTTGTCAAAGTATGATGGCCTTCCAAGTTCTTGGAAGATGCCTGTGCATGAGTTTTTTTTAATGTGTGGAGGTCAGCACAAAGTCGATCAACACACAATCTTCACAGAGTGAGGGTCCCAACCAGTGACGTGTTTAACACGATGACAGTGGCTTCTCAATCTGTTGCAGCCTCCTTCTGCCTTCACGGACATTGTAACATGTAGGATTGTGCTTGGTTTGGAAACTCTCTGTGCCCCCCCCCCCCCCGGGAGTGCATGACTCCAGTGTCTACACCCACAGGTTCATTGGAACACACAAGACCCTTCACCACGACAGGGTGACAATCCATCGAGGGGATTCTCGTCCCTTAAGAACGCAGCAACTTGCCCCTTAAGAACAAGCAGATGATCCCCTGTAGTTCTTAAAGGAGTTCAGCTCTGGCTACCAAATGTATGCCAACTTGGATTCAAGTCAAAATCTGCAAAGCTTCTCTCCCACTTTCTTTATTGAATATGTTTCCAGCACCTTTTTCATGCCAAGCAAATTATGTTTTTCTGCTCCCACACAAACCACTTTGGCTAAAGGACAAGGGGTCAAAGTCAATACAGCAGGCTTTATCCCATGCTGGACATGCACTGAAGTAACCACATGACTCGGCCTGATTGTTTTTAATGGAGTATAGAAAGCGGAGGAGATCCTTTTAAAAATTGAATTGACATTTTCACTAATGTAGCCTTTTTGTTTTTATTCAATTTGCCTTAGTGGAAAATGCAAAATCTATCTTAAAGATCACTTGTGCTGATGACCTTACATAAATTAAAATGGCATCTTGATTTGCTTTTTGAGTAGTCTTAGAGCCACTTGGCATATTATCATCTTAGGAGCCATATCTTCCAAGTCTGTGCTGTGTACCCATTAATTCTGTACTATTTGGAAGTGCATATGAGTTTTCCTAACCAGGTATACACTATGAAAATGGATTGGAATGATCTTTGGCTTTCTTTACGAACATGCACAAGATTTTCAAAAGGACATTTCATTTGAAATGCTGTGGTTTATATGGATATTCAGTGCAGGTATGTAACATATATCCATTAGAATCAGAATGTATGAAGTGGCCCTGAAGAGTAGTAGACAGGTATGTGATTATCTGAAAGCCAACACATAAAAGAAGAGGTTGCTGCACTGGAAATTTTGAGGATCATTGACTTAAAACACAATATCCTTGGACTCCATGGCACATTAAAGAGTCCGAAAGAAAAGGTTTTACAATAGGATTGTTTTCAAGTGAGCACTACGTATTTCTGCATATTATAAGATGGAGAAGTTATGGGTAAAAGAACACTGGGAAAGTGTTAGCAAAATAATCATGCTGAACTACTTGGCTTGTTTACCTCATAACTGGCTGACTATATTGTTCCATTGTTAAACTGATTCACTTTCTTTGTATCATGTATTTTTGAATCATGTGTGCTATAGGTCATCAAGTAGCTTTTCTTTTAAAATGAGGAATAACCATGCCTAATAGATTTGGTGCCCATGGTGGTAGTACCTCTGTTCAATCAGGAAATGTTTGCACAGGCTTCACATCAGTTCCTAATAATGTAAAAAGTCAAAAAATGACAATAGTGGCAACTATGTGTGAGATGAGTACATGAGCACTTGTTAGTTTATGCTAGATTTTGCTTTGTCAACTGAGCATCTCACAGGGTCTAAAGCAGGAATGGGCAAACTTTGGCCCTCCAGGTGTTTTTGGACTTCAATTCCCAGAAATCCCAGCCATCTTGCCATCTGTTAGGAATCATAGAAGTTGAAGTTCAAAACACCTGGAGGGCTAAAGTTTGCCCATGCCTGGTCTAACGTGAATCAATGAAGACAACTACATGGCCATATAGGATCCAAATTGCCATAAAATTTGCTCAGGTTTATATATGATAATAAGCTGGATTGTAAACCACTGACCGCATAGGGAAACTGATGAAGAAACACAACCTACAAACTATCTACAGACCCACTAAGAAAATCCAACAAATGCTAGTTCAGCAAAGGACGAGAGGGGTCCTCTCACCTCTGCAGGAGTCTACTTTATACCATGCAATTGTGGACAAGTCTACATAGGGACCACCAAACGCAATAGCATTGCCCAGACACGAACCAAGGAACATGAAAGGCACTGCAGAATAACTCAACCAGAGAAGGCAGCCATAGCAGAGCACTTGATTTTTTTTTTTTGGCTTACAGTGTAAACAGAACACAAAACAATGAACATTTTACAAACACATGACCTCACCACTAAGTACTGAACAAGTATCATTTCCTTTGCCATAAATTTATAAGTCAACCAGTAAACAAATGTCATATCCAAAATTCCTGACCAACAAAGTTATATTGTTTTTCCTTTTTCACTCTCTAAAACATATTTAATAAAAACTGACCAGTATAAATCAAAATTCGATCTATTAGTTTCCCCCCTGAACACCCTCATTTCCATTGATCATTTATCATTTAAGGCTATGTTCCATACCTCGCCATACCATGCTTCCAGTGTGAGATTGGTTACTATTGGTTACTATCTTCCAATTCCTTGCAACTATAAGTCTCGCGACTGTGAATAAAATAATTACCAATTCCTTTTTTCCATTTCTAAATTCAACTTTGTTAATAATGCTAACCTTCCACAGATATAGAAACCTCACTTGCCTAGTTTCTAACAGACCTCACAGCTTCTGAGGATGCCTACCATAGATGTGGACAAAAGGTCAGGAGAGAATGTTTCTGGAACATAGAGGTTTTGCTGAATTTCTAAATATAAGGTCTCCCCCAAAAGTAAGACCTAGAAAAGTTTTTATTTGGGACCATGCCCGCCAAACAGAACACCAGAGCATGCAGGATCATGAAATGTACGTACCATAGATCGTTGTACATGGAAATAGTGGTAGTAACAAGAAATTCTTGATAGGATTCAGTTTGGTTATGCTGGTTTGTGATGACAACTACTGTACAGTATATAATAAATGTTCATTTTTTTTTGTTCAACAATAAATGTGAATTTTTCTGTGTGGAAAAATAAGACATCCCCTGAAAATAAGAACTAGTGCATCTTTAGGGGCAAAAATTAATATAAGACACTGTCTTATTTTTGGGGAAACAGGGTATTGTGTTTTGTTCAATTCTAATTTACTGTAGTATTCAAATTGATCCCTACCAAAAAAAAAAAAAAAAAAAGGTTTGTTGGTCATCATCAAATGACAATTAGAAGCCACTGTATCTTGTGGACTTATGAACTCTGGTTTATTTTAACAGTAGATTTTCATTAAATCTGAACCCAGAGCGGTGACTTATCCCTGACTTGCTTCTCCAAGTGTCCATTCTGAAACAGAAATGAACAAAACTAGGATCAGAGAAAAACAGGCAAGAAATGAGGATAGCTGACTATGGTTTAGTTGATTACCCATGGGACAATTTGTGGCTAAAGCAATAAACTGATCTAAAATGTATTTTGAGAATATGGCCACAATGTGCACAAGAAATTGTGCAGAAATGTACATTAATGGAACATCAGCTGAATTACTTACATTTTAAAGTACGATGTATGGTAAAATGTGTATAGTTTTTCTATATGCTCAGGTTTTGTTGTTGCACAACACCAAATCCACTCAATATAAGTGAGTGTAAACACACTGTCAATCAGACCATGTTTGGATTCTTGCTGCCTGTTTAGTCTAATTGAATTGGTGGTTCGAACTCCTTGAACTCTATATTCCATTAAAAACTGCATTCGGGATCTGCGGGCAAAAAGGACACCTGAAAAGAAACATATGGGAGGAGGGTGGGAGTGGGGATCAAGAAACAAAAGGCTTTTAACTTGCTCTGTACATGATAATGATAGACTTCCTTCAACGAGCACTGGGGCTTTCAAAAATCGCAAGAGTGCAGAGAGGTCACCAATAGATATTTGAATTATTAACACATGCTTAAACATTAAAGAAAGATGTATTGATAGAATATCAATGTGATTAATAATTTACTTACAGAAAGTGAAGCATAGGAGGAAAATTAACCATTCATTGCTCCTTGGTAAGGGAAGGCCTTCCAGAAATGCCCCATTAAAGGATTTGTTAGTACTAATAAGTGTGTTAATCGCTTCCAACACAGAGTCTCTTAGAGCAGAATGGAATATGAGATGCCCAGGATTGAAGAGGGTGACATTCTGCATTGGACCAATGGATCCCAAAACAGGAGTTATAGAAATTTTAGAATTACGTATATAGAAATGGCTTTTTGGAGAAAGTGGGCATCACTAAACATGGTCTCTAGAGAAGCAAGGTGGGTTACAAGCATGGTTTACCAATAAATCATTACAAATAATGAGTTCTTTGTAATTGTTTCCCACCTACCACTATCAGAACTCAAGTCTCCCGTGACAGGGTTAAGAAAAACTTAAGAAAAATATTCCCAGTGGCTGCTTCAGCTAATTGCTCCAACCAAGATCCAAATGCAACAAAGATGTTCTCAAGTACAATAGTTTCTTGGGGAAAGGAGAAACTGATGCGTACATCCTGTTTTTATACTGGTGTGTTTGCTTGCATCATAGCTGTAACATTGTTTCAGCAATTATGTAAAAAATTATACGTTGATAAACAAACAATGCTTGTTTAAAACATTTTAGCCTGCCTGTTTTCCAAAAAGCTTTAGGCAGCTAACAAACAATTATATTTGGTAATGTTGCACTGGTGTAGCAAACCTCATCCAAAACACACACACCATGTCATAGCAAGGCTGTTTTGGTGCATAAAATACAAAGTACATTTAGTTTATATGGTACATAAACTAACTCTAACCACTTCTATTAATACCCACTTCCATACGTGATCAGGGCTAGATCGGTGTTTGCCACTGGATCTAGCCCTGTATGATGAGCTCATAATTCTGTTTCATATACTCAATGAATAACATCATCGCTAACTTACATCAAAGGAACCACTGACCACATAGGGAAGCTGATGAAGAAACACAACCTACAAACAGTCTACAGACCCACTAAGAAAATCCAACAAATGCTACGTTTAGCAAAGGGCAAGAGGGATCCTCTTACCTCTGCAAAAGTCTACCGTATACCATGCAGCTGTGGACAAGTCTACATAGGGACCACCAAACGTAGCGCCCAAACACGAGTTAAAGAACATGAAAGGCACTACAGACGAATCCATCCAGAGAAGTCAGCCATAGCAGGGCACTGGATGAAGCAACCTGGACACAGAATATTATTTGAGAACACAGAAATGCTGGACCACTCTAACAACTACCATGTCAGACTGCACAGAGAAGCCATTAAAATCCACAAGTACGTTGACAATTTCAACAGAAAGGAGGAAACCATGAAAATGACCAAAATCTGGCTATCAGTATTAAAAAATTCTAAAAGCAGAACAGTAAATAAGAACAAGACTCAAAAAGCAGGGGAATTCCAGACAAGAATCAATCAGGGCCAACGAACACCGTCCAACAAGGGATTTCCCCAGGCAGCTACCAGCCAGGCCTTGAAACTGTGGGCCATTAAAATGCTAATCAAGGTGGCAAATTGCAACATTCACATGTACCTCAAACGGACAGGAGTTCTTTTTCCCACTCTGGATGTTCCTCAGATATATAAACCTCACTTACTTAGTTTCCAACAGAACCCTCAACCTCTGAGTATGCCTGCCATAGATGTGGGCGAAACGTCAGGAGAGAATGCTTCTGGAACATATCCATACAGCCCGGAAAACTCACAACAACCCATTTCCCACTCTTATGAGAATATCTGAGAATGAATGTAGGGAAGGGCAACTCTAGGAAATTTTATCATATCATCTTGGCTCTTGTGAAGGTTAGTATTTCTTCTTACTTAGATTGTACTTTGCATCTTCAAAGCACTTTACAAGCATTAACTTATTGTGCTTTGGAGTACCCATGGGAGGCCAGTCTTTAGCATGCCATTATTAAGCAGACTTCTGATCTTCCAGCTGCATAACTCTCTTTTTTAACACATGTTTAAAAGCTTTTGCAACTCTGCATTTCAGTACTTTAGGATCCGTAAGTTTGTCTCACCAAGCAAACAGGCAGTGGCAGAGCTAGGGACTTCTTAATCAAAATCAATTAAGCTGTGCATTTTCTATCACAAAGGGAACAACTTAATTATACCTATTTTGTAAAACTAAAGTGATCGTCTTAAGTTGGAATTTTAGTATTAAGTCAATGATGATGTTATTCATTAAGTATATGAAACAAAATTACAATTTCATCATACGAGGCTAGATTCAGCGGCAAACGCTGATCTAGCCCTGGTCACCCACGGAGCCAGCCAGCTCCGATCACACAATATCATGCCAGCTCCGTGGGTGAAGGATGGCAGAACCAGCGAGCCGCTGCTGCCCTGGCAACAAAGAGAAGCTTCCCATTTTGCCATTCCTTCAATGGGGGAAGCCGCATACTCCACGTGCACACCACACTTCCCCCTGTGTGAAGAGCTACTGGAGGAGCCCAGCAAAGCGGGGCATGTGGCGGCAGCTTCCTGATGCCTGGCAGCAAACAGGAGCGCTGCCGAGAGCCGCCAGAGAAGGTATGATGAAGTGGTTAGAGTATGAGACTCAAGTTAATTCCAAGATTTGAATGTCATTTTGCCTGCATCCATATGTTCATCCTCTGTTCTTCACTAGGTGTCACCTAGGCCCCTTCTACCCTCCTCTATATCCCAGGATCTGGTCACAAATTATTTGCTTTGAACTGGATTATACGAGTCTACACTGACAGATAATCTGGGATAAGCAAATAATCTGGGATCAGATCCTGGGATATAGGGCAATGTAGATCTAGCCCTAGAAACGCCACTTTTGTTCCTGGAAGATGACTTCTGTAGTTCTTAAACTTGGGGCTTTTGCTGGGACCCATGCTGAAACTAAAATATTAATGAAAAAAGGGAAGGGGTAAGGAGATAGGGTTATAATGGACAAAAGAAAGGGCTAAAGAGAAGGATTTCTGGTGAGATGGATGAAAAACGGGATTTTCAAAAATTCTTGCATTTCTGCACAGTGATTTCTTCTCAAGCTTTGAAAGATTGCAATACATTTTTTTAAATTTACTCTCCCTGCTCAATAATCTGATTTTTTTTTTTCATATTGTCTGGGATGGTATTGCTTTTTCTTGTTTGTCTAGTAAAATTTTGGGAAACTGGATGGTCAATGAAGGGGCTGAAACTTCCATGGCTGGCTGCTGAGTAAGTGATCCATCTTATAGAATCATAGTGTTGGAAGAGATCACATGGGCCATCCAGTCCAACCCCTACCAAGAAGCAGGAAAATCGCATTCAAAGCAACCCCTACAGATAGCCATCCAGCCTCTGCTTAAAAACCTCCAAAGAAGGAGCCTCCACACACTCTGGGGCAGAGAGTTCCACTGCTGAACAGCTCTCACAGTGAGGAAGTTCTTCCTGATGTTCAGGTGGAATCTCCTTTCCTGTAATTTGAAGCCATTGCTCTGCGTCCTAATCTCCAGGGCAGCAGAAAACAAGCTTGCTCTCTCCTCCCTATGACTTCCCTTCACATATTTATACATGCCAATAATAATAATAATAATAATAATAATAATAATAATAATAATAATAATAATGACATCAACAACTATATTTCTGCTCTGCCACCATCTCCCAAAAGGGACTCAGGGCGGCTTACAGACACTTGTAATGTAACAATACATACAGTGCAATAAATGCAGATACATCAATATCAAAAGAAAACATAATTTACATCATAAATACATAAAACAATACCACAATAAAATCAATCAATTCTAAAATAGACATCAGTAAAATGTTATGGTAATTATAAACATAAAATGAATAACAACCAACCAGTCATATAAAGTGCTTTCAGTGAAAACCGGTGGGTCTACAATTTAAACCTTTTGGCCTCTATACTTATTGGAAAGCTTGGTTAAAGAGCCAAGTTTTTAAGTTGGACTGAAAACATTGGAGGATGTGGGCTAGCTTAATTTTCCTTGGGAGGGTGTTCCAGAGCCTCCACTCAGCCTTCTCTTCTGCATGCGAAACATGCCCAGCTTTTTAAGTCATTCCTCATAAGGTTTGTTCTCCAGACCCTTGATCATTTGAGTTGCCGTCCTCTGGACACATTCCAGCTTGTCAACATCTTCCTTCAATTGCAATGCCCAGAATTGGACACAGTATTCCAGGTGTGGTCTGACCAAGACAGAATAGAGGGGGAGCATGACTTCCCTGGATCTAGACACTAGACTCCTATTTATGCAGGCCAAAATCCCATTGGCTTTTTAGCTGCTGCATGACATTGTTGGCTCATTCTTTTTAAAAACTTACATATCTAGGCAAGGTTGATTCCAGAAGTCACCACCCTTCCTACAAAAGCAGTATTGCTGAACAAAGCTCAAGCTTGTGGCTGTGTGTGAAAAGAGCTGATTGATTACATAACATATAGCTGGAGAAAATGCAGAAAAAGTTCCTGACAGGGAGTGTTGCCTTCCACTACACAGTGACGTGGACTAACTATTTAAAATCAGTTACATTATGAATTAAGATGGAAATTAATGTAAAGGAGCAACATAATTAATTAATCCTGACTTAACACAAGTGAGCAAAAAAAAAGCCTGGCTTGAGCTTATTAGAAGAAATGTTAGATATACATTTAGAAATGGTTGTAAGTAAACATCCATCCAAATTCCAATTAAACAACAAAGGTGAAGGTGCATATTGAAATCCTTTGACTTGATGTGGGAGTTTATTTGTAAAGATGGATAACAGCTCTCACTTTGACTTATTTGTGTTGGAGAAAAATCTTTTTTTCCATCTGGACAAAAGTGGTTCCATTAACATAAAGTGAATTTAAAGGAGGCTAGATCAAGCTGAAAGGAAGCAAACAAAGTAGTAATGTTTCCAAGTTACCAAGGCAGTAAAACGAAGTATTTATTCAGACAAGATATATTATTCCCCCTCCCACCAAAGGGTGACTAACACATATTTTAAAGCATCCTAAGATAAAGCTCATTTCTAAAACAGGTGGAAATTGCATGGCTTGTGGGCTGCATGCAGCTTCTTTTCCCCTCCAACTACTCAGAAAATGGTAAGGAAAAATAGGTCTGAAGGTACAGTTTTGCCCTTCATTGACATCCCTCCCTCAGTCCCCACTGAAAAGCTGCAGATCAGTGTTTAAAGTGTTTGGAAGTGACCAACGTGTCATTGGTTTGTCGTTGTTGTTAATTACTATCAAGTCAGCTTTGACTTATGGCAAATAAGATGAAGTCAGCCTGTTATTAACAGCCCCACTCCGGGCTTGAACATTCAAGGATGTGGCTTCATTGACCGAGTCTATCCATCTGTAATGGGACATTCCTTTTTTCTTACTGTTTCCTACCTTTCTGAGTATTATTCTTTTTTCTTCTTCTAGAGAGTCATGTCTTCTCATTATATGTCAATTGAATTGACTTTGGGCTATGGTGACCCAATGAAGACACCCATATATACTAAGATCTTGCCCACTCAGGGCTGTGGGCTTTCTTAACCAAGTCTATCAGTCTGTAATGTGGTCTTTCTCTTTCTTCCTTACTTTCCACATTACCATGTATTATTGTCTTTTCTCATTGGTCGTGCCTTCACTAGGCTTTTGGTCCTCTATATATATATATATATATATATATATATATATATATATATATATATATATATATAAAATATGCTGAAAGCCTCTGCCAACACCAATCCCTTTTCTAAATTTTAATAATAATAATAATAATAATAATAATAATAATAATAATAATAATAAAAAATCTTTATTTATACCCCACCACCATCTCCCCGAAGGGACTTGGCGTGGCTCACAGAAGCACTCCAAGTACTGCATATAAACAATACATAAGTATATACACAGTGACAAAAGTATAAAAACAACAACACACATAAAATCCCAGTTAATAAAATTGTAAAAATTGTAAAAAAAATATAACATTTCCTAAAACGCAGTAGAACCTGTGAGTAAGCTGGCTATCTGCTGTAATAATCAGTGTGAAGTGACATAATCATTGAGCTGAGCATAGAGCTGAACATAGATCATTGAGCTGACCATAGATTACGCAAGGTCAAAGGCGTGTCTGAAGAGCCATGTTTTTAAACTCACCCGAAAAGCTTGAAGAGTGGGGACTAATCTAATTTCTTTAGGGAGGTATTCCTGAGCCAGGGAGCCACCACCGAGAAGGCCCTCTCTCTCATCCCCACCAACTGTACTTGAGACGTTAGTGGGACCGATAGAAGGGCTTCCTCAGGAGATCTCAATGCCTGTGCTGGTTCATAGAAGGATATGCAGTCTCGAAGATAGGTTGGACTTCAAGCGTATAGGAGAGTGGGCATTCTTAATGTTTTTAGTCACCTCTGGAGAAAAATCATGGATAGGGTTATTTTACCTTCCTTTTAATAAAGCTGCTTCTATAGTAATGACACATACATTAAAATATCAATTTAAAGCTTAATGGTTAAAATCACTCCCTTCCAATGTAAATACAATCAAATTAGATTTCAGCACATCAACAAGTAACTTAATGTATGAAGTCTTTCTCATATATTTCCATCTCTGCTACCCGACTATGCAAAAATAGGAGCCAGGACAGAAACTCACCAGCCATTGTATTAACTCTCAGAAGGAGAAACAATAGCTTTAATAGGAGGAGGAAGACAAAGTACAGGCAGTCCCTGAGTCTTGAACAAGATAGGCTCTGTAAGTTTGTTCTTAAGTCGAATTTCAAAGTCGGAACAGGTACATTTTTTAATGTAGGTTTCATACTGCTGTTGTGTTTGTTTTCTTCCTGTGCCCCTGTTCAAGAGACTTCACCTCACTTTCTGTCCCTGTGATAATTGGAATTTTTTTAAAAATTGGCTTCTTGTGGAAACAAGGATTGGTGATAAAGCTTGAGTGGAGATCCTTTTCCTCATGATAGCTCTTCCCAGAGTGAATTTCCCTTCTGAGGGGTAGATTTCTCTCACTTCCTGTTGTCTTGTCCCTGTTCTTAGTTATGAGTCGTTTGTAACTTGGACGTTTGTACCTCAGAGACTGCCTGTATTCCAAAGAAGTCCAGAAATGTGGAGACATGGCAATGGGAATAATGAGCAAACGTGCTGGAGAGAGTTGTGAGCGTAAGAGAGATAGAGAGGTGTATGGGACTGCCAGAAGAACAGTTACATTAATCAAATATTATATACATACAGTGATTTGGTTGGAAAATTTTCTGGCCATCTAAGAAATATAGATTTTGACATTTTTTCTAAATGTACAGGTGTACATAAATTTGCAGTTGTACATTTTATGTAACAATGACCCCTATCATCTTTATTAAATAATATATTGTCTTTGTAGGTATTTCCAATATGCTATAGTGCTGTAGAAGAAGAAGAAGAAGATTTTATTGATTAGCCCTTAGGCCATATCAAAGTACCAAGTCAAACAACTGGGCTTGAAAAGACCTGATTACATTCTATACAAAAATTAGATAAAACACTTGTAACAATATAATAAATAAATATGATAAAACTGTGCTGTACTTTGTTGGGGAGGGGGGAGAGGTGTAAAGCAAGAACAACTTAGGCCACATCTACATTGACCACTTAACGTAGTTTCAAACTGGTACTGAAGTAAGTCATTTCATTTTCCAGATGATTATATAGAAAATTTTGGAACCAGTATGAGCCCAGGTGATGATGATACAAACCATACAGCACTGATGCACCTTAAGGGCTTTCTTTCATATATTTTGTGGGAGTTTGTTGTTTGGCTGCTGCAGTTTGAGGTTAGCATTAATGCAGTGTGTGCGTATGGGAATGAAGTTGCAGTCAGTGCAATGAGACATGATGTCTAGTTATGTTCTACAGCTATATGTTAATGCATTTTATAAGACAGATTGACAAGACTCTTTCAAGCATATGCCATTCTCTTTCAAACAATTCAAAATGTTTGATGACTGAGTGAATAGACATAATACCTATTGCCGAGGTTGTTTGAAAATGGAGACAAGAAGGAGTGCAGATCACAGCAAAATTTAATTGAAGAGGTGGTTAAATGTCATGCTTTTGGACAGCTTTCCCAACTTGGAACTTTCCAGATGTGTGGGACTACAAAACCCACCACCCACAACCAGCTATCTAATTGATAGATTTATATGCATCTCACCTATCTGGAAAGTGGCATGGAATTTAATAGCACATGCAAAGTTAGAAAAAAATGTAAATAGATAAATAAATAAGATATTAGAACTCATGGATGGGGAAAGTAATGTGTTCAGCATTTTTACCAATGCTCTAAGCTCTGTTCAAAAGTGTGAAGGAGACAGGGCTTCATCTAGCTTGTTGAAACTAATTCATCTTCCTCCATTTTTCATACATATCCTATTACTGTGTGAAAGGAACAACACTATAGGGACAATCTTCATGCTGAGCTTGGACAACTTGGTCCAAAACCCAGTGCCAAATTCCACTGGATGATTCTCTTTGTGCAAGGATTAGCAAGGTTTTTTAGTCTAATTTGATCTCAAGGGATATTCATAGGAATGATGTATAAGCTAGGCTTTGAGCAACCACACCAAAACTATGGGCAGTATTTCATTCTGCAGTAATTGAAATAGACAAGTGGGGAAATCCCATAATGCAATTGCAGGCCATTTCAAGAACCATGCCACAAATTATCATATCACAAGAGAACTGGGTTCAAAGGTCACCATTCAGATGTGGAAATCATCTAATGTGGAAGTGCTTGGGAAACCTTTTCAGCAAGAAAGGCACCAAAGATCCTCATGGCTTGAGCTGCCACCAAGCTGAAGGTCAGGTTAGTTCAAGCCAAAGGGTGGACCACCAACTCCTCCATTCCTAAAAAGGGAATATTGTATAACCACGCTAATGACAGCTTTCTCCCAAGATTGTAAAAGCTACCCAAGAGAGTCCCTTGTGAGGTTCTGGGTTTAATTTTTGTGGCCATTACAAGGCAGTTAGCATAACCATGTAAAGCAGACACTTAACGTCTGAGACAGCTAGAGTGAACGAAAACAGAATGCCAGCTGTTTGGTCCATCACTTTCCATTCTGTTTAAGACAGCTGTTTATTATTATCACTTATTATTTGCCATTTAAACCCATCATTTTAACAATAACAAAAAAAGATCTAACATGGCTACAGGGGAGAGAAAACTGAGCCAGAAACGGTCTTCATGAATATAGCAAACTCTTTGAGTCCAGAATCATATTTAGTATATGCTTCTCAATAAATCTTACCACTGTCTTTTCCTGTCACTTCAGCTGCCGTATTACAGCCATCAAGCTGACCACAGATTTTCTCAATGGAAGTACGCAGCTCTCTTCGTCTTGAAACCACATAACTACCTCAGAGAGATTTCTATAATTCCAGCATTCGTTGTGTAAGTACTCCTCAGGTGGCAGTTAGTCATTTAAGATCTCACGGGAAAGAAACTATTCAAAGACCAGGGAGAAGGAGGGTTATGTCCTTATATTTCTTCCTTAATGGTAAGAAAAAGCCAAAAAGCAGATGGGGGCTTTGTTTGGTTTGATGTGAAATGACCAGGAATCTGAATCAGGGTTTTTGAGATGGACTGCTGTTTAAGGTAAGAGTGGGAAACATGGGCTCTCCAGATGTTATGGGATGGAGAAGAGAGGGCTCTCCATTCTCCCTCTCTATGACTGTCATCTCTTTTCCTTACTGTATGTAACAGGAAAGAAATCGGCAGATAAGGATGAGGACAAAACTTGAATTCTTGAAGTTGTAATGTAAAAAAGTAGATTTTCAAAGGTTTGGGTAAGGGGGGACATTGCCTAAGGCCTATGAGGACCATAGGTCTTGCTTTGTGGATAAAGACAAAGAGCTATCAACTTTCTGAGGGCACTTGTGTTTTTAATTAAATTCTTCCTGCTTTCAGTTTCAGTATATTCTATTGCTATATGGAGAATTAATTACTATGGTATTCTTACATCACTATAAAAACGGGTAAGACCCCTCCCTAGAGAAAGGGAATCAGTTAAACCATCCCTCCACCCAGCATGGAAACCAAAACTGACACTTAACAAAGGCATTTTAAGGAGCAATTAGTAGGATATCCATCATTTGCTGAATGGGACTTATTAGTGAGGAGACATTATGGCATAATCTTGCTACTCAAAAGAGCAATGCCAGACAGTATAGCATTAGTTAAGTGCTTGTGTGGAACCCTTATTTTAGTACTGTCTCTAATTGTGGAGAAGAAATCCCTAGCTGAACACAAAAGTATGTGGAAACAACCACTATGAAACGTTTGTTTAATCTAAAAAATTAGATATTCTGCTTAACTCTCCTTTCCCAGCCTCCGTTTCTTATTTTACAAACAAAAGCAACCTCTAACTGAGTGTTTGATAGACAACAGATTTTTTTTAAGTATAGGCTATTGCATTGTATTACACTTGTGCTTTTTTCAGATTAGTTTAGGATTATCTTGTTTCCCAGAAAAAAAGCAAGAGCGGTCAGAAACAAAATGCCAAGTCAAACTGAAGGAGGAGGAGGATGTGCTTCCATTACTCTCCAGCCAGCCAAGCAGCCTATTGTCCTTACCTTCAGTTCTCCAATCCCCACTGCCTCCTCCAATGCAACCTGTTCCCCTTTCCTTCACACAGAAGTGACAGTGCCAAGAAAGTGTTTTGTTTTTTGTTGTTGTCTCCTCTCTGTTGTTGTGTAAAGGATGTAAAACGTTGTTCATTTCATTCTTGCATACAAGAACAATTTCCACAAGTTTCTCTCCATTGCAGGAGGAAGGAAAATGGAAATTAGTACACTTTTGAAAAATTGTCTTCAGGCTTGGATCTTCCAAATTACTTTGATTGTGATTTCCTGAATGGTAAAGGGTTGGACTGGATGGATCCTGTGGTCTTTTTAAAATTCTATCATTCTATGACTTCATGGGGGAAAACATTTGTTGTCCATAAATATGATGTTTTCTATCTAGGGAGGCTCCGATGGTGCAGCGGATAAAACCACTGAGCTGCTGAACTTGCTGACCAAAAGCTCGGCAGTTCGAATCCAGGGAGGAGAGTGAGCTCCCCCTGTTAGCCCCAGCTTCTGCCAACCTAGCAGTTCTAAAACATGCAAATGTGAGTAGATTAATAGGTGCCGCTCCAGTGGGAAGGTAACGGTGCTCCATGCAGTTATGCCGGCCACATGACCTTGGAGGCGTCTATAGACAACGGCAGCTCTTTGGCTTAGAAATGGAGATGAGCACCCCCCTCCCCCCCAAAGTCAGACACAACTAGACTTAATGTCAGGGGAAAACCTTTACCTACCTATCTAGGAAATTTCTTGGACAGAAAATAATCTTGTTAGTGCTGAGAATTTGTTCTTGCTTGGATATTTATGTTCATAAAAACACTTTTTGGCACCATAAATGTCAAGAAAGTCTATGTAATTAAGCAGGGAAAAATTTGCATGAAACATTTCCAGAACTATGAACTGTGCTACTTAGCCAATTGCCTCCATCTGGACTATGACTTCTACAGCTAGAGTTTGTCTGATGTTGCCCCATAACTTAACCCTATTAAAGTGTGTCTCCTGCACCACCCCCTCTTTTCCTCACATGTTTGCCAACTTTCTGTAACGGACAGAGCCAAATCCACTGTATCCTATGGAAGGCAAGGCATATGCTAACTACTATTTATCCATTCTGTCAATATAGGGAAATATCCTTCCTGTATTTCTATAGAATGACCATTGCTTGGGATGGACAGCATGGAACGAGAAGGCGTCATGATGCATACCTGGCCCGAACTGAGCCTGAACACATATGGCTGGCCTGTTAATTGGATTCAGTCTGAAACCTCTCAAGACAACTCAAGCTATATCTTCCAAGATTACTTCTGCCTCATCTTATGGGATTCAAAGAATGCATGCTGCAGGAATTCCTTCCCTCTTTTACTCAATTCTAGCATTGTAGGACTTTGGCCTCTCCTACTTCTGGATCATTGCAGATACTTGTTGCTGCTCCTCTGGGGGAGCTTCCTTCCCCAAATACTGCTGCGACTGCAGTGAGCAATTACATTATGTCTCCAGAAGAAGATGGGCCTGCAGAAGTCACAGGAAATAATAGAATCACAGAATGAGAGAAGCTTAAGGGGTATCATGGATCATCTAGTCCAACTCCTTGCCAGCTAATTTTACAGCTAAAGTATAACTGAAAGGCGGTCATCCAATTTTTGTTTAAGATCTCCAATGAAAGACACTTTCCAGCGTAGTATATTCCACTACTGAACAGGTCTTATCATGACAAACATCTTTATAATATAGTCAGTTCCTCACATTCTCTAAGGTTAGGGGCAGAGAATACCTGCAAAAGTGGAAAAACCATTAATTTTAAAATGCTCTTTTTTAACCTGAGGGAACACCTCTCTGTGAATTTCCAGGTCCTCAGACATGACTATATGATCCACTTCCACTGGAAGTAAAATATGGGGTTTAGAGATTCTTAGAAAAGGAGAATCTATAGCTCGAGGAAAAATAGATTCCTAGACAGAACACTTTAATCATATCCATGAATAATCCAAATTCACAAAAGTCAAACTTGCAAATGTAGAGGGCCAACTATATTTAATTGAAACTTCTTTCTCGTAACATGAATCCATTGGTACAGTCCCTAACTTCTGTTGTTGCAGAAAACAAGCTTGGCTCTAGAAATAACAGTAGAACAATTAACTATACCCAGTGGCACAGCGTGTTAAAGTGCTGGGCTGCTGAACTTGTGGACCAAAAGGTTGCAGGTTCAAATTTGGGGAACAGAGTGAGCACCTGCTGTTAGCTCCAGTTTCTACCAACCTAGCAGTTCGAAAACATGTAAATGTGAGTAGATCAATAGGTACCACTCTGGTGGGAAGGTAACAGCACTCCATGCAGTCATGCTGGCCACATGACCTAGGAGGTATCTACAGACTACGCCAGATCTTCGGCTTAGAAATGGAGATGAGCACCGTTATTTTGGACAAAATAACAATGCACTTAAGAGGAGAACCTTTAGAGAACTTTGTCAAGGAATGGCAACCAATGATCCAACATTTCAATGTAAAATTAATCTAAAAATGTACATAGAGGAAGCTAATAGACTGAAGGCAAGGAGGAAACGGATATAAATTTGGATATTATAATATTATTATATATACTATACAAATAGAAGCCTGTGACCCCTTATTGTAAATATATTGTCTAAGAAATGATTATGAAAGACTAATAGATGAAAGTATTGCACTGTATGCAACAAACACCTGCAATGTATGTATATTTGAATGAGTGAAAATAAATAAACATTATATATATAAAAAAAGAAATGGAGATGAGCACCAACCCCCAGAGTCAGACACGACTGGACTTAATGTCAGGGGAAAACCTTTACTTTTACCTTATAAAAAGAAAGTTAGAGTTAAGAAGAATGAATAGAAGAAATTGATGGGACCACAGCATCTTCCCATCTCTGCTGTGCTTTAGATGGCCTCTGCATATCTCTATATTTGTTGATCCTAAAAATAACCATTTTACTTCTTATCCATTTATTTAAAAAGATTTATGTACACTGTTTGCTTCCAAAGTGGTCCACAAATTTTAAAAAGCTATCAAATAACACATTAAAAAATAAAACAGGACAATTTGGAGACAATTTCTCTCAGAAAGGAAAACACTGGCATCTAAAGTATTCCTTCCCATATGAAGAACCTTATTTACATGCATACAGCATGAGACGGATTATGGGAATGTGCAGAAATACACAAAGAGTCAATATCAGATTCTCCCTCAAAGTACTGTATTAAACAAAAGAGTAACATGGTTCACACTCTGCTTTTTTAATACCTCCAATTGAGAAATGGGTTTTAACAGAGTTCTTACAAGCATAAATCCTTTCAATTAACACAAAAATTGGTGAATATCACACGTCTTTTGCAAGAAGTCTGTCTTCTATGGGTATTTTCTTTGAGAGTGTGATCCTAATTCATCCACCTTCTTTTCTATGCAATCATCTTTTTTTAAGGTGCAAAGTAAAATATTTATGAGGCTCACTAGGGAGTGCTCTCTTTTGGGAGCCTTTTAGTGCCTCCAGGAAATGCACATTTGTCCAATTAATGTTCGCACAACAATAAAAGAGTGCCTATTCAAAGCTCTAATTGAGATTGTGTGTCTAAGTAATATGCATTACTAAAACCATGATATGTAATGTAAAGCTACTTTCGCCTGTAGTTTGCCATTCTTAAACTGAAAGCACTGATGGTTCTTCATTATTGTGAGCCAACATTGGTATAAGTAATGTTTCATACATTTCCTATTTTATGCAGAGGTTAGTGGCCCCGGAAAGGACAGAGTGCAGGAGTTTAAAATTATACAAGCAAGATATGGAATCTCTTTGAGTGCTTGCAAGAAAACAGTCATCAATTAAGAGTTAAAACATCTCAACAGCTTTATAGTCATTTGGTAGCTTAGCAATATGTGCACCCTTTAATGATGCCAAGAATCTTGATTTCCTTCCTGTCCTATTGATTCTGTACGAAGCAACTGGCTGGTTGGAAAGCTAGGCAGAAGACGAAAGTGGGAGCAGCCAGTGTCTGGGGAAAAAAACAACAACCAAATGGCCACCACTTTGTAATTGTTCACTGAATGGTTCCCATAATTAGGCATTACACCGGACATCTGAAAGGTTGAACAGTCTACAGACTGACTTTGAGATCACTTTAATCACCAGTGCTTCTCTTTTTAACCCGGACAGTTGGATGTTAACTGCAAGCATAGAGATTAAATTGCAGCTACAATTTTGCTTTGAAGCCAGTGTGGTGCAGTGGTTTGAGCATTGGACTGACTCTGGAGACCAGTATTTGAATCCTTGCTCTGCCATGGTACCCACTTCAGTGATCTTGGACAATTCGCATTCTTTTAGGGCTTGCCTGCACCTGTCAGTTATTTTGGGGGCAATCTGGAGGAGAGGTGTTTACATACTCCTTACCCAATCCGCAGCAGCTCTGGGACAAAATATATATGGTGCCACTGGACCACAACTGATTCAGTTTGCCACATTCCCTTCCCTGTCACCATCATTGCAACCAGGCAGTTGCAGATAACCTTCCTGGTTTCATGGGCACCTCTGTTGATGTCAGCACGGGGCACCTACCATGGCCAGAAGCTCTCCTGGAGATATGCAGATGTCTATTCTGTCAGCACTGGCATAGGCATGATCGAGACCCTTTCCCCTGTATTGACAAACACAAGGAAAAGGAGATGTGGCAGCGGCTAATGTGAACAGCAGACTGATCAGTATCGGACCTGGTTGTGCTGTCCACACTCTGCCTACAGTGCAGGACAGCTACAGAAAGTTGCCAAAACTCCAGGGCATTCCTTGACTTCCTTTAGCATGGGTCTAAACTGGTCAACCTGGTTTATCCTGCAATGAGAATCAGAGGTCCCTGCACATCATGTAGAAGTAGTGGCTTCTGGATCACTCTGGGGGGTTTCACCAATGTAGACAATTTCTTAAGGTGCTTCTGCAATGTAAAATAAAAGCAGTTTTACGTCATTTATATCTTCCATGGTTTTGAAACTATGGGAGCTGTAGTTTTATAAGGTCTTTAGTAGAGGTGTGCATTCGTATAGAATTGCTGCTCGTTTTGTGTAGTTTCATTCATGCCGTCTCATTTTTCGTATTCGTGTCCTGCTAATGAAAATGGGTTGCCTATACGACATAAATTTTTGTCTGGCTTACAAAAAAAACAAAATTTTTTGTACCATTGGCTGCAATGGGAGGGCTTCCAAGGCTCACCTCCCCTGCTCGTTTTTTTGGGCTAGAGGGGTGAAAATCGCCACACATGGAGGGCATTTTGACCCTTTTTAGCCCACCAACTTTTGAAAGGTTTGGGTCTTCTCCAGCTTACTACTGTTATTATTATTACTATTACTATTATTATTATTATTATTATTATTAATATTAATATCAAGACCCATTGATCCACATCAGATGTAATTGGAGGAACTGCCCTCCCAGACTCAACTTAGGGTGCCAGAATAACTGCTGTTCTTAATATTAATATAAATATTATCATCAAGACCCATTGATCCACATCGAATGTAATTGGGAGGCACTCTTCTCTGAGACTCAGCTTAGGGTACCAGAGTAAATATTGTTATTTATATTAATATTATTATTAACATCCATTGGTACACATCAGCTGCAATGGGAAAGCAGCCCTCTGTCAGTACCTGCTTACTGTTATGGGGCCAAAACAAAAACAAAAGCAAGCATGATGATTGTGCGGCTTTTATTTTTGTGTCGCCTCTCATTTCCTACAAAAATGTCATCATTCATTTTGTGTAGACGAACGGTCGAAACAAAACGATAGAATGAAGGAAATGAAGGAAAAATTTTCACGCACATCTCTACTCTTTATCTTTCCGTGACAGAGTGCTAGTGCCTCACCAAACTCGCAGGAATATGACAACAATTATGCATGACAACAATCCTGTTTTCAGTTAAGATAATTCTAAGTTTTAACTTCCACAATGTTTTTTCTAAGGGTGAGTCATTACAAAAGGACAGAAAAGTGGGGCCCTTCAAACTTAACATTTTTGCCATTTTTTGCCATTCATATAGCATCTACTTGGGTGATCTATTAGGAAGGGAAATAATTATTGACCTAAAGATACAAAGAGTTCAGCCCTAGTTTTAAAAAGGACGTCCTTCTTCAAAATTCACTCCTATCTTAATTGTTCTTTGGCTGGCTATATCATCTCAGAACATGAATGACTGTTTCCAGGAAAAACTTAGTGACACACACACACACACACACACACACACCTATTATAAATATGTTTGATTCTTTTTGGATTACAGTCTCTTTGATTGTTTTGGCAGCACAGTTTCAGAGCTGTTACAGACTCGGTGCCAAAACAGTCAGCTTAGCAAACGAGCTTTGGTTTCCAAAAGGCCTATTCTTAAGACATCTTCATAGATTGATTTGGTGTTAATTAAAATGATTAATCTCCTCCAGAGAACAAATAACCTCACAAATGCTCAGTGCAGCTGTTTGTTCTCAATTATCCCCTTTCGTACAAATCAGATTCTTTTTCTTCTTCTTTTGAAATCTGGCTGTTCTATAGTCCATGCCAAAAATTGCACACACAAACAAAAATCCTGGATCCACAAAGTGATCCATTCCGGCCACAAATATCTCTGCTTAATTTAGTTGTACTCAGACTTTTAAGGAATGTATCCATGATATAATAAAGTGCAGGGACAATGCATAACATATATGGCACCAACAGAAGCCATTTGTGGAACGTTTGGATTGGGGCAGAACCATCTGTGGGTTCAGAAATATTTGTATGTACTAACAAAACTGAATATACATATAACAGGCATGGGCAAACGTCAACCCTTCAGGTGTTTTAGTCTTCAACTCCCACAATTCCTAACAGCCAGTAGGTTGTAGGCTGTTAGGAATTGTGGGAGCTGGTGTCCAAAACACCTGGAGGGCTGGAGTTTGCCCATGCCTGATATACAGTAGGTTAAAGTTTCAGTTAACTCCAGTTGATGTAAATTGAGCTCATAGTGACAAAGTAGTTTGCATTTAAATAACTCAGCAGGAAGAAGACGAGATCTGGAGTCCTGTCCTTCCCAGTAGGGCCAAGCAAAAGCAAAATGCAAATTTGTGTGCTATTTTTCATCAATAATGTTTGTCATCTTGATCATATTGCGATGCTGCTTGGTTAAATCTGTCCTGGTCTTCACCTATGAAATGTTGGAGGGTTTGAAATAATAGTCCTTTTAAATATTTAGGTAACGGTAAAGATTTTCCTCTGACATTAAGTTTAGTTGTGTCCAACCCTGGGGGTTGGTGCTCATTTCCATTTCTAAGCTGAAGAGCCGGCGTTGTCCGTAGACACCTCCAAGGTCATGTGGCCGGCATGACTGCATGGAGTGCCGTTACCTTCCCGCCGGAGCGGTTCCTATTGATCTACTCACATTTGCATGTTTTCGAACTGCTAGGTTGGCAGAAGCTGAGGCTAACAGCGGGCGCTCACTCCGCTCCCCGGGTTTGAACCTGGGACCTTTCGGTCTGCAAGTTCAGCAGCTCAGCACTTTAACACACTGAGCCACTGGAGGCTCCATTACCAGGGTATTAAAGTATTTTTAAATTGGCGACACTACACATAAATTCTATCATCCCATACTTGAAAGATCCCAAAATGTGTAATCCTACATGCATTTACAGAACACTGCAATATGTTCCATAAGTTTGGTCATTTTAATTGTTTGCTTTTGTGCATTCATGTTTTATTAGTATAATTACGTTTTCCTTGTATTTGCATCTCTTATCTTAATCTGAATTCTCTTATTGTAATATGTTTGTTAATGATCATTTTTCACCTTTTGATATTGTGTGATTAATTATGGCATTGAATGTTTGCCTTTTTATATGTTTGTAAACCATCCTTAGTCTCTCTGGGGAGAAATAAATAAATAAATATCTCTGACAGTTGTCTCAAAGAAGTCCATATCCATCTCCCTCTTTTTTGAAGAAGAAGAAGAACAAAGCTCCCAGTTGTCCTTGCAGGGAAAGGCCACAAATCTATGGGGTTTTGGTTCTGTAGTGAAGCCATGACATTTGTGCGTGAATTTTTCTTCAAGATCGAAATAGATGCTCTGGGGAGCCAGCACAAATCAAATTTGAAGCCTTAGGGCACATCTACACTGGAAAGGAAAGCGGGTTATATAAACCGGTTCACTATCCATGACTGCCCTGTGGAACGCTGGGAGCAGCCCTGTCATTTGTTTCCAGCAAAACCTGTGCAGACAAGCAATCTGTGGCAGGCAGCTTGGGCTGACTCTTGACTGACTTTATCCTGAATCGTGCAAGAATGCTACATGCTGTCTGGCTGTACATTTGTTCTGCTATGATTTAGAAGTGCGGCAAAGCTCTCAACAAATTTGAAGGAAAGGTTGGAGGGTATTGTTCTCAGATTCTCACGGCCAATGCAGCCCTGGAACAAGACCTTAACTTCAGTTGTTATTATCATGCCCCTCCAGCACTTCACAGATGAACAGCAGGACATGTATGGCCAAGCAAAACCAGAGCATGGTCAAAAGCGCATGGCCAAGCAACAAGAGCGTAAAAGATTTTAATAGGGAAGAACACACAAAGTTTTACTATTTTATGCAAAAACGCCCCAATGTGCTGAATTTATGCAAGTCCAAGAAACAAACAAATGAATGAATGAGCCCAAGATGCTGCTTAACACTGGTTTTCCTTTCCTTCGCTTCATGATGAGTAGAATACAAATTGTTTTTGCACTTTGAACTCAGGTTGAAGCAATGGAAATAAACTAAAAACAAAGGAGGTCAGGAAAGAAAAAATAGATTATTTTAAAAGCAGCAGAGAAAGTGGGACTACAGAGTATTAATTCAGACTGTCCCTGCCAAATCAGGACAGTTGGAGAATATGTATGATTATATCTCACTGGCTGGAATCCTCTATGGCAATTATAACCTAGAGTTGTGCCTTTGTGACCGCCATATATGTACACCCTTATGTAAACCCTAACTTTGGAGTGATATAGTGATCAAGAAAGTCTGAAAATCCCATATTACCAGGAAGCAGTCACCCCATTCAATGGAATCTGCTGATTGGAGTGACTGTATGCAAATACAGGTACAGTATTTAAAAAGTAAAAATACTTCTGCTCCCAAGGATTTTAGATAGGGGGTACGCAACCTGTACTAACCATTGCCCTGTCTAGCCCAGTGGACGTTATGTGAACTGACTAACTATCAGTCTTCACCATTTTAGGCACACTATTTAGGAATTGCCTCCTAATCAAGATTGTTACCTTTAGAGTTGTCAGGAATTGAATCAGAGACCTTTTGCTCGATCATTGAGTAAGGACTTTGATTCTAAGACTAACACATGTTAACACATTACATTTAATCTCATATAACTTTAGCTCCAAATTCTGTTGAAACAAAATGTCATGCATTTTTAAAATCAGCCTGAAAGCTGATTTCTAACATTTTCCTCAGTGAATGCCAAATTGACCAATAGTACACATCTATTTTATTTTCTCAAAGCATAAAGTAGAATTTGACCCATTTCAATATACAAGGGTGTGGAAAAACCTTGAACTGGGACATCAATGAATCTTGCTTGACAAGATTATCAGAGTTTTGTTTTATACAAATGGGTAGATATTCTATTGCTTTCCAAACGTTGTTGGACTACAAATCCCATCAGCCCTAGTCAGTGTTGAGAGCACTGGGAGCTGCACTCCAACAAAAATGGATGATTTCCAACACAGTGTGAGAAACTAATCTAGAATATGCAGCAGTTAATATACTGCCTGGTGAAATGATTCATGTATGCAGTAGTTGAAACAATGGGAAAATATGAAAAAAAGGTGAAAATATATGTAAAAGTATTTTGAACCATAGCTTTCCACCATTGAGAATAAGAACTGATCCCACCATTGGGCATAGCAAGAAAGCTTCCTTAAGAAGCAGAATTTTGGGAACATCAATGAAAGTATAGTTATTTTATTATGGTTGCATTTTTACTGTCAAAAATAAGAAAATATGCCTGTGAGATTTTTTTTTTTTTTGCCTCAGGAGCAAAAATGACTAGTTTAGGAAAATATCGATATTGACTTTTGGAACTGCGTATGTGGGTCGCCATTTCTGCTTACCCTCAGGGCAACCCTTTTGGGATTTCACTTCAAATAATGAAATACTGAGATGATATTTTGATTTTACACAGTTCTTTACTTAATTAACAGGATATCATTATCCAATTGACCTTAACAATGTGTTGGGCAGGAAAGGCGACCTACTCAATTTTTAGTGTTGGAAGATGAAAGGAAAATGATTTGCACATGGCCACCCGAGGAGTTTATGAATAATCAACTACATAGATCTCCAATATACTACATGCCCCGCATAATCTCACCCCAATTGTCTATGCAGCTAAGCTTTGGAAGAATTCTTGATTTTATAGGAGGCATAAGCTTTGTAGGCTGGCTTCAGAGATTAAATGTCCTAAAGGTTTTGCAGTAAGAAAACATCCAAAAGAACTAAACCGATCTGTACAAAGACATGAAATGATAGTAATGGCTACATTCAGAAGAATGTGTCTGTGGTGACAATCCTTAAGAGGGCTATTCATGTCAAAGAAATGATAGCTAAGAAAGCTTTGGAGGACAAGTCACTGATTGTGTCGCCTGTACAATCTTGTCAAAAAGCTTGGGAGTAATGCAGGAGTACAATAGGACTCTACTGGCATCTTTTCTCTGAGGGTTTCACATCACAGTGGATGGTGCCCTCAGCATGTACTGTATAAGGTTTTGTAAAAAGACTATTCAGTTATTTTCATGGAACTAACTATGAAACTGTAGATAAGCAAGCAACTCAGCAAAATAAAGTTCAGTGCCTGTAGGGAGTTTGGTTGTTGCTGCCAAGGTGAGCTTATGGAACTTTTTTTTAAAAAGGAAAGCAAATGTCTCCTATTAGCAACTATAAAAAATGGATTATAGTTTGCTATGAAACAAATGCTCCTCAGACTTAGATCTTTTTGTTTTAAAAAAAGTCATGGAAGGAAAATGAGAACAATATCAGACAAGGGCATCTTTGAGCCTCTCTTGCTTTGGAAATCCTTTTAGAGTGCTGAAATGAATTCAACAACGATGGAGGTGGAATAAAAGTGCCAGTGGAATGATATAACCAACCTAAACTTGTGTTGTCTCTTTCAGACACAAGATTTTCTGGTTGACTAAGGGCCCTTCCACACAGCCATATAATAGACGTCATATCTACAGACGTTACACTCAACTCCTGGAATGATTCCATCAGCATTGCCTCTGAAAAATCCTGCAAATCTCTTGGGAAGACAGACAGACAAATGTCAGCATGCCTGAAGAAGCAAAGACCACCAGTATTGAAGTGATCTTCCTATGCCTTTAACTCTGCTGGACTGGCCATGCTGTTTGAATGCCCGATCACTGTCTCCCAAAGCAGTTCTTATACTTCCAACTCAAGAACGGAAAATGGAATCTTGGTGGACAGGAAAAGAGTTTTAAAGATGGGCTCAAAGATAACCTTAAAAACTGTGGCATAGACATAGAGAACTGGGAAGCCCTGGCCCTTGAGCGCTCTAGCTGGAGGTCAGCTGTGACCAGTAGGTAAAGGTAAAGGTTTCCACTGATGTTAAGTCCAGTCATGTCTGACTCTGGGGTGTGGTGCTCATCTCCATTTCTAAACCAAAGAGTCGGCGTTGTCCGTAGACATCTCCAAGGTCATGTGGCCGGCATGACTGCATGGAGCACTGTTACCTTCCCGCCGGAGCAGTACCTATTGATCTACTCACATTTGCATGTTTTCAAACTGCTAGGTTGGGAGGAGCTAGAGCTAACAGTGGGCGCTCAAGCCGCTCCCAGGATTTGAACCTGGGACTTTTCGGTCTGCAAGTTCAGCAGCTCAGTGCTTTAACGCACTTCGCCACCGGGGCTCCGCTTCCACTTTCCACCTGCAAACCAATGTCCTCACTGTGGAAGAACATGCAGGTCAAGAATAGGACTCTACAGTCACCTACGTATCCACGCGCAGGACACTACACCTGGGAGACAATCATATTCGGACAATGAGGGATTGCCTAAGAAGAAGAGTAAAATAACTCAAAATATCAAGACAGAAAATCCCACAATACCTGTTTTGAATTGGGTTATCTGAATCCACACTGCCATGCCATATATTCCACTTGAAAGCAGAAAATGTGGGATTTTATTCAGTTGTTTGGATCCTCGGATGAATTGCATCCCCTTTATCTCTCCTTTTGGGCTGTCCCCTCATTACTGTGGTGTCTATTGATACTATATAATCCATATGGAAGAAACTTTAGGAGGGAGGAAATTCATATTTCTGAAATACAGTTCCTGAAATCCTATGCACCTTATTGATTTGTTGCAAATGGATGGATTTGTTAGGAAGCAAATGTGAGTGAGCGTGCCTAAAAGGGAAACGGCACACAAGGAATAGGGCCAAGCTGCACTACACACACCCATGGTTGTTCCTGTCCATTTCTTCCAACATAGCAATGTTCATTCTTCTGTTTTAAAAGCAATTACTGTCTTATTGATTTCCTAAATACATTTTAAAAGCATTCAAAATTGGGCAATTAGTTACTGATTAATGTGGGATGTCAAAACAGGACAATTGATTCAGCCCAGTTGATCAATGGATTCATAATTTCCTCGATAACGCTTCATGCTATTTGCTGCTACTCTGCTCCTCACCTAGAGAAAGAAGGAGGATGGTGAGAGAAGACTGCAGAGAGAGATTTACAGGTCTCAGAGGATTATGTTGGGTATCAAAGCCATTTTCCAGTAATTGCTTGTTTATTAAAAGTAACCACTCTAAGAAAAAGCTTGTAATAGGGGAAACAGCAATAAGAAATGAAGTATCCTGGAGACCAGGTATTGGGTCTCACAGCTTCGTTTTATTAACCAGGCTAGTAAAGGAGCCACAGAAGTGTTGAAACCTAGAAGGGCATGTGTGGGAGTAAGAGGTAAGTAAAATAATTACGTGGAACTGAGAGTAAATTGGATGCCATTTAGTAGCTGTAAACATTTGTTGTGTGGATGGTCCCTTATGATCCTTATGAGGGAAGGATTTCTGATACGTGCAAGGACTAGAAAGGCCTAAACAGGCCAGAGACCAAGGAGCCTTGCATGATGTATTTTGTGCATTTCGGTTGGCCAATAAAGTTATTGTATTTTTATGGATTTTGTATTTGTTGTACTTTGCAGCATGGCCAGTATGGCTTCCCCTGAATATATTTCCTAGATTTGAAGATGCTGCATTTTGCCACAACAGGGGAAAGTTTGACAGGAGGGAACTAATGGACCGAGACTTAACTCTTTGAGGTTTTCACTTCTAGTAAAGATAAAATGGAGCCCCCGGTGGCGCAGCGGATTAAACCATTGAGCTGCTGAAACCAAACGTTTTGCTTACCAAAACGTTGGTGGTTCTAATTTGGGTAGTGGGGTGAGGACCCTCTGTTAGCCCCAGCTTCTGCCAACCTAGCAGTTTGAAAATATGCAAATATGAGTAAATCAATAGGTACTGCTCTGACAGGTAGCGGTGCTCCATGCAGTCATGCTGTCCACATGACCTTGGAGTTGTCTACGGACAACACCGGCTCTTTGGAGATGAGCACTAACCCCCAGAGTTGGACATGACTAGACTTAATGTCATGGGATAACTTTTACCTTTACTTAAAGGTAAAACACTTTCATCTGGACTTCAAGTGGCAAGTTTTGCCTATGCAGAACCTAGATCCCCCCCCCCCCCCCACACACACACCTGATTTAACAATACTTTCTTGAGAAATTCAATTTTCTTGGCCTAAGAAGGGGGAAGTCAGCTTCACATGGGAAAGACACCTTGGATCTCAAGGCAAGTTTTCTGTTGCTAATGAAGTTGATTTTTTTTATTACTTATCTTTTATTGCCCTATGTCCCTAGTCCTCCCATGATCGTGAAGGGGAATGGCCTCTGCCTGCACTGAGATCCCTTCAGACCATCTTAACTCAGAGAAGAAACAAAATGTAAGCTTCTGACTCTAACATCTTCACTTTCCTTTTTCAGTATCATTTTTAACATCTTTGCCAGATGAAAAAGCTTGTGTGATTTTTTTTACAGTTTAGTTGTCCAATAAAGGCATCCCTTTTTTGTGTATTTTGTTGTGTCTTACAAGAAAAAACACACAATTCAGCTGTGAGGATGTATTAACAGCAGGCTGTGTATAGGCCGCAATCAACAAAGTTCACGGTTGCTATTCAACTTATATTTGCCTTCAACAAAATAGGATTCTGCAAACCCAGAGGTCTATGCCCTCACATTCCTCAGATGAAATGTACACATATTAAATACGCTTCTCACCAGGCAGTCCCAAACAGGTGTCTAGACAGTTGCCCAACCTTCTGAGGAAGTGCATCATGCAACACTTTTGAGTTTTATGCCCTGTTCTGTGGGGAGCATAGGCAGAATGAAAAGTCTTCAGCCTCTAAGCCTGATGGTTCCTTTTTGAAACACACAGAGAGATCATCGTGCCAGAACACATTCTGGGCAGAGGTGTGATATATATTCAACAGAACCCAAGTTTGGCACACAACCAACCAAATCTATTTGAGTTTACTTAAGAACTGCTCCTTGTGGTACTGTAATCACTAGTAAAAGCTACCAATGAGTTTGGCATCCCAAATTTAGAATGCATACATTCGGTCACTCAGAAGACTGGTCTCCCTTCCTCTCTCCTGGCAACCAGAGATGTCCCTATGGAGGAGCAAAATGAGCACTCCCTCCATGAGAATTGTGTCCCCCAAGTGTAATTTCCCTTGATCCTCATATTTCCAGTATTGTAGTAACCCAACACTGTAGTCGAG
The DNA here is from genome assembly GCF_035594765.1 of Anolis carolinensis. Taxonomy (NCBI): domain Eukaryota; kingdom Metazoa; phylum Chordata; class Lepidosauria; order Squamata; family Anolidae; genus Anolis; species Anolis carolinensis. The sequence goes on along the minus strand of NC_085842.1, from coordinate 251,463,423 downwards.
CATTTAAAGATACAATTTAGGCATCTAAATAAAGAGGCAGACAAAGTGATCATAGGAATGTGAATGCAGAAAATATGCAAGAGTTCTAGGTGTAGTCAGTTTTCAACATCTCACTTTCTTTAATGCTATACATTTGGGATTGAAAGAAAATGTTCTTAGTGGGGGCAGGATACTTATTTGAAAGGAAATTCACCTTTGTTTGCAAATCTCCATAGCTAGCTACACCCTTGATGGCATGTCTTTCTGTTTCATTTGTTTCGACAATTATTTTATTTGCAAATAACTTTAGTAAAGGTAAACGTTTCCCCTGACATTAAGTCCAGTCGTGACCAACTCTGGGGGTTGGTGCTCGTCTCCATTGCTAAGCTGAAGAGCCGGCGTTGTCAATAGACATCTCCAGGTCATGTGGCCGGTATGACTGCATGGAGCGCCATTACCTTCCCGCCGGAGCGGTACCTATTGATCTACTCACATTTGCATGTTTTTGAACTGCTACGTTGGCAGGAGCTGGGGCTAACAGCGGGCGCTCATTCCGCTCCCGGGATTTGAACCTGGGACCTTTTGGTTTGCAAGTTCAGCAGCTCAGCGCTTTAACACACTGTGCCACCAGGGGCCCCAAATAACTTTAAGGACCTCTAAATTAGAACAACATAAAACTCCATTATTATTTTAGACTTTAGCTTGGTGGTGCTGGTTATGCGGGGCTTGACATGTCACAATCCTTGCCCAAAGGTTTTGACAGTTTTGTCTTTTCATGTGGTTGTGCTATGGATGTGTTTTGTAGGGCCCATTAGCTACCTAGCAGGAGGGAAGAACACGTGAGGCGACTAGGATGTTGACCAGCATCTGATTAATGGAGCATATAAATTGCACTGGCTTCAATTTGTTTCTGGGCAGAATTAAAGTACTGCTGATTACCTATAAAGGCCCAATGTGATTTGTGGCCAGGGCCATCGTTTCCCAGGAGCTTCTCTATTTCTTATCATTGCAAGCTCTGTTTCCTGTTCCTTTGTTATTGAAGGCATAGTTAATTGGGAGAGAGTAAAGCTTGTAAGAGATACTCTTTGGACTCTTGGTCTCTGAGTTCCCTATCCAGCATGACCAGTTTTTTTTTTCTGCATCAGGAGCGACTTGAGAAACTGCAAGTCACTTCTGGTGTGAGAGAATTGGCCATCTGCAAGGACGTTACCCAGGGGATGCCCAGATGTTTTGATGTTTTACCCTCCTTGTGGGAGGCTTCTTCTCATGTCCTCGCATCAAGCCGGAGCTGGTAGAGGGAGCTCATCCGCGCTCTCTGTGGGTTGGATTCGAACTGGCAATCTTCAGGTCAGCAACTCAACCTTCAAGTCATCAGTCCTGCTGGCACAAGGGTTTAACCCATTGCGCCAACGGGGGCTCCTAACATGACCAGTTCAGACATACACATTTTGTGTCAATGAGCCAACAGATAGAAAAGGATTCTTAATTTGCCGGTTGTGTTCACTGCACCCTGAGATAAAGAACGAGTCAATTTCTGCAGTGCCACTGTTTTGGTAATTCTCAAGATGTTTGACTCCTTGAAGCTGATAGCTGCCCACATCCTATCATTGCCTGTTTCCTTTCCTCCTTCCTGAGCGGTGCCTCTGAACGCCACAGACAGGCCCTTGATCGGAGTGAGAAGCAGCCTGTTGATTAATGCCATTGTTGGACGCTGGAGTTAAGGAGAAATACTTCCAGGATCATTCATGCGCTTGGGGTTGTTGTATGTATTTTGTCACCTGCTTCTCATCTGTCAAGTGAATGATAAATCAGAGGCGACTGTCATCATTTCAATGAGATGACAGGATGTGGCAATTTTCACTGTTGAAAACTTGCATCTTCATGAGCAATTTAGATCCAGCTGCATATTTTCTAGCTGAATTGATGTCGCAGATGGAATCTTTGAGGAGGACAGTGTAAATTCAATGGAAGGTGATTGCTCAGGAATCTTGCAGCATTTGCATCTCCATGTACTTGTTTGTAGCGCCATGACTACAAGTCCAGGATGCACCTGCTTATCCTACTCATGGGGGAAAAACATGAAGAGGGGGAAAAGCAATTTTTAAAAAGAGTGCCACTGCAGAAGAGGGCAGGGTGTTTTGCCGCTTCACATGCTACAAGGGCTTTCGGGTCACAGTGAGAAACAGATATATGCCTGCTGTCATAGATACTGAAATATTGTCATTTCCTATTTCTTGGTATCAAATGCAATTCAGCATTGGAAAGATAGTATAAAGGAACTTGATGGAATTCAGAGATTCAAAGAAGAAAACGGCAATGCTCACTGTCTTATTATATTTCAGTTTAATCCAAGCCACACAACCATAATCCTAATGAGAAAAGGCAGCCACTGAGATTTACAGATTGGCATGACGAAAAAGGTTTAAACTCAATTTTTTCATAAGGTGGTGGGCTGGAGAAGGATTGCCGATAAAGTTTCAGTTGAGACACCTTTTCCCCATTCACTCTTCCAGGAGTGAATTTCCCTTCCAAGGCCATTCTTAATTATGAGTTGTTTGTAAACTGGATGTTTGTAAATTGGGAACTGCTTGTATGTCGCCCCAACCCTCTTAACATGTTAGGATAGAACTTTTTAAACTGTGTTTTGCGGGTGCAGTATGTAGTTGTGTTGTGTGTGTAAACTTAATGAGAAACCTCTGAGTCTATGTGGAATAAGCAATAAATCATGTTTTAAAATGTAAATGAAAGGTTTTCATGAGATATGTTGTATCACCATACATTCCATTATTACAATTCATGTATGCATCTGTATTGCTTATAAGGTATTTGTTTAACCTCTGGTTTGCTAGTAAAATTAAATTACCATGTCGTGAAGCAATGCATGTAAAAAAAGGTGTGTCACCAACATGAAATGTTTGGAAAGCTCTGAATTAGGGACTAGTCTGTTTTAGGACTTCTCAGTGTTGATAAGAGAATGTTTAACCATTTTGCAGGCACAGAAATAGTGGGGCCTTCCCATCCTCTGCCACTATTTCAATATCCTCATCAAGCTAAGCATCCACCTATGAACGTATACATTTTCAAACTAATATTTAAAAATGCCATACCATAATGTATTAATATACTGTGCTAATCGTATACTTCATGACTTTGGCCCAAGCTGTTTGAAGGACTGTATCTCCCTTAATGAACCCATTAGAGTGCTAAAATCATTGTGAGAAGCCATTCTTTCTATTCACGACTTTTTCAGACTCATTTCATAGTCAGAAGGGAAAGGGCATGCTCAGTGCAGCCCTCAGATTTTGCAACTCCCTTCCTAAGGAGACCAGGAAAGCCCATTCCTTGATTATAAAATACAAATAAACAGATCATGGAAACCAGCCATTGCAGCCTTGGTGGTTTGGGTACACATTTTATGTACAGATGGTGCAACAAGCTATGTTAACTTTCATTTCATTTCAGTGGTTCTTTTGTAGGTCATGGATGTCTTTGAAAATCTGATTAAGCTATGGACTCTACCCAGAAAAATTGTGTTTGGCTTTTGGTTCATGGATTTCTTGAGGTCCATACATGGACACCTTGATACTTGATCAACAGCTTAATCATATGATCTATGGGATCATATGTTAAATTGACTTTTTATAAAACAGGATAACAGAAAACCGCACACTCCTGTTTAAAGAATGAAATACATCCATCAATAAACATTCAAATACGAGCTTCTTCTTTTGTTTACATGTACAATGTGCCCCAACACAATATCTGAATCTACCTTTTAATATAATGTTTAAAAATGTGTTATTCAATAAGACATATTTCCATAGAGTGTGGTATTAATACTTCAGAAATTCCTAGCTTCCAGCCATGATCATCCATGTTGCTGACATTGCTTCAATTTTCCCACTTTCCATACTTAGTCTATATTTCTACAAAATCCAATGTTTTCAGTCTATGCCAGGGTGTTTTGATTGAATATTAGTGTTTCTCGACTACATCTGAGATGGCAGCTGTGGACCACCAAACCCATCCAACTTGTCTGTCACATTTCACTCACACTGTGCACCAAATTTCTTTCTGGCAATGCAGAAAACAGATGGCAATAAAACTACCAGATTGTGCTTGGCCTTGTGTGGTTGCATTGGGCAAAATTACTTGACTGCAGATTTATTTATTTTTTAAATTTGCTTCTCTTGCCTTTCCATCAGATGATTATCTTTTATCTAGTTTTGTTAATGATTTCTTGGATATATAAAGAAGTCAACAAATAACCTCTCAGTTGTCAAGACAATGACATTCTCACAAACAGAAGAATGTGAATTCTCAGCAGAGGGCTATGTTTTCAGCCACTCTGGGAAATATTTCCCCTGAAATTCGTATTAGATGTAAGGTGGGCTACATATCTTGACATTTTTACAATGTCAAGACATTTTTACACTGTCAAGATGCAAATATAAAGAATTGATGACATTCCTCCCTTGTCATCTTTGCTTTTTGTATTCTTTCCTTTCTCTGTTTTCACTCTATTTTCTGCTTTCCAGTCTCCAAGTAAATGTATAGGGATTTCCAGGTTCCTGTAATGCTTTCTGCTCCAAATCAACACCAGAAAGACAGAAAATTAACAATGCAAGTACAGAAAGTCTGCAAGCATGTGTTTCAAGCAGAAAAATATCCTTTCAAGAATCCTGTATAGGATGTAACGTAGTTGTAAGAGCAACTTGTCTTCTAATTTGAATTCATCAGTTGGTGTTCTGATCTCTGAAGAAGAACAGAACAAGCTTGCTCCATCTTCTATATTACATGTCTCTGGATATTTACGGTAAATATGACCATCATATCACCTCTCAGTCTTCTCTTCTCCAATCTAAATATATTTCCTGTACTGTGATACCTTCAACTGAGAGATAAGTTCAGATAATGTCTGGCCAAAGCTGAACAGATTGGTACTGTAACTTCCCTCACTCTGAACCCTCTATTTCTGTCGATGTAGTCTAGAATTGCATTGGCCTTTTGGCCACTACATCACACAGTTGACTTATGCTTAGTTTGTGGTCTCCTAAGACCACTAGATCTTTTTCACATATCCTAGGTTTTTGCATTTCATTTTTCCTACCTTAATATAGTATTTTAAATTATAATAATTTGCACAATATGCTCTGTGCAAATTCATTTTGTTTAGTCTGGGTCCAGTTCTCCAATCTGTAAAGTTGATTTTGAATCTTGATTCTGTCCTCTGGGGTGTTAGACACCCTCTAATTTGGTTTCCCCTGTAGCATTGCTGGGAAAATCCTTTATGTCATCATCTAGGTCATTGATAAAGATGTTGAACAGTACCAGACCCAGGGCAGAACCTTTAGACACTTGTCTCATTTATCTTGAGAACGAAGCAGAACCATTTGCGAACTTTTTGAGTTTAGACCATCAACCAGCTACAAATCCACTCAGCAGTGATATTGTCTAGCCCACATTTAACCAACTTGTCTGCAGTTTGTCAAAGGTCTCACTGAAATCAATATACTAGATTCCTCCATCAACCAAGGTTGTTACTCTTACATTGAGAAATAAGATTAATATCAATATTACAGGCATTACTTTTGAGAAACTAGCTGTAATCATAGCATTCCTAAGTGCTCACAGACTGACTGTTTAATGATCTGTTCTAGAACATTTTCAGATACTGACACCAGGATGACTGGTTGGTACATCCTTAGGTCATCTTCTCATTTTATGAAAATTGGGACAACATTAAGCCTCTTTCAGTTTCTTAGGATATCTCCTCACCAAAAAGGCTCGGAGAGAATGTTTGCAAGTTTCTTTTGTATCTTTGAAGGTAGTTTCTCTGTCCCTAGAGATATACATTTATTTAGAACTACATATTTCTATACTACCTCTTCACCGGTTCTAGGCTGCTGTCTCTTTATTCTACCTTTATTCTACTACTTTTTCTTAAAACCAAGTTGGGTATTCTTTTCCCATCTGGTGGATTTGGTGAGTGTGACTCTTTGGAATGTTGATTTTCTTGACTGTTTTCTGGAAAACAGATATTTTGCCTGGAATGGGCAAATGGTTGCTGAGCAATTTCTGCCACTGAATCTTGTGCAACTGGTGGGCTTCACTAACTGAAATGTTGATATTTCTGGTCATTTTTTGGAATACAGAGAGAGATACCAGGACAGCTTTCTGCTTTTGACCAGTACAGAACAGCTGAACTCAGCACAGAGTTGAAAGAGCATTTTGACAGGGAAGGCCAGGATTGTCAGGATCACATTATTACATGTGATGAAATCTGGTTACATCATTTCACTCTGGAATCAAAATCACCATCAAAGCAGTGGAAGCAGGGATCTCACCACCACCAAAAGACTTGCTCGGAGATCAGGATTTTAGTACCAATGACAAAATGAAGAAGGCTATCCTAGGATGATTCAGGCATATTGACAAATCCTTTCTATGCCAAAGTTTTCTAGGGATTAGGTAAATGCTAGGATAAGTATATAAATGTAGCAGGGATATATATCAAAAAATAAATGTAGTTTCCACTCCTTGACATTTGTTCTTCTATTTTATACATTTCCAGTTTGACTGGAACACCCCCAATATATACTGGACCTGGGGTGGCTAATAAGTTTGACTTGGATGTTTCTCAATGTTATTTAGAGATCAGACCATTGCTGGATAAAACCTGGATTATTCACATCTTGCCATTTTGTGAGGAGTAACACCTCATGCAATTTCTGTATGATACAGTGCTATCGTCTTTCCAACAATTAGACAATTGTGTGTTCTCCATAAAACAGAGATTGCAGGAGGGAAGGATAGGGAGGCAGATAGATCTTGTGCTTATTTTTAAACGTCTTTCCCGAATGTTATGTTTTATAATAATAGCAATTTCACTCAAACTGTAACATTTAAGCACACACCATAAAAGTAATGTTGTCACATAACTATCAAGTGGCATAAAGTATTGTTTCATCATATCACATCCTCTTTAGCAAAGATATAAGAAACAGCAATTACTAATAGATTTATGCTCTGAGTAAGGGACTCAGCTGCTCTTTCTGTACAATGTTTCCAGGGAGATTGTATTACTCCCCTGGCAGTACTAAAGCAATGTATGGAACGTGATATCCTTTCTGGATGCATCTTACACCACCATGCACTCTTTAAACTTCAGTAGCTATCATGCTTCCTTTGGTTAAAGATGAAGCATTGCCACAATGATTGCAATAACAAAAGATCTTACCAGGCAACTGTATATGGTGTGCAATCATGTTATCCATCTCATTCTCTATTAGACAGTTCTAGTAGAAATTCCAAAATATCTCAGCAAGCTAGAAAGAAACCCAAGGATTCCATTGAATGGATTCATGGCAAGTGAAGTGGTCTCAGACTACTATAAGTGTATCATAATCTGAAATTCATTATTATGAGCTCCTAACAATAAATTTCAGATTATTATACTCTTATAGAAGTTATGCTTATTTAGAAATGAAGCAAGAAAATATACAACTTGTGCAACTTAACGGGGGGGGGGGGGGGGAGCTTTTTCTTCTTCAGATCTATGATGCTTTGTAGTTGGGGTAGTTAATTCTGAATTAATACAGGCTTAGTGACATATACAGTTGCTTTACCTGAAATAGCCTTTAGAAGAAATAGCTCTGGATAAATAAATGGAAGATAAATCAGTAATGTGAAACCATTACATCTAAAGGCACATCCTCCATGTTAAGAGAGCTCTTAATAAAAGACACTAGCAGCTAATAGCAGAGCAATATTACCATTATTGCTGCTTGGCTGTTCCAGGCAAAATTAACATGTTGTAAATTGCTAGGTTGTTGTCTTCAAAACAGTTTTGAAGAAGATGGCTACTAATCTGTTTCAGCACAAAAAGCAAAGTAGGGAAGAGAAGATGTAATTATTGGGATTGAATTCCAAGCTTTTTGAGCTTGTCCATACTGGCAAAAGAACTACAGAATCACACCAAATGAAAGGTCTCCACAACACACCACTACTTCCAATGAATATCCTAGGGATTTTTGCTTTAAGCTGACTTTTCCCCTTATTATCAGAATTGGGGAATACTCTGTAGTTTGCTGGAAACTCCCACAGTTTCAGGGCACAAAAGCTAGATTGAGTCTGATTTGGCCTATCCATTGTCCAGACAGGACATCCATACCATAACTTATGCCATCATCAGTGCAGGGAAAGGGGATGGATTGTGGCTGCTTTGCCCACTGCATCATCTATCCAGGTACAGAGCTTCATGTGAGCTCCTTGATGTCACAAGCATCTCTGTTGGCATCAGAATGGGTAACCTTACAACCAGAATGAACCAGGGGGTGCTCTTCCTTCCTTCTTGCAGCTCACATGGACACCCCATTCTGGTATCAGCAGAAGCGCCTGCATGACCAAGTGATCTTCTTTCCCCTTGGTTAGCGGGGTGAACTCTGACACACAAGATCTAATAATTTCAAACAACGGGGTCGAATGCTCGCCGGTGCTGGCCCCCCTTTCAGAGTTCCACTTTGAGACCCCCTCCCCAATTTTAAGTTATGTCAGTTCCACCTCCCAATCCCGCCCACAGACATTACCTTTGTTTAGCCCCCTTTCAATGTCAGATGACGTCATGTCAGATGATTCCTTCTCTCTCCCACAAATGGAGATGGGTTCCTTCTTTAAACAAACAAATACTTTTGGGGGCTCCCAATCCCAGGACAGTTGACTAACCCCTTTAGAAGGCAATCTTAATCAGCCAATCCATCAGGGGGAAGAGGGTTCCCACGGGTGGGGCACCATCGAGGTGGTGTGGGGGAGGAGGAGGAGGAAGACCCACTTGCAACCCAGGGAGAAGCGCAACAGAGTTTTTGCGACCCTGGAGAGGAATAGGTGTGGTAGTCTTCAGGACAGACCCCCCGGCCTTAAGGTTCTGCTTTTGAATGCCAGATCCATCAATGGTAAGACAGCTGTTATTCAGGATTTAATCCTGGATGAGGGGGCGGATCTGGCATGCATCACCGAGACGTGGTTGGACGAGCTGGGTGGGGTGAATCTCACCCAGCTGTGTCCACCGGGTTTTGGGTGCATCAGCAGGCCAGGACTGGGGGGCGGGGAGGAGGAGTCACGGTGATCTTTCGGCAGTCCATCGCCCTGATCAGATGCGCCGTTCCGCAATCCTCGAGGTTTGAGTGTGTCTTCTTGAAGGTGGGAGCCCGAGACAGCTTGGGGATTCTGCTGGTGTACCGTCCACCCCGCGACCCAGCAGTCTCTCTGTCCGAGCTAGCAGAAGTGGTCTCTAATGTGGCCCTGGTCTGCCAACAACTTATAGTTTTGGGAGACTTCAACATTCATGCCGAGACCTCATTGACAGGTGCAGCTCAGGATTTCATGGTTGCCATGACGACCATGGGGCTGTCTCAAGTTATATCTGGGCCCACTCATCAAGCGGAACACACGTTGGACCTTGTTTTTATTGTGGACGGTAAGACAGTCAGAGTGGAAGAGCAAAATATTCTTCCATTGTCATAGTCTAACCATCATCTGATCTGTTTAAGTCTCACCATGTCTTCTAACCTCCGCAGGGGTGGTGGACCCACTAAGATGGTCCGCCCTAGGAGGCTGATGGATCCAGATGGACTCCTGAAGTCTCTTGGGGATCTTCCTGTTCTGGAGACTGGCGATCCTGTCGATGTCCTGGCTGAGCGCTATAACAGTGAGTTGGCAAGGGCATTGGACACGATCGCTCCCGAACATCCCCTCTCACTGCGTAGAGTCACATTGACTCCTTGGTTCACTGAGGAGCTGGCTGTGATGAAGCGTGCGAGGAGGGGACTAGAGTGCATCTGGAGGAAATCTTGGGATGTGTCTGACCAAGCACGGGCTAAAGCCGCTATTAAGGCTTACTCCGTGGCTTTGCGAGCAGCCAGGAAAGCTTTCACGACTGCCCGCATAGCATCTGTGGCCAACAGGCCAGCGGAGCTATTCCGAGTTGTTGGGGAGCTCTTGCGGCCTCCTGAGACCCAGGGGCTTCCCGATGACTTGGCAGCTAGGTGCAGCGATTTCGCGCACCATTTTGCAGGCAAAGTTGCTCAGATACGCCATGAGTTGGACTCCAGCTTAATTGTAGTTCCAGCAGAGGTAACCGAGGTACCTGTCTGTCCGATCTTGTGGGATTCTTTCCAGCTTGTTCTTCCTGATGACGTGGAGGGGATTCTTGGGTCTGTGCGGGCGACCACTTGCGCTTTGGATCCTTGTCCCTCTTGGTTGGTTAAGCTGGCCAAAGAGGGGCTGTTGGATTGGTTTGTGGCTATAATAAATGCCTCTTTGGGACAGGGGTCAGTCCCATCCTGCTTCAAGCAGGTGGTAGTAAAACCGCTATTAAAAAAGACCTCGTTAGACCCATCTGTATGTAACAACTACAGACCAATTTCCAACCTCCCGTTTTTGGGCAAGGTTCTGGAGCGGGTGGTCGCCACACAGCTCCAGGAGTTCCTCAATGACACTGATTTTCTGGACCGCTCGCAGTCTGGCTTCAGGCCTGGGCCCAGTACCGAGACGGCTTTGGTCGCCTTGGTGGATGACCTCCGCAGGGAACTGGACAGGAAGAGTGTGACCCTGCTGGTTCTCTTGGACATCTCAGCGGCTTTCGATACCATCGACCATGGTATCCTTCTGGGGAGGCTCTCTGGGATGGGGCTCGGTGGCACGGTTCTGCAGTGGCTCCAGTCCTTCCTGGAGGGCCGTTCCCAGATGGTGAAGCTGGGGGATACCTGCTTGGACCCCTGGCCTTTGACCTGTGGGGTCCCGCAAGGGTCTATCTTATCCCCCATGCTTTTCAACATCTACATGAAACCGTTGGGAGAGGTCATCCGGAGTTTTGGAGGGTGTTGCCATCTCTATGCAGATGACACACAAATCCACTACTCGTTTCCATCTAACTCCAAGGAAGCCCCCCGGATGCTGAACCAGTGCCTGGCCGCTGTGGCGGACTGGATGAGGAGGAACAAGTTGAGGATCAATCCTGACAAGACAGAGGCCCTCCTGGTCAGTCGCTCGTCGGATTGGGGTATTGGGTGGCAACCTGTGCTGGACGGGGTTGCACTCCCCCTGAAATCACAAGTCCGCAGTTTGGGGGTCCTCCTGGATTGAGCGTTGACGCTTGAGGCTCAGGTGTCGGCGGTGGCCGGGAGGGCTTTCGCACAACTCAAACTTGTGCACCAACTGCGACCATACCTCGTGAAGTCTGACTTGACCACGGTGGTCCATGCCTTAGTTACCTCTAGACTGGACTACTGTAATGCGCTCTACGTGGGGCTTCCCTTGAAGACGGCTCGGAAATTACAACTGGTCCAACGCTCGGCTGCCAGATTAATAACGGGGGCGAGTTACAGGGAGAGATCTACTCCCTTGTTTAAGGAGCTCCACTGGCTGCCGTTCATTTTCTGGTCCCAATTCAAGGTGCAGACCATCATTTATAAAGCCCTAAACGGTTTGGGACCCACCTACCTTCGTGACCGTATCTCCTACCATAAACCTGCCCGATCTCTCCGATCATCAGGGGAGGCCCTCCTGTCGCCACTGCCTATATCTCAGGCCCGCCTTGTGGGAACAAGGGAGAGGGCCTTTTCTGCTGTGCCCCCCCGTTTGTGGAATTCACTGCCTATTGAAATCAGGCAAGCCCCCACTCTTTTAGCCTTTAGGAAAGATCTAAAAACATGGCTCTTCCAGTGTGCTTTTGGTGAGTAACTGTTATACACTTCTTTTGTTACTCCCCCCAACATCTATCCTCTAGACTGTTTCTCTATCTTATGTCCCTGTTCCCCGTGGTTTTATTCTTATCTCTTTCTCACCCCAAGTTTTAACTGAGTGTTCATGTGGCCCGCCCTGTTATCTTGCTTTTTTGATTTTGTGTTGTACTGTACATTATTATTTATTATATTGTTTAATTGTATTATGATATGTTGTTTTATATTTTGCTATATTGTATTGTCCTGGGCATGGCCCCATGTAAGCCGCCCTGAGTCCCCGTTGGGGAGATGGTGGCGGGGTATAAATAAAGTATATTATTATTATTATTATTATTATTATTATTATTATTATTATTATTTCCTTCTTACTGGTCATGAGGTGCCACTGCTGACATCAGAATGGGGCACCCATGGGACCAGTACGGAGGAGGAGAGAACAACTGTTCCTTTATACTGCTTGCTCAAGTACCTTGTTCTGATGTCAGTAATGGTGCCCCAATAACCAGGAGCAATGGTGGCAGCAACATGGAGGAGCTGAGATAGATACGATCCTACTAGAGCAGATATGTCTTCTGGCCATCTTGACAATATGCTGAATTCAGCAAAAATATTTTGGAACCAGGGGATATTTAAACCGAGTAAACTACCTGATGTAGAGGCACTCCTTGTCACTGAATTCCTTACTAAGGGATCACAGCAGGACATGAAAGATGCCCAGCCAAATTAGGAAAGAATAGGGGACTTCAGCAGATGGTTTTCATCCTCCGTTTCTACACACTTCAAAGACTGTTCAAATACAGGCTCCCGTGGAGCCCATCAAATGACACAAGACTGCTTTTGATAATTGCTCATGGGACTCTTTCTCCACAGTGTGTAGAAATGGGAGGACTTCAAAGCTGGGCGCAAATCTACTCCACTCCATTGATGCACATAGAAACATCTAAAATGGGTATCTGTCAGTGGGATAGGAAATGGTGAATTTATCTGTTTACACTCTGTTTTATGAAGTGCCCCTCCATTATCCTTCTGTGCATTAGTGGTTTAAAGACAGTGTGGGTCCCATTGAAAGAAGTGTTTTAAAAATGTAATGGTCTCTTCTAGAGGAGAGATTCAAAGAGAAGGAGGGAAGACTCCATTGAAAGAAGTGTTAAAATGTATATATCTCTTGTGAAAGCATTATACCAAGGTACCATCAGATAACATATATCAACTGAATAATGCTATGACATCAAACTCACATTTTATGTGGTTTCACACCATTGCTCATTCTAGTATAACACTGCTCATCCCAGCTGACATCAGGTCTCCAAGGTCTCAGTTGTATACTCAGAGTCACAACAGATTGAACTGTCTGCATTTTTTGGACATGCATGGAAGCTGGTACCTGGAATAAACATAAAAAAATAAATCAAAGGCAGCGATGGCTTGTGGTTTCAATGTCAATCAACAAGTAAGTCCACTCTGGATACTGGCATGAACTTTAAAGGAATCATCTAAGACATTGCTTCTTTAATAGTGGGTCCTGACCCCAAATGGCGACCTCTTAGCTCATTGTGAGGAATCATAAATTTGTAACAGTAAATGTTTTCTGAATGCCACCCATTTACACAAATCTGTTAGCAACAATGTGCAATGTTTACAGTAGACTCTGCAAAAAATGTTTCAGCTGTACTCCACAAAAACAAAAAAACTGCATGTTTAGCAAGCCTTGCAAATGCTGATTTATTTTCAGTAAATGTTTTATTTTTATACTTATTTTATATACCCAAATACCTGGGTTCACAAGTGGAAAAGTTTTTAAAGAGTTTTAGCATGTGAATAGTTCTTTTAAAGTTCAGGCTGATACTTGGGAGTTTATTCACTACTTCATTGATATGGATACCACTAGCAAGAGGAAAGAGGAATGACATTTGGAGAGAGAATCCTGGGCTGTTATGACAAGCAGCCACAGGTCTAGAAGAGTCTGGACTGAAAGATGAAGGATATGAAATAATTCTGAGAATATCAGTCTAGGTAAAGAAAAATAGGCAAAGTGGGAATGCATTAGGTAATTTAGTTATTAATGTTTATCATTATGTCTTCCTGTGTGCAGCTAGGCCTTCGTTCGCTTACAGTGGTCATTTTACATATACAGGCAGACATACAAGCTATGACAAAGATAGGTTTTGTAGGTTTGTTCTTAAGTACACACACACACACAAGCTTTGGATAGCATGGGCTAGGGTTAACACCCCTGTGGTATTTGCTTTGCTGTCTGTTCACCTCATTTTCTGTCCCTGTGATTAATGGATTTTAGGAAAATTGGCCTGTTGTGGAAACAAGGATTGGAGATAAAGCTTCAGTGGAGATGCTTTTCCCCATGATAACTCTTTAAGGAATGAATTTCCCTTCTGAAGGGTAGATTTCTCTCACTTCCTGTTGTCTCACCCCCGTTCTTAACTATGGTGGTTTGTAAGTCAGAAGTTTGTATCTTGATGATTATCTGTAATAATAACAGCTGGAGTACAAAGGTAACACATCATTGATAAATGAAACAAAGGTTATTTATTGAATAACAGGTGTACAAGAATCTGGCAGAACAAGATACTTATAAAAGTATTTGACTTACTGTTCTGATGGAACTAGAATGTTTCTCTTTCTCTCCAGTTCCCTAATTTTTGTCTATTTTTGGCTTCCAAATGTCTTGCTTTCAAACTATTGTTTAATTTAAGCCTGCTAAAGCATTTCCAAACTGGTGTACAAGCTGTTTTCATGCAATGCTATGTGAAAGGAACATTGGTTGGATAAACAAAAGCAAAGTCTGTTCCCGAACAAATATGTCTGATCTGTAAATTATCCGAGGGATGGGGGAAATTAGATTTGATACAATGTGGGTTTTGACACAATTTTCTGATTTGGACTGCCTTTTGACCGTGATCAGTATACCTCCTATTTGAAATACTCCTTCCTTTTTCATGCTGGCACGAAAACAAATATCTGAACATCTGGTTCTTGAAACCAAAGTGATGGATAGTATAGACCAGATCTCTACAAAGAAAAGAACAGGCTTCTGCAGCAAAGTGGTACAGCAAGGACAGTGCTGAAAATGAACATAAACTGGAAGTTCCCACACATACATTGTGAGACCAGGAGATACCTGGGAACCACATGATTTCCACCTCTGATTTAGGGTGGCGGTCCTACGTGCCAGTAGCTGTATCTTCTCCTGTCTCTAATGTATTTTGCTCCTTGATGGCGCTATGATAAACAATTAACATCTATAGCCTCCCCTTAAAACTTTATAGGCTGCCTGCTTCTATGTTCTACAAATCCCCAAAGAACTGTTATAGGAAGAAAAAAAGTCTGCATCCTTCAGAAATGGAAGACAGTTACATTACTCATTTGGCTGAGCCTCAAGGGGCAGTTGCCCTCAGCAAACAGCTATATTAAATGTAGCATGGACACATCATAGGGTCATGCCTCTAGGCAGAAAAGAATGACCTAGGGTCACATAAGAAAATTACTCAAGTCCAGAATGACAGGATTTGTTGTAACAACTTTCCTTTGTTACAGGCAGAGAAGTGGTTGTTTTTAATTACCCGCTGAATGCTAAGCTGGAAGCAAATATTGACAACACTCTTCTGATGTCATTCATAGGTCCAGAAAGGGCACTGCGGCTACCAAATACTCCCACAGTACAATATCTTGAAATTAGTCATATTCTTAAGAGCCATTGGAAAGATGATGGTGCAGTGTATACCTACATAAAAATGTACACGAGGGATAAAAAAGATTGTGGGTTTCATTTGCTTCTGGACTGACTTTAAAAAAAAAACTCAAATTCTCTCAATGCCAAAAAAGAAGAATTTTTCAGTTTTTGTAAAAGTCTTCCAAATAGAATTAAAATGAAATTCTACTCCATTTTCACCACTCAGGTTCCATATGTATATCTATTCCCAGCAGAGAGAGCACTCAGGTTCCATATGTATATCTATTCCCAGCAGAGAGAGCCTTCAGGTCACCTGTTGACTTATGACAACCTCATGAATTTAGTATGGTTTTCTTGGGTAAGAAATCCCTAGATATGGTTGTCCCAGTTCCTGATCCCCTGGAACTTAGTTTACAGATCCTGGTACCTGGTTTTTGTTTTGTTTTGTTTTGTTTTGTTTTTAAAAAACAATTTGCATCAGTAGAACTGGCAAATTCTGGGAGGTGAAGTCCAAAACTCCTGGAAGACCAAATGTTGGGAAACACCCATCTAAGGGATTTTTCAAAGTTTCAGAAGTAAGGCTTGAAAGAATGCAGAGGGAGTGGCAGAGAGGGAAAGGACTGCTGAAAAAAGCATCTTTCCTGTTCTGTTGGTGAAAGCATTCTTTCAGTGGAGCAACACTAGTTTTAGAACACCCTAAAATAATAATACAGCACACCATTCTTCAACTCATCCTCTTTGCACATTGGCAGAAATATCAAAAACACACCGATATGTTCAGTGTGTTGTAGTGTGCAGTGATCAGAGGGCATAGGATGTTGAGGTCAAATATGTTATAGGTTCCTGTGCGTCACCAGGAGACACATTTTTAGTCCAAAATTTGGAAAATGTCAGAGGGAAAGGGTTGTCCCTTTCCCTCTGACATTGTCCTTTGAAACAAGCTTTTGTGTTTCACAGAGAGATTCCTTTCAGTAAACCATCTGCAGTGAGAACTTCCTAATATTTTTCTCTTTCTCCATAAAATATTCATTAACCAAGAACAAAGTGGCACTGTGAAATGTCCTTGGAAGGCCTTTAAAAATAGGGTTCAAGTAGCCACCCATCTGAAAATACATTGATGCAAAAAATTATTTTATTTATTTATTTACCTTATTTATACCCCTCCTTTCTCCACCCCAAGGGGAACTCAAGGCGGATGCAAAAGATACACCTTTGGAATCAACACTTAGTATTGCCTACTTGATTTAAGTTCTTTAACTATGAGTTATGCGGAGACTAGACTCAGTGCAACACATTTGAACAGTTAATGCCCCAATGCCTGCATAGTTTTACTCTCTTATCTTTAAAGAGGAGGAATATAACAGCTGGGTGTGATGTGATGGCAATGCTTATGTTCTAGAAAAAAGACAAAACAACAGTGAATGTCAAAACAGTACAGACAAATTCATCATGCTTCCTGTAGAACATCATCAACAACAAAA
The DNA here is from genome assembly GCF_035594765.1 of Anolis carolinensis. Lineage (NCBI taxonomy): Eukaryota > Metazoa > Chordata > Lepidosauria > Squamata > Anolidae > Anolis > Anolis carolinensis. Next base: position 251,446,534 of record NC_085842.1, on the reverse strand, counting down.
ATGTGCATCTTTATCTGACCGATTCTCATCAAAAACACAATTGGGTGGCATCAAAATTGTTACTAACAGACTCAGTAAACAAATACTCTGAAGTGAGATAATATTATCTGGAAATGGCCTGACACAAGAAATCCATTTGCTAGCTAGAACATGGCTTAATGGCAGCACCAGGTCCTGTCTGATCTCACGGAGTACACAGCAGTACTTTCTAAATTTTAGTATAATGATGGCCTTGTAAAAGGAGATTGCCAAGAACTAAAAGCTTCTTTTATGACTCTTCACACTGCATTCTCACTAAAAAATCGGTCATAAAGACAGAAGTGGAAGATGGAAGACAGATGAAATGGCAACGGCACAGTAATAGGTAATTCAAGACTGTAGCTCCTGTTTGTCTACAGTGTGGAAGCTCTTGACATTTTGTTTGCATTTGCATTATACAGTGATGTAATGGAAGGATTTGGATACTAGATGGCAGGAACTCACATCCAAATTCCCTTAGAATAAGATACAGAAGCACTTTGGGGTTAGGCCTGACTCTAATGGTCGCAATGGCAAGACTATTGAAACAGATAATACACCTATTATTTCAATAATGGTTTGATGTTATAGGGTTTAAACCCCATTTGTGCCAGATCTGGGGTAAACTACCCATCGCCATCATCTACCCAGTATAGAAAGTATATTTTATGATTTATAACCCCAGTATATTTGCCATTTTGTGAATGATCATGCCACTACCTCTACATCAACTTTTTGTGATGGTTGCCCATAACACATTCTCAACATTACCAATGTGCCCACAGTCATCAAGAACCTCCTTCTAAGAACTCCATAGATATTGTAAGATCATGGACTATTATGGATTTTTAAAAGCAAATTTACTTTAATTTAAAATATGTACACTTCGGTGTGCCCAGGAAAATGTCTGACTATTATTCTGTTCCCAAACTGACAGGTAATCAACTAGTTGACTTTCCCAATAGTGAAAATCAGAAGCATGGAAAAACTCATGTTCTTTCCCTTCATAGCAGTATTATATAGTTAATTTTCATAGAGATATTTTTGGGATACTCTTAGGAATGCTTTGTTTCTAAATCCTGACCTCTCCCCTGAATTCTATCAGGGAGTAATTTAATATACCCTGCATGCCCCTACCTTTCGCTCGATGTCATTGTTTCCAAACCATCCAATTCTTCACAGAAGACAGCACACAAGATGGATAACAATTTACCCAAGGAACTCTTTAATGCCAAACACTTTTCTATAATTACAACCACAGTGTAACTGTTGAAATTAATCTTGTCATCCAAAGAATACTTCTGGGATAACAGAGGAGTTGGGTCACACAGTGGTGTTACCTCCCAGAGATACTTCATTAATTAGCCAGGGCACATCTTTCTCTTTGCTCTTGATGTATGTGTGTGTGTGTGTGGCTAATACGCTACGTTTCATTATGGCCCATTTAGACAGTATCATGCTATGATTCACAAAGCAATAGGAAACAATGAGATTCTAAACAGTTTATCTTGGAAAACAATAGCGTTAGAAAGGATTAAATCTAAATATTCAGCCTTAAAATTCATTGTGGGTTGCACTTCATTAATCAGATACACAACAAACGAGAATGGGAAATGTCTTAAGCATGGGAAACATCTTATATAGATAACAGCACTCACATGTAAGAAATAGCATCATATATATATCTGACTATACACATATATATGCAACTTCTTTCTATCAGGCTCGAAGATGCTACAAGAAGTTGGCAGCATAAGTTTTCCTAGGCCTAGGGCGCATCTTCATAGGGCAGTTATCAGGATGCTGATCCAGAGCAGGCTACTCCAGATCAATATGAATAGTAACTATGCTGGCAGCCCCTGAACTGGCTCAAGGGCTACATGGAAGCTGCACCAGAAGGTCCCAAGCTGTCGCAGCAGCTGTGTGGTAGCTGAATGGGTGAAAACCAATTCACTACTGCTCACCTGCCATCTGCGCCTCCCCCCCCCCCCCCCCAACTTACCATAGCGGTGCCCAACTCCTGCCTAACACTTGGAATGAAGATATCCACTGCACTGACTAGACAATGTATGGGGAAGAGGAGGAATCCCTCTCCCCTCTCCTCCCTCTGATCCATTGATGTTCAGAACCTCTCCAGCCACCCCATTGGCACTGCCAAGGTAAGTTAGAGGCGGGCAAGACAGATGCCATCTCCTTTCTTGGGCTCCCTGAACCCAGGGAAAGAGGGATGGCATTTAATCAATTGTGTCATTTCCTGAATGGAAAGACACATGGTGAATTACATGGGTCTGAAGTCACAGGATAATCCAGAGCTATAGGATACACCACTATAGCATTCCTAGGCCCTCCAGAATAACTCTATGGTCAACTTCTGGCAGAGGCATACCATAGAATTGTGCCTAAAATTGCCCAGAGAGAAGGTATTTTGGGGGATGCATGTATGTGAAATTGTGGGTATCTCTCCCATATAAACAGCGGTTGCACTGTTACTGTATGATACTAGTCCTAATTTAGAGAATTTAAAATAAGATTTTTGTTGTTGTTTTGAACAGAAATAATAATAATAATAATATTTTAAAGACACAAATTCTTTTCTTTGAAGAAAAGGAGGTTGGTCAGCTGCTCAATATTCTATTTTGTCTAAATGTGTGTTTTTATCCTATTCTATGTGTTACGCACCAGATCCTGTCTAATCTTGGAAGCTAAGTAGGGCCAGCCCTAGATAGGACTTGGAGGAGAGACCACCAGCAAAGTTATTATTTCTGAGGAAGGAACTGGCGAAACCACGTTTGAGGATGCTTGCCTAAGAAATCCCTATTAAATTACAGTAATGGATTTTCCATAAATTGCCAAGCAGTTAGAAGGCTTACGCATATGCACACATGCACACACACAAGCTTGGGAATGGGGAAACATTAATGCTGCTACACCCACAGATACTCCAGTGGCATTGGAATATTTTTATAACCTACAATTAGTGTCAGGAACTAACTTGTTAAAGACAATTCATTTAGAAATTTCTAACAAATGCATACAACATAATTAATTGACATAAGTTAGAATTTTAGCATTAACTTAATTCCAGAATTAAGTGATTACTAGTAATGAATCAGTTAAATGAGAATCTATGCCAAAGAGCTATCCAACTGCTAATTATTGTATATTGTTAGTCCATATTTGATGAATTGCAGTGTTTAGGTCACAACATTCACACCACTGGAAATGCAAATCACTAATAGTAATGTAAATATTATTAACTTGGGATTTAATTTGTGCAAAATTATCATGTGGTTGATTTTCACTGGAAACAACATTTTCTACACAGGAAACAGCATTTTAAAAAATCTCAGTGAGTGTTAAGTAAATACCTCTAGACCAGTGGTTCTCAACCTGGGGTCCCCAGATGTTTTTGGCCTACAACTCCCAGAAATCCCAGCCAGTTTACCAGCTGTTAGGATTTCTGGGAGCTGAAGGCCAAAAACATTTGGGGACCTCAGGTTGAGAACCACTGTTTAGACAGACTTGTTTGGGAAGGGCCACAGTTCTGGACTGCCAGGATATCAGGGTCACCAAATGCCACTGTTCAATCTCCCAATCCTTGCTATGGAAGAAGGAAAAGGGGAGAATGAGAGTATGGCATTTTAGCACTAGCAGTCATTGCATGCTGAAAGAGAATGATTTTGCTGATGCCATCTTCTTTTTTGTCCTCCTTTCCAGGAAGGGGAAGCATGTGTGTGCACTGGTTTTATTTTAAAGGGCTCTTTGAAAATAAGTAGGTACAGCTTGGCCACAAATTCTGCATCCATGAATTTAATTTCCCATAGCTTGATACTCTAAATATCCAAAACCTTGATTTTGCCATTTTATATAAGGCATACCATTTCAGTATGCCACTGTATATTAATTTGAGCATACACAGATTTTTGTATCCTTGGGGAATTTTGAAACCAAATCCCAGTGGCCCTTTGTGCTCTATGTGACAATGAATGTTTTGTTTTGAGTAGCCAGACCACATATAAATAAATATGCTTGCCACTTAAATATGCTTGCCACTTAAGGAAGGTTTCTCCAAATTTTGTATACTTGGCTAATAGCAAAGTGATGCAGTTTTCCTAAGCATCAGATGCTTAAGGACAGTAGTGGCAATCTAGTGATAAGAGGGTAAGTCGAACTGCCTGGCTTCTGCTCTATCAGGTGAGGTTGAAGATCTGTCCTAGTGGAAAAACATTCAAATTTTTAGCAGTAGCTTAAAAAAGTCAATGCAATTCTAGGCTGCATCAACAAGAGTATAGCATCACTCTATTCTGCTTTGGTCAGACCTTACCTGGAATACTTTGTCCAGTTCTGGGCACAATTCAAGAAGAATATTAACAAGCCAACTTGAACAAGACAGAACTTGAAACAGGATGATTGGCAATTGAAAGGAACAATTGCCTTCACTAGACATACGGATCCATATGCTTCTCAACATCCTATAGAGACTAGGAAAAGAGATTCTACCTAAAGAGTTATTGTATGTTTTCTAGGTTGTATGGCCCGGAAAACATACAACAACCCTGTGATCCTGGCCATGAAAGCCTTTGACAACACTATGACATTATGAAGAACATTCCGATGTTAAGTGCTTTTCAACAAAGGAGTAATCTGCCTTGGGATGTGGTGGAGGCTCCTTCTCTGGAGGTTTTCTCTGGATGGCCATCTGTCAGGGGCACTTTGATTGTGTATTCGTGCATGGCAGAGAATTTGACTGGTTGGCCTTTGTGATCTCTTCCAAATTTCTGATTGATTGGCTGCCAGTCTGTGTTAAGCACAAATATGTCTTGAACCATCTGTGGTGCGCAAACACACCACTGTGGCGTTCAATACAGTTCCATTTTCTGTTTCCCTCAGAGGTTTTGCATTAGCAATATTATCAATATTCAAACTTTCACATACAAACTTCAGTATAAAAAGGGGGAAAAGGCTATCTCATTGCCTATTTGCAGAGGATGCAACATTCAAAAAGACTAGAATCACCTATAAGATGATTCACCATAATGCTCTCAGATTAGGCTGAGTCACAGGTCAGAAAGAGGTTAATGCAATTCTAATGCAGATTTTTATATAAAAAACAGCATATTAATAGAGAAATAGGATGAAACGAAATAATGAGTAAACACATATACAAGAATTGGCAGGGACCAAAAAATAGATTGATTTGTCCATTCCAAATCAAATTCTCAAGAGAGACCATTAAATTGCAAGTGGGAGAGGGAGGGGTTTGAGATTTGGAGGAAGTCCTGGGTTAGTAATCCACATTTTAAGGAAAAGTTCAAGAAATAGACATTTCACTTGACAACAAGGCCTCTCCTTGCTTCTGAAAGGAAGCTAAGATATCTAAGAGGTGCCCCAGAGATCATTAATAAGTCATCCAGATGCTTATCTTTCTAAATGTTACTGTGGTTCAGATATAGCCTTGGGAAGTGCTCCTATTTATGCCGGCCTGAATAAATCCTTTTATTCATCAGCATATGCAAAACTACCCTTGACATCTTGCATTCTGCCAAGCCAGCACAATTAGCTCTGAGAAGTAAAATTCCTCTCTCCAAGTCTCCAAGAGTTATGAAGGGAGGGTGCCAAAATTGTTGAATGCACTTTGACCACAGTGTTTGTCTTAACATACACATGATTGTGTAATAATAGATTCCTAGTGGAAAGGAGCCATGTGGGCACAATTAGACCATTTTTGTTGGATGGAATAAGATTTCAGTATTGTTCCTCTGAATACAGCCTGCAGATTGGCATTTCAATGTCTGTGTTCTGACTTGGGGACAAAAGGGGGAAATCAGAACATAAGCAAGCTTATGCTATTTTTTGTTACTTCGTTCTACATGGAGCTGGCAAAGATGCACATGGTCACCAACCTCCCACAATAGTTCTGTGAGATAACTTAGGCTGAGAGTAATCTGAGCAAAGATACCTAGAAATCCAGCGTGGTGTGGTAGTTTAAATGTTCAACTACAACTCTGGAAACTAGGATGTGAATCCCTATTCAGCCATGGGAACCAACTAGTGATCTTGAGGAATTCATATTATCTCAGCTTCAGAGGAATGCAAAGGCAAACTCCCTCCAAACAAATAGTGCCAGGAAAACCTTATGGCTGCCATAAGTTGAAAAAGAGAATACACAGCAACCACAACCCATGAATCTGACCTTTTTAGAGTCCCAGTGAAATCCCTTCAACAATTACAATCTGTCAACTGCAAAAGGCCATCTTACTGGGATCTGCTCACATCATCCGAAAATACATCAGACAGTCCTAAATGCTGGGAAGTGTTCGACTTGTGATTCTGTGATACAAAATCCAGCATATATATCTCGTTTGCTGTGTCATACTCTGTCTTTGTGTCAACAACAACAACAACAACAGCAACAAACTTTATTTGTATTCAACCCTATCTCCCCAAGGGGACTCAGGGCGGATTCCAACAACAAAAAAAGGTAGACATTCAATGCCACAAGACATTCATCAAAACAAATATAAATAACAAATCAACCAATTCCCAAAATAGGTCAACATAAACCAACATAAGTTACACATTTGATCACATCTCCTTCTCCATGACACCATAACTTGGAGATTTCCCAGGTTTTGGATGATTTCCCCCCACAACTAAAAGTCTGAAACATTCTTCTGATGCCCTTTCACACTACACAATTATAGGGTCATAGTTCAATTTTCATTGACATGGCTACATTTGATAAAATTATTGGGTTTGTAGTATAGTGATGCAATACAGCACTCTGGTAAGAGTTCTAAATATCCCTCCCTGAACTGTAAATTCCAGAATTCCCTCGGATGGAACCATGGCATTTAAGTGGAATTAATGCAATAATTGTATAGTTTAGTTACTGGCAGAAAAAGCTGTAAGCTAAAGTATTTTGGTCCCAGATTTTTATTTTGCTTATGTTCCTGTCTACTACTGGGATATGATACCCAAGAATCTCTTTAGTGAAATGATGTTACCATAGCTCCTCTCTGGGAATTTGCTAGGTCCACAAGGGCGATTCTTTGATAATCCCTGGTGGCAGCATGCCATAAAATCATCCGGAGGATCTCTAGACCATTCCTATAGAAACCGTATTTTGTAAGATGCAAGTAGGTGAAATCATGTGTACCAGTCCTGTGGGTATGGATAACACATTGCATTTCTGTATGTGTTGCACTTCTTGCTCTTTTATTTTCTGACCTTGAATTTTTAAATTAAAAAAGCTTCCAGCTATGGAAAATCAATCAGCCTTTAATTTTGGCATTCTGCAAAATGGAGAAAACAAAACCCTTGGAAAATGTTTCTAAGGTTCAGTTTCTTCTTCTAAAGTACAGCAATATGAATAGGAATATATAACCTTGTGTACTTACATAAAAGCTCTGCTGGTTGGCTATGAAGAAGAGCATTACGTCATTTAAAACATCATAGACCAACCCCCTATGTATATTCATCAGGAATATTTGTAATGAAGACCTTTTACCTATATATCTATCTTTTCCTAATTGGTTTTGTACTAGCCAGAGAGCAGTAGAACGTGAGTTGTCAAAAGTTCTTTCAAGCTGCTTTGCTCATAAATCTCCGTATTTTTCCTAATTGCCTTGATAGATTGAGAAAATAGTTTCCTCCTCTGTGCTTTAATTTAAAATGGCGAACACCATGGGTCACCCAGTCTCACCCTATTTTAATTAAACAGAAATGTAACATCACAGCACTATCACTTGGATTCTCTTCATTGATTCAGTGTTTGGTCTTGAACCCTTCTTTGATTACTTTTTTGTGTTCAGCCCTAGACTGCATCGACCATGCTTCGGCTGTCATGGTTCCTCTGTGTCTGATCCTGTTCTGGCTTTCTTTCTCCACTGTTTGTTGTCTTGAGTCACATGTGCATTCTCTGGCGTATTCATGACCCTGAAAGAGCATGCCTTTTCCTTCTTACGATTGTCATACCTGCTGCCCTGTCATTCCCTGGTCCTCAATCCATTGTCCTCTGCATTTCCCTTTTTTTTTCCCGTACTACTCTTTGCTCAGTGATGGCTGTAGATGCTTCTCCTCTTTGCTATTCCTATGCCAACCTAATATCTCTACCTCCATCTCACACAACAACAGTTCCTTCTCCTTGTCACCGTCAGGTAGGTCCAAGAGGGGCAGCAGAAGTGTTTCTTCCACTTCTGGTAGTGGGCAAGCTTGGGGCAGGCCCGGCCCAACACGGCACGCTGACCATGCCCCCGCGTTGGGCGCCACCTTCCCAGGTGTGCTAATGAGCCCCTGGGAGGCGGGGCCACACCTGGAGGAGGCGGGGTCGCGCGACGTGGGAGGCGTGGCCAGGTTTGGCCCCGCCTCTCGCGGGGTGCGCCCTGGCGCAGCCAGGCTGCGTGTGGCGGCCATCCTTCCAGGCCGCGATGAAGGCTGCGGCCTGGAAGGACTCCCGCTGCACGCAGCCTGGCCGGTTGGCTAATCCATAGCACTTTCTGATGAGATCCCTAGTAGTTTCTGTTTTGTTTTGCTTAGATGGATTCAACTACAGTATGCAATGGTGTGCAATACTAATGAGTCCAAATATCTAAATCTCCTTTTCACGTTTACTGATGTGTAAGACCTGTTGAATCGAATTGACCATAGTTTCAAGTAAATGGTATAAAGTGTAAATAATACAACGGGTACATGTACCTTAGATAAGTACATGTAGAATTAGTCTTTCTGAAAGGACTTTGCTGATACTTTTTATTGGAAGCTCAGTATAGTCATGTTATGTTAGGTTTGTTGTAGTAGACATACAACATAATCTGTGGCACACTAAACAACAATAATTCTATTATGACACTATCAAATTTCCCTCTGCTTTGCCTGGGTATTTTGTTCTGTTGTATTTCCCCCCTTTCAGTGACATTCAATGCTTTTTCTAAGTTCATAATTTATATGGGGAAGTGTGAGAGGTTTTTTTGTGAAGCAAATTGTGCGATTTCACTTATTAGCAAAATATTGAAAGGCATCTCCAAACTTGTTTCTTGCTCAAACAATTAGGATGCATCTTTTGCTGTATATTTTCACTTCCAGAAAAGTTAAACTTACATTTTTCTTTCATGGGTTTTTTTTAAAAAGAGAGAGAACTGAGAATCCGGGCTAGCTAATTGTACAAATGGCACTGGCACTGCCTAAAATCTGGCCAACCAGGTAATATGGCTATACTATGGTATTCTGCTGGAACCATCTCTATTCTTTCCTGCAAATAATAAAACTATTATTTAGTTTAATTGTTCACCTGTTAATGATATACATGTTCTCGAGCAATCATTTGTTAGGAGAATTCTCATAACGTGTACATTAACATTTCTGATCATGAATGTATATTGGGGATAAATCATGGGAATGGATCCCCCCATTAATGAGTGCTCTTTGTGAATGTCAGGCCAATAACTGCTTTAATGTCATTACTATGGATTCTTCAGCTCCATTATCATCAAAGGAGTAGTTTGAAAACTATCCGTCCATCAAAAGTTGAATTGTTAACCTCCCTGTTACAGCTTGTTAAAAAGAGACATAAATGTCTAATTTAACAGACATTTTAAGCCTACTGTTGGAATTTATTACTAAGCTGTCACCCAAATAAAAATGATAAATACTACAGGAACATAGTAAAAAGCACTGGATCAAGTCCAGGAAAGTGAAGGACTGAAATCAATGGAGCTCAAGCACATGGTCACCTAACATCCTTGACTTTAATAGAGCACTAACATCCTCTGGATTGTTTCTCTGCTTTTTCTCTTAGGGCTAAATTGTACGTTGCAGTCTGAATTTTGTTGTTAATTTCAAGAAGAGTAGCTCTATTGAATTAAAGGGACTTACCAATGTGTACACCCATCATTCAAAAATAAATTCATTTGGTCTATTCTATTTTGATTTAATCAATGAAAAGAGAGAAAAACTGCATCGGTAGCAAGATTGATTGGTCAACTACTTCATTGGTTGCACTTCTTCTGGTCAAGTGGAGGAGGGCAGACAAAAAGTGTTGGCTCTGAGCACTACATGGAATTCCCTCCCCAGGGATATTAGATCAGCCCCTTCCCTTCTGACCTTCCCTAAGAAAGTGAAAACGTGGCTTTGTGACCAAGCCTTTGAAGAACTTGTGCAATAGATAGATGGAATGATGTGCAATGACTATTGGAAAGGCCCAGATTATGCTTGAGGATTATGTGATTAATGATAAAGGTATTGTCTTAAATGTTTTTAATTTTTAAATGTATTTTATAATTCTATTTATTTTTAAGGCATCAAATAGTTGCCTATTTGTAAAGCCGCCTTGAGTCCCCTACGGGGTGGAGAAAGACGGGGTAAAAATATTGTAAATAATAAATAAATAAATTTCTTCAGTGACTGATTTCTGTTATATCTATAGACTTTTCCCACCACCCATGCAGGTTGGTGTCATAAAGACCTTAAATTCAGTACAAAAAACTCTTGAAAACGCACTTATGCACTTTAGTATATGGAGAGGAGGAGGAAGACTGGGATACTTTCAATTAATTCCGTCAGATTGCTGGCTAACGTATTTTCACCTCATGGTGGCATATTTTCATTGAATACCTATGATAGCCATTTCTATTGTATTTTAATTGTTTTAAAATATATATGTTTTAATGTTAATTCATGTTATTACTGTTATCGTGTCTATTGGATTATTTTAAACTGTTTTAATTTTGTTGTTGTAAGTTTACTGTTATTATTATGTACTACTTTGATTTTTGATGTGTTTGTATTAGTTTGGGCATTGAATGTCTGCCTTTTTTCTGTGTGTAAACTGCCCTGAGTCCGTGCTGGGAGAGAGGGCAGTCTAGAAATAAAGTATTATTATTGTATGACACAGCAAACAAGATAGATATGCTGGATTTCGTTTCACAAAATCACAAATCGAACACTTCCCAAGTGTCTAGGACTGTGTGATGTATTTTTGGATGATGCGCGCAGATCCCAGTAGGGTGGCCTTTTGCAGTTGGCAGATCGTAATTTTGTTAATGCCTATTGTTTCCAACTGCCGGCTGAGATCTTTTGGTACAGCAGCCAATGTGCCAATCACCATCAGAACCACCTGCACTGGTTTCTGCCAGAGTCTTTGAAGTTCAATCTTGAGGTCCTGATAATGGCAGAATTTTTCCTGTTGTTTTTTGTCAATGCGACTGTCACCTGGGATGGCAACATCAATGATCCAAACCTTTTTCTTTTCCACAACTGTGATGTCTGGTTTATTATTATTATTATTATTATTATTATTATTATTATTATTATTATTATTATTATTAGTATTATGACACAGCAAACAAGATAGATATGCTGGATTTCATATCACAAAATCACAAGTCGAACACTTCCCAAGTGTCTAGGACTGTGTGATGTATTTTCGGATGATGCGCGCAGATCCCAGCAGGGTGGCCTTTTGCAGTTGGCAGGTCGTAATTTTGTCAATGTCTATTGTTTTCAAATGCCGGCTGAGATCTTTTGGCACAGCACCCAGTGTGCCCATCACCACCGGGACCACCTGCACTGGTTTCTGCCAGAGTCTTTGAAGTTCAATCTTGAGGTCCTGATAGCGGCTGAGTTTTTCCTGTTGTTTTTCGTCAATGCGACTGTCACTTGGGATGGCAACATCAATGATCCAAACCTTTTTCTTTTCCACAACTGCGATGTCTGGTGTGTTGTGTTTCAGAACTTTGTCAGTCTGGATTCGGAAGTCCCACAGTATCTTTGCGTGCTCATTTTCCAGTACTTTTGCAGGTTTGTGATCCCACCAGTTCTTTGCTGCTGGCAGGTGGTACTTGAGGCATAAGTTCCAATGAATCATTTGGGCCACGTAGTTGTGCCTCTGTTTATAGTCTGTCTGTGCAATTTTCTTACAGCAGCTGAGAAAATGAATAATGGTTTCGTTGGTTTCCTTGCACAGTCTGCATTTTGGGTCATCAGCTGATTTTTCGATCTTGGCCTTAATTGCATTTGTTCTGATGGCTTGCTCCTGGGCTGCAAGGATCAGGCCTTCTGTCTCCTTCTTCAGGGTCCCATTCGTGAGCCAGAGCCAGGTCTTCTCCTTATCAGCTTTTCATTATTATTATTATTATTATTATTATTATTATTATTATTATTATTATTATTATTATTCTAAAGGTTTCATGGTGTAAAATACTGCAGTGCTGTACGTTTTAACTCATCAATAATTGTGCTCAACTTCACCATTGAGCGTGTCCTTGTGTTGACAAGGCACAACCTTTTGATGCTATTGCCATATTTCTTGGCTGACCACAACCCTTCGGGGTGAGAAGGGTGAAATATAAATGCTGTAAATAAATAAATAAATAAATAAACTGTAGAAAGTCACATGCATCCTCCTATTTTTGTCTGTGAAATGCTGAAAATAATTCAGTTCCCATCCACTCCTGCTAACCTAGACAATGTTGAGAAGTGACAGAAGTGGAAATACACCAACATCTGGAACGTCCACAGACCAGATTTATTTGTTTATTATTAAAAAAAAACACTTTGCACACCAAAGGGTTCTATAGAAAGTTACAGGATTGCTGGGTAAAAATAAATGCCATGACTGAGACTGAAACTTATGTACCACATTGAGTCAGTATTTACAGCATTCCTGCAGCAGTGAAAGACAACCACAGCCAAATTCATTCACACATTTTTATTTTATTTGATTCAAAACAAGAGACTTACAAAATGTGATCTGTTTTGAATTTCTTTTCCCTTCCTCTTTCTCTCACACAGTATTGATCCAACATCAGATGCAAGAAAATTAAGGCCAAACTAATATGGCTGTGAAAGATTCAAACTGAGAGTACCAGGGAAATGATATTACATTTAGTCAATACCTGCTTTATAAATATTTTAGAAGACTATGAAGGTCTGTGATGGTGACCTTAGTCAGAGGAGGCTCCCCCTCCTTTAAAGAGCCTTCTGTGCAAGGATGCCATAAAATAGCTTACAAAGCCTTTTCTCACCTACTCTTTCGGTGTGGGCTTTGGAAAGTGACCATGCTTTATGTTTTTATTGAGTTTATTTTAGATGCCATTCACAAAGAATAGTGCCAGGTTTCATCAAATTAGCCAAATGTAGAATGGAATGGAACACACAAAGCAACACCCCCAGGAGAGTCCAGAGCCTGGGAAAGTTGTTGTCTTGCAGCACCCAGAACCTCCCAAATAGCATGGCCAATGGTCTGACCCTTCCCAGTTCCTTTCTTTAGCAATTCTCTGGATATTATTATGACTTTGAGCACCAAACTAGGCACAATCTGTGATCGCCATCATTAGGAAATGGCTCTTAACTAGACCCCAGCTTTACCAGTAGTGTGTGTATTACAACCGCCTTCTTCCCTATGCTGTTTCTTTTACTGAAATTTCCCTTTGCTATTTACCTTAAAAGGGGAATAGCAACAGATATAATGCAGATGCTTTTCTCCTATGCTTAGCTACTACCAGATTTGGGAGACTCGAGTATTTTTTCTGGAAAAAGATCAACCCTTTCTCCATAAAGCCTAGACATTTGCAGGAGAAACATTTTTAGAAGGAATACTTTTCATGAAAAATACATTTTGCTGAAGACAATGTGAGTTTCATTGATACAACACTCTTTTTAAATGAAAAAAGTGGGGGGTTTGCACAAAATGTCTTCATGTTTCTGGAAACAATGCATTTGAACAGGAAGTTTTCAAGTTATGAATGAGATGGGTTCTGTAGATTTGTTGTTAAGTTGAATTTGTTTGTAAGTCAGAACAGGTATATATATGTGTAACACACACACACACTTTTATATGGAGCCTCCGGTGGTGCAGCGGGTTAAACCACTGAGCTGCTGAACTTGCTGACCGAAGGGTAGGTGGTTTGAATCCAGGGAGTGGGGTGAGCTCTCGCTGTTAGCCCCAGCTTCTGCCAACCTAGTCATGTCAGACACATGATCTTGGAGGCATCTATGGACAACACCGGCTCTTCGGCTTAGAAATGGAGATGAGCACCATCTCCCAGAGTCGGACACAGCTAGACTTAATGTCAGGGGAAAACCTTTACCACATACATAACACACACCTTTGGATAGCATAGGGAAGGGTTAACACCCCTGTGGTGTTTGCTTTGTGCCCCTGTTCAGAAGATTTCACCTCACTTTCTGTCCCTGTGAGAACTGGATTTTGAAAAATTTGGCTTGTTGCGGAAACAAAGATTGGTGATAAAATTTCAGTTGAGACACCTTTTTCCATGATCACTCTTTTGGGAGTGAATTTCTCTTCCTAGTAGATTTATCTCACTTCCTGTTGTCTCACCCCCATTCTTACTTATGAGTCATTTGTAAGCCAGCTGTTTGTAACTAGAGGACTGCCTATACATTAAAACTTTATGACCCACAATTATTGGTTCTTTTTGTGTGTAAAAATGTGTTCCAAGATACCAAGTTTTTTCCTAATTTGTTGGGAGGGGGCTATAAGGGTTTTATACAAACTGTGGGATTTTTTGGGGAGGTAGATTGAAAAAAACACAAAGTTTTGTCAGCCCAAACAACATTGGCTGTCTTTACAACATTCCTCCATTTCCAATGGGAATTGCAGGGTGAACTGGGTTAATCTGGTTTAGCCTCATGCTAAGAAAGGTTTGGGAATGCTCCCAAGTTTGCCTGAAATTCCAAAATATCACCACAGCTTCAGGGCAATGTCGACAACAGAATTGGTTCTGATTCAAACCAGTACACTGTTCACACAAGGCACTGCAGTAGCACAAAGGATTAAACCCTTGTGCCGGCTGAACTGCTGACCTGAAAACCTAAAGGTCAGAAGTTTGAATCTAGGAGATGGGTGAGCTCCTGTCTGTCAGCCCCAGCTTCCCATGCGGGAACATGAGAGCAGCCTCCCAAAGGATGGTAACACATCCGGGCGTCCCCTGGACAACATCTCTATAGACGGCCGATTCTCTCACACCAGAAGTGACCTGAAGTATATTCTCAATTCGCTTCTGACACAATAAAAAAACCTCCCCTATCCCCCTTTTCATGCACTCTTTTTATGGTCATATAGGTGGCTTTCCTGATATAAGCATGGGATGCCCATGGGGCTAGTAGTTCACACAGAGCTCTGCAACTGTTTGGCATTGGCTGTGACAACACAGACAATAAGGTGATGGTCTAGTGGGGCCAATGTGACTTTGGCCCTGATTGACCAACTGTACTCCATCCCATTGAGATTTCAGAACAGTGCATATAGCAACCTCAGGGCCAGGCTGACCAGCCCCATAATAGCTGGTCAGTGGAGACATCATCTAGATTGTGTGAGTATGGGTGACTTCAGTGAGTTTGCAGACACTAGGATTTGTCACTACATACTACCAAAGTTTGTGGCAGTACTAGAATAGTAGTGGTAGATGTGATAATGACCAATGACCACGCTGAATGAATGAAAGAAAAGTGAATCTTGCTTCCAGGGATATGGTTATTCTATAAACAAGGCATGTTTAAGATTAAGATATATGTTTAAGATTAAGGGGAGTGGAAAAGAGTGGGAAGGTTAGATATATTATCGCACTAGAATTGGCAGTGGGGTGGGGCATTATGAGAACTTCAAGGGTCACAGAAAGAGGACAGGGGTTTTGTGTTACCTTCAAGACACGTATTGACCAACCCGAACTTGATTGTAAATAATGAAAAAGGATGTATGGACCTGGCTTGTGTTGCAGTCACCTGCGTCGACCATTAAGAACAGTGTTAAGTCCAAATGTTGAAAAATATTAGAAATACTTCAATAAGACTCAGCTGTTTGTTGCAATAGTATCAGGTTGCACCTAAGAGTGTTCTTAGGATTGCTGGAATGAAGAAACAAACAATAGTTGACCCTTCATTTTTGAAAACACAAGAGAAATAACACAAGCACTGTGGTAGGTCGAAAACACAAATGTGAGAAAAAAAATGAACAATAGTTTCCCTATTAAATGGCTTTCCAAGTCTTAGAATAAGAAAACCCTGTTTTCTCTCCTCTAATGAAAGCTTGTTCCATATTCTACATTCATTACTAATGATACAACTTTGTTTTTCGAGAATACCGTTATATTTATAGTTATATATAGATACACACACACACACAGAGCACCTCTTAAAAAAAAAACCCAAACACACACACACACACACACAGAAGAAAAAAAAAACCCAATCCTGATATCCTTTTGTATATATTTCCACTTCATTCTTGTCCCAGGCAATCCCTAGCCAAAATTTCTTTAAGCCAGTTTGGAAAATTATTTTTTTTCCATGCCATACCATATGGTTGATTGAGTCCAGTTTTCCTGGTTTGCTTGATTCCCATTCTAGGGGCGATTAAGTAAAGAAATGAAAATAGGATTTACTTTTCTGGCAAGAAAAGAAAGCTCCAGCTGAAATGAACATCATGGCATGTGGAAACAAAGGGTTTCCTATAAACATTCAGACTGAAGTACATTTGTACTTTTTGTACTTGGTATAATCTTTTTGCCAAATATGCATTGCCTCTCAGCAAAGGGAAATGCACTCTTTTTGTGTGTGAGTTTTATTGTAAAGCAAGCTAGGGAAAAGGGCTAAATATGCAGATGCCTAATACAGGTGAATCCAGATCATTTCATGATTGTATTACATGGAACAGCTGAAAAAGTAATCTAGAAAGGACAACTACCTGGTCAGTGATCAAACAAATATGTCTTGCTTGGCCAATGCCTAATGTATAACATGTGAAAGCTAGATGCTTTGGACTAAGTGTATAGCACATGATGGACCTGAAGGAATAAAGGTAATTTTTTTAAAGTGCTTTTCTTCCAAGGCAGCTGGAGGGCAATGTCCCTTTGCTCCCAATGTAGCTGAAAGGCAAGATATAAATCTTTTAAATAAATGAATTCTCATTTTGGCAGTCTCTTCTTAGAATTCTAATTCTTCCAGGTTTTGCTTTCTGAGAGAAGAAAGCTGGGTCAAAAGATTCCTGATAACATAAATTATTCCCTCTTCCTTAGAGCCTTACTGGAGCCATCCAATAAAGTTATACTGGGAATAGCTAGTTCCTAAATTGCAAGACCATATCCTTCAACAGTTCACAGACAAATACAGGAACATCAGTCAATTCTGACAGAAGGCATGGATTCTTCAGACACATAGAATATTGTATTTATGAATTAGAGATTTTCCTTTTTTGCAGGCTACCCTGATGGCAGTACATAAATTCCAGGGTTTCTCTGCTTAAATTTAGTAATTTTCTATGTTCTTCTGATATCCAAAATCTCGGATTCCATTCCCGGCATGCCAAAATCCAAATGATTCCAATTGAAGACAAGCAGAGTTTCGAAGGCAGAATCAGAGACCGCTTTATTGCTCCCATTTGCCAAAGAAGGATGTCAGGGGAATTCTCCCAACTCTGATATGCCTCAAATTCACAGATCTAGACTTTTTACAGATATTTGTAAGTAATTTTGTAAACGATACATATTGCTTTGATTGGTACAAATTCTGACCTGCAATTTCATTGATTCAAAGTACATTAATTGTTGTCATGTTTACAGTTTTTGATTGGTGTACACCAGTGATTCTCAACCTGTGGGTCTCCAGGTGTTTTGGTCTTCAACTCCCAGAAATCCTAACAGCTGGTAAACTGGCTGGGATTTCTGGGAGTTGTAGGCCAAAACACCTGGGGACCCACAGCTTGAGAACCACTGGTGTACACTATGGCAGGAAAAGTAATAAAAGTCCTTTATTGGAAGAATTCTGCAGCCCTTCTTCTATATTCATGCTGCCCCTTCCCTAATGAGTTCATTAGAATAGGAAGTGATCTCTTCAGGGGAAACAATGTTCAATAATTTATATCAGAACTGGGAAGGAGAAAATTCCTTGAGCGAATAGATAGCAATCCCAGTAAGATGGGCTCCGGATTCTTTTGGGAAAATTAATTGTGTCTACATGGAATTTGAATGTTTCTTGAATATATCTGTTCTGATCTCTGTCTTGAGTCTGATGCTTGGCTGAAGCTTTATTGAAAATGGGAAAAGACTCTCTGGGGTGCTGCTAGTAAAACTTCTTAGAGCAGGGGGCAAAAGTGTTGAGAAGTTCCAGTATTAGTTGCTATAATTATAAACACAATTATCCACACAGTATTTCTTTTGTCCTGGACTACTGTCAGGTAGTTTTTAGCACCAGATGCAACATTTCATTCCGACCTTGAGAGAGTTTCATTTTAATACCAAGTCATGCTGGAACAATACATTTCATTCCCTCCTCCTACTTTATTTTAAAACTTTGGGTTTAGAGTTATGGGAAATCATTGAAAATGCACATTTAGACAATAACTTTCAAACTGTTTTTTTTAATGATAAAGGAGAAAAAACTACCATTCAAACAATAGGGCAACACCCACCAAATCATGTTTCAGCTGTGGGGGAAAAAAATCTTGGAAAAGTCCTAGTTAAGTCTCAAAAATTTCTACAAACAGCCCCAGAAGAGAATAGCATGAGAGAACATGGAGGTGACAACAACCAGCAAAACCTGAAAAATTGAAGGAGCTCCATTGTAAATCTCACACTTCTTTAAACCAACCTGAAATAGTCGAATGAAAGATGTTTTTGTCATGAACTTTTCACTCTCACATATAATGTCCTAACATAAAACATAAACACCAAGGCTTTATCTCTTTACCAGATTTTTTGACACACTTTCAGAATCAAAAAAAATATACCATTTCCCAATTTTTAGTCCATCCAGTCAGGCATAAGAAGGAAAAAGCTAGAGAGGCCTCTGAGGTCCTATAGTCAGTTTATGTAACACAAGAAGGTTGGCTTCAGAGATGTCTGAGATGAACACATTATCAAGAACAAATCTTTAGCTAATTTCAAGAAAAATTGGGATTGACTACATATTTGAAACATCATTGGTGGGTGACATTTGTATTAGTTTTTCAGAATTAGAAGAGATACGCTTTTTGCAGATGCTCAGTTAAAATATATATAGAGGAAATGTATGTTTCTTGACAATTGTAACCACTAGCTGATACAGTGGAGGTCATTTATATTTTCCTATATGTAGTAGCATTTCAGTTGTAGGTTAATATTGCAGTTTAGTTATTGCATGTGTCATATGTTCTACATCTTTTATTTTTTGTATGGTATTACATTTGTGTTTTGTTAGTTCTTCTGAAACATTGTATATTAAAACATTTTGTATATTAAAACATTTTTGTGTTAATCTTTTTCATGTCAGGAGTGACTTAAGAAGTGACTTGCAGTTTGTGTTAATGAAACTATCTGAAAATAAATAAATAAAAGTGCCAAATGGAAGAAATCTTCATTATTTCATCATAACCAAGAAAAAAAGACTCTTTCAAATGGTGCACTCAAAAAATATGCGTGTAAGCAAAGCATTTGGTGGTCATGTCATCTCCTGCAATATGTTTTGATAAATGTTAGAGGGGAAAGTTGAAAACCACTGATTTCTGTTAGAAAGCCTCTCAAAAGGAAGCTCATGCCCTGTTGTGCATGTGAGATTTGTTTATTTCTCTATGAGAGCTGGAAAAGCTGTTCAAATAATGTCAGAGTTGTAATAGCGCCCATTATTGGGAAGTTTGACAAAGGAATGTCAAGGTAAAAGCCACAGGGTAGTAGCAATCACTCGGCAGTTCTACAGAATGGAAAGAAATGGGCTGTGAATGAAACTCTCCCACTTTTCTCTCTTTCACATCTCAAAGTCTTCTGCTAGGTCAAGTCAGTGTGTATATTTGAGGCAGACAGTTCTCTTTACTGGGAAGCATATTTTCTTCTCCAAAATGGCCCACTTATTTTCTCTTGGGTAAAAGAGGAAATGAAAGGCCTTTGTGTGAAATTTCATCTGGCAGCATTGGTTGGCTTATACAAATAACTCCCTTCTCTAAATACAAGCAGATACTGGGAAAATCTGAAACAATGCCTCTTTTTTCGGTCATAACATTTGAACAGTAAAAATAGTAGTGCATCAACCACAAGATTCAATGGTGTATTTGTTTGCTTTTTAAATTTATTTTTCTGTCCTAGTCTTAACATTGCTTTAGAGATTCAAAATTAAGAACATAAACACTTTGGGACAAGTCCTGTTTTCTTTATTGTGCATATAAGTAGAGAATGGGCTTGGTCATAGAGCAGCCTTCCCAATGGATGTGTGGGTGATAGGAGTTATTGTTTAGCATGTCTGGAAGGGACTCAGTTGGAGAAGGCTTTTCTTGTATATACTATTATAATTGAGCAGACCATTCTCTTCCATGATATCCTGTATGTGTCTTTTGGATGCCAAGCGTAGAGTATGGGTCTAAACAACTTGCTGCTCCTAGACAGAGGAGATCCATAGAATCAGCTTCTGGATGGGAAGTCAGCACTTAAGTAATTCTCATTGAATCACTGAATCTAGTGATTCAATGAGAATTTAGGTCATATTATGTCATGGAATCTACACTGCCCTATATCCCAGGATCTGATCCCAGTTTATCTGATCATCCCAGATTATCTGGCAGTGTAGACTCATATAATCCAGTTCAAAGCAGACAATCTGGGATCAGACCCTGGGATAGAGGGCAATGTAGATCCATCCTGAGGCAAGATGAATATTCTTGGATGGGACATTGTCAATGAATGCTAGGCGTTGTGGGCTATATTTCAGAGGAAGGAACTGGCAAATCCACCTCTGAGTATTATGTAGTTAATTAAGAAAACCCTATGAAATTGCTGGGGTCACCACAAGTTGAATGCACACACATTCAAAAATTAAAAAGACTCCAAGTAGTTGAAAAAATCCTCTTTTTGAGGGGAAGGGGAGTGGGAAGATACTTCTTGCAGGAAAAGAACAAAATACATTGCTGGGAGAAGGATACATAGTGTATTCCCAAATGGAGGTCAGGTTACTGAATAGAGCCATTATTGGACTGGAAGAATCTGAAAACAACCAGAGAGGAGGAGGAATTTGTGAATATTGTTGCAAGGGACGCGGCAGTTTGCTACCACCAATTAATAGTATTTCTTTCTTTGCTGCCACCAATGTTTAATTATGTACTTTTACTGCCACCATTTATAACGTATGTGCCACCGCTCTCCACTGCCAGCACTCAGAGAGACCCAAAGATGGAGGGAAACTCCATCTTATAGAGCGATGGTTAAATAAGCAGACTGGCCACTTCTTTATAATGTTTCTCAGGAAGACACAGGAACACTTGGAGTGAAGTAAAACAGAATGATGATGTTTATTTGTGCTTGAACAAAAAAGTTGCATATTGGTTTCAATAAAATATCAGGCTTTGCTTTAACAATGAATGGTTAAAGTAGTTTCTTGAAAACTATTGTTCCCTCACAAAGGAATATTAACAGGCTTTATCAAACCTTAGAGACCTCTTCCCAGTGGCTCCAAACTCAAGCACTCTAAAACCCTTAGAGGCTCCCTATAGTTCTTAGCACTTCTCCCTGAAGACTAGTAATTACTTTTTCCTCAAAGAGGTTTCTCTCAAACAGTTCCCAAAACCTTCCTTTCTTCCTCCTTAAAATTCACTTACTAGCTCTACAAATAGCAATCCCTATCTAGCCAACTCTCTGAATGAATAGCTCCAACTGTCTTCTTAGCTCCGCCCACCTCGAATTGCTAAGCAACTTCCTCCAATTTTTACCAGCCAATCAGGATGCACTTCCTCACATGAAGCTGCCTGGTGACTCCTCCCCCTTCTTGGCTTAGCTTTTCCAAGCAAGGCATTGAACTGCTTTATACATCAACCCTGCAAGGTAGGCTAATCTGTTACAATCGTCTTTCCACTTCCCTCCAGGAACCTCAACTGAATCAAAATGCTTTCTGTGAATGGAAGAATGCAACTTGATACAACCCACTTTATCTAACAATGAAACATATGTATGTATTTCAGTCAATAAAACTCATGTGCATATTGTGATGAAGAAAATACCCTGATAATGTAATGCCTGATTTACCTGGACAGTGAGGTTTGCCTGCTGGGGTGGGCACAAGGTATGGCAGCAACTACTGGCTGCCAAGTGACCAGTTTTGCTTTTATATGACTCCCTAGCCAGGGAACAATTTCATTGATGCTGAGCCAGCCAATGAGAAAGTAGTGGTGTGCTATGCACCCATTGTCTGGCAGGTCCACACCACCCAGCTGGAGTAGACCAGCAGTGGTTTTAACTTTGTTTGGGTATTTATTCCCAGCCTGGAGTGAGCTACAGGCAATTTGCTTTGTTAACAACCAGAGACTGTTTGCTTGTAGATGCAATTGGGTTGGCAGGTGGCCATTTGGGTTCATCTTCTGTGGTGGTTGGCATGGATTGGATCCAAAACTGTGTGACCAGTGTAAATCATAGAAGGGGTCATATTCAGATCTGGGATGCATTTGAGCTTATCTTTCATGGTGGTTGGCATTAGTATTGGATCCCGAATTGAGTGACTAGTGTACTCTAGGCCAAACATTTTTGGTCATGGAACCCTTCAGAAGACTGAGCAAACATTCCCAAGGGAATCTGGCCCTAGGCCAGATCTATAAACTCATCAATCAAAAGGTAGATTGGTCAATGTTCTGTCTCCCAGGGGTTTGATTTGCATTTTCTCATAGTTTTAGGAAATAGCACCTGTTTGCATTTCTTCCAGGGCTGTTGCAGATTCTGCAGCACCCTGATAGTTAACTATTAGCAGAGTTTGTAGCCAGCTCAGCAAAGTCTTTGCTGCTGAAAGCTTGCAAAGTATCTGGAGACCGCCCCTTTTCCTGGGGATGAAATCTCCATTTGAGAAGCCTTTTGCCTTCTAGACAGAAGAGAAAAGAACTCAGATGCGCTTGTGTGGTCAAGCAAGGCCAGCTCAGACAAGCCATTGTAAGTACTGACCTCTTTCCTATAAAACTGGTGCTGAGTTGGAATAGGGGAAGACCTGCTCTTTCTAAAAATAGTAACTCAGCACTGGGGCAGAAAGTATCCCAGGATCTTTCTGCCATTGGAAGAAGCTCTAACCACTTCATCTCCAAACTGACCTTGAGTTTAGATAGGGGAAGATCAGTTCTTTCTAACATAGCAACTCAAGATTAGGGTAAAGAGCATCTCAGGATCTCTTCGCCTTTGGAGGAAGTTAACCCAGCAACAAAGGGGGAAAGCAAGAAAGGAACGTCTGCAAGGTTTTATAAGTTGACTATTTGAATTTGTAACCTCAACAATTTGTGCCAAGTCTGCCAAGGACTTTGAGAAAATAAAATCTTGTTTGATTGTTCAACTTGAAGTGACTTTGGTTACCGGGATTCCTGAGCTTCAAAGTAAGGCCCCCGCAGTTCACCCGGGCAAAGAAAGAAGCACATCTTAAAGTTCTAAAAGGTGCCTGGGTGTGACGGCATAGTCAATGTCTAGATCCAGACCCATTTGTGGCCAACACGTGACTACAGCTGTAACCAAAAAAAGTTGTGTATTTAAAGTTGTGCATTTCCCCCCTCTAAGCTATGTATCTTTATGGTTTGTGGGTCTGGCATGCTGAATGTGCCTCACACCTTGACATGCCAAAAAAAAATTCAGAAGAGATGGGATGGTAATGTTGTAATCCCAAGTACAGAGGGTTCCGGAATATTTCCCTCAATAAGATGTGTCTATGTGAGAGAGAGGGGGGGTGGCAGGGGGGGGGGGGGAGAAGAGGCTTTAGTTTCTCACCTCCGGGTGCCAAAAACCTATATATCAACATACAGAAGACATTATTAAGGGAAAGAGGCACACATGAATTTCACATACTGGCAGGAGTTTGTTCTAGTGATGATTTATGGGAGGAAATGTATTATTTGAACTTTAAAATGTTTTTGAATGGGTGAAAAGGCAAACAGTAACTACAAAACAGAGAAATGTAAACCACAAAAAGAGAAGCAAGCCTCACACATATTGAATTAGAAGCTTATTTTGAATAGATTTTTTTTAAAAAGGTCATAAAAAGCCAAACATGTTTGAAATAAAACCTTCCCAAAGGGGAATGGAAGCAAAATGTATTTTTCTTTAATGGGAGCTCTTTTGTATTGTGTGGCACTTTTGGATTTTGTTCTATTATATTTTGAAATGAATCATGTTGTTTTTCTTCCACAGTCTCTCTTGGGAGTCTTCTTCCAGTAGGATCGGGATGCAAGCTCACTTTCCACGTACATGGCAAATAAATATTTGAAAAGGCTAATGGCCCAGGGACTGGGAATGTTATTTTATTTCATTTTGCTATGTTTATTTAGTTTAACTTCATAGCTATTCCACCTTTTGACCCAGAGGGATTCTCAAGGTGGTTAACATAAAACCATAAGTTGCATTCAGATTTGGGATGTGTTACTAGACAGTTATAGTCACTCAATACCACTTTAACTGCCATGGCTCTTTCCTGCAGAATGTAGTTTGATGAGGCAAATCGAACCTTGTACTAGAGTCACTACTCCATTCTTGTGAAATACAATTCCCAAGGCACAATGTGGAATTTTCCACCATCGTTCCTTCTATAAAAATGTTCTGCTACTATTAAAATACACTCTAATCATGATGAATTTTAGCTCTTAGATTTTCTAATGTGAGTGATGGGTATACTCAATTTTCCTCTTGGGGACAGAAATGCAATTTGCTTTGTCTTCACTCCTGCAAGACTAAATAACCCTTCTATGCCCCACTTGCTGCCATCAGACTCAACATGTTTGCTGTTACTAATGATCTACAGGAAAAATGGCATCCTCTTTCATAGTTAATATCATTTTAGAGTGGAAAGTATACTTGTTGACACTTTTCCAGATGCACACTTTCCTCTTTCTATGAATCAAAAATTCCACTTTGCCATCCTGTTTCACACACAGCTCGTGTGTTGCCTGCTGGAGCTAGATCCTTATATCTTGTGACATGTCATTTTTGAACCTCCTCTTTTATGAAATCCAGTTTTCTCTCATGGAAAAGATAGTTAATGTGTGTATACATTTCAAACATCTTCAGCCAAAATTAGATTTGTTCAGTTTGCTCCATTTGTAGCTAAGGCATCTTGGTCTGGATTAAAATTACTGTTCAGAATACAGTCTATCACTGCTGGGGTAACGGGCAAAAAACCTTTGTGAAAAATGAAAAAAAAAACCACAAATAAAAACGGGATTGTTTAAGCTAAGAGAATACTTGTCGACCTCTTCACACAGGCTGCTGGAATCACCACACATTATGGCAAATCCGGCAACTGCTGTTGGATGTGAGGAATCCGTCACTCCGTGCCCCACATTACCCGGCTTACAGAAAGTTGATCCCATGGGGGGAAGCGTTGACCATGCGACTTCCTGCCATTGCTTCCTGTGCAATGCAGGAAACTTCACTGCAGCATACATCGGCTCCGCTGTAGTTAATCCACAGAACCCTGACAGAAGTTCCTCTGCATCGTGAGATGGGTGCTGGTGGGCTGAACCAGCATAAGCCATCAAAGTAAGCCTCATCTGATGAGGTCATAAGAATGTCCAGATCCTCCAGCATGACTCTATGGATAACTTCTGCTGAAAGTTCCAATGGCAAATCAAGTTCTGCTTTTTGGATTAAAAAACATTTTCAAGTTGTGGATGGTTGAAACCAGGGATGCAGAATCCATGGATACATAAGGCTGGCTGTATCCTTCCTTCCTTCTCCCCTGCCCCGCAGCCAGTATAGTTATTCGACCTCATCACACTCACTTAAAAAAGCATCCTAGAATGCTTTCACCCTGTCTTCTGAACGGATTCCCACGCTGTTCATCACACGACATCGTGTGACTTCTGGTGGAGACCTCACACCCAAATGGGGTGAAAGCATTATTGGAGGGTTCCCCCATGACTCTGGAAGCTTCCTGTGTTATGCTGTATCCAGTGGAGTCAGCACAGATCCTCTGCAAAAGGGCAACACTTCCCCTGTGTGATGGGGAAAATGTTGCCAAGAGGGAGCTATGGGATGCTTCACCTGGCCTTTGTGATGAGTACCATTCAGTGACGTGGGAGCTGTGGTTAAAAAGCAAATAACACTTGAGAATAGCTTTACACTCACAGTCAATCACATGCCAATTGTACTTTAGTGAATTGCAACACTGAACTACTGAATTTGCAAACACATGGGAGAGGCACAATTGCAATGCACAGCATGCATCTTGCATACACAATGTTCCATAGCACCACATGTTGTGGCACCACACACATAACACTTTGCTTCCACTGCCTTCAACGGAATAAAGATGTCTGCATCCTTTCTCACAAAAGTACAAGAGCTTCTGTAGGTGAAGTTCTACATATATAGGTCAGTAGCAGGAGGCCACCCAACATTTCCTGGCTGCAGCTAGCATTGCATGGAGCTAAGGTCATTTGTCTCTAACTCAAATACTCATTTCTCCCCCTTTTATTTTTTCTTTCACATTCTTTTCTCTTCTTCCTTTGCACTTCTCTCTGTAACAGCCCTAATTTCTTCCTTGCTTCCTCCCTCTCAAGTTGGGAACAGAGGATGGATAGTTCCACTCCTATTTGTGGAAAGATGTGAAGTGATAGTTTGCAGATGACATATGAAATTTAGCTGAGCCAGAACCAAGGATATGCATGTGCTGGTTGGGGGCTTCTGGAATTTGTAGTTCAAAAAGTAACATTTCCAAGCTCACGCTCAAGGGTCATATGAAGTCAAAGATGAATGTAGGCTGCTTACTTGCCCTCTGAATTAGAAAAATTACCATATTTTTAAACACATGGAACAAGAGGACAGAGAAACTAAGCTCAGCTAAAAAATTGTCAGCCTATTTTATTTTATTTTTTAAAATATCCTCAGTGGTACAGCATCCCTTAGCAAATAAATTATTTTATAGTTCATAGCTACCTGGGCAGTAAGGCAATCGGGTAGTTAAAGAAAGACTGGGAAGAGTCTAAAGGACTGTAGCTGTCACTTCCCTGTTGCACATATACGTATGTTAGAAGAACGCGGTGTTTCTGGAAAGCATCTAAAGGCAAATGATACCCATTTTTGTGGTGGAAATGTATGAATAATATTTTAAAAATTCTTTACAAATAGTGGTATTTAAACTCCCTTCAACCCAATTTATCAGTGCTGCTTCAGAGCCAATTGTGTTTTCTGCTAGCTCCAACCCAAAATGACACATTTTTTCAATTTTATTGTCAATTTTTAATAACAGAGATTAACACTTATGAGACCTCAACTATGTTTTTACAGAGACCACATTTAAACCATCATCTTAATTGTTTTACAGTACTGGAACAAAGAGTGGTTTTTGTGGGGAAACAAGATGCTGAGCTGTGGCAAGACGGAAGACAATGACCATTTTGGAAACCTCACTTGACTTGCTTTCTCCTTCCTCTGTTTTGTTGTTGAGAAACAAAGAGTCCCCTACACAGTTCCTATTTGTCTTCCCAGTCTCCATTTGCTCTGTGGAATTTATAGCTTTTCTTCCCTTTGAATTTCCTTCTTCATCTCCAGACGTCTTGGGAAAATGCTGCTTTGATGGAGTGCCATGAAGCCACCCTATGTAGGTCCAGGAATATCCTAGGGCTCTATCATGATTTTTCAACATTACCCTTTAGTATGAATTTCCAACTTTTCAAGATCTATTGTGGCCGAGGTCCTATTTAATGAAAATTCCCAGGAATCTCAAAGAAAATGTCTCTTTTCCTATTATTGCAGTAAAACAGTAGTCTTGAATGGAGATAGTGCTCCTGATGAGAGTGATTGAGGGAGAACTCAAACTCTTCACATGAAGTTTAAGGGACTTTCTTTTAAATGTCTCAAGAACTACAGTAAGTTGTAGTAGTGTAAGGGTCAAGTGGAGGGGGAATGGATATACATTGACCTAGTGCTTCAGAATGGGTCCAGGACCTGACTATGTAGCATATGTGTTTGTCTTTCTTAGTAATATCATTGATTATTGGTTTTGAACCTCTATTGTCAAATTGGTAGGTTTTTTTTAAATGATGATGAGATACAAAATTCTGTATTACAAAATACTAAAGATTTCCAAGTGATCCACCCTGACTGCAAGAGAGAACAGGATTGAAGCTCAAGTAAGGGGAAGGAAAACAGATGAGCAAAGGAACCAAGTGGTACCAACATGTGGGAGGAGGGGAGTAAGAGAGGCAGATGGACAGGTGGTGTCAAAAGAAGCTTCAGATAAAATGAGGACCTCTAATGATTGTGGCAGATCTGGAGATGATCAAACTAGCATGGCCTCAACTTTCTAGATGGAATAGCACCTCTACTGTCAAAGCTCAGGCTAGCTGCTTTATCAATTCGTTCCCAACTTCTTCATCTCTGAAAGCAGCTCCCAAACATCTCCTAGATGACTTGGATTGGCCACTCAGAGGCACATGACATGAAAGGTGAGTAGTCCATGGTTAAGGGTCAAAGTCAGCCAGACTGCTGAGGAAGAGTGCTGATTATGGGTGGTGGTGGTAACTATGCATTCCCCTCCCTATGAACATTCATGGGACTTTGATGAAATAAGTCAACATCTGGCCTTGCTGAACCTTGAACTTGCTCTCAAGAAATCCTGAGTCGTGTGCCAGGGTAGTAATAAATTTACATGAATTTCAACATTTTTACAGCAAGGAAAACATTGTACAAAAGACAGGAAACCACAAAATAATATAATGCCAAATTGGATCTAGCTACCTAGACCAGGGCTTCTTAAATTTTTTCCAGTTGTGACACTTTTCTGCCCAAGTACTTTTTACATGGATCCAGATTTAAAGGTATATAGAATAGTTATACAAATCAAACATTTACTGATAATAAATCAGCATTTGCAAGAATTGCTAAACAGTCTGGTTTTCCTTTTTGTGGAGTACAGATGGAGCATTTTCTGCAGAGTCCACTGTAAACACTCCATCTTGTTGTTAACAGCTGTGTATAAATGAATGGTGTTTAGAAACCTTTTACCGTTGCCAAATTTTTGTGATCCAGCATTGAGCCAAAGGGACCCCTTTTGGGGTCGGGGCCTACAGTTGAAGAAGCAGGGGCTTAGACAATGCCAGAGGATCAGATTGGGCCATATGGAGTGTCAGGTTAGCAGGTTCCTGAAAAGTCAATGAACAGATATCCTGATCAAGATCACGAGGAGAAAGCAATATTAAAGCTTCGCCTCACAGTGAGATATTCTCCTCAAGTTTACTATTTGTTCAGTGCAAACATTAGCAAAGATCACTGAGAAGAAGGATGAGGTTACAACCCCTCCCAGCAATTTTCATCAGCGTTTTATGACAAAAAATGCCGTGTTTCTTTCTTGTGTGCCAGCAAGGAAACAGAATTCTGTTTTTCAGATCTCATTGACATTCTGATTTCTACGTTGTTACAGAATTCCCGAGGAATCCATGTCAGTAAAATCTCAGGATGCAGCATTTATTTAAAAGTTACTGAAAGAAGTAAGTACAGTAGAGTCTCGCTTATCCAACCTTCGTTTATCCAATGATCTGTATTTTCAGCCTTTTAGTGCCTTTTAGTAGTCAATGTTTTTGTTGTCAATGTTTTCAATGCATTGCGATATTTTGGTGCTAAATTTGTAAATATAGTAATTACTAGGCATGGGCAAATTAATCGGAATCGTCGTAAATTGGAATAAAATCATATCTATCCCGATTTGCGAACGGGATTCCGACGTGCTCGATTTCAAAGTGTTGGAGCCCATTCATTTAATGGGCTCATAATTTGTTTAGATATATGAGAAAGCATTTTTGAAGCAACCAAACTTTGTTTGCAGGGAGGAGCAGCCTAACCTGGGCTTGCCTCCCTGACCAGTCGGTGTGGATGTTCATTTAAGGGGAGGGGTTTGGACGTCCTCCTTCAAAAGCTTCTGCTGCATTCCACAAGGCTCATTCTGGCTTGGAAGTTGGAGAGATGAGGGTGGTTGGCTGGTCTTTTGCTGCCTG
The DNA here is from genome assembly GCF_035594765.1 of Anolis carolinensis. Lineage (NCBI taxonomy): Eukaryota > Metazoa > Chordata > Lepidosauria > Squamata > Anolidae > Anolis > Anolis carolinensis. The sequence goes on along the minus strand of NC_085842.1, from coordinate 251,416,596 downwards.
TGCCTGCCTGGCCTGTTGTTGTTGTTGGAGGGGGACCTAGAGGCACTGGAGCAGCCATTGAAAGAAAGAAGTCGACTCTTTACCAAGAAGAAAAGGCATTTTTGGTGGTGGGAAAGAGGGTTGTTGTTTTTTCTTTTAAAAATCCAAAATAAAGGATTAAAAGAAGAAACGTTTATTTTTTGAGAAAAAAGTGGGGGTTGGGAGGGGAAAGGGCTTATTTTAAAAATCTGACACATTTAATTTTAAAATCAAGGAGCTAGAAGAAGCGTTTATTTTTTGAGAAAAAAGTGGGGGTTGGTGGTGTGTTGGCTAGGGAAAAGGACTTATTTTAAATATCTGATGCATTTTCTTCTGGTGAGAGCTAGCAAATGTTACATAGCTGAATTCTCTGGGTTCAAGGCCCTCTGTTTGTTTGTTTGGCCTTCTCAAAGCACCCATCATTTCCTAAAACCCTCTCTGCTGGATTCCCTAAGTCTGGGGAGCCCAGTGACGTTACACAGCTGAATCCTTTTCTGGGTTCAACTCCTCTCCTCCTTTTGGTTTTGTTTGTTTGTTTGTTTGGCCTAAGCCTCCTCAAAGTACTGCGTGCCCCATCATTTGCAGAAACTCTCTCTGCTGGATTCCCTAAGTCTGGGGAGACCAGTGACATTACATAGCTGAATCCTTTTCTGGGTTCAACCCCTCTCCTCCTTTTGGGTGTGTTTGTTTGTTTGTTTGTTTTGGTTGAGCCTCCTCAAAGCACTGCATGTCTCATCATTCCCAAAAACCCTCAGCAAACCATAATGTGCTATAATAGCACATTATAGTTTGCTGTGTGTCCACCAATTTAACAGAGTTTCAGCCACAAAACAAAGTTTCCGAAGTAGAACAATGACTATCAAAGTAAAGACAACCCAATAAAACAGGAAATAAGACTTTCAAACCAGGAACAGATTTCTGTAATTATTAAAAATTGTTTTTTTTATATAAACTATGAAAATTTGCCAAAAATCAGAGGATATGAGAAACATTCTGGAATTTGGTGAGCTAATAGTGATAAATGTGTTCTACCACTGTAGCAAGTTTCATCAGGATAGCTAAAAAATGAGGGCAGAAGAGTCCTCTAAATTCAAAATCAGAAATGACTTCAGAAACGAAGTGCCAGTGCTCCCTACTTTCGAAGAGAGTTTAGAACCATTTTTTCCTGGATTGCACATGTCTAGTAATTTCTACATGACGTTACCATGTATTGAACTGCTTTTTCTGTCAATTTGTTGTAAAACATGATGTTTTGGTACTTAATTTGTAAAATCATAGCCTTATTTCGTGTTTAATAGACTTTTCCTTAATCCCTCCTTATTATCCAACATTTTTGCTTATCCAATGTTCTGCCGGGCCATTTATGTTGGATAAGCAAAACTCTACTGTATTGTTAATATTCATTTAGTTTATTCTGCTCTGGAGGATTCATGCTTATCTCTTTTGGTGCTCAAATGTTCCTGACATTGTACATCAGACTCAGTTGCCCTTGAGAGAGCAGGCTTCTCCTGATCGGCTGTCAAACCTACACTTTGCATGAATGAAAAACAACTGGGCTGTTGGGTTACTGTTCTTTCAGCCTTTGCCAACTTAATTTTGTTTCTGCCACATAGCCTTTAGGTTAAGTCAGACTATCTCAATATCCACTCCAAATGTGATGAAAATCAGTCCAGCTGTTTTAGGTGAGATGCAGGAAAAAACAGATAACAGACATACAGAAACTTATTTTATCTATATAGTTATGGCAAAATGTCATAAAACACACATTTTTAGAAGCAATAATCACTAAGAAGGAGGATGGGAAATAATTCAAATGATTCAGAATGCTAACCTGCATGAATAATTGGGGCACCCCAAGTCTTCCCAAGTGAACTTTGTGCACACTGTATAATCATCATCATCATCATCATCATCAACAACAACAACAACATAATAATCATCATCATCATCACCATCATCATTTTATTACTCACCTATCCTGCAGCTTGAGGCATGATCAAATAAGATTAAAACATGAGTTAAAAGACTATTAAAAGACATACAACAAGATAGACAGAGCTAAAATGCAAGTTTTAAAAAAGGCAGACAGCCATGGTGTATTGGTTTGAGTGATGGATCATGACTTTGGAGAAAAGAGTTCAAATCTCAATTCAGTCATAGAAACCCACTGAGTGACATGGGACAAGTCACACTCAGCCACAGAGGAGGCAACAGCAACCCCCCCCCCCCCAGCAAATCTTGCCAAGAAAACCCAATGAAAGTTTCACATTAGGTTCACAATAAATTGGAAATGCCTTGAAGGCACACAATGACAAATTCCAAAGAAACCCTCCACATTTGGTGAAAATTCAATGAAAAAAACGATAATTGTGCTCTAAGGCCCCATCAGGTGGCTTATATTTACCCCCTTTAAACTTGTATTTGAAGTTTGATAATCCCAGACATAATTTCCAAATCTGGTAATTACAGTCAGCCCTCCACATTTATTGAGGTTGGAGGCACAAAACTCTTTGAAAATGAAAAAAATTACAAATAAAGTAATTGCTATTTTTTATGTACTTGAGAGACCACCTCTCTCAGAATTTCTAGATCTTCCAACATGATTCTATGGCTAGCTTCCACTAATTATACTGATTATAAGCTGATTATACAATTGCACTGAAGGATCTAGCGATTCCTAGAGAGGTATTCCCTCAGTAAGTGTTTTTCAGGTAGCCAGGGCACCTTGTCCTGTTCCCCTCATGTGATGGAGGAGGGAGGGAGGGCATGCAGGGTGCCATGAGGCACCCTGTGCAGCTGCCAGCAAAATGGTACAGCGAGGAGGGGTGTGTGAAGAGGTCCTAGTAGGTCCTCTAGGAGCCAATCCCAGCAGATGTTGAGTAGAGAGCAGCACCGAAGGATCTAGGAATCAGTTGCAGTTGTCTGGACTGGCCCTAACTCAGGAAAGAACCCAAATTCTACTTCAAGATTCATGTTTCCCCCTCAAGTTAGGCTGGATGTACACTGTCCTGTATCCCAGGATCTGATCCCAAATTATGCCGCAGGGTTCCGTCCTGGGCCCGGTTCTGTTTAACATCTTTATTAACGACTTAGATGAAGGGTTAGAAGGCACGATCATCAAGTTTGCAGATGACACCAAACTGGGAGGGATAGCTAACACTCCAGAAGACAGGAGCAGAATTCAAAATGATCTTGACAAACTAAAGAGATGGGCCGAAACTAACAAAATGAAGTTCAATAGGGACAAATGCAAGATACTTCACTTTGGCAGAAAAAATGGAATGCAAAGATACAGAATGGGCGACGCCTGGCTACATGTGAAAAAGATCTTGGAGTCCTTGTGGACAACAAGTTAAACATGAGCCTACAATGTGATGCAGCTGCTAAGAAAGCCAACGGGATTCTGGCCTGCATCAATAGGGGAATAGCGTCTAGATCCAGGGAAGTCATGCTCCCCCTCTATTCTGCCTTGGTCAGACCACACCTGGAATACTGCGTCCAATTCTGGGCACTACAGTTGAAGGGAGATGTTGACAATGTGTCCAGAGGAGGGCAACTAAAATGATCAAAGGTGTTCGGCAGTGGAACTCTCTGCCCCGGAGTGTGGTGGAGGCTCCTTCTTTGGAGGCTTTTAAGCAGAGGCTGGATGGCCATCTGTCGGGGGTGCTTTGAATGCGATTTCCTGCTTCTTAGCAGGGGGTTGGACTGGATGGCCCATGAGGTCTCTTCCAACTCTACTATTCTATGATTCTATGATTCTATCTGCTTTGAACTGGATTATATGAGTCTACACTGCCAGATAATCTGGGATAAGTAGATAATCTGGGATTAGATTCTGGAATATAGGACAGTGTGATGGCACGCCAGGGAAGAAAGGAAAACTATATGGCTATCAGTATACCTTCTGATGTACTTCAGTTCTTAAAATAAAGACTCTTGAGACTGGATAAAGTTAACCAAATAGGTTTACTGAAACAAAGGCAACGGTAACTTCGGTCAGGATACTTGAACGGTGAAGCAAAATAATATATCAACAGACGAGGTCTGTTGATTGAACTTAGTTACACTGGAAATAAACACTTGACCATATTTGTATGGTATGAGGTAAAATACTTGAATATAATTGTGGTAAGAATCAAGATGGCAAAGTACAAAACTATAATGAAGTACACTATGCTTTAATGGTTATGAGGTAAAATACTCCAAACTAAAAATACTCCAAACTAAAACGATATGATACTGTTTTGATGGAAAATGCAGGCTATAGTGGTAAATACTAGGCTGTATTGTCTATAGGTAAAGGTTTTCCCTGACAATGTCTGACTCTGGGGGTTGGTGCTCATCTCCATGTCTAAGCTGAAGAGCCGGTGTTGTCCGTAGACACCTCCAAGGTCATGTGGCCGGCATGACTGCATGGAGTGCCGTTACCTTCCCGCCGGAGCGGTTCCTATTGATCTACTCACATTTGCATGTTTTCGAACTGCTAGGTTGGCAGAAGCTGAGGCTAACAGCGGGCGCTCACTCCGCTCCCCGGGTTTGAACCTGGGACCTTTCGGTCTGCAAGTTCAGCAGCTCAGTGCTTTAACACACTTTGCCACCTATTATGCGACAATTTCACTTATCCGACATTCCGCCGGCCAGTTTAAGTCGGATAAGCGAGACTCTACTGTATATAGTAAAATAATCTAAGCTATGTTGGTAAAATACTCTAAGCTTTAATAGCTATTAGGTATATCCTCTAGGCTATATTGGCTATAAGTAACTATGTGGTATAAACAAGGCTATAATAACAACTATATAGTATGTAGTAGGCTATAGGTAAAGTACATGCCCGCTGTTAGCCCCAGCTCCTGCCAACCTAGCAGCTGGAAAACATGCAAATGTGATCAATAGGTACCGCTCCGGCAGGAAGGTAACGGTGCTCCATACAGTCATGCAGGCCACATGACCTTGGAGGTGTCTATGGACAACGGCAGCTCTTCGGCTTAGAAATGGAGATAAGCACCAACCCCCAGAGTCGGTCATGACTGGACTTAACGTCAGGGGAAAACCTTTACCTTTTATGTGGCATTTAGTTGCCGCAGGGTAGATCACATCACAGACTAACTTAAGTGGTCAGTATGGATGGGGCCTAGAAATGAGAAATCCTACTGCAATCATACATAGCAATCATTATTTACATTTATAGAGAGTTTTTAATATCTAATACAGCTTTTACAAACCTCAGCAATTCTTATATATTGTCCTAATTATTCTTATGCAAGTAAAGCAATTTTAAAAACATCTTCAAATGATTCCTGCTTCTCTTGCTTTGCATTTGGGAAGAAGAATCCCAATTTTAGTTGATCTCAAAGTGATGAAACAACAAGGCCGTTAAAGCATTCTTGTGGGCAAAGAAAGACACATAAATCCCATGGGAGAGCTTTTCATTTTTTGGTTGTTGTCCCTGTTTTATCCCAAGCGATAGTGCAGTTTGGTTTGTAGACTCTAGTCTGAATGTTTTTATTCAATAGTGGAGCCTTGTGGTATGTGCATTTCCTGAAGAACGACAGTAATAAACATTTAGCAATGTGCTTTATCCCTGTCCAAAAGTTCATACATACTAAAATTCAGATGAACTTCAAATGAAAAATGATGCAGGGTTATATGCAGACAAACGGATGTTACATTCTTGAACCAAATGGCAATAAAAGCAGGAAGGCAGAGGGTGCAGGCGATGGGTTGAACACAGGTCAAATGGCAAATGATTCTGCTGGTGATGAAAACAACAACACTACTGCTACAAAACACATCACATTTTAGTGGAGAGCCAAGTATTGCAAGTAACCACAGTATTGGTTGCTTAAAATGAGGTTTTTAATGCAGAAAGAGCTGCTTCCTCCTTGTCCCTCCCTTCTTCTTCTGCTATATAGTCTGCTGTGTTTTGAAATTATTTTCAATACAGTTTTTAAAATGTGACAATTTAATTGTGTTTTAATAGCATAAATCCCCATTGTTTTAGTTGTGTGACTTTTTAAATCAACTGACTTGAGCCACAGTCTTGTATGAAAGACAGGCTATAAATACAATAAATAAGTATTGTTTGCCCTGCTACTTTTCTGTTTTTTCCTGCGGTTCTGTTGTACAAAGAAAGTGAATGTTGGTTCGAGTGCAAGAAAAAGACCTATGCAACCAAGGTTAAAATTCTCACTCAGTGTAAGAGAGTGCTGTAATGTATTTCAAAATGAAGCTTATTGTGTAGTATTCGGAGACTGTTTCTTTGAACTCTAGGAATTAAAATATCTGATTCCAGTGTGTGAAGGTTAAAGATGGTTTTGTTACAATAAGGCTACCTTGTCTGCAATGCATTGCCATCATCAACTGGAGAGCAAAAGGAAATCAATTCACTTTTCTCCAAATTGGTGACGATCAAAACAACAACAAAACTTTAGCGCATTTCAGTTCTTCCCAAGGAAGGATGGATTTGCATGTGTGTACTGTATTCCTAATTAACTCACTTAATGAAATAATATTTGAAGTAATATATTCTTGCAGGGAAGGCTACACTAAAGAAACACAATATGAAGTGTGAGCACTATTCACAATAATTTGCCTACATGGTGTTCTTGAGATGTGGGGAAAAAGCCATGGGATTAGGCTAAATATTGCCATGGTAACAGTAAGAAAAAGAAATAGTTCTAAAAGGGTTTCCCATAAGCAGGAACAGCTCACATTCAGTAAGTAGCCTTCAATAGAAGTTGACATCTGTTCTTCATTTGTTGTTTCTTGGTTTCAAGAAAAGGCAGGGATAATTGGAAATAGTCAAGTGTTCTGGGAACACATTGAGTGAAAGGGCTCTTAGAGCTTCTTAAAGACTGGTCTGTTTATCCCTAAAAACATTACGTATGTACCTTCTTTGTCCATTTATACACTGGACAGGCTAGTTGAATTCTTGAGTCACTTATTTCTGAGCTCTACATGATCAAAGCAGACCTTTTAAACAAACTAAAATTCCTCAATCCAGCTGAGGAAGTAGCACCTCTCCTTTTCAGTACTCAAAGACAAAAGGAAAGAGAAGGGACAATATGACGGAGAAAAATATCTTCCATTCTCCTACCTAGCACATTATATGACGTGTAATTTATCTTGTAATTTTCCTTGGCAAGGCAAAAAAGGAATCCAACCAGAATGTCTCAGATCTCATTTACCATAGAACATCTTTTTGAATAGGTGGTGTTTTAAGAATGAATCTCTCAGCTTCATTACCTCCCCCTAAAAACAAAAGTATGAAGGATGTATAAAGAAGTTTTCCAATTTTGGAAGCATGGTAGTAAGTTCAGGTTGGCCAAATCCAAGACTGAAGGAAGAAACTGGTAACTCCTTTTTCATTTTCTGAAGCTGGGAAGACGTAAAATGATGAATGAGTAGACGATATAAACAAATAATTCTCTTCTCAGTGCTTAGGTAAGTAAAGGTTTTCCCTTGACAATAACAAGTTGTGTCCGACTCTGGGGGTTGGTGCTCATCTCAATTTCTAAGCCAAAGAGCCGGTGTTGTTCATAGACACTTCCAAGGTGATATGGCCACCATGACTGCATGGAGCGCCGTTCCCTTCCTGCCGGAGCGGTATCTATTGATCTACTCACATTTGCATGTTTTTGAACTGCTAGGTTGGCAGAAGCTGGGGCCAACAGCGGAAACTCACCCCACTCCCCGGATTTGAACTGCCGACCTTTCGATCAGCAAATTCAGCAGAAGATGTGATATTGACTTATTAATATGGACTTTGTTGTGGGAAATCAAGTTGTTATTATTATTATTATTATTATTATTATTATTATTATTATTATTATTAAATCAAGTTAGTGCCTGGGTGGAGATAGACCCAAAACCAATTAATAAATCGTTACCATTTCCTCAAAACAATAGCGTAGACATTGATTCTGTGTGGTTGCTTGCTTAAATAAGAAGGCAATCCAGCATCCGCCAAGCTGACAGAAAGTTAGAACACATTCATGCTAAAGACCTTTAAAGCAGCTTGGGTACAACAGCACAGAAGCCCTGTCCTGATTTGTTTTTTAATCAGGCAATCCTACCTGTACCCAAACTGCTGAGGGAGGAAATAAGTCTGACCGTTTTCTGTTTTCTGATTTATGTATAGATTTCTCTTTTCTTGATGAACAGGGTACAAGAATGCATGTGTTTGGAGAGGTTCATGGCTCCACAACCCAATATCACAAGCGTCCCTCAAGATCCAAATCATTGAGTATTCCCCAAACTTAGGAAGACTATGATGAATGTGATCACCTTATTCCATTTATCAGATATATTGTAACATTTCTTATAATACTGTCCTTTTTTTCATTAGAGGAGGATATCTTCCCAGCTGAAGGAACATGGACCTCTGCCCAAAAGAAGCCACAGGTGCGGTCCATAATGTCTCCAATTAGTACAACAAACTGAAGATGGCTATGTTGGTGAAGTGGCTGATTTTTTTCTATGCCTAATCACACATGGAAGCATTTAGTTTACACAGTGGAAATACAGGGATCTAAGGGCATTACTCTTGTGCAAGGTCACCAACCTTCTAATTTTCCTTTGGTCTGTTTGTTTAGTTTTGGATATTGGTTTAGATCACATTAGATGTAAGCCTAAGGCAGATGCAGCCAATTTATGGAGTGCCAGATGCAACTGGCCCGCAATTCTCTTGTTTTTCCAACATTGTCTATGCAGGCTATGGTTGTGAGTTGTAATCCAACAGTATTTTGAAGACCACAAGATACTCAACCTTGGCACCTGGTCTGAAGATATGGGGATCTATCACACTACACAATTATAGCATTGTGGTTCCACTTTAACTGCCATAGCAGTGGAATATTGGGATTTGCAGTTAAGACAGGATTATTTAGATTTATTAGCCAGGGAGCTCTAGCACTTCATCAAATTTCAGACTCCAGGATCCCATAAGGTATTAAAATATAATATGGCACTCTACTTGCATAGGGTGAAAGGGCCCAAGGTGTTAATTTTGAGAGACCACTAAGATTGTAACTGTTGTGTACCTTTAAGTCATTTCTGATCTATAGTGACTCTAGGATGAACCTATTGTGAGGTTACCTTGGTAGAACTTTTTCAGAAGGGGGTTGGTTATCCTTGTCTTTTTCTAAGGCCCCTTCTACATTGCCATATAAAATCCAGATTATCTGCTTTGATAATCTGGATTATATATCAGCGTAAAAGGGGCCTAAAACTGATAGAGTGTAACTTGCCCAAGATCACCTAGTGGATTTCCATGGCTGATCAGGGATTTTAGCTTTAGTCTTCCAGTGCCCTAGTCCAACACTCAAATCACTACTCCACATTCATCTAAGAAAAAAATAGAAAGAATAAAGGGATGAACATGATCCATGAGTTTAATTCTGGAAGATACACATACATCTGTAAAATAAAGATCATTATATTCCTTAATGCAATAGTTATGCTGCACCAGCATCTAAAAGCTCCTCTGTTGTCCTGTGTTTGGCCCCTTCTACATTGCCATACAATGCAGGTTATCAAAGCAGATAATGTGGATTTTATATGGCAGTGTAGAATGGGCCTAAATCAGTGGTTCTCAACTTGGGCCCCCCAGATGTTTTTGACCTACAACTCTCAGAAATCCCAGCCAGTTTACCAGCTGTTAGGATTTCTGGGAGTTGAAGATCAAAAACATCTGGGGACCCCAGGTTGAGGACCACAGGCCTAAATCTCTTCATGCTATGATTTTTGTTTGTGTGAAAAAAAAACTGCATATACATAAACACACACTTGTTGAGAGGCAATCCTGTTGTGCCAAAGGAATTCCTTAAGGGGTGGGTTTAGGAGCTTGTAAACTTGCCACAACTTTGGTCGCAGGCTTTTAAACAAACAAGAAAAAGCACAAGAGAACTCCCCAAGCCAATCATGCTCAATTAGCTTGACAAGCAGCTAGCAAAGAATGTCAATCATTCTACAAATCCTTGTGTATGACCATTTATTATTCATCATTGTGTACACTTTTTGCGGGACTCAGATATCAGAGATCAATAGATATAATGCACGACAGCCTAAAATGTCTTTTGTATGCTGTTAGAACTAATAAAACATGTGACTGATTGTCGGTGGATGATTTATGACTTTTTGACTTATGGTTATCCTATTATGGTGTTTCCTTGGCAGAATTTATTCAGAGGGGAATTGCATTTGCATTCAATTGAGACTGAGACACTATGGCCCCTTCTACACAGCTGTACAAAATCCAGATTATCTGCTTTGAAGTGGAATATATGGCTGTGTAGACTCAGATAATCCAGTTCAAAGCAGATAATGTGGATTATCTGCCTTGATATTCTGGATTATGTGGCAGTGTAGAAAGCCCCTGTGACTTGCTTAGGGTCACCCAGTTTGTTTTTGTGGACAAATAGGGATGTCTTCTTGCATTTCCAGAGGTATGGAAAGTTACTTTTTGGGACTACAGCTTCTATAACACTGCTGTGCCTGGTAAAAAAAAGTCAGCAAGCCAGAAATTAAGAAGCTTAAAGAAAGATAACAAAAAGAGGATCAGAAAAACTTCCAGTTTTAAAAAGCTCTCAAGGATTTTCTTTTCTGCTTTGCTAAACTGATAAGGGATGTTACACATTTGTAGCGGTTGCCAACAAATGATGCCTAAGCAGCATATTTTGACTGTTTCACACACATTTCTTGGGATTGGGGCAACCATCTATTTCTGTAAAAGTGTGGGAGATCATTTTCTTTTATATATTTGAAGTAGCAAAGCATTCTGTCAATAGTTTCTTCATTCTGCTATCACAAAGTACTTGAGTATAATAGTCCTTGAACATCTCATTCTCTATAATGGATAAGCAATTCATTGGGTTCTTGTTTCTGATCAAACATATCCAGTTCACACCTCTGAAACTTGTCTCAGAAAACTGCCTGTTTTCAAGGTTTGCTGTGTGTTCTGACAGAGGGAAAATGCCCATGATTTTAAAAGCATATATTTGGGGAAATATAGAAGCATGCCTTCTTCAGGGGAAACTGTACCGTATATGAAAATACATACTTTAAAGATGCACGAATGCCCATGTTTTACAATCCAATACAAAGTGCAATGGAACAAGAAAGCTAATGGGATTCTGAAAAATGGTGCAAATAAAAGACTAACACATTTTCACATTCTCTATGCCTTGTGCAGAGAGGTTTGGTATGGTTTACAAAAAAACCCTTGTTCATTATGAAATGCTTTTGTAAGAATGGAGGCCTAAGGAAAAATTGGCATATGTACTTGCATCTGTATATTTGCTATGATTGCAATTTGGCATATTTCAAAGCCTAATCAGCTATATTCCTCCATTTTCCCATTTCAAACTGCTAAAAAGCCCAGGTTTAAAATGGTTGTTCCCATTCCCTTTGAATAGTCTGCACTTTGTTAAAGTGTCTGTAATATGTAGCTTTCACTCGGCTTTTGTTATATAAGAAGAGAAAAGGTTTTGAACAGCTTTTCATCTGTTCTCCTTGCAACAATATAAAAATAAATTTGGGGTTGTTTGGCTTTAAAAAATGTCATAGTTTCTTGGTCATGATTATCTAAGTTGCCACATGGAACATACCTAGTAGGCTTGTGCATTTGTATAGAATCACTATCAGTTTCTGTTTGTTTCATTTGTAAGGCGCCGTTTTTATGCGCCTCCTGAAAATGGGCGCCTTTCCAAATGGATGTTTTTGTTCAGTGTCCAAAAATATGAACATTTTCGACCCATAGGCCACTATGGGCGGACTTCCCCAGGCTCCCCTTCCCTCCAGTTTTAGGGCTAGAGAGGTGAAAATCGCCAGACATGAAGGGCACATCTACTACTTTTAGCCCATCAAGTTTTATATCATTTCGGTCATCCCCCAATTTTTAGGGATTTTTAAAATTTCTATAAATAAAATCTCCTTAATAACACTCCCTCTAACCTCTCCAGGAGCAGCAGCAGGAGAGAGGCAGGGCATGGCACTATTCCTTCCTGCCAAATGTCAAAGGTGTTCCACACACACAGGCCAGTGCCCAGCCCCACTATTTCACTTCTTTAACTGGTGGCAATGAGGGGGGGGGATTCCCCTCCTGTTCCAATCATTTTTGGCAATGGCATGGTTTGTCTTGGAGCTGTGCCTTGGGTCCTTTTCTTCTTGCTGCTGCTGCTGCTAGCTGGCTGGGCACCTTCCTCTCCTCCATCTCTCATGCAAGGAAGGTGCCTCCAGCCCCCTTCCTCCTCTTTCTTCATGCCTCTTACTCTAGAGTAAGAGGAGGGGGGCTGGAGGCGTCTTCCTTGCAAGAGAGAAGGAGGAGGAGGAGGAGAGGAAGACTCCCAGCCAGCCAGGCAGCAGCAACAGCAGCAACTACCCAAGACGGCATCTCCAAGGCCTGAGGAGGAGGGTCTTGGTCACCATGCATTTTAAGGAGGCTTCCCACTTCCAGACAAGGAAGAATTATGACCTCCTGGAAGAGGACAGTAAATGAGGGTTCATCTTTTGTTTGCTGGGGGATTAATAAAAAAAAACCCATTAAACTGTGCTCATGAAAAGTAGGCTGTGCTCATGGTACCCGTTCCCACTTTTTTTTTTGGTTCAAGCTAATTTTCATTCCGGGGAGGGGGGGGGGGGCTGTCCCATTTTGTGCTCCTGCCCAAAACGAAAGGAATGAAGGAACAAATGAAATAGGAGAAACGGGTACCGCACACATCTCTAATATCTAGGCACCTGTTTGGGACCTGTGGGAAAGCCTCCAGTTTTGGCAATCTGAAAATATTCCTATAGTCAGAGGTAGTTACGGCCTAAGCGACCCCATCCTTTATCAGCAATTCCTTTGGATTTTATGGATTTACCTGCTGACTGAGGCTAGCAGTAATTTTAATTTTTTACCATGTTCATCTAGAGGCTGTGGAGGATTAAAATGGCAATAGTCTTTTAGTGTGGAGAGTTTAGGATAGGCACTAAACTTCCTGTCATTCACCAGGTCTGAGCCTATGCACGCAGCCACATGATTGCTTTAAAGATCCACTTAGGTCAAAGGATTTGATTTTAAGCATTTGCTTGCCACCTCTCAGCCCCCAAGGCAATGTGCAATGAGTGAAAACATCTAAAATGTTAAATAATATGGTAAAATATAAACTAAAACACCTCTTTAAAAATCATTCTAAAACCAGAGATGATAAAAACAACAGTTTGAAACAGCCAGACCAGCCATCCCTAATTTTAAGGACTGGCGGCCAAGTGAAATAGCAGTCTTTGCGAAACACTCAGAACAGATGGAGGCGGCCTGACTTTCCATGAGAGAGTGTTTCGAAGGCAGGCTCTGCTGCAGAGAAAGCCCTGTCATTTGTACCGACCAACCCAGTTTCATGGGGTGATGAGATATATAACAGGGCCTCTGCCAAGGATTTTATTTTTCAGGAAGGCTCATATGGGAAGAGTCAATCTTTCAGATATCCTGACCCTAAGCGGTTTGTCAATATTAGTGCAGATGTGAAGCCACATATGGCATTCCCCAAGAGCCAATGTTGGTGTAGTAGTTTGAGCATTGGAGTATGACTTTGGAGACCAGGAATTGAACCCCCAATCAGCCATGTAAATCCACTGGATGACCTTGGGCAAGTTATACTCTCTGAGCCTTAGAGGAAGGCAAAGGCAAACACCTCTGAAAATATCTTGCCAAAAAAAATCCCATGACATGGTCACCATAAGATGGAAATAACTTGAAGATGCAAAAAAACCCAAGTGATTGCGAGTTTCACTTTGTGAGGTATATATTTTATTTATTTACTTTACTTTTATCCCACCTTTTCCCTGATGTTTGGACTCAACAAGGTCATCATCCTTATGGAAGGTTACAAATGCATAACCTAGAGTTATGCAATAGTGACTGTTTCAGTCTTACAATCTCTATGTAGCTCCAAGTTTAGCTTGTGAAAGTCTTCATGTCTCCATTGAAAGTTCACATTAGGACTGGAAAAAATCAGAAACAACTTGGAGGCACACCATAACTACATGGCATTCCCATACATCCCAACTCCCCCTATTTGGGAGGGAGGAGCCTAATTAATTCTCCATTATCCCACTTTTTCAGATTCTGTTAAAACGTTTCAGCTTCTCTTTCCTCTTCTCAATTCCCCCCCCCCCCCCTGTCCATGTCATATTTCTAATGTAGTAAACTGAAGTCGAAGTGCAAAAGTAGTTTACAATCAAGTAATTAAATGGCCAAAGAGGAAGGACAGAATCTTGCTTTCTTCCACACAGCCCTATATCCCAGAATATCAAGGCAGAAAACCCCACAATATCTGCTTTGAAGTGGGTTATCTGAATTCGCACTCAGGTAATGTGGGATTTTCTGCCTTGATATTCTGGGATATAGGGCTGTGTGGAAGGGCCTTCAGTTAGCTTAGGCAAAACAAGACTGCAGTTTGTCTTTCCTTCCTCAGAAATATTTTTTGCCATCTTGATCACATGCTGATATTGTTTGGCCACATATGTCCTGATCTTCATCTGTGAAATGTTGGATGGTATGCATCCCACACATAGAGACCCCAAATGCACAGAGCATTTGAAATAAATGCCTTTTGGAAGAGAGGAGAATTACTTGAATCTTCATGCATCAACTTTCTTCTCATCACTTTTCCCCATTCGCTTACCCCTTTTTACTGGAAACCCTGCATCATAGCCTATTTAGGGGAGAAGTCGCATTAGGATGGGTTGTAAATGGTTCTTCTACCATGCTTTACACAATATAGGCATTGAAAAGTCCAGTGTTGATACAGAACGGATATTTGCTTAGAAGGCACATCCCATTCAGCTAGATATTCCCAATGACCGAAAAGTCAAACTCCTAAATTCTCCCTCACATTGTTCCTGTGTTTTATATAGCCTCGGGTTTTCCACAGAGAATATGATGCCTCACCACAGAAAGCCTTGCCATGGAGTTAACTTTACTGACCTTGTACCATGTTTAGAAGCCCATCTCTTGGGCCCTATCCATATTCCATAGCCTGAAGAAGATAGAGGGGAAGATGGCTTAGTTCAAAATGAAAACTGGTTCTGTTCAAGATGAATTATTGAATAAAAAAGAGGTTTTTAGGATTGTGGTTGTACTTCTTTAATCCAATTGTTCTTTGGCAAAATCCTCCTTATGTAACCAGGCTTACAGGCAGATGTTGTTGTTAAATCCAAAGCCAAGACTGGCCTTGTTGATGATGGAGGGATCCCAACTGCTCAGCTGCAAAAATGCAAGGAAAAGCTAGAGGCCAAGTGGAATGAAGTCATGGAAGCCAATAAGGTGTGGTCGTTACAATTTCTCTTTTGCAGTTTTTCTGCTTAAGTGTCTCAGAGAGGTAGCGGCTATCTTGCTCTGCAGGCTGTAAAAAGCACTTCACATGGTTTAACATTATGTAATAACTCTTGAAGAAAGACAGCATCATTAGGATTTATTTTCTCTGCCCATTATTGTAGCCCGGGATAGTTTATTTAGCACTGCTGTCTTTCAATTGGAGAAAATGTCAGTGCACAAACACATTAATCTTTGTAGATGGGAAACTACTTTGTAGAACTGACTATCAGTCACTGGCATCATTTGTCTGTTACAGCATGTCTCCACATTGTTTTCATGAGGAGCAAGGGGGGGAGGAGATGAGGTTGAATGCCTTGCAAAAATGCATAGCTTCAAGTTCAAAGTTTGAATGAATATCCACAAGTTACTTCAAGACTTTGAGAAATGTTTTAGCTATTTACCATCAATTAAAGATGGAAGAGCTTATATATTAATAATGCAGGTAGTTGGTCTTGGACAGTTTGTCTTAATTTCTTACATTGGAATGTAATGGAGTGATGTGTATTACACTCAATTCAAAGAGGGGTCAGATAGCACAGAGGCAAAGGAAATGAGAGTTTGATTGGACAATCCATCACTTGTGTAAAATGGGCTTCTATCTCCTTCGTATTTATCCTTGGAAGGTATGCATTTGCTCTCCCTCTTCCAAAAAACATGGTGCCACATTGGGCCATTATATATAACAGGGAGGCTGGAGAGGGGGAGAAGTCCAGCAATTGTTCTCCTACTTGGATTTTCATCTAAGCAGGAGAATAATATTAAAACTAAAACTTCACAAGTTCACCTTCATTTTGTGACAAGCTTTAATGAACTGCTGGAGTGCCTGTCTCCAACACATTCTTGCATACTCCTAACTGCATGGCTTCTCAACAGTGATTTCTAATAATCACTGACAATCTGTCTCTGGTGTTCCTCCTTCACAGGACAACTAATGTCATGGCACTAGGCCTGGGAATGTTGTACTATGTAGGAAACAGGAATAAGCATCATGCTTTACAATCTATTTTCTTTTGTTTCTAGACTCAGTGACTCTATAACACCAAGCAAAAACACTGGAAGTGGAAATCCGCCTTCTTAGTGATGATCATTTCTAACACCTTGAGATCTAGATGGTAAAGTAAAACAGAATCAAATTTAAATGACATGGGAGCTGGGTAATATTCCAGAGTTCAATCACCAGGAGAGACATAGCTTCCATGCTGCATGTATAGCTTTACCATTAGAATAATACATAGATGAGAACCAAAGTGGTGTAGTGCTTTGAGTGCTGGATGACTCTAGAAGCAGGATTTATATATCTGCCGAGCCATGGAAACCGATTGGGTGACCCTGGACAAGTCACCTACTCTCAGCTTCAAAAACCTTGTGATAGGTTCACCATAGGACTCAGGGCCCTTCCACACAGTCATATAATCCAGAATATCAAGGCAGAATAACCCACAAACTGCTTTGAACTGGAATATCTGAGTTCACACAATAATATATCTCAGTTCAAAGCAGATAATGTGAGATTTTATTCAGCTGTGTGGAAGGAACCTCAGAAGTCCTAGGAGTCAGAAAGAACTTGAAGACACACAATGATGATGATGATGATTTTTTGCTACTGCAAAAGATTTGAAAATCCTGCATCACCTTACACACAACCCTTTGACCATTTAAGGCAAAGAACATGATGTGAATCTTTCTGGATCGGAGCCTATTTCATTATATCACACTCCCACAATTATAAAAAAAAATGTTTTATATCTGATGCCTTAAGATCACTTGCTACTGCATCTGAAGATTTGGGTTTATATCTACAAAAGCTTATACAAAAATAAAAAAACCCAGTTAGTCTTAAAGGTCCTGCCACATTTTTTCTCTCCCCTTTATTTTCTCATGTTACGTTACAAGAGACTAGCATAGCTGCTTCTTTAAAAACTTCCCCATAATTATTTCTATTCTCAATTTGAAGAAATCTGCACGTTTTGGTAACCTCTAATGAAAAATGAGGTTCTCTTCTACTTCTAATTTTTCTTTTGCAGTTTTTGGGTTTCTAGAGTCTTCAACAATTAGATACTTTGTACATTTCTAAGCCATTGACTTTGCATGTTTTGCCACCTCCATGTGGACTGGGAGATTTTAAGTGTTGTACCAAAAAAAGTAGCTTCTCCAAACTATACATGGAATGCGTGCTTTGGGGGTGCATCTACACTGCAGAATTAATGCAGTTTGAAACATGTAGTTTTAGGAGCTCTTTAGCCACCTTTGCCAAAGAATACAGTGTTTCACCTAACTACATCTCCCCCCAATTCCATAGTATTGAGCCATAGCAGTTAAAATGGTGGCAAATACCATTAATTCTATAAGGTATATGTACTTATATTGTGCTGTTTCAAGAAGTTCTCTCCTGAATTTTTCCACTGCATGGAAGAAAATGAAAAGTATCCCCCCCCCCTTTTACTCCTTCCAGTAAAAATAAAATGACCATAGTAATGTCTAAGTTGACATCCATGCTTACAAGCAAGAAATACAAAGGGCATTTTTATAACAGCACAGAACACATTTTACAGGCATTCTCAGTGATCAGTAAACACCCCACCCTAGTTCCAGCCGTGTATGCCCAGAAAGGAGATGGGTGTTAAAGCTTTTGTTTCCTTGTGGTTAAAAGCTGTACTATTGTGGTTATAAGCTAGATCTATAAAATGAATGAAGTTTTCAGCATTTCATCACTCCCAACTGGCTGTTTTTTCACTGCTTCTGGTTAACTGTCAAAGAGCCTTTAGGAAGATTAATAATTGTGCTGCTAATGATTACAGAACAAAATAAGGAAAGGCCTCAAAGCCAGTGTTTTTACATGCCTGATATACAGGTGTGTGAGTGTGTGCTTGTACAAAAGTAGATGAAAATCTGAAGTGGGTTTCCAAAAATATACATATAATAATATATGTGTCCATATATATAGTTCTGAATTTTATGGATTAGTCCCAGCTGTAGCACACCACTAATCATTTTTGAATAAGTCAACATTGCAATAAATTGCATTAATTTAGTATGTCCCTTGCAAATCTACATCAGAAAGATGGTAGGACAGCCATATAGTGGCTGGAGGAGAGCATGGAGTAGCCTACCAAAGCAGGATAGTTGAAGGATATAGATATTTGTTTCATTTGCCAGTTCACGTACATAGGTTTACAGCAACAGATAAATAAGAGTGTGCCAAAATAATTCTGTATCTTCAGAACAAATCAAAACACATGGTAAAGACAACTTTAGAAAGTGAGAGGCTCATACTCTAAATCAGTTTGTAGGCAACCAACAGAAAATCAGAGAGACACATTTATACAAAGTTTTCTCCTGTGAACATATAATCTCATAGAGATGTTTCTTCCCACCAACATGATATTTCTTCTTATAAACAAAACCAAAACAAAATTCACTACCATTCTCTCGCAGCCCCATATTGGAGCATGTTTATAAAAATTTCTACAGGGTAATGTCAGCAAGCACTGCCAGAAGAATGGATTAAATCCAGAACGGGCACATCAGATGGTTATTCTTCCTTAGGGATATGAATTAGTACAGGGAACTTCCTTAATATGTGTCTTGGACACATATAAAGGATCCAGGCATGACCACGTGAGTAGCACCTCATTAATGAAGGTGGGAATGACTAATGGCCAGTGACTATTGGAAAATTGGCCTTAATCTAAGCTTTAGAGACAACTCTGAAGTGTGTACAGCTGAGTATTTACACTGCAAAGTGCTGCTCCTCTATCCACAATGCTGTGGAGGTGTTATCCTTGGAACGAAGCCCAATTTGACCTGCTTTAAATGGAATTTACTTCCCAGCATCTTGCTCATTATTGTGGTGTTAATCGTTAAGCCATTTTAAATATTGCCACTATGACGTATTACTTGAATCTAGCCTCACAGCTCTAATCAAATCGTCCCCGCTGTCTATTTCTAGACTATTTCATTGACTTCACACATTTTGCTTTGCTTGCATGTTGGCCGAAAGAGTGAAAGAATGTATATGGCAAGCCAGATTTAAATCACTGTACCCCAACAAGAAAACATTTTGTAAAGTAAACTTCATATTCTTTTACCTACAGTATGAA
Source organism: Anolis carolinensis (assembly GCF_035594765.1). NCBI lineage: Eukaryota > Metazoa > Chordata > Lepidosauria > Squamata > Anolidae > Anolis > Anolis carolinensis. The sequence goes on along the minus strand of NC_085842.1, from coordinate 251,397,123 downwards.
TAATTTCCCTTTATGCAGAGAAGTGTTCTGACATGTTTGACTACTTTGTATTATATTACAATAACAACATTAAAACATAAGAACAAATTTAAGAAGTACAATTTTCTATAAATGTGTGTTTTTTTCCACTTCTGGACGGGACTTGCCGAGTGCCATCAGGTGATGCTGGCTTGGCCCCGTCCCCGTTACTCCTGAAGTGAAGGGGAAGTGTCGCTAGACACTTCCTCTGCCATGATGGAAAGGTAAGTGTGTTTTGGGTAGCTCCAATGGAGCTCTCCACATTTTTTGTTCTTTCCTCCATCTGATGAGGGAAAGGGCAATGCGGCAACATTGCCGCCTTTTCACCCATCTGATGGGGACAGGGACAGGGTGCTAACACGTCTTGTCCCATCCCCATCATATGATGGGGGAAGGAGGAAGGGCATGCAAGGTGCATAAGGTGCCCCTCGAGTCTGCCGTTTCACTGGTGGCTGCTGGCAAAACAGCATGGCCCCAAGGGTTTTAAATTGTACAGTTTTAAAACTGTACACCACTTTGTTTCCCAGTTCTGGGAGAAAAGCAGGACTGGGACTCTACTATTACTACCACTACACTTCTCCTCCTCCCTTTCCTTCTCCTTCTCAGTATGTCATAGAAAAGGATAGCGACTTGATACGGATGCTTCAGCTGGAGATCCTACATCAAATAGGAAGTTGGACCCCTTCCAACTCTATGATTTTATGTTTCATTTATACTCTATTCAAAATTATTTTGTGAGTGAGTAGCTTCTAAGTAAAAAGCTTGGATGATCACATGATGTTTGTCACATTTCATTCGTAATCTGTTGGAATCTGTCTGCAAAATATCGCAGAAAGGGAGTAATTACATGCGGGTTTCTAATTTGCTACGATTTTATACATTGCTGAGCCACTGTGTTTATGTGGGATCGTAAAGTCAGTATGCATTTCATCAGCTCTGACTTTTGAGCATTCTGGCCTAGCTCTAGGATTGCTGTTTCCATCTTAAAAAGTTTAGCACCAAATGCTTTGATTAATATAATTAATTTTCCAGATAATGTCATCGTGGTGAGGCAGTCTCTACGGACATGAAATACCATTCATGACTGAAGACAGTATGACATTTCTATGTCATGTGAAGGTTCATGTGTGAATCAGGACAATTTTTAGATGCCAAGAACTTATGAAACATAAAATTTCACAAACAACAAACATCTTGAAACCAAAATACTAGATTTGCTGCACATGTGGAATATCCCTTTCCCAAAATGCTGGGGACCAGGTGTTTTTTGGGATTTTTGGAATACCTGTAATTGCATATATGTATATAATGGCATATGTTGGTGATAGGACCCATGTCTAAACAAACAAACAAATCTTGTTTCATATACATATAGTCTGAAGGTAATGTTATACATAATATTTTTAACAATTCTGTGCATGAAACAAAGTTTTTATATATAGATGTGTCAGAAAATAAAAGTGTCACTCTCTTAGCTAACCATGTGGATAATTTTTGGATTTTGAAATTCTAGATAAGGGATGCTCAGCCTGTAGTGAGTCAAGAAAATATTTCTGTCTTCATATAGTACACAGATGTAAGATATTATAAGTTTTCCAATAGCTACGTAGAAGAATGTCACCATCTATAAAAAAATCTTTTACAGTAAAATCAAAGCAGTGTCTTCTTGGCCTCCTGAATAGCCTTGATTCTAAAGACAGCATTGACAATTTCACATGAAATTTTAATCAGCAACTGGAAGTTCCAATAATAAAAATAACAAGAAGTTGCTTTTAACTCTTAAGAAATTAACTGTACATATGTGGATTAATTGTAAAAACTCAAAGATGCACTGCAGAATGTCTGTATTCTGGTAGACTCGACTGATTCCTTTATTTAAAATGATATTCCTTTTAAAGTCTAATTTAATGTAATCATTGGTTCTCTTTTTGTTCATAATTATGTTGATGTTGGTAAATTTGAGTGATAGTTACTCTGCTAGATTACTTTAGCAGGGTAATTAAACTGGCAAGGCAGAAGCTCAACAACCACCAGCTCCTCTGCTCAGCCACATTAACACTAATCTAATAATGAAATAAAAATAAATTGTGTTCTTTATAAAGAATAAAAAATAGCTTTACTTACAAACCTGTGCACTGTCAAATGCATAGATTTTACACAAGCAAGAGAGAAAAAGAAGAAACTGCCTCCAAGTTAGAATGATGCACAGAAAACATGGGTGAGGTAAAGGAAACGGAAAGTCTGCAAACGTTTACTGGCTATTCATGGAAGTTCAGTGTTCGCCTCTACATAAAGTGGTCTAACTACCTAAAAGTTCCCATCTACATGTTTTTGTTTTGATTTTTTTTAGCATGGAACTAATTTCCTAGAATTTCATCAAGTCAAGATTTTCCTGCCAGAGCTCTTCAGTGACAGGAGAAGCCAATGGAATCTTTTTCCTTCTGTGCCACATTGCAAAGTGCCATGACCTTTTCTGTCTCTTCGATGGGAAAATATGTTTGTTTTAATTTCTCACACATTCTTTTTTTTGTTAGCTGGAGTTTTTTTTCCATTTCCGGAAAGCATGCACCGAAATGACCCCACCACCATAATTTCCAAATTAAGTACGTATAACTATCCCCAACTATTTGCTTATTTAATTTATATCACACTTTTCTCCTAACATGAGATTCAGGGTGACATAAGTACAAATTAAAACAAAGTTCAAAAATTACTAATGTAATTCTTTTTTAAAATGAACAATAATTCAGTTTAATAACAAATGAAGCAGTGCTTGAAAAGGAATGTAAAACATAATAAAAAGATGCAGGAACACATTGAAAACTCTACCTACTGCAACAAGTTAAAAACTAAAGGTCTGTCTATGAGAAGGCTTTGCCTGTCGGTGGAAAGACAACAAGGGAGGGGTCCAAGTGGATCTCCTGTGGCAGTTCCTCAACTTGGAAGGAACCACTGAGGGTGGATCTATATTACCTTATAATGCCGTTTGAACTGCATTTAAATGGTCACTCTAGGCCAGGTATGGGTAAACTTCAGCTCTCCAAGTGTTTTGGACTTAAGCAGCGGGGGGGGGGGGGGGGGAATGAAAGGGCCTGAGGCTGTTAGGAATTGTGGGAGTTGAAGTCCAAAACACCCAGAGAACCCAAGTTTGCCCATGGCTGATGTAGACCCATATAATGCAGTCTGAACTGCACTGAACTGCATTATATGGGTCTACACTAATGCAGTATAGATCCAGCCATAAACCCAGCCTGATAAGGCTTTCTCCCATGACTTTGCCAAACATGGTGATAAGATGGAGAGAAAGCCCTGACTTATCGATCTTAAAACTTATCTGAGGAGAAAGTTTTTTCGGATAGTCTGAGACCATAGTCTGAGACCATGTCGTATGGAGAGGGTTGTGTCTACTTGTCATTTTCCCCTGCTGGTAACCCACATTCAGCACTGCATGCCGTTCATCTGTCCTGAATTGGTAAGAACAGTCCCAAATAATCCCATCTCTTTCCACTTTTTCAGCTGCTTTTAAAATATTCCAGTTCCTCTCTCTTATTCCCACCTCCTCCTCCTTTTATCCTCAGCTTACTTCAGTTGCTGAAAACTTAGTTCAAAATGCAAAAGTAGTTTGCACTTGATTGATTCAGCATGGAGAGAGAGAAAAGAAAAGGACAGGATTTTGCATTTCCCAAGCAAAATCAACTTGCTGCAGTCTTTCTTAATTTGTATATTCATTCTGATCAATAACCTTTACAGCCTTGACCATGTTCCAGTGTTGCTTGGCATATTTGTTCAATTATCATCTGAGACTTTTTGGATGGTATACCACTAACACACAGCTAAGAGACTCCAGAATTAGGCTCTCAGTGCTGGAACTGAATGGATGAAAATGTCGGTTTTTGTTCTTCCAACTTTTCCAGTGTTTCTTTTTTATCCAAAGATAGAAGGCATGTATGAATTTGAATTAATTACTTTTTTCAAATCAAACAGTGATGAAATCATTGCCACCAATATGATACCTTTCTCCTCCCCATCTTACCAAAAGCACAAGCAATCCCGCACAGTTCTTTTTCACTGTTGTGCTTGTTTAAAGCATTCAGTCTCTACAAACATCATAACAAAGGCAGACATTCATCAAGCTTGTTAGGAATTAGCAGCCGCCTTTCTTTCAAATTTAATCACCAGCAAAGTTTAACTTGCATTTGTGAGGGATGAGACATTTAAAAATGGTTTTATAATAGAAAAAAAGCGTAATAATGATTTTAGAGCTGGAGCCAAGAGGACCTCGGCAGACAGGAAGAGAATGGTCTCCTTGGTATTATTTAGAATACTTTCAAATCCAAGTGCTTTGAATTAGAGCTTTCCCAGCACTTGAATACCATTGTTAGTTCACTAATGTATTGGGAATTACTACTAAACATAATCAGCATAGTAGCTAGAATAAGGGTATTACCAGACGAGGCCTTGTAATTCTATATTCCTGTTTAAGATTGCTTAATTTCATTTTTATTCCCCCTTTCCCCTGCTGCAGAGTTCTCTTTAAAAAGAAAATGTGATTTTTATTCAGAGACCAATTTTGTGGTTCTCTCATTTAGTAAATGTGGTCAGAACAAGAGGTGGGGGGAGGACAGGGATAAAAAAAAGGAGGAGAGTCATATTCAGAACACACTGGAGACTGTGGAGGGAAGCCTGTTTTGGGGAACTCGCCCTATGGGGTGGTGGAGAGAATATTTTATGCTCAGAGAGGAAGTCTGACTTTGCAGGTCTCTTTCATGAGGTCTTGGTTCTGGAACACAGTGCTACTCTGATGAGAGAAGCCCTTCCTTTTTAGCATGATTTCTTTACTTGTAGATTTCACAGAGAGTTTGGAGAAGCTGCTCGTTTGAATTATGACTCCTAGAATCTCTCAGGAGGAATTTTCCTTTTTTTTTTTATTCAATACCTCCTTCTGCTACTATTTTACAAAAGTAACTAGGAAAAGTATTGGTTTATCAACAACCTTGACACTGGGGCTTTCAAAGCTATAAACAACCAAGCCATCCTAGACACGTAGCCATCCATTTTCAAATGGAAGATTGTCCTGTGTTTGAGTTTTAAAAGCAGTAGATCAGGTATGGGCAAACTTTGGCTGTCCGGGTGTTTTGGACTTCAGCACCCACAACTCCTAACAGCCATACCTGCAGTAGTTGGATGGCCACTTCTCAGGGATACTTTAGCAGCAGATTCCTACACTGGCTGTGACATGGGTTCCATCTACACTGCCATACAATGCAGTTTCAAACTGCATTATATGATCAGTGTTGACCATATAATGTAGGTTCAAACCCGATTATATTGCAGTGTAGATGGGGTCATAGACTACTTGGCCCTTTGGGATCTCTTCCATTCTACAATTCTGAACAGAAACTCCAAACAAAATAAATAGAAGTGTTGTTGAAGGTTTTCATGGCCAGAATCACTGGGTTGTTGTGCATTTTCTGGACTGTATAGCCATGTTCTAGAAGCATTCTCTGCTGACGTTTCGCCTACATCTATGGCAGGCATCCTCAGAGATTGTGAGGCATATTGGAAAACTAAGCAAGGAAGGTTTATAGATCTGTGGAAGGTCCAGGGTGAGAGAAAGGACTCTTGCCTGTTAGAGGCCAGTGTGAATGTTGTAATTAATCATCTTGATTAGCATTAATGGCCTTGCAAGCTTAATTCCTGCCTGGGGGAATCCCACACTGGTTTCCAACAGACAAGATATATAAACCTCCCTTGCTTAGTTTTCCAATATACCTCATAACCTCTGAGGATGCCTGCCATAGATGTGGGTGAAACATCATGAGAGAATGCTTCTGGAATATGGCCATACAGCCCAGAAAATACACAACAACCCAAAATAAACAAAACACTATCCTTCAGTTTATATCAGTCGACATTCCATGTATCCAGACTGAACAGAACAGAAAGTCCAAGATTTTGTTCCCGGTTTTTCCCATTTTATCTTGGAGAATCATAGTTGTTTTGTTTATCCCAGAATGTTTTCTGACAGGTCTTGATATGATCAGAGACTTCTTATACCAGTCCCCCAGGGTGGTTTATTTTAACTCAGCATGGTATCAGAAAGAACAGGAACAAAATTTGGCACTTTTCAATCAGTCTGGGTATGTCCTTCATTGTGCTATTTTAACCTTCATCTACAAGACACAGAGCGTAGAGAAAAGAGTGGGTGGTTGTGCAAAACCAGGAATCAAATTCCTCCCACTGACTCCACTGTGGGTTACACTCTTCCACCCAAAAGCACAAATGCCTGTTTTCCTTTACAATCCCTCTCAAAATGGTGACAGAAAATAACTGGAACCCACATTCTGGTGCCATTTTGAGAGGGGTTGTAAAGGAAAATAAAGGCATGTTGGAGTAGTATGGGGTGCTGAAGTGCAATAAGAAGTGTGGTATTTTTGTGTATTTTTACAATTGGGATGATATTCTGTTTGAATTGTAAAAACCTACTAAAAGCCCATGGGTCATCTTGCTCTGTTGAAAGAGAGGGTGGTAAATTGATAGGGATAAATTGACATATATTCAATCTAAAACCAAAGAACAAAAAACATTGTAGTGGAATTGGGCAACATCCATGCCAGTGGGGCACTTAATCCTCTCTGGTTTTATTTAGAACTAGCTTGGGGACCCGGCGGTGCCCGGGTCTTTTGAGAAACCTGTGTAGTGATGTCCGAAGCGCCAGCATTCAAATTGATTTGAACCCGCAGCGGAGAGTTCCGCAGATCCATCACCAAAGGAACAGAGCGGGACCGCAGCGGACTATTATTAAAAGATCTTTTTTTTTTCTTCACTTTCCCTTCCCTGAACTATGTAACAAATCCCCCCAATAAAAGTAGCATACATTTTTAACAGTAACACTCTCTATCTGGTTATTTTGTGTCTTTCCCTGACCACTTATTTTACACGCAATCCTCCCCCTCCCTCTCTCTCTAACCCGTCCGTCCTTTAAACTCTGGCTGAGGCTCCTCCGCCATAGGTTAATACGGCGGACGATACAAATTGGCTCATATCTTTATCAAAATTACCCCTAGCATGCTCTCCTTTTAGTTCTAACCCTTCCTAAGGCTCCTGACCCAAGGACCACCAGCGGAACCAAAATCGGTGCAGTTTAAAACTTCGGAACAGCTGACTGTCAAAAAGCCGGCTCTGATCGCTCCTTTACAGCCACAGCCGCTTCCCGGTTCCCGCGGCGAGCGGATTGCCGCTGCAGGGACACAAGCTACTTCCAGGACTGCTGGTAGTGGACTGCCATCTCCCCTGGAAGAGAAATATAGTTTCCTCAAGGACCAGCCGCGATCCTCCTCCGTTCATCCATTCACCTTCATTCATATGAATGACCGGACTGGAATCAACAGGAATCCCTTCACTTTGTTATTTCCATGAACCTCCTATTGCCTGAACTGTTTATGAACTTTTCATGAATTGCATGCTTATATGTTTATGAAATATTGGAATCAATTCTTTATTTACTGTCTAGCCAAATGTCACTTGGTCTATAGGTCCCCTGGAAGATTCCCAAATTCATATATTTCCCTTTTTTATATATTATATTACAAAAAAAAGGAAACCGGGTTTACTCTCTGCTTTAAAGCCGGAGGGAATCTGAATTTCCTCCCGGTCCCTAGGAAACCCGCGATATGGCCAGATTGTTTACCCCCCCCCAGCCTATATTTCCACTCAGAACTCGCTCAATTTCACACCAAAAAATATCCTTTTTCATATTCATGCCTATAATTGTCTAGTCTTGAAAACACAACCGGCAGAAACCACCTTGGACCACTTTTTCTCGGCTCAACAGCTGACTGTCAAATCGCTCTCTTTGCGTAAATAGCCTCCCCGATCAGCGCTATTAACGCAGGGAGGGAAAATGAGCTATAAGTGTTAATATTTAATACTTCTTCTGGTAGTTTTGGGGTAAAATGGCTATAATATGATTCTCTATATCCCCTAGTATGATTTAAACAATGAAGGCACAGTCTGAACTCTAGCTGAACCCGGAAATTCCTCCCTCCCTCTTCTTGAACCTTGAGCTCCACACACAAAGAAGGGTAAAACTGTCACCATAAAACTTTATCTATTTGCATCTGCATGACCCATAGCTAGAGATTGTCACCTTAGATCGGAGCAGCCCCACGGGTGATTGTATCTCATATGGTAATGTTGACCACAATCCCATCCTGGACCCCTGGGGAGCCAAAGGAAGACTCCCCACTGGTCCGGTTTCTGTAATCTCATAGTGTCAATATAAACTGACAATCTCCGCCATACCTCACGGTATTCATGAACTGTGTACGTGCGTAAAGGACCCCGGACATCCCAAATGACCCTATTCACAAACAGCAATAATCTTAAGATTATCCTGGAAGGCGCTAGCCTCGGGTGATCGCTTTGCATAAGATAACTCCAATGATTCATTCACCAGAACCCATTGTCTAGCTGACTCCCGCCTTCCCCAATCTGATTGGCCGTGGCAGAGACGAGGGTTGCTCCTCATTGGCTCGAACACAGAGCGGGAAGCCCAACTCCCGCCTAGTGCGGCGTCCTTGCCCAATCAGCAGCCAGATGAGCGGAGGGACTGGGCGGGAAGTTCAAACAGACTTCAAACTTGAAAATGTATAAAATGGCTTTATTTTGATTGTATGGTACCCTAGTAGACCGAATGATCGCTACTAGAGTCCTCTTCAGCTGAATTGCTCAATAAAGACTCCTTGGCGGATTTTCCTTCAACTTTGGCGGACCTTCTTCATTTCGGCTTCAGGTTGTATTGCGGCTCATATTTTCCTATTGGCTCCGCCAAGGTCCGTTCTCTCAGGACCGGATCGGGTCTCTCCTCAAGGGCCCCAATCCCCTAAAACGCGGTCGACAACAGTAGCAAGTTTGGTCCAGATCTGAAGTCAGCTGGGTTCAGTGCTGTCTGTATAAGGGTGAACTACAACTCCCAGAGGCAAAGGATAATTACCCCGAAACCCTGTCTGTATGCTCAGTTGGGCATGATGAGGCAGTGTGCCAAGTTTGGTCCAGATCCGTAGTCGGCTGGGTTCAGTGCTGTCTGTATAAGGGTGAACTACAACTTCCAGAGCCAAAGGACAATCACCCCGAAACCCTGCCTGTATGCTCAGTTGGGCATGATGAGGCAGTGTACCAAGTTTGGTCCAGATCCGAAATCGGCTGGGTTCAGTGCTGTCTGTTTAAGGGTGAACTACAACTCTCAGAGGAAGAAGTGAGTGAAGCTACTTGGTCCATCCCCCCCCCAATCTACCCCCTGACGGAAAGGGGTTCATGGGGGTTCTGTGGGCCAAATTTGGTCCAGTTCCGTCACTGCTGGGCGTCGCAGTGACCTGTGGGAGTCGTAGCGATTGAAAGTACTACAAATCCCATCACCAATGGGCCATCATCGCACCAACGGCACCAGGCTGTAAAGTGCATCATGGGGGTTAAGCGTGCCAAGTTTGGTCAATGTCAGTGATTCCTGGCGGTCACAGTGGCCTGTGAAAGTGGCGGCCAATGAGAAAGCTGCCACATACAAACATACAAACATTAGAAAAGGACTGTTCAAAATTCTGAACCCTCTCCTGCTACTGCAATAGATTAAGGATGCAGAGAATTCACCTTGATCTACAGTCAATCCTCTAGATTAAAGGTCCCTCCATAAGTACATACCCCAGAATTCTGCAGTCCTGCATCTTCCAGCATGACTCTGTGGTTGACTTTCACTGGAAGTTAACCATAGAATCACATTGGAGGGGCTGCAGATTCCTAGAGTGATGTTCTCTCTAGAAATCACTAGGTCTTCCAGTGTGACTGAAAGAAGTTCACCATCAAGGACCTCATCATATTGAGGTCCATAAGCTGGGGAACAGCAGAGGAATCTGTTGGGCAGTGGGGCAAATTTGTCAAGCAGCAAAGGAAACCATTCTTAAGCCCCCCGCATTGCCTACATTGTCCCTTCCCCATCACACGCGAGAAACCGTTGCTGCCTGACTTCCCTCTGTGCTGTTCCCAGCTTAGCTAATGAGAACACACGTAGCCACCCGTCTTCTCAGGGCTCTATCCTATGATGCTTCCAGGACAGAACTAGGATGGAGCCCCACCAGAAGTAGCCCTGTATTATGTGAAGGGCTCCAGTGGGCTCCATTCTGGCAGTGCCCTAGGATGGAGCCCAAGCCCCGTGTGATGTGGCGGCAAATCACATTGGAGAATCTAGCTCAGGCATCCTCAAACTGCGACACACCAGCTGTTTGGGCCTCCAACTCCCAGCAGCCCTAGCCAGTTTGTTCAATGGTCAAGAATTTTGGAAGTTGGAGGCCCAAACAGCTGGAGCGTTGAATATGTCTGGTCTAGAAATTCCTAAAGATAGCATTTTTGGTCAAATTCAGAAATAATCAAATCTGCAAAAGTCAAAACTACAAATGGGAAGGGATGGCTGTACTATTTTCTTTCTTCTGTGATTAATTGCAATCAATAGAACTCTGCATGCAAATGAGCAGCAGCAACAGCCGTGCATGTGTACCAGAGGAGGGAGTGAGAAAGTATTGCTTGGGCTGCAGTTTGTTCCATAATGGCCCTACTTAAGCATTACCTCTGGGTCTTTGACATGACCTTGACTGGAGCTCATATAATTTAAAATGAGATGGAATCAATTAGTGACCTTGCTTTGTAAGTAATATGATTTCATCATATACAATATTGTTCATGGATTCCAAGCAGGACGTGCTAATGCTTTGGTATAAAGACTAAGTAGTGTGGATGTTATATTTATGAGAAAGGCCATGCTCTTTTCTCCAATGATAGCCTCCTGTTGTACTTGTTGGGGGGAACGACGATTGGTCACATGGCTGAAGTTGGCCTATCAGGCATTGCAAGCTGATCCACTGTACATTATAAAGTACATAAAGATCTGACTATGTAGAAACCTCACTGAGGACAGATGACACTAGTTAAGAATGAGAACAACTTGGATGGATAATTCTTAAAATGTGTTGGAAGTGGAATGTGCATTACTAAACTGTTGAAAATATTTTTGAAGAACTGGAAGTAACTTTGGCTCATTCTCAGCCTTTGTATTCAACATTTGTCCCACCAGTGCTCTCCAAAAGTAAGCATAAGAGCCCAACTTTACATAAACAGATCAAAGTGCACACGCTCCAGACATCCATTAACTCTGTACCAATCTATCTTGCTGCAAATTCATTTATATTTTTTTCTATGAAGTACTAGACTGTGGAAGAGATGTTAGCTAAAGACACAGGTGCTAGCAGGGTTTTTAAAATACTTCTCCTGATTTTTCTTTTATCCAGTTTCTGACCTGGAGAGCACTTTTCTTGTAATTAAGTGGAAAAAAGGAGACAGTTGTAGACTACTTTCTCTGCCCCACTTGTAGAGTGCAGTATGATGCATTTTAGCATAACATTGTTCTATTTATTGCACAGGTATTGATGTGTATTGGATTTGTTCTATTTTCGATACAGTGCCATGGTAACTAGTCTCGCTTGACAAAGGCCTGATGTCAGAGCCAGATTAGAGTGCGTAGAGGCTGAACTTCAGTTAGCCAGTGCGATCAAGGCTGTTAGCAGAAGAGTCAACCGAGCATCAGACAAAAAAAAAAACCAAAAAAAAAACAAAGCAAAGCAAAACAACATGCTGTGTCCTCCTCCTTTCTTAATATAGAGCTCACAGGAGACTGCAGGATTAACCATCAAAGAACCAAGGGCAATCATGATTTCTCATTCCTATGTTCAACAAGAGATCAGAATGGGCAAAAATTAAAAGTGACAAGCAATTTTAAGATTACACAGGAGGAAATTGAAAAACAGAAAAGCTTGTTGTTCCCAGCTTTTTTTTTTTTTATCATGTCAGAAGCGAATTGAGGCAAGTCACTTCTAGTGTGAGATGTTGCCCAGAGGACGGCCAGATGTGGGGGGGGGGGCTTCTCTCATGTCCCCACATGGGAAGCTAGGGTTGACAGACGAGAGCTCACCCCGTCTTGCGGATTCAAATCGCCAGCCTTCAAGTCAACAGTTCAGTTGGCACAAGGGTTTAACCCATTGCACCACCGTGGCTAGTTCAGTGTTTGAAGAGGATGGAGAAGGGATGGCCAGCTTCATATCATATGTGAGGTGCCCCTTAGATCTCTTGTGTGTGGCAGCTACACTGTCTTTCTTGTGCCTATGGATAAGAAGCTGCCTGCCCACCACAAACAAAGGTGGAGGACATTGTGGTTATAGCTATACCCCCCTTTATTTGTCTAAATTGACATAATGGTAGTACTTCCAGGAGAAGAGGAGGAGATGTCACCTGCCATTTAAGGGGACAAGGAGGAACCCCAGATGTAAATCCATCTCTCTTCCTTTTCAATCCATCCTCTTTCTTTCCCCCTCTTTCTCTAATATTCTGGCTTCTTGGTAGCAATTTGCACCATTCCCATTACTTCTTCCTCCATTTCTTTTTCTAGTCGTAGCACAGCCACACAGTCTACCCATTCTGTAAAGCCATGGCTCAGCCAAGGCAGCACACAAGGGTTCTCACCAGCTGGAGAGATGCTGATGCAGGCATAGAATAATCAAATCCTATAACTGTAGAGCTGGAAACAGACTGCTGGAAACAGGCACTGAACAGACTGCGCTCTGGCACCATGAGATGCAGAGTCAACCTTAAGAAATGGGGCTACAAAGTAGAGTCCACAACATGCGAGTTGGAGAAGAGCAAACCAGCAAACTGGCTGCCATTCACCTTCCGGGCCCAATTCAAGGTGCAGGTGATCACCTACAAAGCCCTGAACGGGTTGGGCCCTGCCTACCTTCGTGACCACATTTCCCCCTATGAACCTGTGCGATCTCTTCGTTCGTCAGGGAAGGGCCTCCTCTCGCTCCCACCGCCGTCACAAGATCTTGTCATTTAGTATAATGGCTGGTGAGGATGAGAGAGAGGGCCTTCTCCGTGGTGGCCGCCCGGCTCTGGAATGCCCTCCCCAGGAAGATTAGGCAGGCCTCCACCCTATTAGCAGTTCAGTCCCTCTAAGAGTCCTCCCCCTTGTTTCACGGTGGTACCTGTCCACAATATGCCATCTACCTTTTCCCTTGGCACCCCCTCAAGCAGAGAGACAGGGTGTCAAGGGGAAAGGGAGGGGGAGAGAAGGAAAAAAAACCCGCCCTCTCCCCCCTGGTTTTCCAGTGCTTGCCGTCACTCTGCTTTAGGTCAGAGCAAGTGCTGTGGAAAAGGTAGATGGTGTGTTGTGACTGGGGATTGCTGCAACACAGGGGGTAGGGTGGAGAACAGAGGATGCCATCTCCTCTGCCTGTCTCCAGGAAACACAAGATTACGACAATGAGAACAGTTGTCGCTGGTTCCAGTTGGGAGCCGGCCCAACTCTTTTCACAGTCCCTGGGGCATTCGGGCTTCCCCCTGAATTAGAGTAACCCGGGACAAGGCCGAGTTAAGGTGGCCTTTGTCTGGGTTACCCCAAATACTGCAATTCCTGGGTTTGGTTCTGATCCTCAATCAGCGGGTACTGTGGCCACCATCCCAGCCTCAAACCGGTTCCTGGGGTGTTTGTGTAGCCACTGTACAGCGAAACCGGTTCATTTTAGTCCACTTCCAAACTGGGTTATAGTGTTTGCCAAGTACCAAAGACTTTTTTTTTATTTAGGCAGGCCTTTGAGTTGAGAAGCCATGTTAGCAGGGAGTTTAAAAACAGCGTGCCATGCTTTATTTTGTATTTGTGAAAAGTGAAGATTTCTGGTTTTCTGAAGCCTTTGAGGGTTGATTGTCGAGGCAGGATGGGTTTTCTATAATATCCTATCTGTTACTTTGTTCTAGCTTTTGTTTTTATGGGTTTGTATTCCAATTGGTTTTAATCATTTTAATAGTTTATTCATTTTTAAACTTTTGTATTTTGTGAATTTTAAACTACTGTTTTCAACTAAGATGCTTTGAATTCCAAACTGGGGAAAAAGAAGGGGTGATGATAACAACAACAGCAACACAGTATAAACCCCTTATTTGCAGGGGATGCAGTTCCTGATTTCTCATGGATATGTGAAACTGCAAATAACAGTGAATCCTATTGAAATGAAAGATGTACGGCCCAAGAGTAATGCTGGAGGACATTGAAAATGCCTAGAGTAGCCATACTTTACCAGAAGTGAATGAATCCTCAATTTTCGGTCTCGTGGATCCAGGCGTTGCACTGTAATCTATTTTAACCATGTGTCTTTAAAAAATGGATTTAAAATTTTAAAAACTTTAGGAAAATAAGCTTTTAACTAAATGTTTATTTTAAATTTTATAAACTACTTTGGACCCCATGCCAGAAAAAACATAGGACCAGCATTACAACACATACTTTAAACACACACATATACAAAATAGTTCAGATTATCTTTAGGCATCATCTTCCTCTTTGAAACAAGCTTGATGATTTACAGCCAAACACAGTACATTGATTGCAAGCTATAATTTTAGCAACCTCAGATTACCCTATAAGGAGGGAATATTGGCATGCCACCAAATTTCTACAGTACTTGCCACATCTTTTCTGTTATTTGAAAAGATGGGGGAAGACAGCAGCCACATCAATGGCTGTGAATTAAATATATCACTGCTTTGAATTAGTGGGTTTTTTAAAAAGGCTGGCTGAATTATTAGGGCTCTTTGTTAGAATGAGGGAACATTCTGTTCAGTGTTGGCCTTGATTTACTTTTGCGGCAACGTTTACGTGAGCGATGTGAAAATAAATCAATAAAGATCCAGAGCTGTTTGTAAATAGGGTTGTGTAACTGCATTTGACAAACCCTAAACACCAGCCAATATTGACAATGGGCAAAGTAGGATGGACCAGCCATCCACACAGCATTTTTTTATCTCAGGAGCTCCTGGTTCAAAATGACAGGTGGCCAAACGACATTCCCTGAAAATATGGGAGGTATCGCTATAACACGCTAAAAATGCGAGATTTTCATTTGTGGGAATATTCCCGTTATGGCCAGAAAATGAGGATATTCGAATCTCTGTATGTCTCTACATTCAGAAAATATGGGATTTTTAATGTTGGTTTGTTCCTGGGTTATGCACGTCAGTTCCTGATTGGTTATATCCTAAAAACATGGGAAAAATTTACTAGAGGGCAAAAAATTTATCCTGGCAAGAGAAACTTAGTCCTCCACACCTTTAATGAAGTTTGTGACACGCAAACAAAGTTTCTGCCATGAAAGTTCCCCATGTTTTTATGATAAAAGCAACAAGGAATACACATGTATAGCCCAGGAACATCACCTCGTTCCCAGGCACAAGTACACGACCAAACCTGACTGGACAGATGGCCATGTAGCCTCTGAATAATAATAATAATAATGACAAAGTTCTGTTCCTGGCTTGAAAGTGTAAGTTCCTGTTTAATAGTGTAGCCCTGACTTTGAATGTAGTGGTCCTATTCCATAGACTTTCTTTGGGTGTCACAAACTTCATTAAACATGTGGAGGACAAAGTTTTTCTTGCCAGGACAAAGTTTTTGCCCTCTAGTCAACTTTCCCCATCTTTTCAGGATAAAAACAATGAGGAACAGATATGTATGACCTAGGAACAAAACTCATACAAACAATGCACATATTCGCATCTGTACATTTAAAGTTTTTAAAAATTCAAAATTTCTGGCGACCATCTTGTGGGCTTCAAAATCCCATAATGAAGCAGCAAGTCTAAACGTCACAGGAAGAAATCCCGGGACCAACAGGTCTGTGTGCTGACTTGTTCTCAGGTTCTGTTTTTTTGTTTTTGTTGTTGTTGTTGTTGTTGTTGTTGTTGTTTGCTCCTCATGGAAAACCTGTGATTTGGTGCTGTCTGGAAGCACCCTCAGTTGGATCCAGAGAAAATCATCCTGGATTTAATAATAATAATAATATTAATAAAACTTTATTTATACCCCGCCATCATCTCCCCAATGGGGACTCGGGGCGGCTTACATGGGGCCACGCCCAAAACAATACAATACAATGTAAACAGCATATAAAAGAACAGCACAACACAATACAATAAACAATACAGTAAATAATATCCATTACAAAATAAAACAAGGAGACAATAAAAACAAGGGCAGACCACATGTACATTAAGTTAAAACTCGGGGTGAGAAAGACATAAAAATAAAAACCACAGCGAACAGGGTCATAAGGGAGTGGGGTATTCTGGAGGATAGATATTAGTGGGAGCAACGGAAAAGAAATATAAAGAAAAGAAATATAAAATGGTTACTCTCCAAAAGCGCAGCGAAAGAGCCATGTTTTCAAGTCTTTCTTGAAGGCTGCTAGTGTGGGGGCTTGCCTAATCTCCGCGGGCAGAGAATTCCACTATCGGGGGGCCACAGCAGAAAAGGCCCTCTCCCTTGTTCCCACAAGGCGGGTCTGGGATATCGGGAGTGGGGACAGGAAAGCTTCCCTTGATGAGCGAAGGGATCGTGTAGGCTTGTGGTAGGAGATACGGTCACGAAGGTAGGTGGGCCCCAAACCGTTTAGGGCTTTATATGTGATGGTATACACCTTGAATTGGGACCGGAAAATAAAAGGCAGCCAGTGGAGCTCCTTGAACAGGGGAGTAGATCTCTCCCTGTAACTTGCCCCCGTAATTAATCTGGCAGCCGAGCGCTGGACCAATTGTAGTTTCCGGGCCGTCTTCAAGGGAAGCCCCGCGTAGAGTGCATTACAGTAGTCCAGTCTAGAGGTAACTAAGGCACCACCGTGGTCAAGTCAGACTTCACGAGGTATGGTCGCAGTTGGCGCACAAGTTTGAGTTGTGCGAAGGCCCTCCCGGTCAGAGGAAGACTATATCTACAACTAAACTTACAAGAACAGGCTAAAATCTAACAATTTAACAACATCTTAAAAACATCTTTAAAAACATCTTTAAAACATCCTAAAAGCACCTTTTAAAAACATCAATAACAGAACTCAAAAGCCTGCCGAAACAGGTGTGTCTTACATGCCCTGCGGAAGGCCGACAAGTCCCGTAAGGCACGAACTTCAGGTGGCAAGGTGTTCCAGAGAGATGGTGCCACTGCTGAAAAGGCCCTGCGTCAAGTTGTTGTTAGACGCAAGGTCTTAAAACTGGGGACTTCCAATAGGTCTTGGTCCTCAGAACGGAGGGATCTCTGGGGTTTGTAGGGGGTGAGGCGGTCCCTCAGGTACATCGGCCCTAGACCATGTAAGGTCTTAAAGGTAAGTATGATCACTTTGAAAGTGATCCGGTGCTCAATTGGTAACCAGTACAGCTGCAGTAAGATTGGTGTTATGTGACATCTCATCGGGACTCCCGGAAGGAAGCAGGCAGCTGCTTTTTGCACCAATCTGAGCTTCCAGATCACCGACACAGGAAGGCCAATGTAAAGGGTGTTACAGTAGTCCAGCCTTGAGAGGACTGTAGCCTGGATCACCATAGCTAGGTCGTCCCTAGATAGATAGGGGGCTAGCTGTCTAGCCTGCCGAAGATGAAAAAAGGTGGTTTTGCTAACGGCGGAGACCTGGGCCTCCATCGTCAGTAAAGGGTCCAAGAGGACTCCCAGACTCTTTACCAGTGAAGATGGGCGTAGCACTTCGCCACCCAGGGTTGGCAACTGGATATCTCAGTTGCCCGGTCGACCCAACCATAGGATCTTTGCTGGATTCACCCTCAACCTGCTGGAACGCAACCATCCAGTAACGGCCTTGAGGCACTGATTAAAATTGTCGGGTACAGAATCCTGCTGGCCTTCCAACTTTAACACAAGCTGAGTGTCATCAGTGTATTGATAACACTCAAGTCCGAAATCTCGGACCAGCTGGACAAGTTGTCGCATATAGATGTTGAACAACAGAGGGGAGAGAATGGCCCCCTGAGGAACCCCACAAAGTAGAGGGGACCTTTCGGAGACCAGGCCTCCCCTCTCTACTTGCTGTCCACGGTTGTGAAGAAAGGAGGCTAGCCAATGTCAAAAATGAAATGGTGAGCTGAACAGCAAGAGAAGCTGAGCTCAGTAACAACTCTAGTTTCCAGCCATGGAGAATCTCACCAACACTCTGCAATTGAAGGACTTTGCAGGGCAGGGAGAGATGACGTGAAGTCACTGAATTGCATATATCCAGTTCTGCTCTTAAGGTTTGTAAAAGATCTTCAAGATTTAGTTGGTAGCAGTGGAAGTCTGTTTGAACTCTTGTCCACACAGTTCCCTTTACATCACCCTTCAGTCTAGTACTTTCCTTTTGACCCTTCTGGTTATCTCTGCTTTTCATTCCATCTGTCCTTGACCTCCGAGCATTGGAGATGCCGTGGCAGGCAGGGTTTGGAAAAATGGGACTCAGAGGCTCCATGTGGCAACAAGACCGCATTCTTGCAGCCTTCTCATTAAAAAACCCCAGCATAGTTTAAGGCAATTTTTCAGCTGAAAGCCATCAAAAAGCCCCCAGGCACATAAAATACATGAAAACACTTGTATCCTGGCCCACATCTCTCCCTAATCTCCCACCACCCCAAATTCCTCAGTTTACATTGCAGGTCTTCTCAAAATGACAACAGGAAGTGATATGACATCACATGCACTTGTCATTTTGATAGGAACTGAAGAAGGAAATGGAGGTATTTGGGCTATGACGGAAATTGGATCCAGGCCTCCATGTAGTTGCCCGCCCCAGTCTTTAACACAGTGTATAGAAAACAGCTTGTGTTTGTCTGGAAATTGTGCTTTGCATCCTCCCATCTTTGTACTCTCCACTCTGTGCCTATGTCAGTGGCACGCACAGGGTGGCATCTTATTAGTGACATATATATGTGTGCCTATAGTGTACATATGAATATTTCTCCTTATGAGTGGTACTGGGAGTATTCCCTAACTCTTCGTGTCTCACTGAATTTCTTTCCCAGCAAATTAAGTCTATTGTTGCAAGTCCTAAGTGGAGCTATTGCTGTTTGTTGTAGGGAAGAGGATACAGCTTAAGTTGAAAATGCTGTTGGTTTTGGCACTAAAGGGAAGGAAGCACAGGTAGCCTTCATCTGTGAGCACACCCTAATATCTCTCCTGCCACAACTGGCAGTATACCAGTCAAACCTTTCTGCATTTCAGCAGGGTTTTCTGCTCTGAAGGATCTGCTATGTTTCCAAATGTTTCCATTTGTGCAAAAAAAAATTGACATGTTGCAGCTGTTTGGATTTTCCAATGCAAATCGGTGAAAAATCCATTTTGATGAGCCATGATAGCAGTTTTAGGATCTTAAAAATGTGCAGCTGGGAGTGTATTGGTCCAAATCGAATTGAGATTTCTTCTGAATCAACAAATATGGTAGGAGGTTGGACTTGATAGCCCTTGTGTCCCTTCTAACTCGATAATATCAGAACTGAAGTGGTTAGCCCAGATATGGGCAAACTTTGACCCTCCAAGTGTTTTGGACTTCAACTCCCACAATTCCTAATAGCCTCAGGCTTAAGCGGCTGAGGGAGAAAAGGAAAGGGCCTGAGGCTGTTAGGAATTGTGGGAGCTGAAGTCCAAAACATCTGGAGGGCCAAAGTTCGCCCATGCCTGGATTAGCCTGTTTCTAGCCCTCGTTGTGAATTCAGCCATGACAGCTTGTCAGGTTGAGTATGTGTGTAAATGTGTAGACAGGATTTGTAGAAGCTCGTTTTAGTCTAAACATACAATCAAACTAGATTTTGGTGGGATTGGGAATACAATTTTCCTGATCCACTGTAATCTTGATTCTTCATACATGCCAGGCCTTAGTCCTGATATGACTTGGGGAAACAAACACTTTTTTATCATATTTGTTTGCTTTTTAATGTATCAGAATGAAATAATAATAATAATAATAATAATAATAATAATAATAATAATAATAATAACCGGTGACTTGAATTTGACAGTGAGCATTAGTTTAGGGAGCCTTGATGGCGCAGTGGGTTATACCACTGAGCTGCTAAATTTGCTGACCGAAAGGTCAGCAGATCAGATCCAGGGAGCAGGGTGAGCTCCCACTGTTAGCCCCAACTTCTGCCAACCTAGCAGTTTGAAAATATGCAAATGTGAATAGATCAATAGGTACCGCTCCAGCAGGAAGGTAATGGTGCTTCATGAAGTCATGCCAGCCACATGACCTTGGAGTTGTCTACGGACAATGCTGGCTCTTCGGCTTAGAAATGGAGATGAGCATCAACCCCTAGAGTCGGACACGATGAGACTTAATGTCAGACTTAACTTTACCTATTAGTTTAGGATTCTAAAAAACCCAACAACCAGAAAATAAACAAGCGAAATACTTTTGTATAAAGGATGGATTGGAGAGTATAATAACCTCATCTAATTTTAACACAACACTCAGAAAACATGGGGCAATGTTAGGGACAACATTTTTTTCTTAAATAAGTTGATTAAAGAAACCACACTCCCTTATCTAGGTGCAATCGGAAATAAATTTCAGATATAGGTCCTGTTTTGTCATTTACCATGCCCTCACTTCCAGGTTATGATGGCTTGAAATGTTGATTGTTGGATTTATGGCTATGAGCATGAGGTGACTGCAGTGCTCTTAAATAAGGTAACTTTGCTGACGGAAGCATCGCTCGATGAATAAGGAGCTCTATTTTAGAAATAGCATTCAAATACAACAAAGGCAAAATGCGCAAATGCCTGACATACAGAGCACTGCTCGGCAACCAGGTCTCTAGGTTTTTTTAAACCATCCCTGTTGCTAGGAAACAGGACAACTATTTCTACCAGTCCCACACTCACTCGAGACTCTGGTAATTGGTATATGAGTGCACTAGCATGCAAGCCAGCTCCCTAAGTATTAAACAAACGTATCTGATGAAAGAGCTTCAGCAAGCTTAAACAGATGCCAGAGGAACCTGAAAAGGTTAAAGATGTTTGGAGGGAATGAACTGAATTCTACATATTCAGTGGTGACGGAGAAGTGCAAATGGGACTGGCAAGCATCATTGGTAACAAAACAGGGGCCAAAAATCCTGTTAAGGACATACACATGCATAACGGTGCATCTACACTGTAGAATTAGAGCAGTTTGCCACTTCAACTGCTATGGATCAATGCTGTGGAATCCTGGGAGTTGTAGGCTGAATCTACACTACCATATAATGTCATTTGGAATTGCATTAGGCGGTCAGTGTAGACCCATATAATATAGTTCAATAAATTATATGGGTGTACACTGACCATATAATACTGTTTAAAGCAGTTTCATATAACACAGTTCCAAGCAGTGTAGATCCATCCATAGTATACAGCAATGGTTCTCAACCTGTGGGTCCCAGATGTTTTGTCCTTCAACTTCCAGAAATCCTAACAGCTGCTAAACCGGCTGGGATGTCTGGGAGTTGTAGGCCTAAACACCTGGAGACCCACAGGTTGAGAACCACTGGACTATACATGGTCTTTAGCTTTCTCTGCCAAAGAGTACTGGTGTCTTACCAAACTGCAATTCCCATGATTCCATAGCGTTGGCCATTGCAATTCAAACAGTGTCAAACTGCATTAATTCTACAATGCAGATACACCCTTAGTCATGCTACATATGACCCAAAAGTTACTACTGTAGAACAGATCCATTCTTCTGATAGTGGTGGAAGTGGAATTGCAAGGACAGCACATCTTGTCTATGTAAGTTGCACATTACAAATTATGCGCTTTGTGCACCCCATACTTTGCATTGTTGTTGTGCATCATGTTCTGTGTATTGTACAATGGTGCTTAGTCATTTATTCATTTTGAACAATTCTGTTATTCTGTGCAGGGATTACATAGTGCCCGCATAGTTTATCTCCACTTGTGGATATTTATGCTATGCTAAGAGGGTGTTGGATTGCAGCCAGAATAAATGTGCATCTTATGTCTCTTCTATTTAAACCTTGGCTTGGGTTGAAACAAGAGTGGGCAACATATGGCCCTCCAGGCATTGTTGGATCTGCCCTGACCAGCAGAGCAATGGGAGAAGAAAGTTGGGAGCTGTAACAATATCTGGACCACTGGCCTTTCCTCCTGGTTAACAAGAGAAATAAATCAGAAGTGAATGATCTGTGTATGCAGGAAGCTATTCAATATTGCATCAGAGCACTACTCCATTTTTGTCAACATGGAGTCACAATGGCTCTGTAAGTGGAGCTTGTTTCCAAGAGGTCCCAAATCTGAACAAATTTTATGGGAATCAAGAAAGTGATAGGATATGCACTATTTTGCTATAAAATGCAATTTGCCAAGCCCTGTATTGTAGTGATAGTTTTGATCCATACCAGAGCTGGCCCTAGGTATTTTTCAAGTGTAGGCAAACAGAATTTTGGCACCCCCCCCCCCCAAAACCAATCACTGAAAAATAAAAGCGTTGGATAAGCGAAAATGTTGGATAATAAGGAGGGATTAAGGAAAAGCCTATTAAACATCAAATTACATTAAGATTTTACAAATTAAGTACCAAAACATCATGTTTTACAACAAATCAACAGAAAAAGCAGTCTCGACTGCGCCCCTGTATGTTTTGCGCCCGAAGCGACCGCTTAATTCGCCTCATTGTTGGACCGACTCTGATCCATACATAATATTCTACTCAAGGCCAACAATGCACTTCTACCTATAACTCATTTTTCAGTTTGTTATGGATTTGGTACCTTATGGAAACAAATTCCACATATGGTTTCAAACATTTTAGGAAGACAGCAGGAATCAAAGTTGAGCCCCTCTGCATGTGAAGCATGTGTCATACTACTGAGATGCAACCTTTCCCTAGGTTTCTCAAGTGTCTAAGGAAAAACTAAAGATCTGTTTGTTTATAGGCTGCAGACTATTGCACTCTGCACATAATAATAAGGCCAAGGCACATGTTTCTGTAATTTAATCGATAAGTTGAACTATATATCAAGAAAATAGCAAATCTGTTTTGGCAGAACTAAGGTAGGTGTGTGTATAGAGTAGAGAGGGAAAATAGTAGGTAAAGGTTTTTCCCTGATATTAAGTCTAGTTGTGTCCGACTCTGGGGGTTGGTGCTCATCTCCATTTCTAAGCTGAAGAGCGGGCATTCTCCATAGATGCCTCCAAGGTCATTTGTCTGGCATGACTGCATGGAGTGTCATTACCTTCCCACTGAAGAGGTACCTACTGATTTATTCACATCTGCATGTTTTTGAACTGCTAGGTTGGCAGAAGCTGGGGCTGAGAGCGGGAGCTCACCCCGCTCGCAGGATTCGAACTGCCAACCTTTCAGTCAGCAAGTTCAGCAGCTCAGCAGTGAAAGGATATTTTTGAGTTTCACTAAGGAATACCCAATGTTGCAAGCTATATTTCAGAGGAAAGAACTGGCAAAACCATCTCTGAAATTCATAAGGCCATCATAAGTCAACAGGGGACTTGAAGGCACATACATAACCTGGAAAAATGGATTTCCATTGATGCCTCCTTGCATCAATGGCCAAATCTGAAAACAGTTCTACAAACCATCAGTTGACCAGGTGAAGGAAAGAGTGGAAAGGTGTGGCAGCAGACAGAAAAATATAAGAAGTAAATCCGTGGTATTTTGTGCAAACTTTGCTCCCAAATACTACCAGCATGCTAGTTCCTATGGAATTTTCAAGCAGAATGTAAAAAAGGCCTTTTTTTATTTATAAAAAATCTAATTTTAATTGTTCCCAAAGTAACTTCACTAAGCTTTGTTCTCAATAGAAAATATTTCTGCACCTTTTTGAAGAAATGGTATGCATGCACCAATTCACTAAAGTGCTGCAATGTCGGAAGTAATAGTCACAGTAATGGCTTTTAAGATGACGTTATTTATTGTTGGACATCATTTTCATTAAATACACTTTAGTACAAGAGACTTTCCATGTCAGGCTGAGAGAAGCTGGTCACATGATTCACAGACAAAACTTTTGACATTGCTACTCAGGCATCACTTCAAATTCAGCCAAGATGCAATAGGTCTTTTTTTTCTCCTTTTAAAGCAATGAATGTTGACAACAAAGTGCAAAACAAGAACCACTAGATATCTGTACGGAGACACCACATTCAAATAAAAATAAATTAAAAGGTAGGGGAATTAAGAGAGCTCCAAACACCAGGTCACAGTCTGAGTGACAATATAGATATTCATATTGATATCTAAATCTTCCTCTTTCTCTCCCTCACATCCGAGAAGGAGAAATATATAGAAAGATCTAGAAACATATCTATATACATATACCTATGTACATAATACTATAAGTGGTCCTTAGCACTGGGATGAATGCTTTCTGAATAAAATTGATTTGTGATACACTCAAACCCATACTAGGCTTAACTGTTGATTTACAAAACATTCTTAGCTGTTCATTCAACATTTTGGTTTTAACTTTATATTACAGAAAGATTCCTAAAAGCTGTATGTAGGTCTCTGGAAAGGTTTGATTTTTGTTCTCTTCTATCTTTCTGACAAACAGCCCTCAGCTGCTTCTACTACTGTTTTAGCCAATTGCCCTCCTTAAATCTTCTCCCAGCAAACAACAAACAAACAACAAACAAACAAACAAAATCATAGACCTGGCTTTGAATGCATAGACAGTAAAAAATAACATATAACTACCAATTCCCAATTCTTCTCCTGAGACATATGTTAAAAGATGGCAAAATAGTCACTTTGTTGCTTGTGTGAAATTCACAGTGTTTTCCCTGCAACATACATTTTTTTTGCTTCACTTTTGCAACAAATGTATAAAAATTAAATTAAAATGAATGTTGACTAAGGCTCTGGATAGGATCCCTTGGATCAGAGCAGCAAGATCTTAGCCTGGTAAGAAAAAATACATCTTTTTGTGCTGTCAGACCTTCACATTTTAGCAGCAAGCCCCAATAGACAAACTCCCTCCTTGTTTGTTCACTCCCTCCTTGTTTGTTCACTGGCTGTGGGACAACCCCTATGAAGGCAATCTTAGTCAACCAATGGTCCAGTTCCGTCATTGGGCCATTTCATGACTTCAGATTGGTCTGTAAAAGTCATGTCAGTCACACGTAATCGCTAAAAAAACCCCATGCTATTTTATTCAAAGAGCAAAGTTGACCTTTCTATGCCCAGAGCTTGGTGCTGGCCGCATTAAGAACCACCTTTATCATTAGTAAGTATGGATGGCTTCAACGTGCTATCTTATGCATATCTATTAAGATGGCAGCTCTGTTAAACTCAAAGAGGATTAACCCCAGATTAGCATGAATAAAATGGGAATCCAAGGCTTTCCTTTATATTTACCAAAATATTTTAGAATACTGTTATCTGAAGCTGCCTCGGATGCTGTGTGGGAGCATTCCCGGAGCTATTTTAGACAGCCAACTGGCCAAGAACTCATTGGGATCACCAACGCTGCTGCTGTTTTGCTGGGCAAAAATCAGCTCCCCCGTAAAGCCTTGCTAGTGATGTAATAATTTCTGATGAGGTCATCACTGGGCTCTCAGCCAGAATCAACATCACCAGTAAGGATCTGCCAAGGAGCTGCTTCTAGCTGGTGACACAGTGCTGGGTCTGTTGGATATGTGGACACTGATCCAGCTGTCCACATCTCAAAAGCACTCGGATTTCTCCAGAGCTTCCTGGAAGCTCTAGAGTACATTTTAGTTCCCCCCATTTTGGATTAACTTTTGATACTAAGCCATCTGTACATCATATGGATCCCTTGCAGCAGCTGCAAGATGAGTCCACTTTTTTGGCTCATGTAGATGGACGTTTCTGTTGTGGGTCACAAACGGCTGCTTGCTCTGGGTAGCGGAGGTTCAGAGGGACGTAATTGGTAACCTAATCTAACCCCCCTCTTAATGTTACTAAACTTTAGCAGAGATGAGAAATACGTCAATGTGGTCACCGGATGAGGTTCACACTATACTTTGGCTCTATTGGCTCCTGAATTGTAATTATTTCTGGGTGATTTTCGAAAAACGTAATTCAGAATAAACTACTCCCTTAAAGGAGAATGGTCAGTTTCTGCATTGAATATATGATTCCATTGCTTTACAACACACACACACACACACACACACACATATCCAAATAGCTAGCCTACTGCTTTACTGCAAGTGCTCCATGTGAGGAGTAAAATACAATAATAATTTTTGGTGTTTGTTTTAGTGGATGAGGCTCAGCAACAATAGTAATTGCAGTTCTGGACACTAGAGGGGTACAGAAAGTAACCTTCTCCCATGGATACTATTTATTGCAATGATTTAGTACTATTTCAAAAACGAACAAAGGATTACAATAAAAAATGATTCCCAGAATCCCATAGACAACACTGCCAGAGAGGAAGTTCTGACCCCAAAAGTCTAAATTCCTCCAAAAGATAAGGTCTGAGTTAATAAAAAAATGTTTATCGTTATTATCTCTGAGCTAGGTCATACTTTTTCAGCCTTTTTTCAGTACCCTTATTGGAATAGTCGCCATTACACTCTGCAAGCCTTCCACACTCCATATGAGTGGTTAAGTTTCAGCAGATCTACAATTTTAATCAGATTCAAAAAAATTCAATCCCAATGGCTTCTGAATCCATTTTATCCCTTATCTGGGTAAACAAAGAGTACATTTTGCTCTTGGAAAAATATTCACCTAATGCTACAAGTGAAAAAAATCACAATAGGAGTGAGGATTTTTATATCCCTTTTTTAAAAAAACTGCAAAACAGACTGAAGCTAAATACCAATCCAACACATCTAATCAGATATATTTAGACATTTTAGGTAAATGTGTGTAGCTTTGCAGTTATAATGAATCACCTTTTGGCCCCAAGGGAGAAGATTAAACTAATTTGAAGTCAATCAACAGGTGGAATAGAGAGGTTGGAGCTGTTTGTGTGCATTACCCGACAAATGTGTACTTAAAGGTTAACTGCGTAGCTTACAATGGTACTTACTCCCAGGTATATGGATTTAGGATTCCAACCTTGGTAAACAATATGACCTAAATCTCAACTAGATAGAATATATGTAAGTGCTTATTTATCAAAATCTCTTTAGCTCAGCCTGCCCTAGTTGGCTGAGGCTAGCAATTGGATTTAGGCCATCTATTTTTTACATATTCTCCAGTTATGCAGAACTTCATGCATGTTAAGTACTAATCTCCAATATATAGGAAAAGGGAACATATACATTATTTAAAAAGCAACCCTAAGGAAAAAAATTAAAAATAAATGGATTTTGGTTACTTAGCTTACTCTATATCAACCTATTGATCTTACAGTCTTCTATACATCTCCAGTAAGAATATATGTGCAGTGTACAAACATTTATACATATACACACAATAACATATGTCTGCATATGCATAAATGAAATATTTATAAAACACATATACAGGTATGTACCTACTGCGGCTATTATACACAAATTTATGTAAACACGCCCATCCACACATATGTATGCAGTGTGTGTGTATGTGTGTGTTTGTAGCATAGTCAATAAAGGTTGTCTCTTTATAAATGGGACCTGATTGTCATATTTGCTCCGTGTAGAGGTTAGCAGAAGTTACAGGCATGATAATGGACACAGTGGATTATTTCCTTTTATCATATATTACTTTTTCTTGTTTTCGTCCCAGTTTACTATACTTAAATGTGTTTCAGTGAATCCCTTCAAATGTTGGTTTAGCTTTAGTTAATTTACACCTTTCCTACGACAACAGTGGGGCACATTTCAACCAAACGTTACAGAAAACTGTATAGAATATCTGATCCTTTAACACAGAGATATGGTTATGCTACTGCACACTATATTATGATAGAGTATTTTAAATTATTCTATTATGCTTTTCCAGTAAGTAAAAAAGAGATACCATCTGGTCAAATTTTACATTTGTTTTGGTATACAAGCCTTCAGCAGTCATAAAAATATATATATATGGTTATTTTCAGGCTGAAATCATAATAGAAGAAAATTAGTAGTCTTTACATTATAATCATGTTTGCTTCTGTTCTAATCCCTTTCCATGGAACTGTAGTCTTTTGGTTCACTCACTTTGTAATAAAAAATATCAAGATGTTGCCAAATTCTTGGTTGCTCTGTTATGTATTGTTATCCCATTTCAGACTTGATTTATAGCAATCCCCTACTCCCATAAAGTGGAAGTGGAATATCAATTTGTCCAGTAAGGAAAAGTCAAACTGCTACTGGAGTGGATCTTCCTTAAATATTCTTACTATACCTTTAATTAACGTTTGAAATGGCTGGTCCTGCGCCTTTTCTGGCCTCCTGTTAACTATGGCAAGAAGATTATGATGAACGGTTTCTTCATTATCCCAATATTCATTTCTATTTTTGATAACTAGTTCTCATGCTTTATTTTTCTTTAGATTTCAAATAATGAAATTCTATTCTTTTACTATCAAAGCCAAAGGAAAAAAAGTAAGGCAAAGGAAACTACAGTCAGCCGTCCACATTTGCTGAGGCTAGGAAACTGAAAAAACATAAAAAAAACTTTCCTGAACACAAATACAAACTTTCCTGAACAGTATTTATATATGATGAAACATCAAAGATACCAATGGAATGTGGAGAGAACAGTGCAGGTAACATAATAATACCTTATATTTGTGCTGGGAGGAAACTCCGCTTGAATTCCACTTTTTCAGCTAGTTACAGAAAACAATGTACTTTAGCCTCACTATTGTGGAAGCAACTGAAATTGAAATGGAACATAATATCTTGACAGATGTGCCTTTTAGTAGTCTCTGCTATCTCAGGTTTTATTTCTCATACTTGTCACATATTGGAAATGAATTAGAATGATACAAATCCTTATAGAGAAATAGGATTAAACTAAATGGTCCACTTTTTCCCCTTTCTATGTTACTTCTTCAGCCATCACTGAAATAATTTTCAAAGTCCATGTTATATTAATACTCCTCACTGTTTAAAAAATTCTGTTCAAATCTTATTTAGGACCTAACATAGATGTATAGATATATAGAGATATGGCTTTAGAGTTACATTGTTAAATGCTTCATTCACCAACTTTTGTCTATGACATACGAGAGTCCAACTTCATCACTATTAAACATTTGCTATTTTCATTTAGATTTTGCAAAAGAAAAGATCATTATCTTTCCAAACGGCTGAAGGAAAGAAAGCGCCTTAATAAATAAGAAATGCAAGCAAAACATATATTAAACAATCATAAGAACACTTAAAAATAAGTGCTTAACTTCTTAAATAAAATAGCAATAACAAAACATTGACAAGCTGTGCGTTTATGACTCCATTTGTGTGATTTGAAATGTTCCTTTTTGTGGCAAGGCCACTTCCATCCTCAGAGAAAGCAGCGTCGCTTTTTTTCTCATCATAAGAATCCATGATAAAAAATAATAATAACCTGACATGTAGATTCCTAAACTTCCCATAAATATTGGTCATAAGCCTGCCATCTTCAGCCCAACAGCCACCCCATATACATACAATGCCTATCAATCTGAAACCAATGGATAAAATTATATAATTCCCACAATACAACCTCTTGATCTGCCAGAAACGTGTTCTGAGCTCCATATCTTCTTCACACTGACAATCCTGCTTTTTCCCCTCTAGCGTTTTCCTGGAACCATTTCTTTTGCACACTAGAAATACAATCTTCAATATTGGTATACCAGCCTATTGCACCTGTAACAATCTACAGATGTTTGAATGCAGCATCCTACCACTAAATACACGTTTTCCTTCCTAAATGGGCTATGCCTGTTTGGATGTGCAATGAAATGAGCAACTCTTTTCAGCACATATTCATTGACAGGGACCATGCTGGGCCTGGTTTGTATGGGGAAGGAGTAAAAAGGGAAAGAAGAATAGGTCAGGTAAGGAGCGTGCCGTCGAAACAGCAACATATAAAATAAGCTTCTTCCATATTATCTACCTCTTGTCCCATTGTAGCAAAGGCTTCATATTTTAGGAAATGGCCATGGAGATTAAACTGTATGTTATTAAGCTCCAGCTCTCACCTACACAGTCAAAGACTAGCTGTGGAACAGTTATACCTGTAGTATCAGAAATCTCTATAGTACGATCAGAAGGGGGATTCTTGCCTAGATGAGCATTGGCTATGCAGTTTCAGGGAAATGGAGGCAACATGTTTTACTCTTACACAACAGACCATATTGAAGCATTCCTCAATGCAAAATATGGTAGCACACTTCAGAATCCTTTTACTCTTCTCTGACTATCTCACAGGGAAAAGTTTGGAATTCCTTTCCTTTCACCCAATGATTACATTATATTTTCAAATGGTATGCTGTATACAATCTGTTCCTTTAGTTTTTCCATAGAGTAGATTACTCTGTATGCAGATCGCGGTCCTTCTGACTTGATCTCAGCTTGAAAAGAAAAATTCCTTTAGGCAATGCCGGTCTTCCATGTTCCACCAGGATGCCAAAGCAAATGAAGTAGAAATGAATCCATAGAAGCTCCAGATATCCGTGCAGTAAAAGTCACCAGGTTCGAGTCAGGTTTTCCCTTTTTGATCCAGATCAAAGGCATGAATACAACAAGGCATTGTTAGTTGTGATGGTCTTTTGAAATAACAGGTCAGGTTGTTAAGGCCTTTTGTCTATGCAGAGTTATAGTAATGCAGAAGCCTGATTGAATCGAAATCGAGGGGTGGGGGAACAGAGAAACAAAGAACGGAGGAGAGAAGAGAGACATGTCAGTAATGTCACAAAGTCAACACTCTGTCTACAGAGGGAGAAATGCACACAACTTGCCCTTTGAAAGCTTCTCCATATCTTTGTATTTAATACTGTTGGAGTTAAGAACACATTGTAATGGAGTTTAGTGGCAACTGAACACATTCATTCACGCACTCCATCAGAGGAAATGCTGAGAGTTTCTATCCTAGGATATCCAGGTAGACTGGGGAGGCCTTGGCCAAGTTCTGGAGGAGGGAGTGGATTTCTTTGATGTTAAGCCTCATGTGAGGCTCCCGCTGCCAGCACCCCAACATCAGATCATAGACTTCCTTTGGGCACGTACGAGGTCGCTGTAGGACACGGCCCTGAGTAATGCACTCGATCACCTGGGGAAACAGAGAAAGGGAACAAAGAGAGAGCCCATTCGTTTATTCTTTTCCTGCTGATTCATCAGACTATCACTTGATGCATTCCAAGACCAACTCCCAATTTGCATTTGCTAAAAATGTCCACACTCTTTTTACTACAAATGTCTTGAAGGAGGTTTCTGGGTCCAGCTAAACTAGATTAAACCAATCACAGCTTAATTGTTTTAAAGTCATATGGTGTTGTATCCAATGCTAGTCTGGTGGGAAATTTGCAAGAGGTTAGTAGGGGACTAAGTAGATTTAGTAGTAGAGCAACGGTAGCCTTCAATGTTGTTGAACCACAGTTCCCATAATCTTTCACCACTGCCTTTGTTGTATTGGAATTGCATCCAACATCTAAAGGGCACCAGCTGTCCAACCATGAACATATGATTACAGAAGTCCTGACAGGACAAGTAGTCTAATTCAAAAAGCTAAGCCAATGAAAGTCACAATGGGCTGTATAAGGACTTGTGATCCTGCTTGTGTGAGAATGTATAAGATGGCTCACGGAACAGCTTGCACATGTTGAGTGAGAGTATTAATGAAAACTGAGATTTGCAAAGAGGTAGAAGTTTTGCATGAGCAAGTTGACACAACAGGGTACAAACCATTGTTGATATATCAAGGACACACCTCATTGTTTGATAGCTGATACCATGGTTGTTTGCCATAGGTAAAGATTTCCCATAGGACAACTCCAAGACTCCAGACATCACTCTCTGTGGTGAATTTTCTGTACATGATGCTTTCAGGAGGCATCCAACGAATGGGGAGCATGGTATGCCCACCAACCTGAATGAAAAAGTTTAAAGGAAATTAGATGGCATTTTGAAGTTAATTGGCATACATTAACTAAGGCACAAGGCCCAAATCCTGTATTGGAGATCCTATATCCTATATTTGTAAGCACTGTGATTATGATATTATGCAGTGTCCTAACCCCACGACCCCGATGTATCAGGAAGCAGCCACTGCAACCAATGGAGGTCTGTTCCCCTTTTGCTCAGGACTGTCATTTCTATTCCCTCTCATGTGACAGACAGAAGCAGGACTCGTGTTGTAATTCCCCTTTGAGCTAGATAGCGCTTGCATGAGGACTATGAATGTCATCCACATACTTTCCGGTTGGCAGGGGAGCAGACCCCCCAGTGATCGCAGCAGTTTTTGCCTAATAAATTGGGACTAGGGGACTTTAAAAATCACTACATAGCACTAAACCAAAGATTGCATAGGCATCACGAATATAGAACATTCATGAGTATGTGACCCTAGGTTATGCATTAGCAACTGTCATAGAGGATTCAGGCCAATGTGTTCTATTCTTTACTTTTTCACAGAGAATCATATCATCTGTGACTACATATTCGTGTCCTATTATATATCTGGGACCCCGTTCTTGTGCTTCTTATTAGAATGGATTACTTTAATTCCCTGACAGTATTTTTGACATTATCAGGAAATGTTAGAGTACTCTGAAATTTTCTTTTAAACATAGCAGATATTAGCAAAGCCTAGCAGAAGTTCAACTGGGGTTCATTCAGCATTTTCTTCCAGATGTGTGTCAGAGTTTAACTACAGTGCAAATCAAACATCATGTTTAGAACATGCAAGTATATACAGTGCTACTGATCTACTTGTGAAAAGTACCTCTGCATGTACTTAAGGATGTATGGTTTTCACAAAACCAGGACTCACTGCTGTTTTCCTGAAGCTAAAGCAGATGGTCAAGTTACATTTATTCTTAAATGCCATCCAGATTACAGATGGTGCACTGAAAATGTATTGGTTCATTGCATATTCTTCATATTTTTTGCTGCGCAGAATGTATATATCTATTGGATTTATATTGTGTTATTATCCCAATGACAGGGTGCAAGGTAGCTCACAAAAAAGTAAAGTGTGGCCATCAGCACTACAAAATGGAGCCAATTTGCCCGTATTCAGGAAAGAGCCACTCACCAGGCAGATATACAAGGCTACACCTTGGGATTTTTTTACAGTACAGACTCCGTATCCATTGGACCAATACCTGTGGTTTCATTTATTCCCATCTGACAAAAATATGGCCTTTGTATGAATTTTCTAAGTCTGTTATCATGATTCTATGGTATTCTTGGGCTGAAGGTCCTTTATTTTAATAGGTGTGTGTGTGTGTGTGTAATATATATGTATGTATATATATGTGTGTGTATGTATGCAGTTTCATGTATCCATGTGAACATCCATGTGAACATGGATAAGGTGATTGTACTGCATTTGTGGTTTGCTTGTTCCACATAGAACATGACAGATCATAACAACTGCCTCAACCAAAAGCCTGACTGCAGGTCTCCAAGAAACAGCTGGAAAGACATTTGCAGAGCAGACTCTGCCTATGGACATCTTGCATCAATAAAGGATTGAACTAGAGACCTGACAGATGTCCATCTAACCCTATGATTTCATAGCTCATTTAAATTAATATTTGAAGCTCTCCCCATCTGTCTTCCTTCAACATGCACTCATAATGAAGAGCTCCCAGGGCAAGTCACATTAAACAATAACCAACATCATATACATAGATCATAGAGTTGGAAGAGACAACAAAGGACATCTTGGATTACGAATTCTTCTTCTACAGGAGAGTTTTGGGATAAGAAACAAAGTAGAAGTGGACCCTACACTGCTGCCCATCTCTGGTCTCAACTGCAGACATTACAGTAGAGTCTCACTTATCCAACGTAAACGGGCCGGCTGAACGTTGGAAAAGCAAATATGTTGGATAATAAGGAGAGATTAAGGAAAAGCCTATTAAACATAAAATTAGGTTATGATTTTACAAATGAAGCACCAAAACATCATGTTATACAACTAACTGGACAGAAAAAGTAGTTCAATATGCAATAATGCTATGTAGTAATTACTGTATTTACGAATTTAGCACCAAAATATCACGATGTATTGAAAACATTGACTACAAAAATGCGTTGGATAATACAGAACGTTGGATAAGCGAGTGTTGGATAAGTGAGACTCTACTGTACCTCCATTAGTTCTGCATCTCAAGGATGCATCCCAAATGGGACGGACCTTTCTAATGCTCTTTGGTATTATTTTGGACTTACAGAGCTCCCCAAGCACACTGTGTATCAAGGGTGTCAGAACCAAGCTGTGTAAAAATATTTTAACTGAATGAATATGATTTGTTGCTAAGTATGTAAACTCTAGTGTTAATAATGCATTACCAATATGCATCTCAGACACAAACATGTACCCAGTTTCTGACCCTCTGCTACTTGGCTGGTAGATGAGCACTCATTACAAAATATGTGTGTGTGTGTGTGTATATATAACACCAAGACCCTTAGAAATGCATGGCTGTACACCAGAGCAAAGGGCAAGTGCCATTAAAACATTATTAGTTGTTAGAGGGTTTTGGTTCATTAAATATTAAGTGGTTCTTAAACGTGTTCATCATATGGGATCTATGACTGCTTTGATTCAGTGGGTATATATGGTTGAGCCTTTAAAACTTAATGCAAACTACAATTGTAAAACATGTTTCTTTTTTATTGAGATTTTATTACTATTTAGGTTGTTCACTGCCATATGGAATGTAAAGGCCCCTAATCAATAGTCAATTTCTTCTTCTTACTAGCTGCCCTATAGATATTGCAAAATAATGGCATTGACATAAGGGAACATTCTACATGTCTTACATGCATGTTCATGTAATCACCCAACCACAACATTTATTTTAAAATGTTTGCATTTCTTTCACTTACTAACTCCACCACCAAATTGCCCAAGATCATTTGGGTGCCAGAGGCTAGTGTCCTTTCCTTTTCATATAGACAGACTGACAGGTGAATCTTGTCAACACTGGTGATGGGGGAATGTTCTCTATAGAACTCGAGGCAGAAGAGTAGTCCGGGATATCCAAGAAGGTGGTGTGTGGCATCTCACTCTCTCTGTGGAATTGATGTTCGATCAGAAAGAAGAGTGCCAGGCTCTTTGGGCACAAAAATGAGCCAGCCCTCTCTATTGTGCAGCCAGCTGAGACAGGCTGATGTAAAGTCCA
Organism: Anolis carolinensis; assembly: GCF_035594765.1. Taxonomy (NCBI): domain Eukaryota; kingdom Metazoa; phylum Chordata; class Lepidosauria; order Squamata; family Anolidae; genus Anolis; species Anolis carolinensis. The sequence continues at coordinate 251,361,966 of NC_085842.1, read as the reverse complement.
CTTAAAGCCCTATGATCTCAAATCTCATGGGAGCCTTCTACTCTTGGAAGAGGTTATCCTCTCTCAAGACTTGAGGTGGGCCTTATATCAGCTTGCTCACATGCTACTCTCTGTTACCTATTGAACTAGGATAGAGAAAAGTGAGCATCAGCTGCACTCACAACAGATTGACCCTTATGTGAGTCCCTACAAAATGCTCCATGCTTGGTCTGTTGTGAGCAGAGATGGTATCTGAATGTAGGGAAAACGGATGCCAGCCACACCCACAACAGACTGAACCAGAAGCATTTGAGATGCAGCAAAATAGACTCAGACTGAGGGCTGTCCATTGTGAGCATGGCTCATGTCCACTCTTCCAGTTCTCACCTCCAGAGGTGACTGGGAAGCATGTGCGGTTTGATATGCGATTGCTCTGCTGCACTGGGCAGAGAAGAGGAAATACACTGTTATCACATCAGCTGGGATCCCAGCAGAAAAAGGCCCATCATTTTAGTATGTGAGGGAACGCTGTTTGCTACATTTTTGGACATTGGTTTGTTAATAATAATAATAATAATAATAATAATAATAATAATAATAATAATAATAAAACTATTTATACCCCGCCACCATCTCCCCGTGGGGACTCGGGGTGGCTCACAATATTACAAAAGTAACAGCGCAAATACATTAAACAATATACACAGTTTAAAACACAAGAAGATGATAAAACAGAAGTTAAAACAAAAGTTTATACAACAGTAATAATATCAAACAACCACCAATGCAAATCCGTCAACTTCAAAGGTGGTGAGGGGGGACTATAGCAGCAATATAAGATAAAATCATTAGATTAAAATACCCCGATGAAAGGAACCTAATAACATTCAGAATAGAATTATAATGAGGCTGGTCATTAGAGCACAGCTAGCCTCCACTTTCAACATGTTTTAGGGCATCATGTATGTGCTATGAAATTATAGTTCCTTTTATTTGTATTTTTCAAACTATTTCAACCTGCATACAATTCTGGTTCTTTCATCCAAGTGCAGTGGTTCTCAACCTGTGGGTCCCTAGATGTTTTGGCCTTCAAATCCCATAAATCCTAACAGCTGGTAAACTGGATGGGATTTCTGGGAGTTGTAGGCCAAAACACCTGGGGACCCACAGGTTGAGAATCACTATCCAAGTGGCTTTGTTTTCAGTTCAATGCTGCAATAATGCACAATGATCAAGGCTAAATTCAAATGGCCATGGCTCCATGGGCATTAGACTTTATTTATTTATTTATTTATTTATTATTTAATTTATATACCCCTCTTCTCCCCCAGGGGGACCCAGAGTGGTCTTACACAATGGCAGAATTAAATGCCACATGTAATACAACATGTAGTAAAAACCAAACATAAAACACAAATAAAAGGCGGTAATTGTTTAATTAAAACAATTAAAACCATGTGATCATTACAACAGGGGAAGTTTTGAGCCAAAGTCAGAGCCAGTCTGTGTTTGACTTAATATTAATTCACAGAATCCATCAGGTTTAGACACATCTACTTTACAATAACTCCCAATGAGCTCCATAGGCCGATGGCTGAATGCAGTAACAAGAATGTGCTAGCAGCTGCAGATACTTCATCAGTTTTCAGAGCTTAGAAACAATGCTTTTGTGGATACAGAACTAAATTATTTTGGTTAATCCCAGTTTGAGAAGGCACACTGAATAAATTGTTCACCTAACTGGAAGACAAAGCCAATCGATTCATTGTGTTTACTGTAGTTGATCGTAAAAATGGTACTGAAGCTTAAAACTCTTATTTTCCAGCTTGCACAGCCAGTATTGTAGTTCCTCAAAAGTAAGTTGTAATTGGAAACAAAATACACAGGATTGTGTGCATCACAGACCCCTCTGTCTTTCTCAGTCAGAATAATAGTAGTAAAGGAGGAGTATGCTTTCCTGCTCTCACTGGTGGCAGGTTTTTGAGTAATTACATTGGACTACCGCCGATTTCTGGGCCTGAATATATTGTACAAATTTTCCCTAGCCTAAAATGACACATTTTAATATATTGGGTTTATGGTTCCCGCACCCTTGATCTGGTCATGTAAGTGTGATTTATTGTTATAATTGTATTATTTTACCTTGTTTAATAATGTGTTATGTTGTTATGTAATGTTTGTGTTGCTTTTATGATTGTAAACCGCCCTGAGTCCCATCCGGGAGATAGGGCGGTATATAAATAAAGTTTTATTATTATTATATTATTATTATAATAGCTTAAGCCACTCATCCTTGAGTCAACTCTGACTGCTCTCTATGGAGAGGGCAGTGACAACAAGGATCATAAAGCCGCCTCATTCCCCAAACTGTTCCCTCTTCCTCCACAACACAGAAGCACTCAGAGGGACCTCTGCCATTTTTAATCTCTCCCTTCGTTTCCTCTTACAAGGCACATTCATGTCAGTAAAATGGCTACCTGTCATTCAGCTCTGTATGCCACTTGTTTAAAAATAAAGAGCACTCCTCTTCTCATTCATGGCCCCCTCCACTGCTGCAGTGACACAAAACGCTGCTTGCTTTGAGGGGGCATGCTCGAAAGACAGCCATGGCATTGCATACTAATTGGCATACTTTAATGACTCCTTTCCCTCGTGCTCCGTCTCTTATCCCTCCCTGCCCGTTCCCTTCTCCTGAATTGCCAGCTCCGAGCACATGAAGCTCGCTACCATGGAAACGAAGTCTCTAAATGCGCAAAACTCGCCACATCAACATTTTGAGCATACTGCTGGTGAATTCCAAAAATACACAGTCGGCTGGGGGGTAGGCACAGGGAGAGTGGTTGCCTTTATGGACAGTGCTGAGATCATTACAGATTGGTTATGGCTAAGCATTAAAGATGCTCAAATATGCATGCCATTAACAAACCATGCTAAAATAATGCATTATAACAGCAAAAAAATACACACACATATATAGAATTTACTACAGATCCAAGATATTATGGCTAATACACTTCTCATTTCTCTACTAAGGTACCAGCACAGCTGCTTTCCTCAGTCTGGGGAACTTTAATTAGACAACAACGTCTTCACTATTTTGAGCAGAAATTAATCAGTAAAGATGTCAATATGTCAAATCTGTTCATGGCAACATTTAACATGTTTTGGATGGATGTACAAGTGTACAGAAATATAAGCACGAGAAGAGGAAGGAAAAATTATATTAGTGAATCAAGACCTTCTGGAAGAGTGCCAGATGATTAAAAGTGAATATATATTGGCTTTGTCTGGTGCTCAAGCTATTTGCCAAAGCTTTACTGTGCGAGCCTCAGATGACAGCTTGTGACTCCCATGTCAATGAGATGGTGAGTCTACACCAAATTTTAGTCTGAATTGTAAAGGAACTTCAGGTATCGGAGTCCCTGAATAATCCTCTCCTAGGTTCAGCACCTTGGAGAACTCCATTAATATTCACATTAAAGCAGAAGAGTAAATTCTTCACCCTATTGAAGTACTCTTCTGTCCTGTATGGAAAAATCTTCCGTAAATACTGGAGGGGGGATAGTGTTGATACTGTCCATAGTATCTGCCAGATTATGGGTACCGTATCCAAATAGATTTTTTTCTAAATTCTACACCTTCCTCCTAAAATGTGTTCATTATTGTAGGTGAGTGTTCTAGGGCCAAGACTATTTTAAATCACTTTGTGGTTTTTTCTGGGTAAAGGTTCTCAAAAGGACACCCCCACCCCACAAATGCTTTCTCTCTATTTCATCTCTCGCTAGCAGCTCCCTCACAAAGCTTTCAGAAATTGGAGTAGTTTAAAAAGTACTTTCTGATTTTTTTTAAAAGGCCAGTGCTGAAGGAGAGTCTGTCTCTATCATTAGACCACATGAGGGGGATGCTTCAAGGAGCAGATCTGGGAGGTTGTGAAAACACAGGTACCTTATATCACTGCCAGGAACAGGAAAGAGATCTTTTGGGGGATTATGCCTTAATAATGTAGCAGTTTTTGGACAATCTACATCTTGGTTGGGTGAACTGTGTCAGCGGAAGGGGAAAGTCAATGAGCACAGTGTCCACGAAGGAAGAGTGGCCCAGCAGGTTCTGTCTTTCATTCTTTGCCATTGATGCATGGCGCTTGAAAAAGGGAAACCATTAGCATTGTGCAACAAGGGTATTTGGGTCTTTGACTCCTTGTTGAACTAGATACCTGCCTTAAGCCATCTGGACTCTCCCCACTCCCCTGCTGCCCAAATAAAAGCACATTTCTTTAGAAAAGAAAACAATAACAGGACATGGCAATCGATTTTCAGGCAAGCTGCAATAAACGAGAGGAAGTTTGGGATGGTAAGCAAACATTTTGTTTGGTGTGCCTTTCAGGGATGTGTACTCTGCACAAGATAGTCAACTTTGATGTTTAAATAACTTCCTTCTAATAACTGTAATTTAACCTCTCTGTGCCCAGCAGTCGCCGGATTTCTTTAAGACTTTGGGCGGGTGCTTTACAGGACGTAATTAAAAATACAGCTTCAGAAAGCGGTGCATGGAGCTTTCAAATCTTGGTGCCAAAAACAACATATCTGCTTGTGAGAGCAGACCTTTCAACTTCATAAGCTTTGAAATTAAAACTCATGATGCATAATGATAATGAAGCTGCTGCTTAAGACCGGCACAGGAATAAGGATCAATCACATATGGACTTTCCCCAGCTGTACTGGAGCCTTCCAGATCACCTTCTAAACTCCCTCATTACTTAATATTTTACCTTGTTCAGCTCCCTCATTACTTAATAAATTATGTTTTGGCCAAGATAAGGGCATAAAGTTCTGCCAGGGTAGAATTATATCCCATCTCTTCTCTCATCATCACAAAACCTGATTTTTAAAAATTTGAAATATGTTATGTTCAATGTGTTCAGTTTTCAGATACAGTTCTGCCAATCTCTTTTAATGTAAAAATAAAGTAAGGAGAAATACAGTCTTGTAACACCTTTAAGATCAACTCATTTATCATTTTGCTTGGTTTATTTTTTTTCCACTAGGGCACTTTTACAGAAGATTACTCTAAGGTGAAGGAGTTAAGACTTAGAGTGTAGGAGAAGCCCCTTTTATTGGGTCAAAAAGAAAGCCAGCCATTACAGGAGACTTTGTCCCCCACCTTGAAAATCTCCTTTGTCATCTTTGAACATCCTCCAACATGATGTAATTGTCCTGACATCCAGTGGAGTTGAAAATCAAATGAAGAGAAGGAAGGAGCTAATTTCACTCAAGTACCAGTTGTCAAAATAGCATCTCATAAGAAGCCTTCCAGTGGTGACAGTTCAGTTCAAACACCCATGTGGTTGCCTTGGCAAGCTGCTTGACTCCTCAATAGCTCACTCTGGCTTTTCCTGTGTGAGAGCTTGACACTGCTCACCCACACAGGTATGCAGCTACACAATGACAACTAAGACCTGCAGGTGACTGTAAGGATTGACATTTCTGGAGAAAGAGATTGAAAGGGAAAAACAGCTTCTTCCTTATACTGGCACTCATGTTAGCATGGACAGCTCAAGTCCCTAGCACTATTTAAAGCCTGGAGGCCGGGAGGAGATAACAATCCTGCTGTCATTCATTAGCTCTTCTTAATGAAAAGGCATTTTGTGCTAGGAGCCTGCAAAGCAAACTCACCCTCTGGGTTTATGACAAGACAAACAATCAGAATGAACACCGACAAAGCAGTAAATAGAACTAAAGCTTTGAACAGTTACCTTTGATGAATCCGTCAGCCAATGGCTCTGCTGGATGGGGGATTTGGGGAATTGTATCCAGAAAGCAATTTTCAATGCTTCACTGGAGACATGGAAAGCTGAAGTCAACTTCTCAGAAACAAGTATCAGGTAGAGGCCAGAATCCTGTTAGTGTCTCACATATGTGTAAGTTCCCTTACTGAAGTGATTGGACATTTTTCCCAATGTGAAAGGTCTATATTTATTATGGAAGTAGACTTATATGCAAAGATAAGCCTTCTCAAGACAGAATGCACCTGATTTCCCCTTCTGCAAGTGCCAGGAGAACCGGACTCCTTTGGCCAGCAAACAAAGCCAGCAGGCATCTTCTCCTCCAGGGAGTGGTGTCTAAAGCAGAGGTGGAAGGGCTTGGGCAAGCTTATGCTGTGGGAAAGGAGGGGACACAGGAGGGCCAGCGCCACGAAGGAAGGAGCCTCGGTGTGCGTGTATGTATGTATGTATGTGTGTGTGGTGAGGGAGACCCTCTCTCACTGGGAGTAAGGGGCTGCCCTCTGCACAGAGTTCTGGGGATAAATAGCACGGCACCTTCTTGCTATCCTTCCTTCCCTGGGTGATGAGGGGAAGCCGGGACTGAGCGGGGCATGGGGCAACAGGTGCCCATCCTCCCTTGGCTGGGTGCCACCGATACATGCTGAGACTGGCTGATTCCGGTGGCACGTGTGGCAAGGCCCATAGTATGAGTTAATGAACAAATAGTTTGAACAACATAAGACTTTTTCCTTTTGCTACTTAAAATACACACACACCTCTGTCTGGATCACTTTCTCAAACTTTTTTCTCAAACTATTTTTGTACTAGCAGAATGAATTAATTGATGAAATAATCCGAGCCTGTATCTAAAATTTCTTCAGGATCATCCTAGTGAAGACATGTAGCAAATAATTTGCTGTTAAATGCACTTAAAATATATATTAATGAACCAATTAATTGTGTGACAATAGCAGTGCTGCAAGAAACGTAAGTCCTAAGGATGTAATCACACAATCAGTAAAAAAAGTACCAGAACCTGGTAGAAGAAGTGTGAGCTTCATTCTTAATTCTTCTAGTGGCAGAATTAAAGTCATTTCTTCAAATTCAAATGTGAATTCTTCAAAGAAAAGATGAGAGTTTGGAAAAACAACTGGATAAGATCCTATATGTCTCCCTTTTGTCCAGGCAGTGATCAAGTCCTAGGAAGGGCCACTGTTGCTATGTATTGATGCAAAAGGAAGCAGGAATGCAATTTGGAGAAGGAAAATATGCCTGGTCTTGGCTCTGAGGGGAAGCAAAAGAGGCATATCCTTTTTTCTTTCTCCTTTGATGATGAGACAAACTGCAGGTGCCAAAGTGCAACTTCCATGATTCCCTAACACTGAGCCAGGTCAGTTAATGTGGTGTCAAACTACGCTGACTCTGCAGTGTAATGCCAGCCTACATCTTCCATCTCTGCATTGCCTTCCTAGGGATTAAAGTTGCCTACGAGATGTTTTACTTTATAAAAATGTCTAGAGAATAGCCCCAACCACCCAATAAACAAAGATACATGCTCTTGTAAGGCACATTTAAGTCTACTTAAAGTACACCTGCCATTGCGTTGAACGACATGCTTAGAACTCCCCGGCCAGCATTGCCAAAAGCTTTGGTGCCTGCGAAATTCTAGGATTTATAGTCCAAAAAAGTAACTTTTCCATACTCTAAAACAGAAAATCTCTTTAGAACAAAGGACAAATTTTCCTAGTTGTAATTCTGGGTGATCTCTGAAAAACTAGAAAAACTGTCTCCTCTGTGTGAATCAACCTGTCCCTTAAGATCCACGGGTGGGAATCTCTTGTACAGCTCATTGTCTTCTGAGGCACAGTTGGCGACAAAGTGCATGAAGAGCTCTAAATATGGCAGCACTCCCCATGGAGGTAGATGCACTGTCCCAAGAAAATAGGCTATTTCTTTCTCCTTGTGTGTCCTGCCAAAAATACAAAACATTTCTTTTCATACAAGCTTTTTTATTTTGTGACTTATTTTAACTTCTTTATTGTTAGCTTTCTCTCTTTTGTGGTTTTTTTTTTAACTCTGGATGCTGCTTTTTGTCTGGCACTTTTATTTTAATGAGGAATTAATTTTATTTTTATCCTTGGGTTTTTCAGACACAGGATTTGAAGTGCTGCCAATCATTGTTCTTCCACTGTAAGCTAAAGGAGAATTCCCACTAATTGTGCTTCAGGGCATCAAATGCTTCACCAGGGCGTGCATTTCATTATGTTCCAGCCACAAAGCCGATGGCAATAGAGATAGCAAAGTTGACAACATTGCCCCCTCCTCTGTGTCAATTTGTCATGACCACATCAGAACTTGAAAATTAAGAAGGGTCGGACCTGCTTAATACTTGGATGGCAGTCCACCGACAAAATACCAGGTCTCTAAGCTACGTTTCAGAGGAAGGAACTGGCAAAACCATCCTTGAGTATTTCTTCTCACCCTGTGAAATTCATGGGGCCACCGTAAGTCAACAAGCCATTTGAAGGCACATACACAAACAAACACGCATGACCACTACTACCACATCTCTTGACAAGTAACTGATTCTTGACAAAGGAAAGCCATTGAATCAGCTGCTGGATGTAAAATCAACACTTGTAAAAATATCAGTGACTCACTGGATCTATTTTGGCAAGAACTAGGTATTGCATTTAGTCCATATTGTTTTTTTATGGGGTAAGATGTAACAATTTGCCCATGGCTTTCTTGATAATTCATAGTCGTGATGATGAGATTTTTGTCACTCTGTTGTTTTCTAATGTCAGAAGCTTATTGCATAAACAGTGTTTATCAGTTCTAACATACAAGCAATGGTTTACAGTATGATGGCTTCAATTCCCAGGGTTTTTCATGAAATAACAAACTGAGGCACAATAAATACACTTGAATGGGACATTGCCAATGAATGCCTGGAACTCTGGGCTATATTTCAGAGGAAGTAACTGGCAAAATCACTTCTGGGTATTCATAGTCTAAGAAAACCCTATGAAATTCACGGGGTTGCCATTAATCAACAGGTGACTTGAAGGCATACACGCATACAATCACACAAGATCACTGCTACCACATCTCCTGACACTCAGGGCCATTTCACATATTACAACCATACATGGAAGTAAACATTACAGATCTGGGTTTTTTGTTTTGTTTCCCATTGCATCTGAAAATCTTCCTTGTTCCATTTTTTAGTTTATTTCAAATTGTTTTGCTTTGTTTTTTTAAAAATCATCTACAAAGCTACAGAAGTTTGTTACATCCTCAAGCTTCCATTTCTCATATTTAAAGCATTTTTCTTTTCATTTTTTCCAATTAATTGTTTCCAAAGGATGTTTCTTACTGTGAAAAGGAAATGGTTAGTTAAAATTAACAAAATATGATGGACTCCTTTCCCAATTCTCAGTCTCTTGCTCTGTTGGCAATTCCTGCACAATTTTAGAGAGCCTCTGTTCTAGCATGGTGACATGGCATGTTTTTTAATTTCTAAATTGACTAATTACCACTAAAAGGACTGCAGCTAGATCTTATAAAAGTTTCCTGAGATATAAGTGCTATTGTGTTCAGTGGGATCTCTTCCTGCATTCAAAGAAGCCTTGGAGGCGGAAAAGCAAAATGGTTCTATAGCTGACTATTGTAGTGAAAAGAAAAGTGGTGGTTACTAAATTCCACATCAGGAGGGCAGTGGCTCAGCTCCAAGTGTTATCCACAGCTTTAAAGGATGTTACCAAAGTGCTAAATCCTAACTCTCAAATAGATTTAGTCCCCTGAATGTCATCTTTAAATTTCAGAGTGGATTCGCCAAGTAGCATTGGAAAAGAGTGATTTCCAATATATCATTACCTTCCTCAAGGACTCACATTCTTACAAACTGCACTGCTGTTCCATTTTTTCTGTCCTTAACAGATGTTTTGCAGTGGGAAAACACAGGCTGATTACAAATGGATTGAGATGAGAAATGGGAAAAAAACCCATTTAACTGTAATTGGCTGTCTCAATGAAAATACATTAGGAAGAATGCATTAAAAGGTGGACAAATTTCCATGTGACAGAAATCCACCCCAAGTCACACAATGTGATAGAAAACAAATATGTGGGGGGAGGGAATATAACTGGGATTTGAAGAAACTCATGAAATTGGGGCAGAGAAAATTTTATATCCCTGATTATGCTATCCGTACAATCTCTCTGTAAGATTCTGTGAAGAAGACATCATGGTTAGTGTGGAGTGTTAGCTGCCTTGAGTCCCCACAGGGAGAAAGGTGGAGTATATATAATGATGATGATGATGATGATACAGTAACAGCATCCCTTTTTCATATTTCATTAGTTGTTTTGAGGGATGTCTTTAAGAGGAGAAAAGGAAGTATGCACTTTAGACAGTATAAACAAACGCATAATGAGTAATCTAAATCCTTCTTGTCTTAAGGCTTGGGTGGCCTGGGTTTTGAGGGGGGGAAAAACAATCATTTCATTATATGTTGCTTTGCTACACTGGGTAATTAAGATATTTTCCCACCCTATCTGCTCTGCTATTCCAGGCAGGCTCAAAACAAACAACGCTTGTGTTGCTAACACCATGCAACGGCACAACATGCCAATTATCCAAAGGTTATCTCTCTCCACAGTTGTCCCTGCAGCGTCACTTAACAGCTGTGCCTACACAGTCCCGAATATTATTAACAATCTCACTATCGGAGCGCGAGGAGCTGGCCTTGTTTTCATCGTAAAGGGAGATGCTGCAGACCGTAATCTAGGATGCAAAGTAGTATCTCAGCAAATCACTGCAAGCATCTGGAGTGCCAATTTCTAACACGTTAATAAGCACAATTATTAAGGAACTGCTACATTCTTTTCCATGTGCATTGCCAAGCTAAGAAATGCACAAACCAGACAAATGAACAGCTGATAAACAACCAGCAGCAGAGCATATAGTCAAAGCATTCAAACTTAGTGGGTGCTATAATGTGTTTACTGTGGTTGTGTCATATTCCATCACTAGGTTTTCCTAAATATGATTCCCTATGAACTAGACGTATGAGTAGTTCTAGCCAATCACATTTGGATAGTCCTTGCTTTGCCAAATGTGCTTGGAAAGGCACCTGTTTGTGCCTTGTGCTAGAGACACGGAGGAATGGGAAACTAGGTCAGTAAGTGAGCTTTGGGCATTGTGCTACATCATTGTCCTGAGGAACAGGGTATGTTGAATTCTACAATCAGCCCTCTACATTCACTGGGCTTAGAGATGCAGGACTCCTGCAAAAGAGGGGAAACCGCACATTAACAATTTGATTTTTTTAAATATTGGAGAGCACACCTTTCTAGGAATCCAGCAGAAGGTCCTAGAGATTCCTAGATATCTGTTCTCTCTAAGAATCTCTAGGTTCTTCTCTGCTGGAAGTTGACCACAGAGTCACACTGGAGGACTAATGACCTCATCAGATGGGGGAAATTTAGCGTCCTAGGATGCTTTCACCCTGCCTAATGGATGGAGCCCCACATCGCACAATGTTGTGTGACTTCCACTGGATGCCCTGCCCCCAACCAGGGTGAAAGTGTTGCCGGATGCTTTTCCCACAACATGGGAGGCTTCCCATGTTGTGCTGAATCACTAAGAGGGAGCTGCACACGGGGTGACAGATTTGCTCCTCTCCTTTCTCGGCAAAGCCAGGCAAAGTGGGACAGTTTGCCTGGCCATTGTGATGAAGCCCTAGAGATTCCTTGAGTGATCATATTAATCAAATCTGTGAATAATCAGATTAAACCGCAAATGTGAAGTGCTGACTATACTTGCACATAGATCAAAGCCTTTGTGCAACTTCAGTCTTACAGCCTCATCACATAGACCAGACGAAGTGCCCTGCTTCACCTGTCATCCGGGAAGAAAGACGGAGGATCAGGGTGAATCTGTCACCCTGTGCGCAGCTCCCTCTCAGTGATGCTTTCCCTATCACATGGGGAGAGCATTGTCCTTCTGGCAAGGCCCCATCTTGGCTTCATTGGAGCCAGCACAACTTGGAAAGCCTCTCATCCTGGGAGGAAAGCTTTCAACAATGCTTTCACCCTGGTTGGGGATGGGGCTTCCACTGGAACTCACATAATGTTGCGTGATGTCTGATGTGGGGCTCCATCCTCTAGACAAGGTGAAAGCATCCTAGGAAGTTGAATTCACCCCGTCAGATGAGTTCCTTACTCAAGTTCAATGGAGAACTCTAATTAAACTTCTGTATGATGGGAGAGAACTTTCCATTGATTCAAGTGCTGGCTCACATTGTGCCCTGTTCTATTGCCTCATGCTTTGCTGTGAAGGTTGTAGTGAAAAAGTGGTGGACAAGAGGAAAGTCTGTTTTGCAACATAAGCAGTACAGTGTAGCTTGCCTTGACTGGAAAACAGTGGATAAAAAAGAAAAGTTTACAATCCACTCCTCGACCTCTAATTATCAAACATGCAATGCTGTGGTGAACTGATGGTTTCCATGTCAGTGGATGGTGAACCTACTCAGTGTTTAGTTTGAACCTTAAAGGAGTTATTCATACATTGTGCAAATAAATTTAGCACCACAGTAAACACATATGAAATTCAGTGTAAAACCCAAAATTTCACTACCTCACTGACAATAGAGTCAACAGCCACTGCCGATACAAGGCTTCAGCTATTACCGTGCAACCAGGAGTTGCTTCTTTGTCCTTCTATTCTGGCCAAATGTACCAGAAGCGGCATTGCATAATTTCTGGTTGTCATTTTGAACCCTTTTCAGCTAAAAACAGACATTTGCAGAGATTTGGAAAAGAGCTAAACTTCCAGATTTTTTAGGTGGTTTATGACATTTTGGGGATAAAAATCATCCTGAAAACAATCAAATTTTGGAGGGGATTCATGAGAATTGGAGGAACTGCTAGGCGTTTGGGGCACAAAAAGTAGGGTTCAGGGGTCACAATTGTACTACAGGCTGTCACCTCCCTTATTACTGCCCTGCAGAAAGCATTGCTTGTCAAAGCTACAAATATGACCAAAAAATGTGAATGTAAAAATGTCTGGGCTGAAGACACCACTGAAGGAGCCTACTGAAATAGATATAAACGGGTTAATGGTAGGCTTTTTCAACACCTAAATCACATAGTTGAACCTCAGTTTGTCTTCTCCATCCCAAGTTCCCTTGTATAACGTGATGTAATCAAGTGGCTTGGAAACCCTACAGTTCCAGAAGACAACATATGACAAAAATCTAGTTCAGATGTTTTTTTTAATTGCTGGGTCTGGATCAACAAAGCAACAAATAGACAATGCAAAACAAAAAAAAGTCTTCTTCTTGGCTCCTAATTAAAACAGCTGTACGAAAATAAATACTGTCCTTGTGTGCAACTTCCTCTATCTTGCCACTAACCATATGTAACAATTCACTTTTGAAGCCTGCTCTCTCAGATAATAGAGCTGCTGAAAATAGGTTCTGTCCTCTCACAGAGACATCTCACTAAATAAAGAATGAGCTGGCAGAGATGGTTAAACGTTCTGACCATAGTGCCATATGGACATGACCTTTCATTTACTTGGGATCAAAGCCATTAGCCCATGACTCGCTGCTTTGCAATAACCACAGCCACTTGCCTCATTAGAGGAAGTAACAACAAAGACAGCCATAAATAATCAGTTTGCATTCAAGCTTTTATCTTCTGCAAAGTCCCTTGTATATTTAACAAATTGGTTCAGAAGCAATGACTTAACTCCTGCTCTACAATGAGTTCAGAATTCAGACAAATACACAAGGACAGAATTATGTCATCATCAGAAGGCAGACACTGAGGAAAGAAGACAGGGCAACAAATTCTAATACTAGAAGCATGCATCTCATTAAAAGGCGAACTATTAACTGTCAACTATGGCATGTCCCTTTAATTAACTCTGCTGCCACCTCCCTTCAGTAAGATCTAGTCTCTCCAGATTTCAAGCTAGATAGGATGGCTATGAGTATTCTGCCATTTTTTATAAAAATCAATGTGACAGATCAAACTGAGCAATCAGCATTTGTTGAAAAATGCCTTTTCCTTATTCAGGTCATACAAGTCTGTTGATACGCTCTTGGCCCTTAGAAGAAACTTGTAAGCTACTGATGAAGAGAAAGAAAAAATGCTTTGATAGTAACATAGTTTTTTAAAATTAAACTCATGGACACCACATTAGGTCAGAAGAGTACTGTAGTCTAATAGCTCAATATATGTATAATCCAAACTAACGCATAAGCAAGGGAAAGAAACAACATATTACTCCTGTTAGTCTCATGGATTTAGTAGTCAGAACTACATATTCTGTGGCCACAGAAGCTGCAATTCTGGATATTGATTGCTAGCTATCACCCCCCTAAAACATGTCTGAATTTAAAAAGCATTTACATAGTGGGAATCTACAATTCATATTTATGTTTCAGTTTTACAAATGGAAAGACATGTTTAATAGTTAATGAATTGCTCCATGGTCTTCAGTTCAGTTATGAGAAGTGATTTTCACCTAGATCTCCCAGATAGAAGTCAAATAAATACACTATCACTGAACCCCTCAACAGCAGGCATTTTTCAACCCCGCTCGTAATAAGAGGAACATCTTGCAAGACAGACTCCAGGATCAGTAGCTGCACCAAGATAAAAGACCAAAGCTACTGATATTAAAAGCAACAGATCTCTTACCCTGTAGTAATCTGTGCTGTACACATCTCTGGACATCCCAAAATCTCCAATCTTCACTAGCAGGTTTTCACCAACCAGGCAATTCCGAGTGGCAAGGTCACGGTGCACAAAGTGCTGTGAGGCTAAGTAAACCATGCCCGCCGCGATCTGCTGGGCAATATGCAACATCTGTGATTGGGTTAGCTCTGCCAAAAGATTACCTTCTGCCATCAGAACCGCATCAGGTCCATGTGCCCTGCATTGAACAGATAACAATGTTAGGAGACCCAAATTAGACATTTCCTGTAAATAAGAACCAACCTTAATAGTAGAAATCACACTTAAGAGCAACGATTAGATCCCAGTGGGAATTGAAGATCCAAGTGCCACAGATACTGGAATTTCTTTGGTCTCATCTACACTGCCATTTTATGCAGTTCAGTACAGTTAAACTGCATTATATGAGTCCACAGGGACCATGCAATGCAGTTTCAAACTGCATTAAATGGCAGTGTAGATGGGGGTCTTTGTTTCTTTCCATATCTTCCCCACTCAGTATCCATAGTTCTTTCTCAGATTAAAGATTTCAGGTGTGGAGTGGTGGTATGAAAATATCAAGGTCTGGGTTAATAGACCTTGTACTAACAAAAGCAAAGAACTTTCAGTCCGTGCTGTGGTTAACTAGCCAGACATGAGCATAAATAGGTCTAATTCCTGTGGTAGTAAACATATAGCTTTCTAGATCTTTCTGGATGTCCATCTCATCTACCCCAGAAAATTGCTTGGAACCATTCTACAACCGCCTTAGAGTTGTTGGGGAAAAGGTGAAAATATCAATGTAAGAAATAATTTTGAAGCGGTATCATGAAAGGCATTTTAATTTCATTTTCCTTTTATGAAAAGTGCGGTAAGTGATGTGAAAATGCATTATTATAAATACATTTGTTACCATTCGCATCCTTTCACAGAACATACTGAAATCTGTAAATTTGTTTTTGTTTGCTCCAGGTCCTATTTGACATTGATTCTAGGAACGTCTGCAACCTCTGCCAAGCTACAGAACAGTTCAAACAAGAGGGCAGCGATGACAGCATTCTTGCCAATACAATGAAAGCAAATCACTAAAGACCATATACTTCCATTAATCCTAAAGTGACTAGGAAAAAACAAGGATTGTTAAAAGGTAAAACACGTTTCTGTTCACAATCAGAGAATAATCCTTGTGACAAGGAACAGAACACACTCTGGGAGATCTGTGATAGTGAGAATAATGATAAATATTATGGCGCAAGGCTAGTTTTGCTATTCTTAATGGCTTGCAGGACAGTTATTACATATCTGACTATTTTAGAGAAAGACAACTTGGCTTCTTTCCTCTATTGACACATCACAGGATTCCAGACAACAAGAGCAAAGATAAGGATGGCATATATGGAATATATATATGTGTGTGTGTGTGTGGAATAAGGATGGAATGCGATTTCCTGCTTTTCGGCAGGGGGTAGGACTAGATGACCCATGAGGTCTCTTCCAACTCTTTCCACATTGACCTTGTGTCTTCTGACCAGACCTGAGAAAAGTATTTTGGGGGGGGGGGGGTAGTATTGCTGTTCTTGTTACAAGGCATAGTTCCCCTCAATAAACCTTTCCAAGCTCTACATCTGAAATTACAGTGCATTGGCTTTGAGGTCGCTTAGTTTGGGCGGAGTCAACTTAAGTTAAGCAAATTGGCAGTCTTTGTTTTTTAACATCAATATTTTTCCTTCCAAAGTAAAAAATGTCAAATAAAAATAGCAACCCCCCCCCCCCCCCCACACACACACACACACACACACAAAGAGAGAGGAGAACCACAGGGCACTGCTGATCAGGAAAACCAAATGCTGAAATCCAAAGAGTGGATTCTGTGATATAACTTCTGATTTGTGTGTGTTAAATATGTGCTGCTTTAAAATTTTAAAGCTCAGCTCCACAATTATGGGAACCTCTTGCCAAAATAAATGTTGCCTCTGACTTGGAAATGAACAGATAAAAGGTAATGGCTTGCCGTGACTTGGAGGCCACTATGGGCTTTATCAGACTAGCATTTTAAAACGGGCATCTCTGCTTTCTTAGCATCTTCTGTCTCCTGCAAAACTCTGGGAAATGTAGTTTGGAAAGGCAAGGGCCTCTCTAGCTGAGAATTCCAAATGCCCACCCTAAACTACACTTCCCATAATTCTGCAGAAGGCAGGAGATGCTAAGAAAGCGGGGGTGCCCACTTTAAAATGTTAGTCTGATAAAGCCCTAAGACTCTGCTTTTAAAGTGCTTTACCTATGCCCAGATGACTACCAGAAAACATCTATAGATGTGCAAATCCTAAAGATGTGTAGCACTGTACACAATGGTCCAAAAATAAATAAATAAATAAATGACAGATAGGTAGGGAGGTAGAGCCCATTTAATTACATCAGAAGTTCATGTAATTAACTGCACTGCAAATCAAATGCAACCTCATTCTAATTCCTTAGCATTAAAGACTAGACCTGGAAAGTTGTGCAAATGTAGAAAGTTACACTGAGGATAAAATAACTTTGAGGAGAGAACTTGGCTCAGTCATTCTAGTCACATGTCTTTCCTGTCACATCCTGTAACCCCAGTCACTCTGGTGTCACATACAGTGTTATATGACTATGCATCTGGAATGGATATAGTAACTCCTCCTTGAGAAATTCCCCATTTGATGGTGTTGGGCAAGCTTCTGATATCCAGAAAAAGGCACATTGCTTCTGGAGTCTGTGTACATCATTATACTCTTAATTTTTTGGTTGTTTGGAGGTGGATGGTTCCTTCTTCACTCTACAACACCAAAGACTTTTCATGCCCACAGATGTATCACTGAGCTACTGTGCCTTTGTGGCCTTTCCACAGATGGGTAGTGGAACTGGAGAAGTATCTGGCTATGTTTCCAGAGTTAGGAACATTATCAACTGCGAACTTCTGGGGGCCCTTATGGACCTCAGCAGATGATGTAATCATTCTGCATCTGGCTACAGGGACACAACCAGATACCTCTCCAATCTTCGTCTCTACCATCCATAGAATAGCAGAAGAGGGCCTGCAGTAGCTCAATGAAATATCCAGGTGGTGTTAAATGGCCATCTATAGTGCAGTTCTGCATGCAAAACTATTACACTACATTTAACCATACAGGATCTTGGCATTGGCTTAAATCAGATTTTACCAGTTAATACCTGCTTAATCTGTTGGACTACAACACCCATAACCCAACACATCTAGATTGTGGAAGGCGTTTGTAGATAAACTACTAGGCATCATCAACTAAAACCTTTATTTTCATTTATACTTTTGAGGGCTTAGTGTGGAGCACCCGGTGGAGTAGTGGGTTAAAGCCTTGTGACTTGAAGGTTGGGCTGCTGATCTGCAAGCTGCCAGGTTCGAATCCCACCCAGGGAGAGCGCGGATGAGCTCCCTCTATTAGCTCCAGCTCCATGCAGGGACATGAGAGAAGCCTCCCACAAGGATGGTAAAACATCAAAACATCTGGGCGTCCCCTGGGCAATGTCCTTGCAGATGGCCAATTCTCTCACTCCAGAAGCGACTTGCAGTTTCTCAAGTCGCTCCTGACACACAAAAAAAGGGGGGCTTAGGAGGCTTAGAGAACTAATTCTCTTTATTCATGACTGACCAATTTCAATTTACAGGAGAAAGCAATTCTACATGACAGCATTAATTCTTCTATCACTCATCTTTCCTTTAACCTAAATGCTACCTACCTACTGTTCAGGAAGGTTTCCTGACCTTCAAATCCTGACCTGAAATTTGAGGCTGTTCTGCAAGACATTGCAGGGCTGGGGAGACACAGATTTAGGCTACAAGGATTCATTTTCTCTTGGTGGCCTTGGGAGGCGCTACAGGGTAAGAAATAAGCTTTCCTTGAGCTCCTGATTATGTGCAGTCTTTCATCTACATCATAAACAGCAAAAGAATGCCAGCTTTCAGTTCAGGTCAAAGAGACTTAGGATTTTTTTTACTGAGTAATCCTATAGTCTACATATGAGAAACAACACTTATGGATGAACAATTAGAAAAATATACCACAAGAACTGTATGCAATGGATAAAATTAGAATAATTAAAAGCAAGTGAACCGACAGAGCTGTATTCGTATAAAATTATGTGTATGATGGGGCAGGAGTGGGGGAGTATAGAGCTGGGAATAGTCAATATAACCATGCAATTGTATTGTGTTAACTATGTGCGCGCACACATACATACACACCCTTTCAACAGAAGCAATATAAATTGCTCGAGTGTAGTTCCAAACAAAAATAAGGGAGACAGAAAACAACATCATAGCAGAAACTATAAATGAACTAGCTTCAAATGCTATTAAATGGGTGCCATTATTATTAATTATTAATGCATGCATTCAATTGTGGGAGGCTGTCCCTTTCCACTAATTCACAGTGGATCTATTAGGAGAATCTATCTATAAATACCACAGATATCTTTATAAGATGGCAGTTCAACACTTAGATCTTTGGATTTATTCCCTTCTAAGCATGGTATTTGCTCCTATAGGAACGATGAATGACTTTAAAGAATCAAAAACGGTACTGCTTAATACAGTTATGTATTACCACCCAAGGACCACAACATGGGGAGTGTAATCATCTACAAGAGCTTCTTTAAAACACAAAGCACAGAAGAAGTCCTGTGTATGGCCTTTCCGATAAGAAATGCTGATAGCCAATTAAGAAAGATAAGCACTGCTCAGATATCAACTGCATGTACAGTAAATGTGCAAACGGGAGGAAATAAGATCTTGAAGTCCTGTCTCTCCAATCTAATTGAATTCACATAACCGTATATGGCTATATCGAAATGCTTATGCATGTGGTTTGAGGCTTTTATTTCTGCTGAAGATAAGCAAACGTGAAACTTGTGGCCACAGTGAAAGCCCAGTCATTGTACTTTCTCTGGAGCAACATATGCCGGCAGAAAGGAAGGAGAATAGACACTTGCCCAAGGTTCCACAAAACTGGCTAAGAACTCTGCTAGAATAGAATATCTCATTGAATGAAACACAAGTTATTGTACCCAATCTCAAACCTCGGTCAATTTGTCAGCAGGTAATGCAATAAGATTCTGGTAACTGCAGAAGCCATATCCACAGTTTCACTTACCTGTAAACTGGCTACTCTAGGCGTTAGCTATGTCATACAGGTGATTCTATGGTATATCTTCCTTGGAACTTACCAAAGAAATTACACTGTAGGACCTAGAATGTTCCTAGAGAGGATTGTTCCCTAGGGATTTGCTAGGTCCTCCAGAGCAACACTGTGGTATACTGGAACCAGAACAGCCACATTATCTGCTTTGAACTGGATTATATGGCAGTGTAGACTAAGACAATTCAGTTCAAATCAAATAACATGGATTTTCTTCTTAGATGTCCTGGATTATCTGACAGTGTAGAAGGGGCCTTAGATCCTGGCATTTGAGAACAATTAATCAAATATAAAGAATGTGTAAATGTCCATGTTACTGATTCCATAAATACTAACATCAAAGACTGACATGATATTTTAACATAACTTCATCACATTCTTATTCCCTTTCCAATAATTAGCAGAACTGTACTCAATTTTAATTAATATCGGTAGGACATTCAAGAGTAGTGGTTTGAGCATTTGCTAAAGCTTTAGAGATCAAAGTTCATAACTTACTAGGTGAGCTTAGGCAGTAATACTCTCACAGTCTCAGAAAAAAGCAAAGGTAAACACTTGGGAAGTAATATTTCCAAGAAATCTCTATGACAGCCTTGTCTCAGAGTTGCTATTAGCCAGAATTAACAAGTTTAAAGGATTTAAACCGGAAGTCATGTACAGGATTGGGGATATATGTTCAATTTATGATCAATCTAAGGACTGGGATTTAGCCATTGATTTTTGAGACATCATTGGTTGGTGATATCTGTACTAGGTTTTGAAAATTAGCAGGCATGTGTTTGCCGTAGATGCTCAATTAAAACTTTTTTTAATAGAGGAAATTCTTGGGTTTTGATAAATATAATCAGATTAACATAACCTACCTCTCTGGGTACACATCCCATGGCTGTACTTGATTAGAAAGAAGTCTTTTATGAAATTTACCTCAGGAATTTGTTGAGGTCCCCATGCTTCATGTACTCAAAGACCATGATGAGGGGGTCTCCCTCCACGCATACTCCGTAAAACTTCACAATGTGGTCATGTTGTAAGTTGGTCAGTAGTTCTGCCTCTCGGTGAAAGTCTTTGCGGGCATTGTCACTTGCATCTTTTAGTGTCTACAAAGAAAATAATCCAGAAAAATGTATTTATGTTTTTCTACAAGAGACTTCTAGTGTAATAGTTCAGGGAAGTGGTACTAAAACTGTGTAGCAGAAAAGTCTAACTTCCTCAACAAACTATAAATTTCACCAGTCAATAAGATTCCTCACTGGCAGTTAAAGTGCTGTTATAGAGCAACACCGATAAACTCCCTTTGCCTACTGTTAATTACTCTCTTACATGATGCCAATTTCCTTCAGCAATATTTTTTCCTGATTGTTATTTTTTAATGTTGAATTCAATAGCATGTTGACCTTTCTGTTGAGAAATATTGTACTCAAACAAAGAGATATTAAATGCTTCTAGCATTTAGGATGGGGAGAATTTTATATATACACTGAAGAAGAAATGATCATAAAACATCATTTGGAAAGCAAATAGAAGCCTTTGTAGAGCCTAAGCTGCTGATCATAAAGTTTGATGGAACCCGCAAGATCGGGCAGTGAACTTTTACTTTTGATCACTGAGAAGTGGCCGAGTTCTACATGTTGACTCTATTGGTGAAATACCCAATTGTAAAATGTTTCAAAGCACAAACGTCTAGTTGATGGTGGAGAACTGCTGCAGCTATCTTTAGCATATCCTCTATGAGCATTTGTCACACAAAAAGTTCTTCGAATAGTAAAACTACATCTTCATTAAAGGCTATGGGAAGTCCATATGTGAGTAAGGGTTATGCCCATGGGTATGAAACCTACTGTGTAACCTTAGGCAAGTCACACTCTTTTAGTCACAGAGAAGGACAATGTCAAACCTTTTCTGTACAATTTTTGCAAAGGAAACCCTGTGATAGGTTCACCTTAGGGTTGTCCTAGGTTGAAAACAACTTGAAGGCACACAACAACAATAATAATAACAGCAGAAATGATTTCCCGCTAATCTTTCTCTTCTCGCCTCCCCTAGAATGAGGGCTGGCTTGCTAAATATTCACCATCACATTTTTGCTGTGATCGCCATTATGCTTTCCCCGCCAACAGTGTCCCGGAACAACACTAGATGTGAAGCATCCTGAGGATGAAAAACAATGCCCAGGCTTCCTGCACAATTTGCTGCAGTTGTGGCTTCCAGAAGAACTAAAATCACCACCGCAACTACATTACTATCACAACAACAACAACCACAACAACAATGACACAAGTGTTGTTACTGTCACTGCCAGGGATAAGCCTTATTCCCAAGAAACTGTTAGAAAACATCTTCTCTCCCTTCGAGAATATTGTGTTGATTTCATTTTTGTTTTCTTTATTACGTCCTGATATAGGGACTTAAGGCAGCTAACAGCAAGCACAATACATGATACAATGCAAATTGAAAAAACATGAAAATATGAATATAAAATTTTTAAAACAATCAAATCTTTTGGGCCATGAAGAATAAAAATTAAAATACAATAAAAGCACAAAAACACACAGCTCTCCCCTCATACTTAGCAAAAGAGCTCCCACTTTTGGTTATTTGAGTCACCCAGAAACAGGACAAAGAATTTTGGGAGGCTATTTTCTCTTAGCTCCCCTCCTTCCTTTAGGGGGCTAATAGTGGCCCTACATGTCCTTAAATCCCCGTTCAGTCCTGCTTTCAGAAAGATTGCACACTGCTAAAACTCTTCCCAAATAAACGGAAAGTTTAAAAATGTAAGATATAGTTTCCTCTCCCAAACATGTTAACAGTGCTTCATGTGGGGGCATGTATGTTGGTCCTCTTTCTCTATAAATCCAGATATTTTCACTAACTTTGCTTCCTAAGTCATTAATCAGTGGGAAGTAAAAATATTTCTCACCCCTCACCCTGCTACCTCCTATTCTGTATAGCATTTTGAATTTTTGCCTTCCCACAGGGTCTAATAACCCGCTATTTCCTAACCTGTATACACAATGCCTTTCAAGGTTGCCCAGCAACCAACTGAGAGGCATGTCAAAGACCCTATGAATGAAAAGAAATAGTGACAACACCCAGACATTAACTGACATGACGCTCCCTGTTGGGAAAATTTGCTCAGAATCCTCTTTGCTTAAAATGTTTCAGAAATGGACATATTCGTAACAAAATATTCACTTCAGCCAGAAAAAACAAATAATTCAACCAATCACTTTTGTAGAAAAGGAAGGAGGAGAACAACTCTTAGGTTAACAGTTCAATCTGATGCATAGCTATTGAGAATTAAGCCTCATTTTTATTGGTTATCAACTCCGTCAATTTCGGTTTCACTCACTTTCTCATTTTCCTAGTTGAGTTTTTTTCAAAATTGCCACAAAACGTTTTGGCATATATTTTCCCAGAAGGTGATTTAGCCCAATATGTATACATTTCTGCAAGCAATTTTCCCCGTCTCAATGTATTTTTGTATGTTTTCACGAATGTACACCATTTTACGAACACATGCATTTTGTACACTATTTTGGTTGGAGGGTTGCACTACAAATTTCAGAAACATGAATATTGATACATAATGCATGTTCATTTTGCATGCTGTTTTCGAAACTATGAATTAAGGAAGATTCTACTAAGATGCAAAATGAATGAATATACCCTTGATCTCTGTTTCAGTTAGGATCTACTCCTTGGTAAACACGTACAGGACTACACTGTATGAAAGGGAGACCAGATTCTTCTTGCATTATTTGTGCTCTTATATTTCATCTCTGTATCAAGCTGACAGCTAGACTATTAACAACAAAGTAAGTTTGAGTGAGAGATAAAGCTCAACTGCAAAGTGAGAGTTCCAGATCTGCCAGATCTTATGCACTGCAGTCCTGCCCATGCCTTCCGATTGTATTCCTTGAAGGTGTGCAAGTGGGTGTGGGGGGAGCAGTAATGTCATACACACTGGTTCTGTCCACATTTTCCTATGTTCACCAGAGAGCATAAAAGGAGACCTAAACATAATCCACTGTAAGTGCATAGACCCGAGCTTTCCAAACATTTCATGTTGGTGACATACCTTTTTAGAGACGCATCATTTCACAACAAAGTAATTCCATTTTACTACTAAACCAATCACTTATAAGAAATATAGACGGATACATAAATTGTAGTAAAAATATATGGCGACACAACATATCTCATGAAAATATTTTATTTATATTTTTAAAATATATGATTTATTGCTTATTTCACATAGATTCAGAAGTTTCTCATTATGTTTGTGCAACACACCTACATACCGCAGCAGACACATTAATGTGTTGCGGCACACACTTTGGAAACCTTTGGCTTAGACCAGTGGTTCCCAAACTTATTTGGCCTACCACCCCCTTTCCAGAAAAAATATTACTCAGCGCCCCCTGGAAAAGGGGCATGGCTTAGAGGGGTGGGCGTGGTTCATGCTCAAGAGGGTGGGGCTGAGCCTCTCCCCTAGTCCAAGATGCAGGGCTGGGAGGGGGAAGGGGGAGGTGGGTGGGGCCACAAATGGGTGGCCAGGACTTGGATGGGCGGAGTTACGAGCTCTGAGACAGGGTTGAGCTTCTATCCCTGTCCTGCGGCACCTGCCAGGACATAGGGGACGGGGCTAGAGTAGGGGGCAGGGCCTCTTTCCAAGTGCCTGAGGGGGCTGAACCATACCCTGTCCCCGTGTTCTAACAAGCGCCTCAGGGGAGGTATACAGAGGCTCAGCTCTGTCTCGCGCTCTTGGGAAGAGGCCCCGCCCCTAGCCCCATCCTAAAAGGCCTCTCAGGAGAGGTATAGAGGCTCATCCCTGTCTCAGGCTCCTGGGAAGAAGCCATGCCCACTCCTCTAGCTCCGCCCCCTGTGTCCTAACAGGTGCCTCAGGTGCTCAGCCCGGTCTCCAGCACTTGGGAAGAGGCCCCGCCCCTCCCCTGGCCCCGCCTCCATGTCCTAATAGGTGCCATCACTGCCCCCCTGGATTGCTGCAGCGCCCACCAGGGGGCGGTAGCGCCCACTTTGGGAATCACTGGCTTAGACCCTTCCACTGAAATGGGAATCAATGAAACACGGGTCTCTAATGTCATGAACCACTAAACTTGTACATAAGTAAAGTTATGCTTACACTTTCTGCTGAACACACCAAACTGAGGCCAGGGCTAGCAAGTGCAGACTGCTACAAATAGTTTGTGATAAAGCCCTGTTAAGGCATTCTCTTTTAGGGTTACATGAATTGTGTTAATCATAAAGATGTAGCCTCTTTACCTTCACTGCAACTAAGATCTTGTCTTGCTCAGGACACAAATTGTAACATTCTGCCAAGAAGACTTTCCCGAAGGCTCCTTCTCCCAGCTCTCTTTTGAGAACAATATTGTGTCGCTTGATGTGCTGGACAACTGCAAAATAAAGGTAAAGTAGGTGTTAGCAAAGATTTTCTGGAAGGAGACCGGAACAACAGCGCAGAATAGCACTTGCTGCACTATAGAGGATGAAAAACACTTGACACTCCAACTCCCAACAGACTCAGCCAGCATGACTGGCACTCAGAGATTATGGGAAGCTATGTCCAGCACCATCTGAACAGTCTCATGTGTCCTACTGCAGCTAAACTGGCTTGAGCATTTGCCTCCTCAAATGGTGCCTGTGTTTCTATTATCTACCTCACACTGAGAATTTGGACTGGCAATTCTTCCCCCACTTATGGAGATGGTGGGAAAGGTCTTGTGAAGTAAATGATCCCCTGCCATTCATCTGTTTGCAGAACAGATGAAACATTAGGGGCCAAGACCTATATCCTACCACACTGCTTGAGGGAAAACAAATAATAACAGTGGCATCTGTTAATCTTTCTTTCTCTCTCTCTCTCTCTTTTAATTGAATCATAACTCGTTCTAAACAGCCAAAAGCTGTAATGCAAAAAAATGTGCGAACAGACATCTAGACAGTTCAGTACAATGAAATGGAATATATAACAATGGAAAAAGCAAGAGATGCCCTGGGCAAAGAATTTAAGGAATTAATTATCCAAACAAACTAAGACACAGTTACAACAGCCTAATACTACTTTAGCTGCCATGGGTCTATTTTAAGGAATCATATGATTCATGGTTGGTAGAATAATTAGACTACTGGACTACTGCAGAGAGCTCCAAAACAAAACTACAAAATCCAGGATTCCAAAAGATGGAACCATGGCAGCTGAAACTACTGAATGGAAACAGTTTGAATGAAGACATGATTATTAAATGATGAAATTAATACAACAGTGTAGCATAGTCACATTCTATGTTCACTTTAGTAGCTGAAGTCAGGCTTAATTCTATTCTTATCCTCAGTTAAAGTAAACCTGTTGAATCAGTGGGATTCACCTATGTCTTGCAACTGTTGACTCAATGGGTCTACTCTTTTTGGGACTAACCAACTAGATTCTGGCCATTGACTTAATTTCTTCTGCTTCCAAATGATTTATAATTTCAGGAGACTGAAGGAAAAACTAATAAAGCATGTAAGATCACATAATTGGAATGAGAAAGAAGGAACAGCATGCCCAACCTCCGGCTTTGAGACAAGACTGCCGTGCACTCAAAGAATCCCTGACTGTGCCTAATCTTCTATTAGAAACTATAGAAGTATGGTTACCTACAATTATTACTGATAGCCAGTTGATCTTACTGCTAAACTATATTTGAAGTTCAGAGAACCAGAGGCCCTTCTCTCCTGTGACACACTGGTTGTGAAATAAGGCTGTAGAGGGCTGATTGACACCAACACTTATGTCATTCTGGTGCCAGGTAAACACACAACTTTTTATAAAATCCTCGGGGTCCAATTGATTTTCTCCACCTACACATGAATGTGGTTTTAAATCCTTTAAAATAGTTTTTGCTAGTTTTAAATTTGTCTGGTTTAACCTTGATTTGCTTAATTTAATATCATTTTACTGTTTTAATATAAGTATTGGCTAGGGAAAACACAAATAAAATAACAATAACAGTAATAATAGTTTAAAAAGTGGGTGACAGTGCCAGCCATGTAGACAGTGGGCCAGTTTGGATTGGAACTGTGCTGTTCACATTCACCACAAAGTGCAAGGCTGCTCTGAGTTTTGCTGTAATTAATCAATTTTAGTCTGCCTTGCGCATCAAAAGTCCTTGAATGTCATTTGGACATAGAAGTTCAACTTTTGGTCCAATTCGCTGTAGAAAAGCCCTTTCTCAGAAGGTTTGTTAACTGATGTATGCTATACTGATTTAGTTCAATAGATTCCACGTGTAACCTTCAAAAAGGAACCAGAGCCAAAATGCTAAACAAGATAAAGCCAGCACCTAACCATACTATCCAACTTCCAATCTCTAATCAACATAATGTACAAAAACAGCAACAATATTTATTAAGGTCCATAGACCCATCAATAACGAACAGTCATTTTGAATTCTCCCATCTCAGAAGAAATTCATTGTACCAGATACATCTGCATGTTTTCAAGTAATGCACCTATCAGAAGTGAGTTGCTTCCTCAGCCTCCAATCTCTAACCAACATAATGTAAAGAATGGTATAGCAGCAGAGAACAAAACCTTAAGAAATGTAAGAAGACCAGGCCTGTAGCGAGGGGGGGAGTGTTAGGGGTTCAAACTCCCCCCGAAAATTTTCAGGTTTTAAAAAAACCTGGTTTACTCATGAATTTTAACTGGTTAACCAAATCCTCATACTAAGTCTATGAGACGCAAAACATTAAGAGTCCCTCCAGGCACTATCTCAAGCAGATATAGACAGGTTTGTAGCGAGGGGAGGGGGTGCTAGGGGTTCAACCCCCCCCCCCCGAAATTTTCAAAACCCCTCCCGAAATTTTTTTCCGGCTACGGCCCTGAAGAAGACCATAGGTTTTTAAAAACATGACTGAACTATAGTACCAAGATTCTTCACTTGAAATCATGACAGTTATAATGGCAGATAACCAATATAATAATAATAATAATAATAATAATAATAATAATAATAATAATAATAATAATAATTTTATTCTTGTATCCCGCCCCATCTCCCCGTAGGGACTCGGGGCGGCTCAGATAGGGCCTTGCCCAACATCACAATATAAAAACAAATCAAAACACATAAATTTACAACAATAAATCAACAATATCAGTAAAACCATCATAAAAACAATATTGCAGGAAAAAGCGTTAAAAACAGATATAAAACACAATTCTAGGCCAAAGGGCGAATGTGTCAAATCGGGGGGAGGTAGTTACGTAATTGACATAGTCATTAAAGTACTAGAAATGACAATAATGACAATAAGAAGGTTTAGTGAAGACTGGGGGTAATGTTACTTACAAAACAGGCTTAACACTTGTTGACGTGAAACTAGCTGTAGTAAATCACAACTACTGTATTTCTCTGCAGTTACCAAATGTGAGGATGGCTGCCAATTTATACTGCTTAAAAAGATTAGGCAAATTCATGAAGGACAAAGCTATCGGTGGCTACTACTCATGAGGCCAATGCAAACGTCAGAGGTAGCAGGCCTCTGAACAAAAAGTGCAAAGGCATCACAGCAGGAGTGGGTTGTTATCCTCAGTGCTAGCTTACAAACCTCTGCTTGACCACTGTGGGAAACACGAAAGCTGGAGTTGTAAGCCATTGGTCTGATTCAGCAGGCTTTTCTTATGTGCTTGTATTAATAGCTGTTGGAGAGGAAACAACAGAACTGAGGTGGTTGACATCACAGCCAAAAGGATGTGTATGTTAACTTGAAAAGGTTTCAAGGAAGCATACTTTCATTTCCAAAGAGGATCAAGGTTGTCTTGGGATGTCTGTGATCATCATGATTGAGAGAGTTCTGCAGAAAACAATTCCTAACTCCAAGAAATGAATTAAAAGGAGGAAAATACTAAAAACAGACTATGTTTATCTCTTGTCACTTCCATTTTTAATGTCTTTGTCAGCTGCTTCCCTTTATTATATTGCCAAAAAACAAAAAGCCCAACTGGAACGATTGGGAAAATATCCTATAATCCAGGAAGATAACGTATGTCCTCTTTTAATTAAATCCAACCTACTCATTGGCTTCCTTCACTTGCTCCTCTTAAATTAAACCGCCAGTAACTCTGCCTGTCTCATTCAACAGCCAGGATAAGGAAAATATTTCATTTTAGCAAATATGACTTACACTCTTGTTTTGAGGTTTAGAAAGGGAGAGGAGAAATAAGACAAAATGGAGCAATATTGCCAACAGAACTTGTGCAACTGTCCGCCAAAGGAATTGCCTGTTGAGAGATTTAAATCTTAGTTCTTTGACATTTTCTTTGAAATCTACTATTCCAACCCATCTACATTGTATGTCAGGGTCTCCATTATTATGATTAAAGATCTAGTGCTTCATACTGGACCAGACTTACATTTTTGCTGATACCAAGAACAATGATTGGTTTTAGAGTTTGGAATCAATCCACCTAGCGCTTTATATTATGACACTGTATCTGTGGGGATACATTCGTAGACCTTGCAAGGATATGTGGATAAATTACTGAGATGAAGAACTCCCAGTCCAGGAATATCATATTGTTGTGCTTGAGGACCTAGAAAATGCCAAGAGATGATATATTTTGTCAAACTTGGTAAACAAAACAGCAGGTACTGGTCCTGCAGATAAAGGATCATACTGTAATCTCTATTCAGCTCCATTGCAGTTGCCCAGATAAGCTGCTTTTCCTTGTATCTACCTATGGAGATCTTTTAGCTAGAGAATCTAGGGATTGACTACACTGGTGTAAGACATCCAGGGCTTATAACAGAGCCAAGATTTACAAGATCATAGGGCCAGAGATTTACAATGAGCTGGAATGATGATGTTAACTGCCATTTCCCTTGGTTTTGCCTGTTATCTTTGAGCTCAGTTGCAGTGTGTGTGTGTGTGTGTGTGTGTGTGTGTGTGTGTGTGTGTGAGAGAGAGAGAGAGAGAGAGAGAGAGAGAGAGAGAGAGAGAGAGAGAGAGCATGTGTATGTGTTGACATTCCAAACAATAATTCACTGTTGCAATGCATAATATTTTAGGATAATTTGGTTCTAAATAGGCCATTAAGACCCAATGGGGATGAAAATTGGGAGATTGGTATATTGATGAAGATCTACACCATTGCCTGCATTTCTACATTCACCTGCGGACTATCATCACTGTTGACCTTGGAACCTTTTCATGAGATCTGTCACTGTGATAGCAAGAGTGTAAAATGGAGTTTAGGAGCCAACTCATCCTAAAAAGAGAGCCACATCAGCCTCATCATCCAAGATAGTAGACACATCAGCTTACAATGGAATGGCTGTTGAGCCCCTGGTGATGCAATGGGTTAACCCTTGTGCCGGAAGGACTGCTGAATGATAGGTTGGCAGTTTGAATCTAGGGAGAGCGGGTGAGCTCTCTCTGTCAGCTCCAGCTCCCCATGCGGTGACATG
This sequence comes from Anolis carolinensis, assembly GCF_035594765.1. Classification (NCBI taxonomy): domain Eukaryota; kingdom Metazoa; phylum Chordata; class Lepidosauria; order Squamata; family Anolidae; genus Anolis; species Anolis carolinensis. Next base: position 251,331,826 of record NC_085842.1, on the reverse strand, counting down.
AGAGAAGCCTCCCACAAGGTGGTAAAACATCAAACAACTGGGCGTCCCCTGGGCAACATCCTTGCAGACAATCAATTCTCTCACACCAGAAGTGACTTGTAGTTTCTCAAGTCGCTCCTGACAAGTTTTTAAAAAATGGTGACTGGTTACATGCAATTTGCCCACATATATCACTCCTATGTAAGACTACATTATAAAAAGTGCCTGATTTCCCTGCATTGTATCCCAAAATGTATTTTGGCACCCACAAGCTTGTGTATTCTGAATTTCTGTATTCTGTATTAAATAATTGACTAAACCTATGACTTGAACTAAGATTTGTTCCTCTTTGGAGGATTGAGAGGTAACAACTGAGCTGTGACCCACTGCAGTAGCTATGCACTGGACATCACATGCTGCAGGTGCAGGGCATTTTACCTTGTTACTGAGAACAAGCCTTCCAGGCAGAAGAAAAACACTCCAGCTAATGGGTAATGTTCAGTCATGTGCTTCAGTACAGGCATCTACCTGAACTGCAACATGGAGGTTAATTCATCAGGCCCTTTGATATAACTGAGGCTCAAGAGTGAAATAAACATCACACTGGCTTAGATTCTTTGATGCTGTCTGTACCTAGGCATCTGTTTTCATTCTCCCACTCACTGAATCTCTCCCTCTTTCTCACTCAGTTGATAATTACAACATTTTATGCCAGGCAGCTGTCACTAAAGGAACAAGAGCTGCCCAAACACTTCCGCAGTACAATCCCAGCAAGTTTATTGGCCAATTTATCACACTATAATGAACCCGCTCACAGCCTTCCCTCTATGGAATGGGAAGCAAAGGAAGATGGGCTTGGACATTTTGTTCTGATACAAGTGAAAGAAGAGGAAACAATAGGAGAATTTGTATCCACAGTTGCTGCCCCCCACATACACATAGCACCACTGTTGCTTAAGAAGTGGGCACCAGGCAAGCATCCAAGACTGGTTAGTATTCAGAAAAAGGGCACAGATCCAATCTTCCGGCAGATGCAAGACTTTGCTGAATGAGGGCATGCGCGGATAAAGAGCAATTAAAAATACACACACAGAGGAAGAGAAAGGTCAGGAACAGTTGAATAAGCTTTAGTCAGCCTTGACTCAATTAGCCGAATGAACTTGACCTTAAGATAGTAGGCTTCAAACTCTGAAGTTCTAAACCTACTCTACCTTATTTAATTATGTTAAAAAATCTTGCTCTTCATACCAAGATCCTAGAACAGAAACACAACCCCACCATCCACTGCTATTTATCCTCAACAACAAAGAGGTAGTGTTTCATACAAAGTTCTCCAGAAGGTTTCTGGACAGCCACAAGGCAATTAATGATAAAGAAATCTGTCACTTCTGCTTTCTCTGACATTCCAGGTTTTAAAAAATATATAATCTTGAAATCTGGGGATTTGAGGAAATTCATATGATGAATGATTCAAACAGAATTTCCAATCGCCAGAACTGACCAAAGTCAATAGGTACCAGCATTCCTATCATTGAGTGGAGCATGTTGTAACTACCTGCCATGTAGCTATTAAGACTTCTATTGGGAGGGTGGTGGAAGAGAAGTAGAGAAGTGCCAACAACTTTAATTTGGGATGGGGGTTACTTTTGAGAGAAACAAAGTTTAAAGGAATAGCCAGAATCCTGTTGGGGACTTATCTCTTCATAAGCTGACTTGTTTCTGCAAGAATTAAAATTAGGCAGCTCTGTAATGACTTCTGTCTTCCCAAGAGATTTACAGGATTTTTCTAAGGCAACACTTATGGAATCTTTCCAGAAGTCGAAAGTGGCATTTGTAGATGGTCCATGTTTCACAAGCATACAACAGAGTTGGAAGGACAATAGCTTTATAAACAAACATCTGGGTATTCTTATGAATATCCTGATCCTCAAACACTCTATACTTCATTTGAAAAAATATTTCACTTGCAGAGCTCAAACGGTGTTGCCTTTTTCCCTCAATGTGAACTTTTGTGTGTGTGTGTGGGGGGGGGGGGGGGGTGGCTGCCAAGATAGTAGAAATGGTCAACATTTTCCAGCATTACACTGTTGAGCTGTATTGCTTAATCATTGCAGAGGAATTGGTTTGTGCCTGCTGGTAGAGCACTTTGGTTTTTTCAGTGTTAAGTGAGAGGCCAAGCTTATCATATGCTTCTGTGAAGGTGTTTAAAATGACTTGTAGGTTTTCCTCTCAATGGGCACAGACTATATTATCATCAGCATATTGGAGTTCCATAACAAAAGCTGTTGTTACCTTACTTTTGGCTTTCAGCCTGCTGAGGTTAAAGGACTTTGTCATCTGTTCGATATATGATTTCCACACCAGTGGGAAGCTTCTTGTCAACAAAGTGCAGAACCATAGTGATGAAGATAGAAAATAATGTTGGGGCAATAACATATCCCTGTTTGACACCTGATCCCACTTTAAACAGGTCAATTTGAGAGCCATTGCTGTCCAAGACTGTTACCATCATGTCATGTCTACTAAGGATGCATTTATTGTTGGAAGAACCATAGAAGCACAAAAAAAACGTTCAGGAGCATAACAATGAACAAAATAATCCCTGGATATTCCAGAATTCACTCATGTACTTGCTCATCTTAAATCAAGAAGGCAATATTATTAAATGAAATTTCTACTGCAGAGCTGGACATTTTTACCACTGACCGGTGGATACATAATTGGATTCGGGTGTATATTCCAACTAAGTTGGGAGCCCATCCCCAAAATAATTTCCACTATAAGCCATGTTTGTCACTGTCTAAATGGACCATGACTAAAATGGGACTTTCTGATGTATTTGTAACACATTGGTTTTGGCTGGAGTGGCATCACTTTGAGAAAATATTTTGAATTCTTCTGAATTATTTGTTTATAATCCTTGGACCCTTCTCAAAAGATTTTGGGTTTTTGTTTTTTAAAAAAGACTGGGGAAGCATTACTTTGATCTAAATCTGGATTTTTCTGCACTTTATAATTACAGAGTAAACAGTTGCCAGAAAATCCAATCCCATTTGGCTCTTTGATCAGGAACCTGCACTACACAACGAATGGTAGTTTCTTTTCCATCTCCATTTTCATGCTAAGATTCCAAAACACATTTCCTTTCCACTACAAAGTCTGCTGTTCATCCAACACACATGTTGTCTTATTGAGAAAAAACCTCCAAGTAGGTTTCATTATTTTTCTTTCAGCCAAATTCCCAAATTCTGTTACCGTGGGGCAACATGGTGTTGGCTTCAAAACATGAAAAGTGCAATGGCTCACAGGAAAGGATTCTGAGTTACTTCATCCATATGATTTAATTGTTATGAATTAAACAGATAACAACAACTAAATTTAGAACACTGGCAATTTCATCTGAAGTTCAGAATCTGAACTTTGTGGCCCCAGTGAGTTTTTAGAAGGGGAGCCAAGTCCATGAGGAATGGCATCCATGAGAATCTTTTTAATCCTTTTGGGAGTGTAAGAGTAAAAAAAGGACGCATAAATAACAAATGAAAAAAGCAGAGTGAAGGGAAGTGGCGAGGCATAGTTTTTTATACCTGAATTGTAATATTTCTATGACCCGCAATATATTGAGATTTTCAAAGGAGCCATTTCAGTCTGCTCCAGCACAATAATAAAAGATGAATACACAGATATATACTTCTAATAACTGCAAATACTTGTGCTGCTCTTTAAAAAAATTCACCCTGTTTCTTGATGTAGTTGTTTACACTACCTCTGAAAAATGTTCCTCTCATTCTTGTGACAAATGGCCTATACTCTTTTCTGTGTTCTTGCTATTGCCTCAGCCCCTATTTTCTAAGACTCTGAGAGACCACCATCATTAGGAGTTGCAGATACCTGAAAAACCTGCCTTCTCCTCTTTGTCTGAATCTTCCGTCTGCAGACACCTTTTCTTACTGCTATTGCTTTTCTTACTGCTATTTCAAAAAGTGCAACCACTAGCATAGTATAGCATACCAAATAAGATTGTAGCCTATGCCTAAAGGATCCAAGTAGAGAAAAGGGACAGAAGATTCATGACTGGATCTGAATCACTTGTTTGCTACACTGTAAAGCCAATTGTGGTGACTCCAGTGTCAATTCAGTGTGAATCAAAATGAACCTCTGAAGATGCCAGCCACAGATGCAGGTGAAACGTCCAGAGAGAATGCTACTGGAACATGACCATGCAGCCAGAAAAACTCACAACCAAACCAAAATAGGGTTGAGCACCTGAGCAGGTTCTTTAGAGTAAAATCTGGAGGAGCTTTGCCATCCCATTCCAATTGAAGCCACTCTGTTAAGCTAAGAGAACCCAAGATGGGTCTGAACTCAGATCAGTGCCCTGGTGTTTGGGGAGGAGAGTGATATTTCCCCCGTCCCATTCTGTTCTCCTTATAAGAATTTCCTCAAGAACAAGTAACTACACAGAAACCGGATCATCACAGTTACTAAGAGAGATGGAGAAGTAGATTAATGAGAAGACTTTAGGGATAGTAAAGCCCGACTGCTCACTGGAGGGAAAGATATTAGAGGCAAAGATGAAGTACTTTGGCCACGCAATGAGAAGACAGAAAAGCTTGGAAAAGGTCATGATGCTGGGGAAAATGGAAGGAAAAAGGAAGAGGGGCTGACCAAGGGCGAGATGGATGAATGCTATCCTTGAAGTGACTGGCTTGATCTTGAAGGAGCTGGGTGTGGCGACGGCCGACAGGGAGCTCTGGTGTGGGCTGGTCCATGAAGTCACGAAGAGTCGGAAGCGACTGAATGAATAAACAACAACAAATGTGTGATATACAGCACAGAATTGCAAAGAGAGCCAACAGGTTTTAAAATGAACACTTCTAGCTTGTGTCTGCAAGCACAAATGTTCTTGAATTTCGGTGTTTCAGAAAAGAAAAGAAAATGGATGGAAGGAAATCATTAAGGGATGTGAAGGGATGGTATAAACTCTAGATAAAAGAGGCAGGTGTGTGACTAAGCTGCACCAGCTTAAAAGAAAGGGAAGTCTCCAGGCTTTACTTGATTTGTAGTGCTAATCTAATTTCCCCTCATTTGCCCACATAAGTGTTTTAAGTGCTGTTAATTCAGATTCATTAATCTTGAATAGGCTAAAACATTTGCTACTCAACAACTGGCCAACATCTGCTTGCAGGATAAAAATGGGGAGTCAGCTGGATAATTAGGAGCCTCCGATGATATGGACGAATTGACTTTTTTGTTGAAGAAAAATACAGGCAAGATAATGAAAAGAACGAATTGGGACGATCTTCAGGACTATCTGGATAATTTGAGAAAATGAAGATTACGAGAGACAATTTTGCTATTTTTTTCTCCTTAGCAAGAAAAAATATTATTGAATAATAAGAAAATATTATCCAAGAAGATGGAATGGAAGTCATTTTTTTTTTGCTTTTTGTTTTTTTGTGTGTGGGTATATTTTTGTAGATTGTAGACTTTTACCTTTCTCTCTTTTTCCCTACTTTTCTATACCTTGGTTGTTCTCACTCTTTCAATGTAGTATAATAAAATTAATAAAATTCTTTAAAAAAAAAAAGGAGCCTCCAATGGCGTAGTGGGTTAAAGCCTTGTGACTTGAAGGTTGGGTTGCTGACCTCAAGGCTGCCAGGTTCGAATCCAACCCGGGGAGAGTGCGGATGAGCTCCCTTTATCAGCTCCAGCTCCATGTGGGAGAAGCTTCCCACAAGGATGGTAACATCACAGCTGGATGCAGCCTTAGGGTTTGAGCTTGGGGCATGCAAAGTGCAAACCTGCACATTCCATTCAAGCCACATTGTCATGGACAAGTTAAGAAAGCTCAACTCACAAATCATAAGCTGGTCATACATTTATACATGGCTTTGTTAAGTCCATTTTAATTTGGCCACGCAAAAGGAATCCCTGAGATATTCTCTCTTCTTCTACTCTGCCCCAAATAAGTTAGATGTCTATCCTATTCCCACACTATTTATATACTGCAGGTAACATAGCATTGCCATATGGCACAGGTCCCACTTAGGAAAAAGAAGGGAATAGTATGATGTAATGTAGTGGTTTGAGGGTTGGACTAGGATTCTGAGACATTAGGGTTCAAACCAATCCGACCTAGCAATGGAAACCAACTGGGTGATCTTGTGCAATTTCAGCCTTAAGAAGAAGCATTGGTTAGTCTACTCCGAATACATCTTGCCATTAAATCCCTATGACAGGGACTCCAAATCCAGATTCAGGTTGGAAGCAAATCACAACAATCATGGGCATTAAAAGGATGTCAAGAATTCTTTCCATTCTAATTGCATAGTGCACTTGGGGGTCACAAAAAATGTTAAAAACACATGCAGGCTTTGGGCCACATACATTTCAATCCAATAATAAAAATGCTGATAACCGACATCTATCAAATCAGCAAAGTTTACAATTTCCTTCTGTAGACATTTTCCTAACCTTTCTGTGATTTCCCTATTTCCCAGGATCTGTCGTGTTTTTGCCAAGCTGGGGGTAAAATCCTCTTCCAAACCTGGCCAGCACAAATTCAAAGAGCTGGGTGGCTCTGAGAGAAGTGCCAAGATGAAAACTAACTGAAATTAGCAAAAAGAAAATTCCCCGAGAAAGCCAGTTAAACAATTCTGTCATCATTCAACATGGCTGTTGTAAACACCAGCCAAGAAAAATATCAAAAGAGATGGTAACACTCCCAAATGCCTTCAGCGCCTTAACCCAGATTCCACAGATACACTGTCAAAGAATGAGGGGAAAAAATCTTTTTAATAGCTCTAATTGCCTGCGATGTGGCATTGACTGCACAGCTGCAAAATCTTGCTTCAATTTAAAACATTGTTGTGTAAAATCCTAGAGGCCACAAGGCATGGCATGGCTCTCATCTCTCCAGCAGTCTTTTGCCACCCTCTTTCCCTCTCCCTTTACAACAAAGAAGAATTCTGTTTCAAACTTTTTGTTTTTTGTTTTGTTTTGGGGGGTTTGTGGGGATTGGCTTACAGGGTGGCACTTGAGTAACACACACTCTCTCCTATTTTAAGCACAATCCTTTTTCTCTCTAGGAAAACAGTTCGGTTGATTTTAGAAACCAGATAAATACTTTCCAACATTTGAAAATAATTGTATAAATGTGATGGAAAGAACTCAAATAAGTGGGGCTGAAAGATGCACTGGGTTTAGAAGAAGCTACATCTTTATACCCAGCTTCCAACTGTCCTCAGCCAATATGACCACTTGGAGCTGTACTTCAAAAATGTGGTTTTTCCATGCTTTGAGTGCATAGTTCTAGAAAGCCTGAGTTTTAATCCCTACATATTCTGACATGTTTGTGATACTGAATCAGGCAATGAAACTTTCCCTATCTCTCTCTTTTGCAAGTCCCTCATCTTTAACAGTTTTGTGACGAACCATTTCAATGTGAAGCATAGCACACTGGTCCTAACAGTTTATGTTAAACTGACCTTGAGAATTGAGAATTTCATTATATTTGTTTTGGGAAGAGTTTACCAAAACCCACATATTTTTTCATCTGTTCAAAATAAAGAATTTGAGTTTTCTTTTTTTAAAAACCATAGAAAAACAGAAGAGGACATATTGCTTTTATCTATAAATGATTCCTGATTTATCTATAAAACCTGTTTCGTTATCTCTAGGATCAAAGAAGCTGTGCCACAGCAATTTTGATTTGTGTGTGAGTATATGAGTATCCAGGAGTCAGGACACTTTTATATCTTTTTTCTAAGTACAGTAGAGTCTCACCTATCCAACATAAACGGGCCGGCAGAATGTTGGATAAGTGAATATGTTGGATAATAAGGAGGGATTAAGGAAAAGCCTATTAAACATCAAATTAGGTTATGATTTTACACATTAAGCACCAAAACATCATGTTATACAACAAATTTGACAGAAAAAGTAGTTCAATACGCAGTAGTGCTATGTAGTAATTACTGTATTTACGAATTTAGCACCAAAATATCACGATGTATTGAAAACATTGACTACAAAAATGAGTTGGATAATCCAGAACGTTGGATAAGCGAGTGTTGGATAAGTGAGACTCTACTGTAGTACAAACATAAATTATGTGACACAACAAATTACTTTTCAAAATTTCAGTGGTAAGAAAGGCTGGCTGCTTTTTTTAACACATTACATAATGAATTCGTTTTTAAAAAGTAGCTTTCCAAGAAACTCAACTTTCTTTTTTAACATCCATGTGTGTGCCTTTAATCCACCTGTTTACCCATAGTGACCCCACACATTTCATAGGTTTTCTAAGGTGGTGTTTCTAGTCCCCCCCCCCCCCTTGAAATTTAATCTACAGCAGCTGGTATTTGCTGGTGGATTCCCATCCAAGTACAAACTAGAGCTGGTCCTGCTTAGCATCCAAGATAAGATGGGATCTGGTGCCTTTAGGGTATTCCGGCCCATTTTTAAAACACACTCTCTGCTTAAGAATCCAAGCGAATTTGAAACTATTCTGCTACAATGGATTCCATATATTAATAGGTTATTCATTATCCAGCATCCCATTGAATAACAGCAGAAAAATTGTTCAGAAGCAATGGTATTGTTCTTTTAATTGCACACTGGCTTGTCAACAACTCGGTTATTGAATCGACAATTACTTTCTTTCCAGCTCATCTCTGGAACACTTGCCGGAGGCAAAGAACATAATGTAAGCACAAACATTTGATTAATGATATGATCTCTTGAAATGAATTGGAGAGAATAGGTTTGCTTGATTTATGAATAATCCTGGCTACGTGCTCTTTGGTTTACTCCTAGTGTTCTCACCTTAAGATTCATGGCAGACTTCAAGGCCATTTTAAGAAATACATGCATGACTTCATTTACAGTTGAAGATCAAATGATTTTTTCATTATACTCTTTAGTATTTATCATTTTTTTCCTCCTTTGGACTCATATTTATTTTTCTAATACAATTTGAAATGGGGAAAGAATTCAGGTTATATTAAGCAATATGAGAACAAATCTGTCTTTCAAAACCTATGCTCCTTTAATACATTATACTGGAAATAAAACTCTTTCACCCAACAAAATAAATCAGTGCTGTGTTCAGTCTTTGGCACAGGAATATTCACACAAAATTGGATCCTACATGTATGCAGCCATATGAGGTCTATGAGATCCAGGTTTCTGTATGAGCCAGAATAGAGATCAAACAGGCCAAACTACACATGAAAGGACCAGTTCCATGAATTCATCTGAACACACTTTGAATTCAGTTTAAAGCAAGATGAGGACAAATAGAGAAGATGGGTGGAGGAGACAGAAACTGAGATTTGAAAAGAAGCTAAAAAAATGTGACAGCAAAGGATTAATCAGGATTGTCCATACCAAATTGGGACATCTGGACAGGGCCGTAGCCAGGAAAAAAAATTGGGAGGGGTTTTGACCTGTCAATATCTGCTTGAGATAGTGCCTGGAGGGACTCTTAATGTTTTGCATCTCATAGACTTAGCATGGGGATTTGGTAAACCAGTTAAAATTCATGAGTAAAGCAGTTTTTTTTAACCAGAAAAATTGGGGGGGGGGGGGGGAGTTGAAAAAATTATAAATATACACAAACACTAAAATCAGTTATGCCTGGCCGCTGTGGCAGACTGGATGAGGAGGAACAAGCTGAGAATCAATCCTGACAAGACATAGGTCTTCCTGGTCAGTCGCTCGTCTGATCGGGGTATCGGGTGGCAACCTGTGCTGGACGGGGTTGCACTCCCCCTGAAATCACAGGTCTGCAGTTTGGGGGTCCTCCTGGACTCAGCATTGACGCTTGAGGCGCAGGTGTTGGCGGTGGCCGGGAGGGCTTTTGCACAACTAAAACTTGTGCGCCAACTGCGACCATACCTCGTGAAGTCTGACTTGACCACGGTGGTCCATGCCTTAGTTACCTCTAGACTGGACTACTGTAATGCGCTTTACGTGGGGCTTCCCTTGAAGACGGCCTGGAAATTACAATTTGTCCAGCGTTTGGCTGCCAGACTAATAACTGGGGCGAGTTACAGGGAGAGATCCACTCCCCTGTTCAAGGAGCTCCATCGGCTGCCGTTTACTTTCCGGTCCCAATTCAAGGTGCAGACCATCACCTATAAAGCCCTAAACGGTTTGGGACCCACCTACCTTCATGACCGTATCTCCTATCATAAACCTGCCCGATCCCTTCGATCGTCAGGGGAGGCTCTCCAGTCGCCATTACCGATATCTCAGGCCCGCCTTATGGGAACAAGGGAGAGGGCCTTCTCTGCTGTTGCCCCCGATTGTGGAACTCACTGCCCGGTGAGATTAGGCAAGCCCCCACATTAGCAGCCATTAAGAAAGACCTGAAAACATGGCTCTTCCGCTGTGCTTTTGGAGAGTAATTGCTACATATATCCCTTTTGCTGCTCTCCTTCAATATCTGTCCTCCAGATTGCCCCACCACTCTATAACCCTGTTCTCTGTGGTTTTCACTCCTACTTCCTTTCTCACCCCGAGTTTTAACCTAGTGTTCATGTGGCCCGCCCTTGGTTTTATTGTTCTACTGTTCTTTTGATTTTGTTTACTGTAGTGTATATTTTCTTTTATTGTATTGTTTAATGCGTTATGATTTGTTGTTTTATATTGTATTGTTCTGGGCATGGCCCCATGGTGGCGGGGTACAAATAAAGATTATTATTATTATTATTATTATTATTATTATTATTATTATTATTATTATTATTATCTACTTTAAAGCAGCTATTTATATGGCAGTGTAGATGGGGCCTGGGGCTCCCTGACCCTGCTTGCCTTTCATAGGCAGGTAAAAATATTTCCCCTACATCAGGTGGGATGGAGTAGGATGTTGGAGAGACAGTAAAGCAAACTGAGTGGCAATGAACATGAAGAAAGTGAGGCGCATACTGCAAGGCCATAAAGCAATGGTGCACAACCTGTGGCCCTTCAGGCATTTGGGACTCCATCTCCCAGAAGCTCCAGCCAGCTTGTCAAATGGTCAGGAATTCTGGGAGCTGAAACCCAAAATACCTGGAGGTTTGCAGATTGTGAACGCCTGGCACAAAGGATGTGATCAGTGATGGAAAAGGAGAGACAGAAAAGCAAGTGGTGCAAGGGGCATACCGTGAAGACAGGAAGCAAAGCGAGGTAGGGATGAACAAGATTACATTGTTAAACCTTTACTTTCACGGTTTAACTTTCACACATTGTTGTGAGCAGTTAAATGGAGATTTTGTATGGAATTTTGCAGCCTACTGCAGAAAATCAAGGACGACGTACATAGGGTAGAGGACTACAGAAAACTAAAAAAAAGTTTATTAAATTATAAATGCATAAGATGTAAGTAATGTACTTTTTGTGGAGCCCCTCGTGGCGCAGCGGGTTAAAGAGCTGAGCTGCTGAACTTGTGGAACAAAGGGTTGCAGGTTCAAACCCCGGGAACGGCGTGAGCTACCGCTGTTAGCTCCAGCCTCTGCCAACCTAGCAGTTTGAAAACATGCAAATGTGAGTAGATAAATAGGTACTGCTCTGGCGGGAAGGTAACAGCGCTCAATGCAGTCATGCCGGCCACATGACCTTGGAGGTGTCTACGGACAACGCCGGCTCTTCAGCTTAGAAATGGAGATGAGCACCAACCCCCAGAGTCGGACACGACTGGACTTAATGTCAGGGGAAACCTTTACCTAATGTACTTTTCGTGTTTTAAATATGGTGGAGGCTCCTTCTTTGGAGGCTTTGAAACAGGGGCTGGATGGCTATCTGTCGGGGGTGCTTTGAATGCGATTTTCCTGTTTCTTGGCAGGTGGTTGAACTGGATGGCCCACAAGGTCTCTTCCAACTCTATGATTCTATGATAGTATTAATTGCTCAGAGGCCTAGAGATATTTGTGGGTTTTCCACTTTTGTGCTGTTCCTGCACATCTCTGGGCTTAAAATGGAAGGAGGGACTTATAATAGGTACTACGCAAGGAAGAATCGAATGCTGACTAATTTGAGGGTTTTTTTCTAGCTGATTATGTGCATAAAACACAGAAATCCCTCTCAACGGTATTTTGAATACCCCTTTATTTTTCCTTTCACACTGTGTGAATAATCTTGCATCATTTGACAGTTGTTTTATTTGTATTTTTAATTTTTCATTTCAAACCTTTGCTAAAATGATTAAAATTAATCTAAGGACCAAACAATCTAATATTGTTACTAGCACTTTAATGGTTGAATTGGGCTGCAGCTGGGATGCTGTTTCATTCATTTTTATGGCAATTTGTACTGTGTTTTATTGATTTTTGAACTGAGCTTTTTAAATAATGTGTTGTTTTTATCTTAACTGATGTTGTCATTGTTTAATATGGAATGTAATTTTACCTCTATTTTATGTATTATGGCACTCGTATGTGCTTCTGTAAGTCACCCGAGTCCTTCTGGGAGATGGTGGCGGGGTATAAATAAAGTTGTTGTTGTTATTATTATTATTATTATTATTATTATTATTATTATTATTATTTAAAATATTTTTTCCCTGTGAGGTACAAAATATAGTGTTAGGTATGTCCCTAATAAAGAAAGCACATTTCATCTCTTTTGAGAGCACAGCTCAACATTTTTAAAAGAACAAACTTCAAAGTATACACCTTTTCCCTTTGTTTGCAAACAAATTTCTTTGGAGATAATAAATAGCACTTTGTTTTCTTCTTCTTCTTCTTTTTTACAAAAAGACTTCCAAGCTTATTTGTAAGTACCACTATATATTGTGCAAAAGAGGTGTGTAGCAGTTTAGTTACTCTGGGCTCAAAGCTAGAATAGATAACCTATCATTTTCTTCACTTCTGATCTTCACTTAAAAGAATTCTTTCCACTGTAGTTTGAAAGAAGGCATATGGTTTGAAGTCTGGCTGGAAGAAAGGATGTAAAGATGTATATGCAATTTTTCTTAAGCCTTGACCTAAAGGTATCTTAATACAGAGATGCTATCAAAAAAAAACTGGTGACACAAGATTTTTCAAGCAAGGTGAGAGAAGAAAATCAGGATTATTTGGCATCTGTACAAAGCAGAATACAGCATAGCCAATGCAATATGACATGGTGATAGAAAGCAGTAGAAAATACTCTTGTAAGGTTTGTTGTTTCAGGAAATCCATATTGCAATAGGAGATAGATAAATTAAGTTTACTTACATTTCAACAAACTAGCCCCTAAAAATGGCCTGATGGATGCTTCCTTTCCAGATAGAGAGATAAAGAATTAACTAACTTTTGGAAGAAGGAAGAAATGAGCACTACAGGCAAAGGCAGTAAGAAGGTCTGTAAGAAGGCTTGAGATCAACAAAAGAAACAGTGAAGTGTCTTGTTTTGGTTTAGATGATAAGAAACCTTTACAATACTTTACAAAATAAAAAGTGAACTGTTAACTGTGCTTTTTTAATAATCTAATTTGCTGGGAGATGTGGAGCTATGCATGTGAAGGAAGGGCATGAAGGCTGTAACTACTAGCTTCTGTTTTTCTCATACCCAGTTTCTCTAAAGTTTGGAAAGCCCCAGAGCATCATCTTACCACTGCTCAATTATGGATGACTTCAACTTGGCATTACATTAATTGTTGTTATAAGTAGCTCTCCAAGGTCTGCCAACTCCTTTCACTTCCAAGGGATGGCAAAGATGATGTGTTTTGAATTGCTGGAAAGTGAGCATTGTTGGAAAGTGAAAGACAAAGTAGCTACTAGGGATGTGCGCTCCATTTTTTTGTGGGTTTTATTCCTGATATGTTTGGCTACATAAAGAGAAAGAGAGAGCAAGAGAGGGAGGGAGGCTGGAATGAGTACACTATGAAGAAAATGATGCTTCTGCCTCTTCACTTGGTGCTTCCTTGCCACAACTTTGTGTTTCTATCATTTTAAAGTTGATCTTTCTTTTTCTTTTTACTGTTCCATGTGAATGTGCACATTCTGTCTTGCTGTTATATTGGCCACACACATTTTGTTCCCTCAAATGTGCTTCCTTGCCACAACTTTGTGCTTCTACCATTTGGAAGTTGATATTTCTTTTTTATTGTTCCATATAAATGTGCATTTATACATTATTTGTTATTTTAAAGTACATTTTCTTATTTCAAAACACGTAACAAAAACGGGGTTGGGGGTTTGGGGGCTGGAACTGATTAATATCATTTCAATGTATTTCAATGGGAAAAATCTCTTTGAGATAAGAGTGCTTTGAGTTAAGAACTAATTAAACTCTTAAGTCAAGGTATCACTGTGTGTGTGAGTGTGTGTATAAGTGACCGTGTATTTTAACTGTATTGTATGCTGCCTTGAGTCATGTGGCAGGTAACGAAGAAGAGGAAGAGGAGGAAAAGAGGAAGAAAAAGAATAAGACATGTGGGGACTGATAAAATTTCATTTAAGGATATTAATATGCATTCCTTCATTCCCTCCTCCTATAACTATACAACCATATTGAAAACAGTATTATTTTTGAAAAACAGAATATATCCAACACTACAATTACTGTATTTTTTGACATATATGACGAATGGGCATATAAGATGACCCCCAACTTTTCCAGTTAAAATATAGTTTGGAATATACTCGCAGTATAAGATTACCCCTCTTCCAACGCACACCAAATAAAATACTATCAGTGCAGTAGCGCAAACACACCTCTTTGACCTGCCTGGCCTGCCCTTGTATCCTATTACCATACCTCCTTCTCTGCCTCTCAGATCTTGCACATGTGCGGCTGCGGCATTCCACTGCAGTCCTCAGGAGCAAGATCTGAGAGACAGAGAAGGAGGTACGGTAATAGGATACCGGGGGGGGGGGGGGAAGCAAACAGGTAAAAGAGGCTTGTTTTTCTGGGCACAGCACTGCTCTATCTCTTTTTTTTTCCATACCCTGTGTGTCCCAGACGCTTGCAGCTTGCTCTGCTCTTCACTTCCACCTCCCCGGTGAGGCGCCCCCTCACTTTGTCATTGGGACCGCATTAAGTCACTTCTTTCCACGAATCCTGGTGAGTGGATTTTCTTCTCCCTACTTGTACAGCGCCACCCTTGCTGCTTTCATATAATTGCCGCATATGACAGGGATGCGGCTGTGGCCGGTTTTGAGCTCCTCCCACCATATGCGGCAACCGCAGACTCTCCAGTCTGATTCGGAAGTTTCAGCACCTGCCCTATAAGATGATACCCGGAGTATAAGATGACCCTCAACTTTTGAGAAGATCTTCCTGGGTTAAAAAGTAGTCCTATATGCCAGAAAATACAGTATATCACTCTGATGTCCTTTCCCGTGACAATTTGAAATATGAGCTATTTACAAGGTAAATTTTTCTCCACAATGACATTCATTAACATTAACACTGAGGAAAAATACAATCTCAATTAATTACAGTGTTGTTAATGTGCCATTAATATGTTAGTTTTAAATTCTTTAAAATCTGTTAAAATTATATTATTATTATTATTATTATTATTATTATTATTATTATTATTATATAAATACTTTATTTCTAGACCACCCTCTCTCCTCAGAGGGGCTCAGGGCAGTTTACATACATATAAAAAGGCAAACATTCAATGCCATAATTACATCACAAGATATCAAAAAATGAGAAATGATACTAACAGACTTATTACAATATATCAGATTAAAATATTTATTTTATTTATACCCCACTTCATCTCCCTCAAAGGGGACTCAAAATGGTTTAACATAAAAGCATCAGCATAGCCATTTAAAATATGCAAATATGCAAACATTAAAACAGAATTATATATTAACAGTATTAAAAAAATTTCCAGTTAAAAATCATTAAAACAAATTCAAAGTTAAAAACCAAAGCACCCCCTGAATTGATCTTAAGTACCTTCTTCTTTAAAAGCCTGTCTAAATATAAAGGTTTTAGCCTGCCACCAAAAGAACAGCAGGGAGGTGTCCATTCTGGCTTCCCTGGGCAGGGAGTTCCAGAGTCGAGGGGCAGCCACCAAGAAGGAGCTTGAGATGGAAGTGGGACTGGGCAGGTTCGTACAATGGGATGCGATCCTTGGCACACAAATAAACAAGTTAATGCAAAGCATTGATTGCCACTCAAGAATTGAATGTTTTAAGCAAGTTAGAATTTTATTGAATTGAGGGGTAACATTATTTTTTCACAATTTCCCCCAAGCTCTGTAAATGTGCCAAAATCTCGTGTTGTTCAACAACAATGGATTGACATTTTTGAAAATGGAATGCTAGGTTACGTAATGTACAATAAATGTGCTTTTTAACGGCATGGTTACTATACTAGCAGAAATGTCAGTTTTGAAGACATTTACCCCACAAAACATACACTTTATACCATTATCACTTACCTTGGCTAACCAAATTTAAATTTGCATTCATGATACCAACAAAATGAACACAATTCAGATTTTGAGATATATTAGAACTACTCCACCCAAGCAGCTGAAGGATGTGGTAGTTTGTAATAGTTGAATGGACTTCATTAAGACTTCATTTTTCAAGGCTCCTCCATACTTAAACCAAACCAAAACAAAGCCCAAAATCTGCATGCAGAAAACTAATACACAAGGGAGTATGGTTCAAGCTCAATCCTCTCTTTCCAGTGTTTTAATTTTTTTAAGGTTTCAAATTCATAAGAAAGCAGGAAAATGTGACACCTACCCTGTTTCCCCTAAAATAAGACATCCCCAGAAAATAAGACCTAGTAGAGGTTTTGCTGAATTGCTAAATATAAGGCCTCCCCCGAAAGTAAGACCTAGCACCGTTTGTGTTTGGAAGCATGCCCGCCGAACAGAACACCAGAGCATGCAGGATTGGTAAATGTATGCACCATAGATTGTTGTACATGGAAATAATGGTAGTAACAAGAAATTCTTGATAGGATTCAGTTTGTCTGGTTATGCTGGTTTGTGATGACAACTACTGTACAGTATATAATAAATGTTCATTTTTTTGTTCAACAATAAATGTGAATTCTTCTTCATGGAAAAATAAGACATCCCTTGAAAATAAGACCTAGAGCATCTTTGGGAGCAAAAATTAATATAAGACACTGTCTTATTTTCAGGGAAACATGGTAACTTGGAATAGGCCACTTAACTATCTTGTCAACAAAAATCAATGGGAAGAAAATTAACAGTGACTTTACTTTAGGATTTTTGAGAGAA
The DNA here is from genome assembly GCF_035594765.1 of Anolis carolinensis. Lineage (NCBI taxonomy): Eukaryota > Metazoa > Chordata > Lepidosauria > Squamata > Anolidae > Anolis > Anolis carolinensis. The sequence continues at coordinate 251,314,654 of NC_085842.1, read as the reverse complement.
ACTATTACATTTATCTATATAAAAAAGTTTGCTCAAAAACCAAATACTTCTATAATGTCTGTTTTCTTGTGCAACTGCTGTGACGAAATGAAAAAGCATGTGTAGTCCACGTATGATCAGCCCACACACTGCCTTGGTGGAGAAAGAAAATACGCCAAGCAGATGAACAAATAATTTACTCTTTGTAGTTCAGAACAACATATTTACAATCATGTGGTCAGTGGCATCGACTCACTTAATGTCCTTTTATGCGAGATTTAAAATGATCTTTCTCTGTCCATGTGGAGAATCTCCCTCCAGCAGCTCATGAAGCAAGAGCACACTTCAAAATCTGTTCAAAATCTGTCTTTCTCTGCTTCTCTCATCATCTCTCTCTGAGCACCTGCATAGCTCAAGCCTGAAAAATGTAACAGTATCCAAAAGTCCCAGTATCATCCAACTCCCCAGGCATGGCCCAACCAATCAGCTTCATGCATCTTATTTTGCAGCTGACACACACACACACATTAACTGATTTCTTGCATGCTCCCACAACTGCCACTCGTTATTATTTAACATGCCAAAAGTATACCACAATCTAAGCTTCAAACTCAGTCCAAAATTTGAATGTGCTCATTGCCAGAACATATAATTCAATTCTATTTCTCCCATTTTCAAAAACACACACAAACTTATATACAATTAACGGGAGGAAATACACATATAAAATCTCATACAAAATCCAAGAGAGGGGAAATCAGTGTACTCACATGTATCAGGCTTGAGCTGACTGTTTGTGATCCCAAAATACTGGGGATTTTCAATGACAGGAATCTTTGTCATGCCAATAATCACAGCATCGGGGCCACCCTCAGAAGACGACGGGGTGTTGCTTCCATTGGAGATGTGATGGAGAGGACTTGCCGAGTCGTCGTCATTGCTGATAACTGAAGAAGGACCTACAGTTAGAAACAAAGATTCCCCTGTAACTCGACATCACTCTCCCCTCCCTCTGCCATCATCTTTGGTATTCACCATTGTGACTAAAATGCAATATAATTCAAAATATAGCAGAAGCTTTGATAGTAGGTTGTTATATCAAGCCTCTTAGATGACACTCACTGTATCATCTGCACCACCAAGGTACCATAATGGTCAAAGACATTGTATCTCCTGCTTCCTAGGGTGCACCCTAGGAATTAGAATTAGAATTAATTAGAATTAGAACTGTAGAATTAATGCAGTTGAATACCACTTTAACTGCCATGGCTCAATGCTATGGGATCCTGGGAATTATAGCTATACCTTCTCTGCCATCATCGAACTAGCGTTCCCGTGATTCTACAGCATTGAGTCATGGCAACTAAGCTGGAGTCAAACTACATTAATTCTACAATAGATGCATCCCTAGTCTTAGCTTCAGTTGATAGGCCTCTGGCCATTCAAGACAATTAATGCCACCTCTGCAACATGATGTTTTGCATGCCTTAGAAGAGATCATTTAATGCTGCAGGAGTCTACCATATTACCATGAAGCTGTGGACAAGTCTACATCGGGACCACCAAATGCAGCATTGCCCAAACATGGATCAAGGAAGATGAAAGCCACTGCAGACTAACTCAACCAAAGAAGTCAGCCATAGCAGAGCACTTGATGTACCAATCTGGACACAGCATATTATTTGAGAACACAGAAATGCTGGACCACTCTAACAACTCTCATGTCCAACTACACAGAGAAGCCATTGAAATCCACAAGCATGTGGACAATTTCAATAGAAAGGAGGAAACCATGAAAAGGAACAAAATCTGGCTACAAGTATTTAAAAAAACCCTCTAAAATCAGAACAGTAAATAAAGAACAACACTCAGAAAACAGGGGAATTCCAGACAGGAAACAATCAGGGCTAGCTAACATCTCCCAACAAAGGAGTCCTCCAGGCAGGAAGCAGCCAGGCTTTGAAGCTGCCAGGTTATTCAATCAAGCTGGCCAATTACAACATTCACATTTACCTCAGACAGACAAGAGTTTTTTCTCCCACCCTGGACTTTCCACAGATGTATAAACCTCACTTTCCTAGTTTCCAACAGACCTCACAACATCTGAGGATGCCTGCTATAGATGTAGGCAAAACATCAGGAGAGAATGCTTCTGGAACATGGCCATACAGTCCAGAAAATTCACAGCTCACAGCAACCCAGGAGGCAGCTTCTTGGATAAGATCCTTCAAAATTTGGAGTAAAACTAGAAGTGGATCACCGCTGCCTCATTGGTATGGAAGCTGTCCACAACCATGGACACTAAGGCTGCATCTACACTGCCATATAATGCAATTTCAAACTGCATTATATGACAGTATAGATGGGGCCTAAGTTCAACCTATCATTCTTCCAGATCCAGGAAGCACTTTTACTTATTTCAGTCACCAAAAAGTCTGAGCATTCAGGGGTTAATCAGAAGCTGAAAGTGAAGAGTTTCTGAATAAACTGAAGCCTTAACTGTGTGTTTTGAGATTCTCTGTGTACAAGGTATACTATCGCAAAACGTCAAAAGAAATTCAAAGAACTTCAAGAGGGGGAAAATTATATTTTCCATTTTATTTTGTTAAAGCAGCTGTTTGCCTTGTGATGCTGATCTTGCATGAATTTCGATATTAGGATGCCACTAGGACAACAACAAAAATGAATTTATCTACACGGAAAGAACGGTTCTTTATATTTTAATATACATTTGCTGTGAAGGTCTGAATTCATCTTACGATTACAGCTCAGTAAAGCCCCTTAGATATATAATTTAACAGAGGCACCTTGAAGCATTCTGCAGCTTCAATGTTCTCATTAATATATGAAAATACTTTTATCATATGCTCTTTCCTGTCACATATACATTGGGCAGAAATGCACATTAGACATGGGAGAGTGGCAAAAAAATAGAGTGAAGACTTTGCCTGCTTTGCATATACACAATTGTCACCCTTACTTTGAGATGGGAAAATTTGCTTTTAAAACTTCAGCATAATCCCTGGAATCCAAAAAGTAATATTCCCATGTTACCACCTAACACCATATTTATATATTTCTTTGAGAAGAAGGCGGTGGAAGAGGAGGAAGAAGGGGTTGAAAGAAAAAACAAGTTTTAAAAGCTCAGTATTTTCCATTCCTACGCATAGTACTGTAGTGGTCTATTTAAAGTGGGGATACGAAGGATGTACAACTTTGCTTACTCTAAACTCACAAAATAATAATGAATTCCCCAGTGAGCAACATGTGGAAAGCAAAACATGCTGCAGGTTTTGTCTTTCACATTTCAGAACTCTTTTAATAAATTCCATGTCAAAAACAAGGTGTTTTTTATGCAAACAATGCCTATAGAAATTGTATGAAAAGAGTTCTGGTCATTTAATTCCTGCTGCAAGATGAATGGACTAAAATGATTGGCTATTTTTTTTTCCAAAAATGAGTAAATTTGCCCATATTCTATTCACTCTTAGTAGGATGTAACTCATTATATTGGTCCCCCAAAGGACTATAAAAAGTGCAAACAACTATATCAGCTTGTATCAACAAATAGGTTTTGTTAGCTTTCATTTTACAAAGAGGTATTTTGTAAATAGAATATATTTCAATTTCTGTTTAAGATCCAGGCACCTCAAATATTTCTCATAAAGTGAATCTTCACTATAGTACAGGATATTGTAGGAAAACCTTTCCTGCCTTCTACTTGACTCTGCGAAAGCTACAATGAATCTCAGCGGGAACAGAGAATGTTTAGAGGTCTGACAGTTGATGACTCGAGGTGCATCTACACTGCAGAACTGATGCAATTTGACACCACTTTAACCGCCATGGCTCAATGCACCCATAGTGTCTGTTAATCAAGAATCCTCACCAACTCTAACCTGTCCTCCATGTTGTTTGCCCTTTCTTGCATTTTGGTGGGTTTGTTGTTATAAATTCACCATACGACTGCAGAACAATTTAAATAATTTTACAAACCAACCTCTCTAAACTCAGCACTCTTTAGATTCCCCCATCACTCCCAAACATGGGTAATGCATGCCTGAGATGGTGAGAATTGTATTCAAGCACAAACAAAGAAGTTCCAGGTTAGAGAAGGTTGGTAATAAAGCATGAACCTAAATTAAAACTATTGGCCATCAGTATCTTAAAAGCTGGCTGGCTGACTGGAAGGTTTTGGGAGCTATAGTCCAACAAAGTCACTGTTTCAACCTTTCAGCATTTCAGTCCAAGTATGTGTTTGCCTAATTAATATTAGGTATTGCTGAGTCCTTATAGTAAATACATGACTCAGGTCATTCGCCTTATCCGGGCTTTCCTTATATATGTGCGTACCCAATGAACCACTTCATGCATAACAACTCTCCCATTGAGATGAATGTCAGATAAAACTTATGTGCTTCTCTCTGCTGGTTCTGCAGAACTTTCTCTGACAATTATTTCAAAGCAAAAAGACACTCAGTGCTTTTATACAGGGGTAAAAACTGTGCTTTTAATCAAAGCCATAATAAATGGCACAGGAGTAGCAGCAACAGGGGGGGAAATATTGAAACAAAAATAATGGTTGCATTTTAATATTTTCAAAGAAGATCATAAAATGCTCCAAATGAAACAGTGACAATGAAGGCGCTGAGTGAGAGCTTTCAGACTCCGTAATACTTATTTTGTTTTCAAGTTGCATTTGTTATGTAATTAACAGATGGCAAGTTTCTGTGTGTCAGAAGACATCTAAATTTGCACCTTTTTAAATGCCTCGTTTGTCAATTCCCTTGATAAATGTGAGTAAACTGGTGTACAAACTGTTTTAATGCTTGCTTATCTGACAGACCAGCTATTAGGCAGACTGCTCAATCTCATTTCCTTAATGCATGTCAAAATCACAACGCAGTTAAAGGCTAGCATGATGGAGCCAACGCTTAGCCAAACAACCAAATAGATGTGTGGGATTTCAAGAACCCAAACAAATTTTAGGAAAGCGATGTGAAATTGCTCTGTGTGAACTGGGAGGAGTTCCCACTGTCTTACTATCTCTTCCTTATGTGTGGGGTGAACCTGTGGAAACAAAGAACCATTCTCATATCTGTATTTGACTTAAAGAGAGGGAGGGCAGCTCTTTCCCAGCCCCAGAAAACACCATTAAAGGGTTGCCATAAGTTGAAAACAACTTAAAGGTACACAATAACAAGAACAGCAACAACCAACAGCAACCGACAGCAACAGGGCGGTTCTTTACTTGCCAAAAAAACAAACTCAACCACTTTTCAACACTGGCTTTGAACAAGTTACCCTCTCTCACTGTCAGAGGAAGGCAAAAGCAAACCCACTCTGAACAAATCTTGCCAAGAGAATCCCATGCTAGGTTCATCTTACCTTGGAAATGACTTGAAGATCACCATTACCACTACCAGCAACATTATTTACTTTAGTCAGAATTCTGTCGTGATGCACTATGCAGGTAGCTGTACTTTTTACAGAATTAGATTTGTAAACTAATAGAATCATGGAGTTGGAGGAGACCACATGGATCATCTAATGCAACTCCCTGCCATGCAGGAAGAACACAGTCAAAGTACCCCTGAAAGGTGGGTTGTGATGAAGGACAGATATAATCTTCTAGATTTCAGCAATAATGTTTTATTTCCTTTATAGCAGGGATAGGCAACTGTACAAGGGCCAGGACCCAAGTTTCACCAATAATAACCTGTACTAACCACACCCAACCAGCCTGATGGCACCAGAAGTGAGGCAAGACCACTTCTTGCTGCCATTTTCTAGCATTTAGCTATTATTTTGAAGGTTTGGAGACTCTGAGGGGAGGTGTGTGTGTGTGTGTGTGTGTGGATTAAACAGCCATGTTTGTGCATAGTTTGGCTATTTGGAGCCACTTTCCAGTGAAAACAAATCATGCAAAAGTCATCCAAGGATTTTTTTAAATATTGAAGCAGTTCAGTGTGTGTGTGGGGGGGGGGGGAGGGTCTCCAGAGGAATTTCGAGAATGAGCCTCAGCACCACATAAATCTCATAGGCCAAAACTTCCCCAATCCTGTTTTACAGCCACTGTACTGGTAGCTTTATTTTTTCTTCCACCTGTCACCAATGTTTCAATAATTACACCAACATACCATACTAAGAGAACTAGCATTGATGTTTGTACAAACTCAGCTCTGTTTCATGCCACCCATAATTAGAAAGCTACCTTCAAAAAACAAACACATCTAGATAGCAACAGAAATCAAAAATAGGACTCAAATGTGGGGGACAAACTGATGTGGAATCTTTTTGTCTCACACAGTTTCTGAGAAGAGAACATTTCTGACTCGTGTGCCTACCAGATATATGTTCACCTCACACGCCAACATGTAGTCTAGTCAGAAGGACAGCAATTATCCCTTGCCAAGAATGCACAGATTGTGACTGGTCTTCACGTGGGTGTGGGAGTTGTGTGGAACTGTCTTCTGTTGCACACAGTGTGGAAGTACCACAAACATATATCATTTCCACCCCCACAAAAGCCCCACTCCCACACAGAAGGTACAATGGCTCACATTCCCAAACTGCCACTCCGGGGAGCCATCTGTAGCATCATGTGTTGAACGTAGAGTACTTTACTGGCCCACTAAATCATCTCAAAATCAATACTTTCCTACCTGCTATCACAGGAAATAAATGGAAAATTGAAATCCAGTAGAACTGAGTTCCATTTCTGTCACATTCACTGTCTCTTGCCCAGGAAATGCTGAAAGAACTTGATAAACCTGGGCTGTTAAGACTGTGTCACTTGCTCTTAAAATGTCAAATAGTAAAACATCTTATGCCATATGTCAAGACTGGCATGCTATGCAATTTTACCCTGTGCATGCTTACTCATGAGCAAACTTCATTGCATTCAATAAGACTTAGATTCCATCTACTTGGGCCACATACCCTCAACCGGGTCAAAGGGTGTCCAGACAACATTAGGGATTTCCAGTCCCCAACGTGGGTCCTAATGTAGAGTAAAATTGGTTAACTAAATTTTACTCATTAGCAAAAGTCACAGAATATTCTGGAGCTTCTTTACTTTTTGTTGTCCACATTGTCCTATGTTTCATAAAAATAGACATAGTCTTGGGCTGCACATTTTCTTAAAGATAAGCTCAACTGACCAAGGCAGGCTCTGCTTCCATGTAAAAATGTGCAGGATTTGTAGCTCATTCAGTGGCACTTTACAGTCTTTAATCCAGAAATTGCTAATCTAGTGCTTATAAAATACACCCAAACAAAAGCATTACATCTTGGCTTGTTTACCATCGTTGCCAGCAGACTTAGTCTGCCTTAGAAGTCGGGACTCAAAAGGGACTGCATTTCTTCAAAGACTACCTGCATTTTTGGCTCATCCTTTGCTCTTATCAGGTAAGAATATCTGTATTTATTTCCTCAACAGAAATATTCTGTTCACAGGGAACCCCCAGTGGCACAGTGTGTTAAAGCGCTGAGCTACTGAACTTGCAGACCGAAAGGTCACATATTCGAATCCGGAGTGGAGTGAGCGCCCGCTGTTAGCTCCAGCTTCTGCCAACCTAACAGTTCGAAAACATGCAAATGTGAGTAGATCAATAGGTACCGCTCCGGCAGGAAGGTAACAGCTCTCTATGCAGTCATGCCAGCCACATGACCTTGGAAGTGTCTACGGACAACACTGGCTCTTTGGCTTAGAAATGGAGATGAGCACCAACCCCCGAGTTGGACACGACTGGACTTAACGTCAGGGGAAAACCTTTACCTTTATCTTTTATTCTGTTTGCAATTTTGTAATGTATTCATTTATTTGCACACTTTTCCTAATGCAGTCTTTTTCTGCAATTTTCCCCATTGATTAAAATATATCTGCACACATTTACTAATGATGTACATTTTAGCTCTTCACACTTTAAAATTGTATGTATGATTCCATACATGCAAAATGTATGGCAGGTTCATTAATGCATATATTCTTGAATGAAGTACACTTTGTCTGAGATCCAGTGTAATGCTGGAGGAATAAAAAGTCCTGCTAGCAAAACCATGAGCTTGGGAAGATTGAAATAGTTGTTCAGCCAGATGGTGGGCAGTTCCAATATCTACAAACCAGTGACCCAAGCACTCAACCAACAAATGAACTTGCCCACTTTGCCATCCAAGTCAACGGAATAAAGGAAAGAGAACTGTTTGTACAAGAAGGTACTAGATTCCTTCTTATACAAGCTTGTATAAGGAAGTTGTGTAAGTAAGCATATTGCCACTTTCAGATCCAAGCCCCTGTCAAACAACAAGGTCCAAGGGAAATAAAATGTGTAATTTCCATAAGAATCTCAAAACCACAGAAATTATTTTACATCTCTAGTAAGAGTTGTTCTATTGTGTCCTGAAACTGGCATCTGTGTGCCAACTGAGTATCATGACTATAATACACACCCATCATGCATATATGGATACACAGGGTTCTACATGATGAAAAGCAATTTTCAAGATATGCTGCTATCCTGCATATGCATAAATTAGAAAATGCCCTTTTTAATGCATAAGGATGTAATTGATTGCAACCCATTCCTTTAGATTTTACTCACAGTGTGTTGAAAGGCAAAGAGACTTTGATTTGCTGCAAACTGTTCCAGAAGTACCAAGAATTTAGTTTATTTTGACTTGTCCTTCCAGACTTCTGTCAAGTTCTCACAGGACTGAGTTGAAGAGCTTATATATGGCATGTGCTGGGGAACTTGCTGATTGTCACACAGTGAAGTGGTGCTTAAAGTATTTCATGTCTGCCACATATGTTAATGATTTCTCTTGAAGATGAAAAAATTAGGATATACGTATTTACACTTCCATGTTCATTCTTTATCCTCTCCCTCCTTTTACATGAGCCTATATGACAGGGATGACTAGGAATGTGCTAGAAGCAGGGTCTTAGCTTATTTTCCATTGAACTTTTGCCATTAGGAATGAAAAAAGACACTTGTGAGATTTTCTGCCCCGAGTGCCAAAATCTGGCTGACATTTTGAATACTGTATGTCTTGATATCATTGGTGCAGGGTTCCCTCTTTGTCTTCTGCCCTAGACTGCAAAATGTGTTGAGCTGAACCTGGTTCCACGTGTGAGATTGACAAGATTTGGAAATACCTCCTTTGCATAAGCATGGTCATGGATGTTGAGAAGAGCCAAAAAAAAACCAACCAAAACTGACATGCTTTTTTCTCATTCAGTTTATCAGATGCTTGATAAGATGATGTTTGAATATGTTTCAGAACAAACATATCATATTTTTATGTATTTCCATTTGGAGGAGATACAGCTGTATCCTCATAACCTTAGGGAAGAGAGATGAAAAGGAGAGGTTGCAACATTGTACAGTTAAGCTATTTTCACACCTCTCCTTATATTGGTTGTTAGGTCTTTTCTGACTGCACAATATTTTAAAGTCCTCAACACTGATCTGGGTTTTGGCAGCATCTCTGTTTTGTGACTGTAATTTTAAGCATATTACCTCTTTAAACATCAGCTTATAGCAGCGGTTCTCAACCTATGGGTTCCCAGATGCTTTGGCTTCAACTTCAAAAAAACAGTTGGTAAACTGGCTGGGATTTCTGGGAGTTGTAGGCCAAAACACCTGAGGACCCACAGGTTGAAAACCACTGGCTTATAGGAACAAAGAAATGGTCCATGATGTAACAATGAGTAACTGGAACATGTTCAGGAGAATTATTCACACACTATGCACTCAGCTGCATGCTCTCATTTGTCAAGGTAATGGATCATGTAACATTAAGCCACTGGACCCAGCTTTAAAAAAAAACTGCTGTATTTGCACCAGTAATTAACGAAGTTTCAGTTTTGTAGATATTGATAAGAGAGTATTCTCATTCTGCTTGATCGTTGGCTGGGGTAGATAGGATTAATGAGAATTAAGGTTCAGTAGCACAAAAAGAGCCACAGGTCCTTTTGCCTTTATCTAACGTTACACGAGGAAGTGCTTGTTTGCCTTCATAAAAGAGCTGTTTAGTCCTGAAAGATGTCAATTTTATCCCATTAAGTCCTCTGGATAGCCTGCCAAAGTCAGGTATATCTACAACCCAGGAAGAGGAGGATTCCCTTTCGATTCCTTGACAGGAAATGGTTTGTTTGTGTGTAACGTTCAAGGAAAATACTTTTAGGATTTTTCTTATTCTGAGCTCAGTGGGAGTCCGTATTCAAGGACACAGTTCATGAACCTTGCCGGAATGAAACACCACTTTCTGCATCTTTCATTTCATCTACCAGGCCATTGTCATGTTACACCTTTTTGTCTGACACAGAAAATCAATTTTTCCAGGGCTTTAGGGAAAAACAGTGCTCTGCCTTGCAGTTTGACTTTGATGAAGAGGAAATGCACTGGAGTGACATTTTTTAGTGTTCTTCACATCAAGTAAGTATCTGGGAGGGCAATGAAACAGTTGTGTTTTGTTCCTAGGTACTAAATAATCAGCAACGAAATCATAGGGTCCTTGGTGCTAATTTAAACATGCCTTCAACCAACCCTTTAAGAATAAAGCAGTCTGTATCATAAATGCTGTTTCTAGTAAATGCACTAACTCCTTTGGGAGAGTGAAAAGCAAGCCACTGCTACTGAATATACACGGATGTTAACGACTTGCATTTTATTATTGCTTTGCCACCAAAAGAGCTCACAGCTGCACTTTTCATTTTGGAATAGTTTCATTTCTAGAAAGCAACTGCTGAAAACAATAAGGTTTCCATGAATCGAAGATCTCCTCTTCATATTTTATTGTCTTTTCTTACAGACTTGTTTTAATTGTTCTAAAAGTTTTCCATACATAGTTATTTTGTACCTCTTGATACTAAGTCTTGTAGTTCAATCTATGGCAACTCTGAAGGAAAGGGACCAGAGAAATAAACTTTAGACTTATCTTTTTTGATGGGCTTTATGGGAGATGGCAACTCCTCAAATTTCCCAATCAGTAGCTATGTTGGCTTGGAGAACCTATGACCTGTATAACAAATAAAATGACTTTTTCCATTATGTTGGAAACACTGACAGTGTATGAGGTTCCTCATGGCTTGAATTCAATTTGTCCAAAATTTTCTAGGGGAAAATGAAGGAAATTTGCCTATGTGTATTATTATTCCTGATGCTTCTTAAATATAAATGTGCTCTGTTGGGATTTTTTTTAAAAAAAAAATAACAAATGCACATACAATTGGCCCTCATATCTAAGGATTAATTATCCACAGATTCAACCACATCATAAAAATATTTTTTAAACCTAAGAACCAAACTTTGATTTTGCCTTTTTATATAAAGGACACAGTTTTACTATGTCCCTGCATATCAGTGGTTCCCAACCTTTTTTTGACCAGGGGCCACTTTGAGCAGGGACCATTTGATCAAGTACCACTCTCCAACATTAGTACCAAAAGGGTTATGAATACGTTTTTGGTAAACTTTAGGTTTGGTTTGGTTATTTGGGGTGCTGATTCAGAAAATTGCATTGGATAGACCACATCAACTCTAGTTTCTGATACAGAACATATGCCACCCAGTAGTCGCCATCTACTCACCCACAGAAAACCATATTTAATAATCTAGACCTGATGTGGTCTATCTAATGCAATGGTCAGCTCTGCGGAAAGGAGTGGAAATAAAATAACTAAAATAAATAAATAAAGAAGAAGAAGGTTCGCGGGCCAGATTTTTGTTCTCGAGGTCCACTGCTGGGCCACGGCCCACAGGTTGAGAACCACTGCTGTATATAATGGCGTTTGAGCACCCATAGATTAGGTTCTGGAACCTAATCCCAGTGTATACCAAGGGCCTCCTGTACGTAGCTGCAAATCATATGTAGCTCTGCTTTTGTATATTTCTTATGTGAGAGACATAAAATGTTTATTTGGAGATGAGCATCAGATGTGTCAGCAAGCAAAAGAAAAACAACACAGTGTGGTATAGGATCTGAGTTCCAGACTAAAAGTCTGGAAGATGAGGGTTTGAATCCACACTCAGCCACAGAAATCTCTTGGGTGATCTTTGAGTAAGTCACACACTCTCAGTCATAGAAGAAAGCAATAGTCAACCCACTTTGAGTAAATCTTGCCAGAAAACCCAATAAGAGTTGGAAGGCACTCAAGAACAACAGTGTGAGCAAACTAGTAAATCTCTGTGTTTTAGTCTAAGCTATAAAGGATGTATTCCTAACGTAAGTACCTTGAGAAGTCTATTTCAAAAATAAAACCTCTGGTCATCCTTCAGCTTCAAGATGAAGGTAAGCATGTGTGCACATCTGGCAGAGCTGCGGCTAATTCAACTTCACTTACTTGATCCTTCTACCCATGCAAATGAAACATTAAGAGAGCTGTAGTGTTCTTCAAGTTTATGTTTGTAGGCAATTTGAAATTTTCAGCTAGCTCAATGACCAAGAAGAGATAATGGTTTCCTTATGCCCCTTTAGCTTCGGAGTCTGCAGTTATTAATGGGTCAATTTGATACAGCTTATTTTATTCTCACAAAGTGCAAAGTGTTTTTTGTATGTGTATCAAGGACCATAAATGACAACTGTTTCATACCTACATGAAAATCCAAGCAATCAATTCTTCATCAAAAATGAATTTGAAATAAAATCCCCAAATCTTCTGGGTTCATGCTGAGACAAAACTGAGGAGTTGTGCCAGAGTAGGCATTAAGGACTTGCACAACTTGGCTCACACCACCACAAGAATATGAAATATTACCTCAATCTATCTATGTCTAGAAGACACTGCTCAAGTCCTAACATTCTGTTAGTGGCTGGCGTTAACAGATTGTTTGGCACAGTTTATGAGATCTTAGCAGCTGTTATACATTTGAGATGGATGCAGAACTGAGCAATTTCTAACTATTCTAAGTAATAAATAATACTTCATCCAGTCAGCATGGCCCTGACATTGCCTCCCCCCCTCCCCAAAAGGGAATACATGAAACAGAAGAAAAGAAACGATTCTACACAACTTCCAGGTAGTACATACAGTGCCGCACCTGGACATCATTTTACAGCACACAACTTCCAAAATCTGTTGGATGAATAGGTCTTCAGGTTCATTCCCTCAAATGAAAAGTTGGGAAGACAATGCTACTAGATTCCTAAAGGGTAGCTTGTCAGTATACCCTCAACCTCAGCTGCTTTCACCTCTTCCATTCCTACCAAGGCTGGTCTGGATCTGTGTGGGTGGGCTCTTGGAGTTGCTTCACCTAATACAACTTACAAAGTCCGTTCGGAGACAGGAAACAAGTTCCTCTGCAGAACAGGAAAATAAAGAGAATGGATCTCCAGGCCTGTGACTGGTTCTTGGAGAAACAGCCTCACTTATTATGTGTAGGGATGAACAAACCATATGAGAATGTTGCCACCAACAATTTCTTGAATTACAGTCTCATTTGACTTCAGACTGTTATTTAGGTAATGTTCAAGAAATGAATGTAAGAAGCTGCATCTGACCCCAAGCCAATACCCCAAAGAAGAGGATCAGAATCCAAAATGACTTTAACAAATTAGAATTGGGACAAACTTAACAAAATTAATTTCAACAGGGAGAAATGCAAGGTACTACACTTTGACAATAAAATGAACTGCACAAAAATAGGATGGGTGATCTCTGGCTTGAAAACAGTCCAAGTGAAAGGGATTTAGATGTTTTTGTAGACAACAAGCTGGGCATGTCATCAGTATGCAATGGCAGCTAAATAGGCCATTGAATGTTTGCCCTATTTTAAAAAAGAAATCACTCTTTTCTGAGTAGGGTGGCAAAAGGCAAGAGCACAGTTCATCCCTGAAGAACCTAAAAAACACACCAAGTCCTTCTAATCTCTCCTCTGTTTATGGAATGCTTTGCTGGGAACATGGCAAGGGCAAGTCCAAAGGTGCTTTTCTCTCTGTGTGAAATGAGCCTCAGCTTATCCATGGTCGCATCGAAATCCATTATGCTGGCCCCAAAACCTGTTCTCAACTTATACATGAAGTTGACCTATACAAGTACAGGAATATACTCGTAAGCCCATTTGTGTCTGTCTTCTACCCACTTTAGAAACAAGCCAATCTGTGCGGCTTTGTGCTTTCTACTCTAGTTGTCCATGTGAACGCCATGAGGGTCCAATCATTGGCAGCACTCAGCATTCTGTAGTGCAAAGCCTATGTTCAAAAATATGAATTACCATATGTTCTGCCTGCACTTTGACAAAAAAGTAAATAATAATAACATAAATTTTCAGGTTCCTTTGAAGAAAATATTTGGCCCAGTTCTTTTCTTAAAATCAATTTTAGGAAAGAAATGAAGCGGCAAATGGACTCCATCTGGAAATCTTTGTGTCCTTCTGCTGTTTACCATATAAGGCTGGTGCTCTGAAGGGATTGACATTGGCCTAAGTCATACAAGACATCGCCTAAATGATTGGAAACTGGGCAATGGTTGTGGGACCACAGCTTCTCCTAGTAAAATTAAAATTTCAATCATGCCATCACAACACTCTAGAAAAGAGGCTTTGTTCCAACATCTGCAAGGGAAAATGGATGGTACTTTGCTCCCAAAACATAAAAGATCATTCCTCATTTAAAACTACTAAATCATTTTGATGTTTGCAAATCTTGCTCTTACTGGTCACTTATCTATATTTAGAAAGAGCGAGAGGGCAAGCAAGGAACTATTGGGCAGTCATGGCTAATATGAATAATATATTCTAGTTAATCTTCCCAGAAATGACTAGATAGTCAGAGTTACCAACTCTTCTTGTGTCATAACAGTTAAACAAGACACAAAAACTCTCAATTGAGGTCAAATTGAGCCAATGAACACAAATACATTTAAGCTATTTTGCTGCAAGATATTTCATTACATTACGTTTCCCCGCTGGATTTTTATTTGACACATGTAAATGTTGCTGTTAATATTTCAACTATACTTGAAAAAAGATGGCTTAATGAGGGCTGGCAGCTCCTATGTCAGTGGGACAATGATTTCCCCCCAGGTTTGAGTCTAAAGGAGTTGACATGCTGGGAGATAGGACTCAGCACCGTTTCAAAGTTCAAACTAAGAGCCAGGGGAGACTTACTACTTTACAGAAATAGAAGCCACTCAGCATCTGTCGCTCTCCATAAAAGACTGCTCAGAATATGCAAAACGCAGACCACATTTTTGTTATAGAATGGAGTGATATTATCATTACCTACCAAATAATATGAGACCAGAACAATCCATGTGACATATGAAGTAAACTGAACTGCTGAACACTACAGTAGACTTCAGAAGCACAATCAACACTGGGATTGCGAGAGTTAAGTGCCTGCCAAGCTGCATTTTTGCCAGCAAGCCTACCATCAAGAGACCTTTCCCTGCTGCTCCCTGTCCCTCATAATTGTTGCATCCTTATAGCATTGACTGTTGTAACTATCTCCTTCCTCAACAGCAACAACGCCAATAAGAATGATGAGGGTTTAACTGAGGGCAGAACAAGGATGAGTGAGAACTTCCTGTGAGTTTGTTTTTGGTTGAGAAGTTGCCAAGATTTTTTCCCATATTTAGGAAGGAAACAACTTGACATTTAAAAATGCAAATGTAAGAAAAGCCAAAACTAACAGCTTCATTTATTCAGGCCCAGGGGGCTTTGGCTGTATACCGGTAACTCTTGAGCGTCTCGGTTTGAATTGCCATGTATTCAACCAAACTAGTTCTGAATAAGTATTAATATCTATGTAGTAGGCAGATAAAACCTGATCCATTCCATAGAAGAAACAGCTGTACTCATTGTTTTTAGACACTGCAAATGGGCAAGAATTTCATTTCCGTTTGTTTTTGAAGTATTCATCAATATTCATAAACTGCATTTAAAGCATGCAAAGAACTTAAAGGATATAAAGAACTTTTTAAAAAGCCCTGATAAAGACAAAACCTTGTGCTCTATCTGGTCAAAAGATGTAATAGTATTATACCTATTTTGTATATTTCAATACTCTATGGTCAATTTCTGCTAGAAGTGTTACATTTAGGAATCTCTAGGTCCTCCAACACAAGAGCTGCAATGGGGATCTTAGCGACTCCTAGAGATACCATATTAATCAAATCTACAAAAGTTAAACCCACAAATGTAGACAGCCAACGGTACACAGAGGTTTAGGAATGATTTTTGTCTCTCATCTTGGGTGGAGCTCATCACCGTGTCACAACAGCATTGTG
Organism: Anolis carolinensis; assembly: GCF_035594765.1. Lineage (NCBI taxonomy): Eukaryota > Metazoa > Chordata > Lepidosauria > Squamata > Anolidae > Anolis > Anolis carolinensis. The sequence goes on along the minus strand of NC_085842.1, from coordinate 251,298,444 downwards.
CCATTTGCACTTATCATTTTCAGCTGAAATCTGGATAAAGAAGCTTTTGGAATTGTCTGTGTGAAGGTCAGGGCAGTTCTCAAGATGGAAAATGGTTTGAACATCATGTTGAAAATGCATTCAACTTTGAGAAGCCCTGGAAGGCCTACCAGAGGCCAGTGGGGCTTGGGGGCTGTATGTGGCTCATATGGAGCATTATTCTTACCCACATTAACCCACGGAAGAGGCATGCTACCACAATTCAGAGCCCTAGATGTGTAGGTTAGAAACAAGTTTCCATCTGCATTCACCCCAGTAAGGGCACAGTTCAATGGAACCTGGATCATTTTGTGCACTAGAAAACATCTTTCATGCCAAAATAACTCCAGAAACCATTACGGGTAAAAGAGCTCATATAGACATTTGATACAGTGCACATACATGGATATGTACAGGACATCTTTGACACCTGGATACCATCTTGTAAATATAACCTTCCCAGAGGTACTTTCTTTGCCCAGAAGGGCAAGCAAAAATGAACTGGAAAACTGTGTGAACAAAGCTTCTGGCTTGAAGAAATGATCAAAGAAATCGAACCTAGCTCCAAGATGGCAGGCAAGGAAATCCTGCCACTTTGGGATTATTATAAATATAAACCAACTAATTCAAGAGAGAAAAATTCTCAAACTACATTAGAGCTGTACTAGAATAGGGCATTGGGTGGGGAGTGAGATGAGGCATGGAAGGCCTAGGGGCCCAACTGTGGGAGTATATTATTATCCAATCAATTCCTAAAGTAAGCTAATTTCTTTTGGATGGTGAGAATCTTTAGCAATGTGTTTTCAATAATAGCCCAGTCCACATGAGAGCTGAAAAAGCAATCTGTATATTTAATATACCCTGCAACAGCTTTAGCTAATATATCGAACACTAGAAACCAACTGTTGTTCCCAAAGGCAAAATTAGACTGATTGTTAAGGTGCTTAGGGTCTTCATTTCTCCCAGAATGAAAATATCTGCCTGCACATTTTGCAAACGTAAGCAAAGTTGAATATAAAGTCTGCATCTGCCAAGTCATTAGAACTATAGCATTTGGATCCATGGGAAAAACATGACACAACTGTACAAATAATAAGAAAGGGCAATGTGGAGACATAATTGCTTTAACACTTAGGGACTATTTCCTACTTTCTGTCAGAAAAATGCAGATAATACTGAAGGTTCACAATAATCCAATGATATCCAAACATCTATCAAATTGTTTTCAAGGTTTTCATTCTATTTTCTTACTATATCATGATAACAAAATTTTTACGTAGTGGAGAAACAGAATCTGTTGAGTGAGGGTTTTTTTTAAAAGTAAGCAAACATCTTTTTTTAAAGTCTGCAAAATCATATGATTCTATGATTCTATGCTCTGAGAATCTAATTCAACCAGAGTTAGAGTCTTCAAAAAGTCCCTTTTCCATACTTTGAACTTCACAGGTAGTGAGACGTGCAAATAAGATAAATTGTGGTAGGTAAGGACATCAAAGCAACCCATATAAAAGAGGTTCCATGACCTCTTTTAATAAGGTGCCCTCACAAAGATACCTTAGACCAATTCCAACTCATCCATAAGCTCTTCAAAACTTCACAGGTAAAACCTAGAGCTAAGCCTTAGTATTTCAGGTTTAGTCTAGTTTAGATTCAAAACATGGTGTAAAAATAGCTTGCACCGTTTTTTTTAATTACAAAAAAGATTTTAAAAAACAACTACTAGCCTATCATATAAACTCTTCCTACAAAAAAAAAATCCAAGTAGCCCATTAATGAAAAAGGATTCTTTACAGTAGGGCTTTTTTTCTGCTGGGATTTCATTCAAACCCCCCCCCCCCCCCGATATCTAAATCAATTGACACTCAAGTATCGTTACATAAAATTGAGCAGTAAAATGGTGTTCCTTGTATAAAATGCCAATGTTTGCCTTTATGATTTTTTTTTTTGGTGGCAGCAGGAAGGTATTTTCAAGCTGTAGTTGGTGGAATCCATGAAGGGCCAAGTATTGCAAGCAATTTTGGTAAAACTGACACTTCTCTCCCACCTGTAATCCAAAATACCATAACTTCTACGGCCTCATTCTGCTACCTATGAACATAGATAAACATCATTTTCTGTTATCCTGCAGAAGAAGGGGAGAACTGTGAGTTCTATGTCAGTGGAGTAGTGAATCTGTTCGTTTTCACCCAATGTGTAAAGCAGCTATCCAAGGTGCTGATTTCTAATTGCAAAATATTTCCAACACCTCGAATAACTCAATTGAAGTTCAGATTAAAATCACCTTCTCTTGATGTGGGAGTCACTGGCTGCTACTATACACAAGTGAACTGTATCATACCTTTCTTCCTACTTTATAAGTAGTTTTTACAGTCCATAAAGATTCTGTCACTCCTTCAAATTCACTGACCTTCTTAGACCCAAAGTAAGTGCATCCCATTCCATTCTGCAAAATCCTTTATGATGAACAGAATAACTGAGAAAAGTCTTTCTTTCTCTAGTTATTCCTCTTAGATACAGCAGGAAGAAACATGCTGTTTTCATCCATCCAAAGTACCATCAGAACAAAGAAAGCACAGATAGCTTGCTGACATCTCCTCGGGACCTGAAATTTGACCAACACATATGACCCTATAGCTGGAATGAGATATATGCCATCGCCAACCTCTGAAGAAAGAAAATCCAATCAAAAAGATAAGCTAACTAGCAGTCAACTGAAACACATAATTAGATTCTATGATCTGGTTGGGATTTATTTTATTTTGGGTGGGCTAAAAGGTACCCTCAAAAGCTGAATCTTCACAAGGGTTGTATCCCAGCTCCACTGTGTAATATTCCTAATGCAGATTGATCTTTTAAAAACTGTTTTAATCCAAACTGAAATGAGTTTGTACAGGCACATTGCATAGCCATATCTGCACAAGGGGGTGTTTCTACTCTGTACATGTGTTCACCATATCGGTTTATATATATAGGTTTAAAACTCCCATAATACATGTTCATATTTGCTTAACCAAAACAGCCTTTGTTTTCCTTTCATTCTGTGCCTGCTTGCCTGTGCTTTTATAAAATGAAGCCAGCACAGAAGAGGGAAGTGAAATGCTGACTTGCGAATGTGTGCACACAAATGCACATTTAAAAACGCAACCCCAGCTTTTCTGGACATTGATTCAAACGAGGTAGCCTCCTTTCTGAAGCTGAAATTATCAGGTGATCTATGTGAGGAATCACCATCCTAGCCTGGCTCTCCTCCACCTGATATAACTGTGATCAAGGGGCTCAAATAATTGGTTCTTTCCCAATACAGAGGGTAAAATAAAATCACCAAAAGCCTGCAGGCATTGAAAATAAGTATTCTCACATCAGAAAGAGAGGAACATTGTATGTTCCAACAGAACTGGAATTGAGGCAAGCCCAATTCTGTTATTGTATATTTGTTCTTACCTGTAGAATGACTCTTACTTACTTATTTCCATATTGCAGTGTTTAAAACAAATGTGAGGGAAGTGACAGTAAGACATTTAAATTAAGCCGAAATCATATGGAATGGCCAATTACAAATAAAAATTTACATTTTACTTTTCTTCCATGTCCTTTTCTCATGCATTCCCTTTCTGTATTCTTTGTTTCCATTCTTCCCACTTCACAATCGAAGCACGGAGGAAATGACAACTTTCTTCTGCATTACAAATCATTCAGAGGCTTCTGAACATTACCTTGATATTCCATGGGCTTTTCCATCTTCAAACTTTTGCATATTATAGGATGCTGATTTAACTCTATATGTTTGACTCAGCACACTATGTTTTCTTTACATAAATCTGGAAATATTTTTTTATTTGAACATACAGTACTTCTTACTCTAAATTCTAAATAAACAACATTTATAGATGCTTGTGAACCTAAATGTGAACAAATCAAGAAAAATATTACCAACACTATATAGCAGTCTGTAAATTTACACAAGTGTCTACAATGTTCAAACAAAATAATGTAACATAAAGATTATATGTTTATGAATTCAATGTTTGCCAAAAGAACAAATGGTGTTACATACGTTTACAAAAAAATGCAAGACACAAACATACGAATTATAAAACTTTATTGGTCTGTTAAAAATAAGTTTAGAAAGTTCAGCAAGTACATTCTGTCCACATTGTCATGACTAGGTTTTGAAATAAAATCAGTGATCCTCAATTATTACAAGAAATGTGTTTTTAAAACCCTTTAAAATTATTTTGGGCAGAGTATTTAAAAGATTCACAGTGTGTTGATGGATTAGAGCAAATGCAGAGTATTCCCTTTCAAAAAGAAAAATACGGCCTAAAGACACTACTGATAGCAGCAATATTAAAGCTTTGATATGATTTAATTAAATAGTAAATAACTTCATTATATATATAGATTTATGACATAAAGTATGGGTGGCTGATTCCTTTCTTGAATCAATCAGATAATGGATAAGTCAACAACAATTTGTTTCATGAGATTAACTCCATGATTCTGATGTCATATCCATTTTATGAATGGAGTATAACTTCACTGTACACTGACTCACCTATCTATTTCAGCACTTCAGCACAATCTTGCATTTCAAAGCAAGTCATGAATATCATCTGTTTGTACAATTTACACAGGTGCAGCATCGTGCCATGAGTAAGAAATGTAGCTCATGGCTAGCTACCTTTCAGTGATGCTTCAACAGCTAGAATCCTCAAGTCACTCACTGTGAACTCAGTGACCCTGAATGGGTTTAGCATGTGTAACATAAATGCTTTGAAGAATTCCATTAATGATATCTACAACACTTAGATCTCTGTCCAGTGAAGATGCAGCAAATTATTCTCACAACAGAAATGTGTGGCCCCAGAAGCTGTAGAGCTGCAACTCCCATGATTCTTCATCACTGACTATGCTGACTAGGGGTGATGGGATGTGCAATCCAGGAACCTCTGGAGGCCAATACATTTCCCTGGTTTATATCATGGTTTCAAAAAAACCCTTGTGAAGGGAACAGTCGGATTTTAGTGTGAATTATAAATGAGCAATCCTTGGCACTTAACTGATTTTGTGGACAGGATCCAATCCCTTGGATAGCATCTTTAAAGTTCAAACTAAGGCTAGAAATTGATATCACAGCCACCATCTATAACTGAATGTCAAGATTAATGTTCATCTTTTCTGTACACAAAAATAATTGTAATTAAATCAGAACCATCACTTTTAGTGTGTTGTTGAAGGCTTTCCTGGTTGGAACCACTGGGTTGTGCATTTTCCAGACTGTATGGTCATGTTCCAGAAGCATTCTCTCCTGACCTTTCACCCATATCTATGGCAGGCATCTTCCGAAAATGCCTGCCATAGATGTGGGCGAAACGTCAGGAGGGAATGCTTCTGGAACATGGCCATACAGCCCGGAAAATGCACAACAACTTCAGTTTTAGTGTTTGGAATACAACAATGACTACTCTGGAAATATTTTTTCTTTTGTTGAAATTTTTTTAAAAAAATGATTTTTTTCTTGTGAAGAAGTAGTTCTGCTTAAACAATTATTTGCATAATCTATTTAGAAAATGTTGCTATTTTAACTTTTTGGGCCTAATTTAACAGCATTACTTTGTAATTTTTAAGATGAATGTTAGTTAGAGGGAATGAAAATTATTCTAAGGCACTTCCATACAGCTGAATAAAACCCCACACTATCTGCTTTGAACTGGGATATATGGCAGTGTGGACTCAGATAACCCAGTTCAAAGCAGATATTGTGGGATTTTCTGCCTTGATATTCTGGATTATATGGCTGTGTGGAAGGCCCCCAAGTCTTGCTAACAGGGGCCTAGTAATTTAATTATAAGGACCCAGATGTACAATAATCCATTATGGTGCATGAAAAAACAAAATGTTTAACATGCCTATATTTAAGCAACGCATACATGACAATTCCTAGAAATATTAAATATGGGAAGCTGACGTCTCCTAAATAGTGGCCATTTTTATTTGACTCCAGAACAATAATGCAATCTGTGATTAACTGTGCATTCATCTCAAGCTCAAAGGCATTACCTCTTCATACAACACTTTATTCCAGCTATGACAGGGGCAAAACCTCAATTGAATACAGTGATAAAACATGAGGACTTCTATTGAAGGACTGAAATTACCTATTCTACTTGAATAAATAGCTGTTTCTATGGGCCAGGATGGTTCATAATCCCATAATAACTATGGGCTGTCTTATCCTTTATGGCAGAAGTTAATGTTAGAATATATAGGAATTCTCTCCTTCCCCTCTTGTTTATTTTGCAGGTGCTTCTGAAAGTCTTACAGTCTTAGTCTTAGAGATATGATAAAAACTGTAAAATACACATGAGGAGATGGCATACATCAGTCTTCCAGATGTTGTTGGACTATAACTCCTATCACTCCCCACTGGCTATCTAGTAAGGGAAATGGGAATTTCAGGCCAATGTGTTTAAAGCTTTAAATTGCTCACTAGTGCTCAATGCAATGGGCATTGTGTTGGATCCAAATTCAAATACTTTGCCAAGCCCATTAAAAGAGTTTAGTAACTTAAACCTCTTTGATTTCAATGGGTTTGTCTGCTCTAAATATGCTGAAGTCTGGATCTAACTGCATTCTTTGTAAACTACACTTTCATCTCCTAATCCACAATTTAATCCATATTATGGGTTTAAAGAAATCAATTCAAACTTCACTAAGGCGAATATACTTTGTTACCTTTTCAAGTTTATTAATGTGCAATAAACTTAATCCAAAACAGAGTCTCATTGTGGTTTGAAATTCACTCTGATATTTGTAAACCATTACTATGTGGGTCAATTAAAATCTCTAGAATTAAAGGCAGGACAATTTATAATGACACCAAAATTAGCATATTGCAAACCGCAACTTCAAAGTTTGACTTCAGTCAGATTATCTGCTTCCAAAGATAGAGAAGGGAAATAAATCAGCTAGCAACATATAGCTTCGTTCGTTATTTAAGTTTAGCTGTTGTCCAAACAAAAGCAGTAAATAGCTATTATGCTCTAATCCATAAACCTCTGTATGTAACGATAGCAAGAACAATGCACGAGGAGTACAAAACCATTGAAAGACTATCCTCCTATACTGTGTCTGTGCATATATAAACTGGTGATGCATAAATCAGTTCTGATTCATTAAAATAAATGTCTTGATTATGTAGTATCCAAAATATTCAGTCAGTACATATAGAACTATTCAAAAATAAGACCTGCAGTTGTATCTCAAGTTGATCTGCAAAAGGATTACCAGAAAGACAGCTAAAGATCTTTAACCTACTGTATGCATACTATGGATGGACTCCAATGGAGCTATTTGGTGGATGGGACTGCTTCCTGCAGACAAGCTGGAAAGAAGGCAATTGTTTTCTATACTGTAGCCTCCTAAGTGCCATCTAAACCTGCTCTAGGGTGCTGCCTTGTGATTGTTTATTTATTTATTTCCGATATTTCTACCCTGCCCTTCTCCCCGAGGGGACTCAGGGTGGCGGATTGTTGACATATTTGGCAAATCTGGAGGCATACAGAGTACAGGATGGCTGTGTAAATACTTGCAAACAGTCCATCTCTCAATAGTAAGCAATATGATGCACAAAGCCTCTCCATGTGCTCCTTCCACAAATGTCATTAAACTTGTCAGGTTACTGCAGCAAAACTTATGGTGCCTGGTTTTCTTGCTCACATCTGTTTATTTAACAGAGTAGCATGTAAGACGGTGAAATATGCACTAAATTGGAGAGGTAAATGATGAAAATTACTGCTATTGTCACCCTTAGATAATCCCAGCTGTAAACATAAGATTTGTTTCCTGCCTTTCTCCAAGAAAAAAAAACCAGACAGGCATTGGACAGGGGCACAAAAGTTCTTGTTAAGGGTGCCAGATATTAAAATGGCCAAGTTAGGAGGTGCAACACTATTGCTGCTGGGTTTAAGGCACATCATTACGTTTATTTTAAGTATATAAATGGTTCAGTAAATCTAATGGTGGGGCTGTTAGAAAAACCAAATTCATATTGCTATCTGACTCAGCTGTGGAAATTTATTTTATGTAGTTTCCTGATAACTAATATAGCTATTTTTGATAGTTTTTACTGCTTAGGAGAAGAAATGGGAAATATACGGCCTTTCAGATGCTCTTGTATAAGACTGTTTTGGATTGGCTGTGTTGAGTAGAGATAGCAAGACTCTTTGGGCCCATCCAGACAAGGCCCAAAATGCATGAGCTCTCATGCTTTTACCAAAGGTGCTCAAAAGACACCTCCGGTAAAAGTGAATTAATTTGAGACAAAGCAGGAAAACCCTACTTAATCCTGAATGAATTAGATGGCCCATTACATCCAGGCCTTCCTGAAAGGCCCAGTTCTAATGGGCTATGGGCCCTGAGGGGACAGACTACCGGGTTATCCTGGGACTACCTGGGGCCATTCCCCACCCCCTTCTTGCATCTTTCGAGTTCCTAGAGCCCTAAGATGTGAGATGGAGCCCATCCCTTTCCCTGTAGACCACCTAGAACAATCAATGACGCACCAGGAAATGTGGGGGGGAATCACTCCTTCTCCCCCCCCCCCCGCCTCTTGGCAAATCATTGGTAATGCTCCAGGAGATAGCAGAGAAGCATCATGGTAGCCCAGTAAGTTTACTTTTATTTTTAGGGCTTTTGGGGGGTGGGAGAATCTCGATGTCCCCATGCCCTCCTGGAAGCTATTAGGAGGGCATGTGGACACCTAACGGGCAATTTGCTGTGGGGACTGAAACTTGCTTTGGAGCAGGTTTGGTTAACCCACTCCAAAGTGGGTTTAAATGATGTCTGGAAGTACCCATAATCCAAGAATCCACATATCCCCTATCTTAGCTTATAGCACTTCCAGTGAAACCACTAAAGATTTTTCCCATGAAGATTTGCAGAAAAACTTTTAATACAACTTTAGGATCTCAAATCAGAATCTTGAAAATTCTGTAGATGCTCAGGTTTTAAGTAAGAAATTGCCCCACTGAAGTCCATGATGTAATTCGAAGGCAGTGTGCAGAAGCAGGATGTAAAATATTTTAACTTTCTAATATATAAAATACTTGATGTTTTCCTTTAATAAATAGTACCTATAAAATTAATTTCCCCCCTACTAAATTCAAACAGACAATCAATTTGAAATAATGCAATGGAGCTTTGTTGAAATGTCAACTTTATGAACAGGATCATAGTAACAGAATAACAATAGTTTATTTTTGTGCTTTCTTGAGTTTTATAGTTGCTTGGGGCTGATCCTGCGGTGAAATTGCCAAAACTGTGCATATTTCTAGAGTTCTCCATACATAACCCATCTCTACAAGAGAGGTCCAGGGAGAGTAGCAATTGACAGCATAATAAACATGTCCACTGCCTAGTGGGCAGAACATAGCTTCAACAATCATGCTCAACAGTCCCTTTCTCTTTTTCCTTATTTCATTTACCCATCCAGTGGGATCTTATGAAACAAAACAGAACCTAAAAGAAACAAAATAAACAGATGAGAAATCATGCTTATAATCGTTAAACAAAAATTAACACAAAGAACCAAACACAAATGAAATTCCAAGAATCAAATTAATATGAAATGTAGTTATAAAACATATGTCACAACCAAAAGGGAAAAAGAAACATGTCTTAGAAATATTAAATGTGCCTGTATGTATTATTAAATGTGTGGACCCACCCACAAACATTTAATAATACACAAAGGCACAAACCAATGCGCACAGCTGAGCCTAGCTCATATATTCAGGCTTGTGCTGCACTTCAGAACCACACTGAAGAACAGTGACAGTGATGCCCTCCCATACCAACCTTGAATGTGAACTGGCCACTTTATCCACTAATACAGAAACTTAGCTGTGTGAGAATTTCCCTGAAAATATATTGGAAGATCATATGGATTAGCTACTCATGTCAATGGCAGAAGAGAACATCATCAAACAGCAGTAAAATGGCCTTTAGCAAGCACTACTAGGTGGCTGTTTATTTTGTGAGAAATCATTCTCATGTGTTGCAAGCAATAAAGGGAAGGTTCACAGCACTTATTCTGATACTGCAAAACAATACTCTCTAAAAATAAATTAAGTGAGCCTGTGATTGAAAAGCATTTTAGGGAATTCTCTCAAAATAAACCACAGACATTGTTCATCTTCATGTCCTTTTTTAGAACAATCACATTCCCTAGATTACAAAAAACAGTGTTGCAGTTGAAGGGGTGTCAGATGACCTGTTTTATTTGAGAGATAAAGAGCCAAAAGGCACTTGAAAAACTCCACCAACAATTTGAATCGAGAAAGTGATGATATGCACTATTTTCCTACTTAAATTATAGCAAACTCTTACCAAGCTGGAATTTGTATCGGGCAGTAACACATGTAAATGTTATGCAAAGCTTGTCCCTGTTGTCCTCTATTTTTGAGGATGAGTAAGTGATGCTCCTACTGTCCCTCCACTTAGACATGAACCTCAGTTTATACGTACAACAGGCTAGCTAAAGAGTTCCCCTCCACCTTAACATTTATTAATATAACCTCTAGAGTTTTGAAAATAGTAAACAGCAATTATTTCATTTGCATTCCATCTGATTGCTAATTTAACACTTGAGGCAAACGTATTATCTCTTGTTTCACTTTAGGTAATGACACACATACAAAACCAAACTAGACTGTTAGGTGCTATTTCACGTTCCTAACAAGGCATGCCCAAATTCCTTTTTACTGAAACAATCAAAATGCCAACAAAAACATAGAGGGTAAAAGGGATCGGGCTAAGCCACAGATACAAATTATAATCTTCAAACACATATGATTAATTTGGAATTGCCAGGATTCTCTAATGGATTGTCCTTGTTGCATGTTTTGAAGGAAAGGCTCTAGGACATTAAGAAGATTGATTTGATAAGATATTATTTACTGTAAAGACATCTAGTTCTGAAGAATACCACATTTATTTAATGCTAGTAACACTTCACTTGATTGAAAGAAAACCAAAAAGAAGCCATTTTATCTAGCCAACAGGCTAATCACATCTTGCCAGGGAAAATATATTAACAAGTTCCAGCTCACAGAACATTAGTTTCTCCAGCCTCCTCTAATATCTAATACAGGAGCTCTCTCCACAGTTTTTGATATGGAAATAAAGCACCTGTGAGTTATTTTAGTACAATTATTAGCTATGAGAAATGTGGTGAGCTATGTCATAGAATCAGAGAGTTGGAAAAGACCACAAGAGCTCTCCAGTTCAATCCCCTGCCATGCAGGGAAACACAATCAAAGCACTCCTGTCAGATGGTCATCCAGGCTCTGCTTAAAACCTGTCAGAGAAGGAGATTCTGGGCACTTCCAGACAGCATCAAAATGCAGATTTTAAAAGTGACAGCAGGTCCATACACAAGCCTGTCAGTCACAGGAAATGCTCCCCCGTCGTCCTCACACCTTCCTTTGAAGTAGGTCAAAATGGAGGGTGGACAGAGGAAACCAAGTGAAAGTTTTTTTTTTAAATCTCTCCAAGATGTGCTGGACCTCATATGCGCACATGCAGAGATTTCACTGAACACAAAAGCAGATTTCATATCTCTCCTGTCACCCAACTGTTAATTCAAGCTCTGTTTAATATTATAAAGATCTAAAGAAAGGAATGGTTGCAGAAAGTTCTAATGGCTTTCCAATTGTGCTTCCCTTTAGCCGCCTGTGTGTCCATTTTCTGACAGCCTCATCAGTTGTTTTGGGCTTTTAAAATGTGCATGTGCACTGGAGCAGTCTACACAGGGGGATAAGAAGAATGTCATGTGTTTTCCATGACTGTAGAGATATAAAGTCATGTGAAGATGCACCTTTTTGGGGGTAGAATCAGGTTTTAAGTGCATCTTTTAAAGACCTACTTTTCAGCTGTTAATCCGATTCCGCTTGCACTTTCCCCAAACATCATTTAGTCCCCCGTCCCCCCCGGTTACTTCCAGGTTTTACTGCATGTGATATGTAGAAGGGCCCTCCATCACACTCCAAGGTGATGTGTGGTGTTACATGTGCTGGAACCATGTCATGCTAGTTAGGCGATTCTGGACATTGCAATCTAGAATATCTTTTCCATGTTCTGGTTGAAATATTCTCAACTTTGAGTACTATACTATTCTTATAGTGATCACATCAAAATGGTTACGTATACTTTCCAAGTATGAAGTCAGAGCTTTCATTGTTTTTTGAATTTCTTAGCTCATCCTCCAAACCAAGGCAGGAATAAACTGGAAACCTGAAATTTTAACAGTCTTCTGGTTTCTAAATCTCATTATAATTGTACTCAGTTTCTATCTTAACAGTATATTTCCAACAGCCAAGTTTAGTAGTGTTACTTGATACCCCTTGCCACCGAGGTCATTTTAAACAAGATAAATATAAACTTTGCTTTTATATAACTTGGAAGCAATCAACTGCAACATGACATGTATCTGTGGTCCATTTAAATTGAGAATGATTTATTGGAAGTGAAATGAAAAACTGCTGAGTGTATGAGAAGAATGAAGTAGAAGAGAGATGCAGAAATGTTACCCAAAAAGGAAATCATATCAAATTTGTCAGATTCTTATTCCAAGCAAAAAATAAAATGTAATAACTCACACCTATTTTCAGTTGCTACTTGAATCTGAAACATTATTTTCTGAAGTGATGTTTGCTAAGGCCATCATCTTATTTGTATTATATTTTTTTGTAATTGGAAAGCAGGAAAATGTTCCTGTCTGGGTTTCTAGAAATGTTTTTCAAGGAAAGACAGATCATCATGAAAATGCCAACATTTCATATGCAATCACAGATAAACCTCTCAGAATAAAAATATTATGATATCTAATGGCTACTTTAGCTCCTTTCACATCTGCATCACTCATGTCTGTAAGCATGCGAATGTACCACAAAATTCAAAATACATAATCCAAATCTATGTGGAAAGGGTAAACTCATGTTTAGAAATTTGCATTAGAAAATTGAATTAAATGTAGTTATCTCTTTGTATTGTGGACACACAGGTTTTTTTAAAATTTGCTCTTGCCCCTGCTTTAACTTACATGCTTTTTGTAATCACTACTAGCAGCTGTGCTGAACACTGAAGAAAATTGCTCATGGTAGTATTCTTGCTCTGTCGTAATTGGATGGCATTCCACTTCCCACTGAGAAGTGGAATGGACTGAATTCTGGTTGTGGAATTATGACTGGGTGCAAGAAAGAGGGGAAAGAATTAATTTGATAGCAAAATCATGGATACAGCCATGTAGAACATCTGTGTTGCTATGTGTGAATTATTGTTTTGGGCAGAGTAAAATACAGAAGATCCAACCAGTCCATACTCCAGGAAATAATGCCCGGCTGCTCACTGGAGGGAAGGATATAAGAGGCAAAGATGAAGTAATTTGGCCACATAATGAGAAGACAGGAAAGCTTAGATAATGATGCTGGGGAAAATGGAAGGAAAAAGGGAAAGGGGCAGACCAAAGGCAAGATGGATGGATGCTATCCTTGAAGTGACCCTGAAGGAGCTGGGGGTGGCAACAGCTGGCTGACAGGGAGCTCTGGTGTGGGCTGGCCCATGAGGTCATGAAGAGTCGGAAGCAACTGAACGAATCAACAATAAAATACTGTCTTCCAAAAATTCTCCATGCTATTTGTAGAGAATAAAGTTGAAGTGTTGGTGGAGATTCAGCTAAATGTTTTTGTAAAAACTGATGTGCTCCAGTTCTTTGACTCACTTTTTGCTAAATGCTCTATTAGTTCATAATAGTGAGCTGAGAGAATAGGACTGGATGGGACTTCCTCTGACCTTCTGTGATGAAGAGTCCTCTGCATTTGTTAAACAGTTTCCTTGCGTTCAGTAGATTCTGCACATGCCTTAGGTTTCTTACCTAAAGCTAGTATTTGTAAAATAATGGCATTCCACCCTACCTTTCCAATAGTAAGTTGTGGAAAGGAATTTGCATCTTTTTACTTGCAAGTTAAAAATTATTAGGCACATTTGTACATGCTCTCCACACATTTAACCACATTATTATTCTGAGTTTAAAGCTATACACTACACTAACATGGAAGATGTTAGCAGAGAAACTATTCTGATTAAATGTATAAAACACAAAATAAGTCATAAACCATAGGAGAAATGCAGTGCCTGTCAGCCTTTACCCACAGCTTACTCAACATGGTTCCCTCCCTCCAGCATAGACAGTGTCAGAGACAATGGGAGATGCAGACTGAAGCAGCTGGACAGGACAACATTTGGGAAGCCCTTTTAATGTGAATGTTATTCTGGATGTTGCTTTATTTTGAACATAATCAAATGCTCAAGTATCAAATACAAGGGAGAGCCCATATTACTGTGGGCTACTATGGTACCCATGGTATGTAACTTTAGACAATTTCTAATGACTGCACTCTTTTTAAAATGCATCAATCAATGCACAATGAGGTGGGGTGATCCACTTGAACAAGGTCACATATCCTGTCACTGGTTGAAACAAGCTGAACACCAGAATCCCTCTTATTCTTTCCTGAGCTGAGCAAAACACACAATCCTCGAAGAGTAATAGAAACCGCTTACTATAACACTACAATATCACATTAGGTACTAATAACTGACAAATTAAAAGCTGGTTCTACAGTTCCTCACACAGAAGCTTGTGAGCAAAAAACTACTACATTAGATTTACCGAGGCATCAATGCGAAAGCTATGTTTATGATTTTCTTCTTCAAAAAAGAAAAAAAAGCACCCAGGTATTTGATAAAAGTTTTCATTCTCCACAGCTATAGCTCCTTATATTCTCAACAAAAACAGAAATATAGTTTATAATCCAAGAAAGCCAGTTATGCGAATGTTTAATCTAATAAAATACAAATCTCTAACTTGACTAGTGTAGGCAGCATTCATTCAGTGTTTAATAGTTTGAATTAAATACTTACAACTTCACATAATGAAAAGCAGGGGTGGAGAGGCGGAATTAAATAGAACTATGTGCACTTTATTGCAGAAAGAATTACCTTATTAAAAGTATCTCAATATAAAATGAATTAATGGAATAATACATTATAATGTGACCTATATACTCAGCACTTTGAATAGAAAAATATATGTGAGGTTAATAGCCCAATGCCCTGCCTGAAACGATGGCTGATTTCCTTAAGCTTCTTGCAATGGCATTCCCTGTAATAGGCTATTTTAGGCTACTTTACTGTGTTCTCTCCCACGATTACCTTGAAAGGCATATATGTCTTCCTGGCATGGGACTGAAAGGGAAATATATATGTATTGTATTCAGCATTTAATCTAGGATTTACTGTGTATTTCTCAAAATTCGGGGTCATTATTCTCACATTGCCTACAGAATGTCTAATAAGCACTTCCTTCCTCAATTTTGCTAGTGCTGAACGTATGGTTCCTTACTTTTTTATTGATTACTGAGAACCAGGGCCTTTCAAAAACTTACAAGTAAGGTCCTTTTCAAAATGATATGCTGGCAGCATCTATTCTATAAACTTAGAATTCACTCACATCAAACCAAAAGGAGAGGGATAGGTCTGAAAACAGATTACAAACGATTGCAATGAATGCAGCCAACAATATTTTCATATTTTTCAGACTCGCTTATATAAAATGGTTCCTAATCTATACCAAGAAAAGATGTGGTGAAAAAATCAATGTAAACTTTACACTGGTAACTCATTTTTCTTTTAACATATGGAATCATATTAAATGTAGTTAGAGGAAAAATAATGTGCGGACTTTTAGAAGAAGAGTTTGTCTTTTAGTGCATTTAATACAATCTTTATAGTGTCTAAAAGAACTATGTAGTATCTTCACTACTACACGTACAGATTTTCATCAATAACTTAATATCCTATACAGTTAAAGCACTTGAATTTAATCCCGAAATAAACATTTCATAAAGAAAACAACTGAGGAAATACAGTGTTCCATCATTACTTTTCGGTTCACTTTTCGTGGATTCATTGTTTTGCGGTTTTTCAATAAATTCTAAAAGACTATTATAAATAATAAAAAACACAATTTACAGCCCAAGGGAGGAAGGAGAAGCCAAAGGGAGAGAAAAGGAGCCCAAGCGGCAACGGGAGGAGAAGGAGGAGATTTATCAATACACAATTGGTTGATAAAGACTTAAAATAGTGTATAACTACAAAAATAATGTATAAATATTAAAATAAATATAGCGTCCTTACTTCGCAGATTTTCACTTATTGTGGGTGGTCCTGGAACCTAACCCCAGTGATAAGTGAGGGAACACAGTATACACCACGGCAGATTAAGGAAAAATAACGGAGGTAGCACAGCCACCACTGGTGTAATAAAGCTAGAAAGCTAAGAGAATGAAATGATGTTGCTTTGGGGCCATATTTGTTCACTTGGAGGGAAAGTTTGGAGAGTCACATCCTGCTGATGTTGTCTCCTATTACATATCTTTCAGAGATCACAAGAAGGAATCAAACACAAAAGCTAGTTAGTTCCAAGTTTAACTTGAGAAGCATCTTCTGAGAATTCTACCAGCATATAGAATTAGCATGGATATTTCTAATTAAGATAAAATTAATTAGAAAGTCCAGCTATACTGGATATTATGCTAAAGGCAATTTATTGTTATATGGACCAGGGAATGCTAGTAGCTAGTCAGATGTTAAACATTAAGCTTTCTTTTGTTCAATGGAACTTACATTTCTGGAGCTGGGGCTACTATTTCCATCTAGTGCTTTTTGGAATGCTGTTCAATTGTTTGAATTTTTCAAAACAAGCATTTAGTTTCCCAATAGCTATTTCTTTATACTAGGAAATACTATTTGTTTCTGTGTCCCAGGAAACATGGTATTATCTTTTTCTGACAGGCAGCACCTCTGATATGTTGTAAGGAGAGAGCCTTGCCACTCACTTAACAGTGAAATTATTTACATCAAATGTGTGTTATGTGCTTTTAAGTTACCTATTGACTTATGGTATCCCCATGCAATTCATAGGTTTTTCTTAGGCAAGGAAAACTCAGACATATTTTTGTAAGTTCCTCCCTCTGAAGCAGAGTGTACATTACCTGGTATTTCTTTGTGGCCTCCCATTCAAGTACAAACCAAGGCTGGTCCCGCTTAGCTTCCAAAATCAGATGGAATCTGGTGCTTTTAGGGTATTTAGTAGTCACGTGATTCGGGGTAAATTTTGATCCATTTGGTGTTCTGGCTGTCTGTGGGGGCTCTGATACATTTCTACTGAACCTCCCAAAATCGAGAGGGCAGAAATTTGTTTTCTGTGCCGAAATACTTTTCTTTCGGTTCATTATTGGGGGAGGGGGCTTCCCACCCAGGCTTCCCTTCCCAGCACACACTTTTGGGTGCGGTTTGCCTCACCGTCTGGGAAAACTGAATCTGCACAAAAGAAGCATCTATTTAGCTTTCAGACCCATTGAAGAAAAATAAAGATAGTCCCAGGAGGAATGGAACATGGCTTGTTAGGGGTGGGAGTTTTGTTTTACATTAATCACACACTGAAGTAGTCTTTCTCCAAGTTGTGAATGGTTCAATACATCTCCTACTTGATATCCAATCATATCTAGCAATTTTTCAAAATGTGGGATGAACCAAGCCACAATTTGTTTTAATTACAAATCAATGCAGAAAAAAATACTTAAAGAGTAAACTTATATTGACTTGAATATTTTAAATTTGAAACTTTTAAAACACTACATCTCCCATAAAAAATTGCTTCTTTGAACACATTTTTCTTCATTAATGCAAATGGAAATGGTAATACTACAGATCCTCACTGCCTTTGTTATTTAATTAGAAGACATTCAAAAAACCTGAGCTGTGTGAAAATTCAAGTTAATATAAAACTCTGGTTTGGAACTCCCAGACTGAATATATGTTTTGATCTGATTTCTTTACTAATGTGTGTTCTAATTTGGCATCTCATTACATGTCCAAGTGCAAATTACCACACCATTTGTGCAAGGAACGGGGATCTGAGGAAGGACACCAAGACATTATATACGTATATTGTATATACTCAAGTATAAGCTGACCTAAATATAAGCTGAGGCTTATATTGAGGCTTTACCACAAAAAAAATTAGGAAAACTTATTGACTCAAGTATAAGTCGAGGGTGGGAAATGCAGCAGCAACTGGTAAATTTCAAAAATAAAAATAAAAATAGATAGCAATAAAATTACATTAATTGAGGCATCAGTAGGTTAAAGGTTTTTGAATATTTGCATAAATCTGTAATTTAAGATAAAACTATCCAACTTTAATTACTGTATATATTCAAGTATAAGCCGACCCAAATATAAGCCAGCCAGGACCCTCACTCGAGTATAAGCCGAGGGGGCTTTTTCAGCCCTAAAAAAGGGCTCAAAAACTCAGCTTATTCTCGAGTATATACGGTATGTCATTAGCAGCACTCTCCATAATCTAAGCACTGGTTTCAAGGGGAAGCTACTGCTGCTCCTAAAAGATTTATCAGCAGTACCCACTGTCCTTGTATCATTCACCCTCATTCAAAAATTCACAGGAAAACAACTGTTGTCAGTCAGTGCAACTGCATCAACAAATTTAAGTCATGGAATATTCTTCCTCATCGCCCACTTGTTGTGATTATATGTAGCTATGGATGTAAACCAAAACAATGAATGAAATGTATGGAACCACACAGTGCAATAATAGAAAAAATGTTTCACACTAAAACCACTACTGTGATGAAATCAATTCTACATTATACCCATTTTTAGAAATAAAAATGGATTTTAGGTCTCTGACCTATGAGTCTATATAGCTGATGATCTCACCTTCGTTATCGTAGTCTTGCAATGACAGCCACATTTGCTCTACCAGACCAACTTGTTTTAATTCAACTGCAACGAGATGCACTGGCATTAATGCAATAGAAATGTGTTGATCAAGTTCAACATAATTTAAGGCCATTTCATGCAAGTCAGTGTTCACACAGGCATTCAATTTCAGTTTAACCCTTTCTAAAAGAAATACCTAAAACTTTATCTACATATTTCCTAATACTGTTGGTACTGAGAAAATGACTGTGGCCTCCACTTCAAAGAAAAGAGGAGATCATACTCCTTATAACAGAGATAATATTAGGAAGTCTGAAGTCTTTTCATGGGATCTTCAACATAATCCTCACTGTGGGAAGGATGGGAAATATATCTATGAAAAAGGCTGCAAAATAAAGTAAAGCATCACTGCTCTTAGTTGTGAATAAATCTTATGGATGGATACTGATGGTGTACTATGCTAACACAATGGTCTGTCGTACTAGCACTTGCATTTCTTTCTTTTAATACATTAAAATGGCCTTTAAAACTCATATTCCCCACAATCTATTCACTCTTTCCAGAGCCTCCCCCTACCCTTCCTCAAAAGCCTGTTGGCACAGGAAGGTCTTGACCTGCTTGTGGAAGGACAGCAAGGAATGGGGCCATTCTGGTTTCTCTTGGGAGGGGGTTCCACAGCCTGGGAGCAACCACCAAAAGGCCCCCTCCTGTGTTCATACCAAGCGTGCTTGAATGGGTGGTGGGACCGAGAGAAGGCCCTCCTCAGTGGATCGTAGATGTCTCCCAGGTTCATTGAAAGAAATGTGATCCTTCAGATAACCTGGACCAGAGCCATATAGGGCTTTGTAGGTCAAAACCAGTACTTTGAATTGTGCTTGGAAATGTGTTTAGCAGCCAGTGGAGCTGTCGCATCAGAGAAGTTGTATGCTCTCTGTAGCCAGCCCCAGTTAGCAGTCTGGCTGCTGCTCTTTGGGCCAACTGAAGTTTCTGAACACTTTTCAAAGGCAACCCCGTGTAGAGTGCATTATAGTAGTCTAACTGGAATGTAACCAAGACATGGATCACCGTGACTAGATCTGACTTCTCCAGGAATGAGTGTAGTTAGTGCACTAGCTTTAACTGTTCAAAAGCATTCCTGGTCACTGCTGAAACCTGGGCCTCCAGGTTCAGAGCTGAATCCAGGAGTACTCTTAAACTGCGAACCCGCGTTTTCGATGGGAGTGTAACCCCATCTAACACAGGCTGACTCCCTATTCTCAGATCTGTCTTACGACTGACTAGGAGCACCTATATCTTTTCTGGATGAAGCTTCAATTTGTTTGCCCTTATCCAGTCCATTACAGCTGCCAGGCACTGGCTTAGCACAGGAACAGCTTCTTTGGAATTAGATGAAAAGAAGTGATTGAGTTGGGTGTCATCTGTTTATAGATGACACTGCACTCAACTCCAGATGACCTCTCCCAGTGGTTTCATGTATATGTTGAACAGCATGATGGACAGCATGGAGGCCCACAGGTCAATGGCCAAGGAGTTGAACAGAAGTCCCCCTGCACCACCTTCTGAAAATGTCCCTCAAAGAAGAAACAGAGCCTCTGAAGGACAGCACCTCCTAGTCCCATCACAGAAAGGTGACCTAGAAAGATACCATAGTCGATGGTATTGAAAGCCTCTGAAAGGTCCAGGAGAACCAACAGGGACACACACACCCTGTCTAGTTCTCTGTGTAGGTCATCCACCAAGGCGACCAAAAATGTCTCTGTCCCATAACTAGGCCTGAAATCAGACTGAAATGGATGTATATAATCCGCTTCATCCAGGAACCCTTGGAGTTGCGAAGCCGCCACACGTTTCAGAACTTTGCCAAAAAATGGGAGGTTGGAGACTGGTCTGTAGTTGTTCAGTAGAGGGGTCTAAGGAAGCTTTTTAAAGAAGTGGTCTTACCACAGCCTCCTTGAGGCCTGCGGAGACCCTGCCCTGATGTAGGGAGGCATTAATTTCTTCTGCAAATAAGGGTAGAGCACTAATGACATGGAAGTGGAAAATGGAGATTGAGGTAACATGTTCTATTTCTATTTATTATGGGGGAGAGGTGGAATAACTGAGTGAGTATGCATACACAGAAAAAACATTCTAGAAACACTATGTTCTGATTTAAATATTGCTGGGAAGAATGACTGAAAATGGCAGCTAAAACTTGGAATCAAATCAGGGAAACAAAGACCTCACTTAGGACAGATTGAAATCTGCCCTGTTTTATGTAACACTTTCAAGTTCAGTAGTTGTATCTTTATAAATCTGAAATGTCATCTGTGGGCTGGCACTTGAGAAGCGTGTGTGACATCCAACCATTTGGATATTGCAGCACAGAGTATGACATTACTGGGGACAATGTAACACGTGAACTGGTCACTCACAAATGTCCACCACAATTGAAGAAAAACCGTAATCCAGTTCAGTCCAAAACTGATTCATATTGACCTGTTATTGGTTGTGTTTTAAGCGATTGTTATGCAATTGTCTGGTAATGTTAACCGATTCTATATTGTGTATGTGATTTTGTGATTATTTACATCTTAAAGAGAAAGCTAAAATATATATGCAAAATGCATATGTTACTTGCAGATTCAATACTCTACATCTCTTGGCACGACTAGGAAATAGTTCTTTTCAGACAACACTGAGTGTGACCTAGTATAAGGTCATGTCCAATTATGTAAATATTTTTAAACTAGTGCTTACATAGTGACATACTGATAGAAAACGTTATGTGAAGTGAATGGAAAATGGGACAAAGCCATGAAATGTTGAGATTTATCACAGGATTTCAGGACTGTAACTCTTAACATCCCTCACCATTGCTGGTATGGCCTGTTGAGAGATGAGGTCCAACAAAATCAGAAGGACCACATAATTTCCATTCCTGGGATATATGGCTGGTCAACAAAAGCACATACAGGGATCCTATAGTAATTCAGTAATACTTTCTATTTGTTCTTTTATTATCATCTGAAACATTCTCATGAACTTTTCTGCCTTGCTATTAAGTATGCTCACAATCCTAAAAAGTCCATGCCATCTATGTCATCATGAAATGGAAGTCATGGTTATTTAATTTGATCATCCTCAGAAACAATTCAGATTATCTAAAGGATCATATTCTCACAAATGAGTCTGCCCAGGATTGGAGATAATAGAATCATGGAATTGGGCAAGTCCACAAGGGCCATCCACCCTGTTTAAACTCTCAAAAAAGAAATTCCACCATAATCCAAGGCAGTATATTCCACTGTTCTTCCTAATGGAATCTCTTTTCCTGTATTTTCTGCTTCTTATCCTAGTATATGTAGGAGCAAAAAATGAGTTTGCTCCATCTTCAATATGACATCCTATTAATGTCACATCTTAACTGTCTCTTCTCCAGACTAAACACACCCAGCTCCCTAAACCTCTCCACACAGGACATGGTTACCAGACCTTTTACCATACTGTTCACCCTGTTCTGAACATGTTCCAGCTTGTCAATATTCTTCTTGATTTGCAATGCCCAGAACTGGACAGATTATTCCGGGTTAGGTCTGACAAAAGCAGATTAGAGTGGTACTAATACTTCCTTTGATCTAGATTCTATACTCCTATTGATGCAACAGGAGCCCCGGTGGCGAAGTGTGTTAAAGCGCTGAGCTGCTAAACTTGCAGACCGAAAGGTCCCAGGTTCAAACCCCGGGAGCAGCGTGAGCAGCTGCTGTTAGCTCCAGCTCCTGCCAACCTAGCAGTTCAAAAACATGCCAATGTGAGTAGATCAATAGGTACCGCTCTGGCGGGAAGGTAACGGCGCTCCATGCAGTCATGCCGGTCAAATGACCTTGGAGGTGTCTACGGACAATGCCGGCTCTTCAGCTTAGAAATGTAGATGAGCACCAACCCCCAGAGTCAGACATAACTGGACTTAACGTCAGGGGAAACCTTTACCTTTACCTTTTATTGATGCAGTCAAGAATCACATTGGCTTTTTAAACTGTCACATCACACTGTTGACTCATGTTCACCTTGTGATCTACCAAGGATTTTATATCCTGTTTACATATTCTGTCGTCAAACTAGATGTAATGCAACCTATATCTCTACATTGCATTTTTCCGGCATTCGTTTAGTGCCTTACATTTATCCCTGTAGAAATTGTTTATTTTGGCTCAGCTCTCTAATCTGCCAAGGTCATTTTGATTTCTGATTCAGTTCTCTAGGACATAAGTTACCCCTCCCAATTTGTTGTCACACCAGAAGCAACGTGTAGTTTCTCAAGTTGCTCCTGACATGAAAAAAGTGCTGTCATTTGCAAATTCGATAATAATATTCTCAATTCAATCATCCAAAGCCCCTTCCACACTGCCCTATATCCCAGGATCTGATCCCAGATTATCAGATTATCCCAGATTATCTCGCAGTGAACACTCAGGGCCCCTTCTACACAATACCTAAGGGGGGCAACTACACGACTGTATTGGTAAATCCATGCTGATTCACTGAAATGGACAAAAAACATGTGTTAAAAAGGTCATCTTATACCCGATTCTGGCTGGAAAATGTGCATATTTACATCACTGTATATCCCTGCACTTGCAAAAAACACATGATTTCTTTCCCTCCCCCCTGTGGAGACCGCTCCAGAGCATGTGCGATTTTTAAAAGCCCAAAACAGCTGATCAAATGATTGGGCTGTGAAACGGGCTTTAAAAAATTAAAACTTAATAATATTAAACAGAGCTTGAATAAACAATTGGGGACGAGAGATCTGGCAGAAGTTTTTTTTTAAATGCTCTCCATTTTGTGCTGAACATTGTATGAACACATGCAAATCTGCTTTTATTTATATTAAGATATTTGAATGTGCACGTATACAATACAGCGCATAACGGAGTGATTTTTTAAAAAAACTTCCACTGGATGTCTCGTCTGACCTCCAAGCATGTGAGGACGGAGGGGGACCCAATTCCGGACATAAAAGCTATGTGTGGGGACCTGCAATCAGGATTTTTTAACCCCTAGGTTTTCATGCTGTCTGGAAGTGCCCTTATATAATCCAGTTCAAAGCAAATAATCTGGGATCAGGTCCCTTCTACACTGCCAGATAATTCAGGTTATTAAAGTAGAAAATCCACATTATCTGATTTGAACTGGATTATTTCGGCCCTTTCTACACTGCCATATAATCCAAATTATGAAAGCAGATAATTCAGATAATCTGATTTAAACTGGATCATACGAGCCTACACTGCCATATAATCCAGTTCAAAGCAGATAATGTGATTTTTATGTGTTAGTGTAGAAGGTGACAGAGTTTACACTGCCATATAATCCAGTTCAAAGCAGATAAGAGGATTTTATACAGATGTGTAGAAGGGGCCTCAGATCCCTGTGGCACCCCATTAGTCACTTCTTTTTATGATGAAGAGGAGCCAATGGTGAGGACCATTTGGTTTTGGCAGATCAACCAATTACACTTTAATTGAAGAGTATTTTACTAGATTGTTTGAAGGATTTACTAACACCACAATATGCCATGTTCACAGCATTCCCTTAATCTACTAAGCCTGTAACTCCATTAAACTACCATACCTGTAACTTCTTCAATAAAGAAGCAAGATTAGTCTGCCATACTTGTTCCTGAGAAACCCATGTTGATCGCTATGATTATGTCCTCAATGTGAAAGCAGGGGGTGGGGTCCTTTTTCCTACCCCAATACATGGGGGAAGGCCCCCTCTGTGGCTGCTTCCAAGTTCTGATATTACCTTTCTAGAGAAGTTAGTTTGGCCCTTTCTATGGGGTTAACATAACTCATCACTTCAAGCCTTTTTCCTCAACTACAAATACATATAATAGTTCATTTCTCTCAGCCATCTTTGCAATATGAGGAAAATAACATTGGCTTCAGATTACTGTTTAAAGGGTGAGAAAAAATCATGTATTTGAAAATTCTTAAAGAATGTGTGAATACTAATAATATCTCAATCTATAGTACCCTTCTCGAGCTAGGATCCCACAGACATTTTGGACTCTATCTCCCATCATTAGGGCCAAGCAGTTAGAATCAAAGTGTCTTTTAGCCCATGCACCCTTGTGATTGAGTGGAGGGGTCTTGGTACTTGCCATTCCAATTTATGTGCATAATACTAATTTCTGTGGGAATTCTGGTGCTTTTATATGGCTTTCACCAAGAATCACTCTTCCCATACAACCCTCTGCATTTCAACAGCTTTCTTTGGAGTCTGGCGAACCAAGATTCAGAATTACATCACATTGCAAAGCATTTCCATGACCATTCAGAAACTCTTGTGGATTTTTATGCAAATCAGAATGGAAGTGACAGGCTTGTATCTGAGGAAGCAATTAAGACAGATTCAAGCTTTGCCAATTCCATTGAAATGACTATTCTCACTGATTGAAATGGAAAGCCTACAGGCAATTTCTCATGACCCAAGGTATGCTTGTTCATTTGCATAGCTGTTTGGAAAGGCAACTATTAGTTCAGATTTTTTTTTCTGATCCTATAATATGGGAGTAGTGATATTGGTCTATTTCACACAGTTGCCGTAATATGGACCGAGAAAATGTATGCTACTAAGGGGCAAAATCATAAAAAGAAAGCAGCAGCAAGCACCTCAATATTTTGGGGGAAGAGGATCCATTTATGCATCTCGAGCTTCCAGTGGCCAGCCTAGTACAGTGGTTTAACTCAGGAGGACTAAGGTTCAAGGTTTCATTTGGAAACCTTAGGGAAGTTCTATAGAAGGCTATAATATGTTTGTAGAAGTTGTGAAAAGATCTTTGAGGCTCTCAATCCCTTGGGCTATCGCACAAGCTACCTACCAGGCCTAAATGAAGGATCGCTAAATCAGCTACAGGAATATCTCAGACAAGAGAATCCATACAGCAATGAGAGCTGCTTGAGAATCTTGATATGTCTAAGAGTAGCCGAAGCGCCTGGCAATTGCTGAGATGCCTGGGTAGTGACCCTCTAGTTAATTGTGGACATGCAAACGTAATACCAGACCAGATAGCACACCAGCTAATTCAGAATGAGAAAACCAACTGCAGCAAAGTAAAAATGAAAATCAACAGGGTGCCAGAACTTGAAATCCACCAGTTGCCATCTCCTCTAAACCTGAAAGAACTCAGAGAAGATATTAAGCGATGTAAAACTGGTAAAGCACCTGGCCTAGATGACTTAATGATGGAGCAAATCAAACACTTGGGCCCCAAAGCTGAAAACTGACTTTTGAAATTCTACAGTCAATGCTTGGCACACAATCAAATTCCCAGACTATGGAGGAAAACTAAGATCATTGCTTTTAAAACCTGGAAAAGATGCCTCCAATGCCAGAGCTACTGACCAGTCACTCTCTTATGTCATCTATGTATATAAAGTATATGAGAGGATGATATTAAATCGATTAGGACTTGTTATTGACCCCCAGTTTAATGCACAACAAGCAGGTTTCAGAACAGGGAAAAACTGTAAAGCCCAAATTCTTAATCTGACTGAGTACATCGAGGAAGGATACGAGAAAGGCTGCACTAGAGGAACAGTTCTTGTGGACCTTACGGCAGCCTATGACACGGTGCAACATAGAAAAATGCTGTATAAAGTCTACCATATTACCTGAGACTATGTTTTTACAAAAGCTGTCCAGACCCTCTTAGAAAACCACAGTTTCTATGTGGATTTCAAGGCAGGAAACGTAGAGGGAAGAGGCAAAAGAATGGTTTACTCCAAGGCAGCGTTCTTGCACCAACCTTGTTTAACATATTTACAAACTATCAGCCACAGCCACCACTCACAAAGTATATGCTGATGACTTTGGTCTAACAACACAAGCAAAAGACTTTGAAACAGTTGAAAATCAACTTACTAATGCCTTGAAAGATCTTTCCAGCAACTACAAAGATAACCACCACTCAAATCAAGGAAAAGCTTCATAAGAACTACCACTCCCTCAGCAAGAGCAAGAGTTTACCTCTGGGCAGGTAAACCAGGAAATTCCAAATGGACCCCCTCCCCCCACCACAACCACCATGAGGATCTGCCTTCAAGGGCAAACTAAGAATGGGCAACTTGGAAGTCCCTGAACAGACTTAGAAATGGAGTGGGCAGACCAAAGGAAAACCTGGCAAAACCTACTTCTACCTTGTGCGACTGTGGAGCAGGACAAACAACTCCGCATATTTATGCTCTGCCTCATGCACAGAGGAAGAATTGTTTAAAGCTACAGACAATGTGGTCGCTGTTGATCACTTTTGGTCAAAAATTATTTAACCGCTTGTGTTTCCTCGATTTTTATCAGTTTTATCCTTGTTTACGCAACATTTTTGACATGAAATTAAAAAAAAAACTTTAGGGAAGTAATACTCTCTCAGCCATTTTGTTTGACCTTTTAAAAACAGACCTGAGCTGCCTCTGAGTAAATAATCCCACATTGTCAATTTAATAGAGGGATTGGAAGAATGAAGCTATTGTTATATCTCCTAATAATTCACACCCCCATAATCCTTCCAAATCACTCTTTTTAAGGCAAAGAAAGGGGTCATCCCTAGAGCAGCACATTCTTTGTAAATAGGTTTCAACTCACCATCTGATGCACAAATCCCCCTCACAATCTTTCTAAATCAGTACCTTTTGCAGGCTATCCAAAAGTAACATCAAAATAAAATTGTGCACCTCACCTATGCTTGCTGAAATCACCTACCCTTATTTAATAGTAACTTATGGCTTTTATGAAATTCCCTATGTTCCTATGTATATCTTCTTACAATTCATTTTACTGTGGTGCAGACAATACAGAGGGAAAAAAGTAATAGAAATAGATTTTCTATTACAAGAATTTTATGAACAACTTCAGATCAATATCATGCACATGAAGCCTATTTGACCATAAGTATAATGTCATGGGGATTAATAAAAGTGAAGAGCATATAATCTCTGTCTGATAAAGACCTATGATCTACTACAAATATGGATCTGTTTTAACAATCTTGATTAATTGGGCCCATATGACAAATTTTGAGTGTACTGCATTATTCCTGAAAGATTTCTTGTAACCTGTCACAGTGGAGGCTACCATAAATTCACTACATTCTTTCAGACTGACTGTATTTTTTCCTTGGCTAACAAGCTGGTTCATGATCAAGTTTCATCTTTATTCCCTTTAGATCTGAAAATCATCTCTATAGTTAGCATTATGCCAAGTACATCCTATTACTACTCCTCATGCTTAATATCCAAGGTCAGCACTGTCAGATACTTGTTGATGGCTAGTGCACTCAAGAGGCATTATTGGAGCTGACACCAGTGTCCCAGTTCCTTTAGCTGATCCAAACGACTGGCTCACTAGTCAATTAGGAGGAATGTTACAGAGCTACAAACCACATATGGTCTAAGGCCCAATCTACACTGCCATATAAAACAAATTATCAAAGCAGATAATCCACATTATCCGCTTTGAACTGGATTATATGAGTCTCCACTGCCATATAATTCAGTTCAAAACAGATTTTATATGGATTTTATATGGCAATGTAGAAGGCCATAAGAAAGGTGCTTAAGTGACTATTTGGATAAATAGCTGGGGGCTTGAAGAAGGGCATCCACCATTTTTATCTACTTGCTCTGAAAAGTTTCCAAATTCCTCAACTATTTTCAATGGCAAGACACCAATTACCTGAAAACAAGTTACACCACAAGTAGATTATCTGAATAAATCATATTTGTACACATCTTGACTTACTGTTTGCCAATTGATTCAATGAGTCTAACTCCAGTTGGAACTGGCAACTAAATCTTGGGCATGAAAGACGTGGACTAGAGAGGTTGCGAAAGCAAGTATGGAAAGATCATAAGGAATTGCAGGAAATTTGGAAGACATTTGGCCATACTTGTTAAATACTAATATTCTGTGACAATTATATGACATATGTAATCAGAGAAAGAAATATATTCTTCTAGTGCAGCAAACTACACAATCTAAGAGACAGGGAAAATGTGGAAATAATATTTCAGTATTGATAACTTAAAACTTTGCACTTTTAATGCTTCTTGTATAAAACTGCAGGAATTGTACTGTGACATGGAAACTTTCTCTGCCTTTCATGAAGAGCAAAAAATTAACAGGTAAACCCAAAACTTTCTGCTTTTTTCTAAAGGGGAGAATGGCAAATCTTGCTAAGATGTTTTTAAAAACCATACATATTAGGTACATAGTTCTTTCAACTGATAATAAAACTAAGCCTATAATAGAATAGACATGAGTCTCAGTGTAGTTGTTATTCCCACTATGGCTAGACCAATTGAATCAATAGAATTTATGAAAGCATCGACTTACAAAGGGCCAATCCAGACAGGCCCATATCCCATGTCTGAGGTTTTCCTCCTGGGGTTTTCCTCCAGGAAAAATGAATTAATTTTGAGTAAATTTAAATTATTCCAAACAAATTAGATACCCCATTAGATCCGGCCTTTCTGAAAGGCCCGGGGTCTAATGAGGTATTGGGCCTGGGGGGACTCACTTCTGGATAGTTCTGGGACTACTCGGGGGGTGAGTCCCCACAGCCATCTTGCTTATTCAGGCTTCCCAAAGCCTGGAGGAGTGGGATGGCACTCCTCTTCCTCCCAAGACCCACCCATTTACCCCATAAAATTAAATGAAACTTATCTGGCCGCCATAACTTTGCTCCTCGTGCCCTCCTGATGTAAGAAAATGATGCACCCCCGGGGTTTCCTGGTATGTTATTTCCTCGCGCCTTCCTATCCCGAGGAGCAAAATTATGGCAGTCAGGTACATTTTATTTAATGTTTATGGGTAAATTTGGAGGGCTTCGGTGTGGCTGCCTACCATCCCCCACCCCGAGAAAGCCTGTTTTTTTTGGGGGGGGGGGATGGAGATGAGAATCCGAGCCAAAGTGGGTTTTTTAAACCTGCTTTGGTGCTGATTTTGGAGCTGCTTTGAAGTACCCTGTAACATTTAATAACAGATACATTCAGATGCTCCAACTGGGTCTTATTAATGAAATTAAGATCATAGTTATTTCCAAATATCAAAGACACTAGACTGAGAAGAAGCAGGTTGCTAAGATATAAATATACAACAGTTCTCTCTTGCAGAAATAATGCCTTTGGATCTTCCAAGTTTTGGGGGAAGAGATACTAAATAGCAAAGCATAGAAGAGATGTTGTTGATTCATACTGCTGAAATGATTCTGTATTTCCCTGTTTCAACATGTATAAGTCATCATAAAGACTGGCTGTAGCTAGGTAATGTTGTCAGCCAGATTTTTTTGGGGGGGGGGGACATAGAGCTTCTGTATAAAACCGCTACACTCAAATAATTCCAACTCTTTCACTGAACACATTGTGCTTTGTTTACCAGGCAGTATCTACAGTAAAATAAACTTTTTTTGTCATTCATTTTAATGGTTCTTAAATGCTTGATAGAATGAATAGTGGATATGAGAAGGAAAATACAGGAAAGAGAAGAAAGGGTGCTAATATGAATTGGTGTGGGGGTCACAACAGCAATGACCTTGACAGAGAAATATCGACCATTCTTCATCTCACGACTAGAGGGATGGAATTGGAAACCAACCATTCTGAATCATTAATGAATTTCAGTTGTGTCATTTGAACTTCATTTCTCTAACCAAAAGGAAGCCCTCACCCCCATATTTCTTCCTAAATATCCATAGGCCTGCCATTTTAAACACAGTAGATTCTGTTAGTAACACAGTTACTATGCTGAACTGTTTTGTACTATTAATTCTGAAATGACACTTTTTATACATGCAAATTATTTCACATCTGCATGAGCATTATGGTTGAATATACTAAGATGGACAAAGGAATTTGTCCCACAGAAATAACATTTCATTTACTCTTGTCAATTAAGACAGGACATTTTAAGTCATTCCTTTTTAAGTATGTTCCCTAAATCTCTCTGATGTTTTGGGTCAGTGGAAAAAGTGCTTTTGCTACAGGAGATGACTGAAGCAACTTAGAAAGGCTGGAGAATCTCTTGGGTATACTTGTCAGTGTGTAAACATACTATGTTAGCTAGTGATATCTGTTGTTTATTGAATGATGGCAGCTCTAAGTTGTTAACTGCCTGTTTTTAAAGTGAGAGGATAGTTTTCACTATATTATGAGTTCACTTTTAATGCAAGATTGTGCCAAGTATACAACAGAAACCAACTGGCAAACACCTTACTTTTCCCTACCATGGATCATACTAAATATGCATTCTGACTGGTTAATTAAGAGCACCATCCTTTTCCCATAGCCAGAGGCTGTCCACAAAAATATATTTCAGAGAAAAGGAGACAATGCTTTTACCCTTTGCTCCAAGGACAATGTAATTCTATTGACAACTGTGAAAATTAGTACACTTAGTATCAAATGTATGTCTTCCTACAGTAATATGAAACTACTAGCTTGTGCAGCAATGCCATCACTTCCACTGTTAAGGAGTCACGGCCTCTTTGCAGCAATTAGAAAGTGAATACTATTTCAATTTCTAACAGACTAGGAAGCAAGAAATGAATGTCTACAGTTTAAACCCACACAGCAAAAAAGAGAAAGTCTTCTGAAATCAATTCAGTTGACTATGCCTTTGGAAGACATATAGGAAGTTTTCTAGTTACAAACAGTTGACTTACAAATGACATAATTAAGAACGGAGGTCAGACAGCAGAATGTGAAATGAATCTACCCCTAGGAAGAGAAATTCACCCCCGAAAGAGTTATCACAGAAAAAAGGTGTCTCCACTGAAGCTTTATCACCAATTCTTGTTTCCATAACACACCACATTTTTCAAAATCCAATTATCACAGGGACAGAAAGTGAGGTGAAATCATCTCAATATGGGCACAGATGACAAAACAAACACCACAGGGGTGTTAACCATTCCCTATGCTATCCAAAGCTCTATATATGTATATACATACATACATATATACACACAGACACATGTACAATCATTACAGTGAAGTTGGTATATATGTGTATGTGTGAGATAGACTGATTCCCCCCCCCCCCCAAATTCCAGTACATCTCAACACATTTTCTAGCTTAATTACTGGTAAAAATGTAATCCTGAAATACCATTGCATTCAAAATGTGACTTACGTAATGATTAGCTGGAAGTGAGAAAACCAAAATTAGTAGAAATCCGTTAAGAAAAAGAATATTCATTTGCAGGACTTTCTATGTAAATGTATCAGGATGCAGCTGAAAAGGTTATGGTACCTTCAACACAAGAGAAAAACAAAGGAATGGAATAATGGTATAATGTGACAGAAAAAGGAACGACAAATTAGATTGCTTCAGCTACTCACTGAAATAAGCATCCACATTTCTCTAGTGGTTTCTTGGCCCTTGTTTTTGCAAAGCTGCCTGGCTTTTTTCCTCATGAGGCTCTTTTGAAGCACTAGTTGCTTGGAGGAATATATGTTACTGACTCTGACTCTAATGCAAGCTTTGGAATTTATATATTACAGGAGTACTAATGCATTTACTGGCACAGCATCACCCTACGACGATATAGTCTCTGACACCCCCAATGCAAAATCCCAGGGTTTCGGACAGCTGTGTGGCTTCCATCCCAAAAGTAAATGGGATTCCTCTTGCATGTTTTGCCTGTCTGGAGGGGCCCTTAGGTGTCTCTCTTCTAGAGTTTTCTTGGCAAGATGTATTCAGTGGAGGTTTGCTATTGCCTTACTCTTATTAGGCTGAGAGAGTATGACTTGCCCAAGGTCATCCAAACAGTTCCCCTGGCTGAGAAGGAATTTGAATTTGATCAGCACAATAGATATCTTGAGCAATGATAAATCTATTTGCCCCCAAGGTGTTGTGACTGCGCCTTCGGGGATTATGGTTGATGGTGATGGGATCCGAAGAGGAAGAAAAAACCCTCGTGATGAGGGTTCACTGGAGGAGTTGCGCAGGAAGCGACTTAGAGAGCTATATGGGGGATCTTCTGAGGAAGATTCAGATGGGGAGTTTGGGGAAATGGACGCTGAGGAACAGGTGGTGGCTGGGGAAGTGGGCACTGAATGGGCACAGCCACCAGAGATGTCTGGGGATTTGGGGCCTATGGATACTACTGAACCTGGGGTTTCTGCAGGAGCTGATTCCACTTGGGATGCTTGGAGAAGGGAGGATGGTTCTTTAAGTGTTCATGGGGCTAAGTGTGGGCAGGATGATTGGGACTCCGATGAATTGCTAGGTACTCCAGATCCACGAGCTCTAGCTATGTGGAGTTCGGACTCTGAGTAGATTTGGGACACCTGGTGTTTGGGTGTGAGTGTTTGGTCACCCAG
Source organism: Anolis carolinensis (assembly GCF_035594765.1). Taxonomy (NCBI): domain Eukaryota; kingdom Metazoa; phylum Chordata; class Lepidosauria; order Squamata; family Anolidae; genus Anolis; species Anolis carolinensis. The sequence goes on along the minus strand of NC_085842.1, from coordinate 251,265,199 downwards.
GAGGAAGGGGAATAAAATGGGAATGTTTGGCCAATGCACTTTGCGTGTGGCAAGGTGTTGCTGAGGCGCCATTGGGATCTCTGTGTTTCTGTGAAGACTGGACTTGGACTGTGATTCGGATGTAAGTTATCTGGGACTGCTTTACAGCAGAGGGATGGAACTGTGTGGGTTTCCCTGGACTGCATTCTGATTACTATTTCTAGCTGCTGATACCATCTGGCTTGGCTCTCGCTGTGTCTTATCGTGGACCTGGTTTGGATGACTGCACCCTCTTCGGACTTTGGATTGAATTTGACCTGGCTTCTGTCTACGCTCCCTGACTGACGACTACTCCCGGCTTCTGACTTCTGGAATTTGCTGCTGCCTCTCGACCTGACCTTGGATTCTCCTGACGACGGCTATTCATCATCCCTTTGAAGCTTCGGCTTTATCTGCACCGTGGAAGCAGTTTACTGCTCTTCTAGTTTGTTTGTTTTTAAGCCAGTTTGCTGTTTTTCTTTTTGGAACCGTCCCTTTAACTCCGCAGAGCCGGCTGTCTGTTTTCAGAAACGGTTTGGAGCTAAAAGAAGCTTTTGCACTTTCTGTTATACTCTGCAGCTTTTGGAAGGTTGCAAGCCTTCGTTTATTTTGCATGTTATCTTGCAGTCAACTATTTGTTTCTTCTAAGCTGAATTGAAGCGTCCTTAGTTTTTATTGAATGCCAGCATGGGAAAATAGCATGGCTTGTTTTTGTGTTATTTTTGGCTTATCTTCAGAATAAACTCAGTTTTGTTTGTTAACTGGCGTCTGACTCTTGACACAAGGAACTGGGAAATTGATGCTTCTGTTCGATGTTTGGTCTTATATCTGATATAAAAGGTTGTGATTTTAATTTAATTTTAGTTATTGAGTCATAAATTGTTTTTATATGTTGGGTTGTCAATTTTTGTTATTATGGGTATATTGTTATTATGTTCAGGCATTGAATTCACCCTGAGTTCCACCGGGGAGATAGGATGGAATATAAGGTTTATTATTTTATTATCTCCAATAATCCAAATTCCTCACCCAAACCCACATAGCATACTAGTTTCCTATAAATGATATATACTACTGAAATAAGATGTTAAAATAAGTGGCACACCTTTTGTGGAAGCGATTTTGATGCTCACTGACAAAGATATACATGCATATACTCTACTCCAAATACCATCAGACATTTTGGGCTTCCAATATAGGAGGCTCTGATTATGCTTTATTCATAAAATTGCAACAAGAGCTGAAGAGTGGGATAAAACAATTAGGTTTTCCATTTGTAGCTCTTCTGTGATTTTCCTCTCCCTGGTTTATCTTTTTTTCTACAACAGAAAATTCAATAAAGAGAAAAAGAACCATTGGTGATCCACAGGATCCACTCCATCCTAGCAAGAAAGGGGATGGGAGAGGAACATTTAAAAACCATGGTGTTTCCTTAACTACAAATACTATATCTATTCATTGCAAGGGAACACTTAATTCTGTCCATGCTAATGAATAAAGATATAGATCTATGCACTGTAGTGAAATGAATACCGGAGGAAATGTAAAGGGGGATTCTTTGTGCTCAGTGAAATGAGTGCCTATGAGGCTGCAATCCTACACATGCTTGCCAAGGAAAAACATATAAGATCATACTATATATAAATCACTGGATTACAATGCTATTCTAAACTTCACCCTTTTTCTATCTCTACCTGACTTTGGTTCTCAGATCTTAAAAAAGCTATTTTTTAAATTTTCCTCTTAAGCTCACTGCAAGTCAAAATGTTAAAAACTATGGAAAGAAGAAATGAGTTACACCTGGACACAACCTGGCTTAAGAAGTCATATATCTGTACTATATCTAGAAGCAATACTTGATTATAACACTGAATGAAAGATATGCTATATACCTATAAAAAGGTTCTGTTCTAAAGCGAGGGGTAGTAAGGGCAGGTTGCGGGTCACATGCCATAAAAACCATTTTTGAGGCCCACATCTCTCTGTGGTATGCATCTCTCTGTGGCACCCACCACCCATTACAAATGCTGCTTAACTTAGAACAGAGTGCAGGGGCCATAACACACACACACACACAGGGTAGCATATTAAAATTGTGAACCATTTCTATGGTACGACATGAGATGAATGAGTTATCTTTTGAGAACTCATGGGACAAATTTTTTTTTTCTCTTGGGCTTTCTCTACATCTGCTGTTGAATTCATTCCTTAATTTTCTTCGCCATTGCTTTTTCTTCCTTCTCTCATCAGTATTCTAATGGATTTTGTCACTCAGTTCATTCCAGATGATCACTGCAAATACAAAACCCTCTGACATCCACAGCAAGGAAAAAGGAGGGTAGTGGCTGTCTTTAGGGACCACTTGAAAACCCTGAATGTAAATCACTTCCTGATCTTTTTTTAAGCTGTCTCCACACTGCCATATAATCCAGTTAAATGCAGTTAATCTACATTTGAATCTGGATTACAGGCAGTCCAAGTCAGAAACATCTGACTTACAAACAACTCATAGTTAAGAACAGCGGTGAGACAACAGGAAGTGAGAGAAATCTACTAGGAAGGAAAATTCACACCTGAAATTGTTATCATGTGGAAAAGGTGTCTTAACTGAAGCTTTTGCATCAATCCTTGTTTCCAACACAAGCCAAATTTTCAAAGTCCAATTATCACAGAAACAGAAAGTGAGGTGAAATCTTCTGAACAGGGCACAGACAGCAAAACAAACACCACAGGGGTGTCATCCCTTCTCTATGCTACCAAAAGCTAATAAGGAGTCTTCAAACTTTTTAAGCAGACGGCCGGTTCACAATCCTTCAGACTGTTGAGGGGCCGAATTATCATTTAAAAAACTAAAAAAACCAAATTCCTATGCAAACTGCACATGTCTTATTTGTAGTGGAAAACAACAACAATGAAAGAACAATAAATGCTACAGACAGTTGAGCACATTTAAGAGTATCCTTCATAGAGAGTAAGTATGCTTAATGCGCTGTTGGATTGCAGATCTGTCTTTCTATGTGTCTAACTCACTAAGGGCCAATCCAGAAAGGCCCATATGCAAACGATGCCTCTAGTAAAAACAAATTAATTAGTTTTTGGTTTGTTCTGAATTAATTAGATACTCCTATAGATCCTGGCTTCCTGAAAGGCCCGGGTCTAATAGGTGTTGAGCCTGTGGGGACTCACTTCCGGGTAGTCCTGGGACTACCTGTGGGTGAGTCCCCATTGTCATCTCACACCTTTTGGGCTCCTGGGGCCCAAAGGTATGAGATAGTGCCCACCCCCTCCCCGCAAGTCCCATAATGACCCCTAAAAGCCCGGGCTGTGGCGCAGGCTGGAGAGCAGCCAGTTGCAACCAGCTGCAATGAATTACTCGGACCAGGAGGTCATGAGTTCGAGGCCCGCTTGGAGCCTATGTTTGTCTTGTCTTTGTTCTATGTAAAAGGCATTGAATGTTTGCCTATATGTGTAATGTGATCCGCCCTGAGTCCCCTTCGGGGTGAGAAGGGCGGAATATAAATGCTGTAAATAAATAAATAAAATAAATAAAAGTTAAATAAAATGTACCTGGCTGCCATAAGTTCCTTCCTCACATCATCCTGGCACAAGGGTATGACGTGCCAGGAGACCGGGGGGGGGGGGGGGGGACGGACCCTCCTCCGTTAGTATTTCTTTTGTATGATGCAGAAAACTAATTTCAGATATTATTTCTTCTACAAAGCTTCTTCTATGCAAAATACAGGATACCTCTGTCTTACTTAAAAATAAACATATACTGTACACAGATTTGATATCCATGGTTTCACTTACCCACAGTTCAAAAAATTTCCATCAACCCCCAAAGTATTTGTAGGCTTCTCTAGCTCCTCCATAGTGTCAGGCATTCATAGGGATGTATGTCTTTGATTGTATCCCTCGCAGATGCAGAGGTTGTACTTATATGATTGCATTACTGAAACCCACTCATTTATGTACGTACAATATAAGCAAGATAGAAAATGGATGTTTGTCATTTTCCCCACAGTTATTACTTTTATTAATCACTGGAATAAGAGAAACTATGGTGACGGGTACATTATTGAAGGGTACAGGAAGACAAAACTACCAGATGGAAATACCTTCATTGTATCATGGTGGCCATGTACTTTCTCCTGTGACATCCCCTCAAACTTTTTACCCATTCAGAATAAGGATAATATGAAACAGAAAGCAACATCTCATTCTGAAAAGGCGAAGTAGCAGGAGTGGAAAAAGGAAATAAGACATCATGAACAAAGAGCTTTGTGGCGGGGGGGACACTTTGGGAAGCTAGGAATCACTCTTTGCCTTATAAAAATGCTGCTTTTCTATTAGAAATATTTGCACAGAAGAGGAAAGCACATAATTTTTGATCATTTGGCTTCTGGCTGCTTTCCAGTGGCTACATACCAACAGAGGAGCTAATGTTCCTGTCTAGGCTACTGCACTTTAAATTAAGAAACGGCAATAACAACACCCTGAATTGCTAGCTGCTTTCCATCACTTGTCAAGGCTGATGGTCAGGTTTTCTCCTCTCATAGCAATGCCAGTAACCAATTATAGATCTGTCCTCTGATCTAGCATATGACAAAGTGTTTAGCTCTGTTCATCTAAACATGCACAGATCTAAAACTGGAGGCAAGGTTGTTGAGTGACATGTAAGCCCTGCCCCTACCATCCTGGAAATAAGTTAGAACTTCACACATTGAGTAAGAAGGCCTGAAGAGCCTTTGGCTGAATATATGTAATTACAAAACCTTTATGAGTTGAAATTCTGATTTTTTTTGGCAGAAAATATTTACAGTGCCCTCTTCTGATCTTCATGCTCAGCACATCAAGGTCTAATTTATTTCCAAGCAGTTAAGAGCCCTATGTATGTGGGCTTTCTAATAATCAGAAAAAATGGCTCTCGTTCTGATGAGGGGAGGGCAAAAAGAACCCCATAGAATAAGACTCACAAGGTCATATATAAACATTTGCATTAAAAATTCACAAATATGAAAAGCAGCTCTTCTTACCTTTCATTCCAAACTTTGAGTGCCTTCCAAACTTGAGAATAATGAGCATAATTACTAAACCAGTGCACACTAATGCTGCAATCCCCACTACAACATACACCTAAGAGGGAAAAGAGGTACATTAAATGTTAACAGTAAAAATATTGAGCATTGAGCATTATCAGGGGGGAAAAATCAAAGTGGAAGAGATTTTGAAATATGCAGGTTGACCCTTGGCATATGGTATTAATTGGCACAGTCTACTTATCTTCCATGCAGTCATAATGGTACTCAAGTAAAAGACGGTGGGTATGAGAAGCAAAAGGTCAACTATTTGTATAATATGGCTAGCAAGGAACCCTGAGCCACAAAATATGCCAGGATCAACTCTGAGAGGGCAATGGTCATATAACATAGGAATGGGAACATTTGTCAATTTGCTCTGTCCCCTCCTTATAATATTAAGTTTTTAACATGCTGAACATGATTTTGAACATTTTTGTGAATTCGTATTTTGAAAAATCTCAAAAGAATTTCCCACTTATCTCCAATACAACATCCAGTTTATTCAACCTATTAGCTTTTTCAGTCATTTGCTGACTGTTATAAGTATTTAAATAAAGATGACTGCCTTTTTTGAAAGAAAAGAATTGTATGGATTCAACTTGCAAACCACAACTACTCATGGTCCGCTTAACAGTAATCTATGCAAATTGTGATCTGTCTAGAATACACCCTCCCCCCCCCCCCTTCCAGAGCATTTTTTTCATATTAGCTAACTAAAAGCACTGGGGTATGAGAATGGTGGTATCTAGTTACAAACTAAAATACCACAAGCTCATCTGATCCCTAGTCAGAAAGTCTGCTGAGATTACAACCAGGAAACTATGTATATACTTACAGTAATGCTATCTTCATTGTCTTTATTTGAAACATCCGTAGAAGTAACTGGATTACTATTATTTGTTGTGTCTTCAAAATCATTTGTTGTCGTTCCATAATCGTCTAAGAGAAAGAATGTACTATTTATTTACATACCTAACTTTTTTGTCTCTACTAAAAGCAACTATAACACAATAAAATAAAAATTGCAGTATTTGTAGGTTCTATTGTTCAGCTCTATCACTTCAATTTGCTTGCTACAGACCAAAAAGCCAAGGTCTATTTGCTTCAGACTTTGACAACAAATCTCAGTAATTTGAAAAGTAGCTTCAGCCCATTAAATTCAATACTCTGTTTCTTAGCTAGATTTTAAAATCTAGGAAAACCTTGATGCACACTATGATACTCAAAGGCACTATAAATAGAAGCTTTTACTATTATCCATATACTACCATCAATGTTTATGGCACATTCAGGGACAGAAATTTTGCAGTGAACTGGGCATAACGAGCACAGTCAGCAGATTACGTAAATGAAAAGCAAGTGAGGCACATTGCTTATAAACGCATTGTAAAATAGTCACAAAAACTTAGGTTGCTCAAAAATGTGTGCAATGAGTTATCCTGAGTTTTTGACTATAATCTGACTCCCCCTTCACCTCTGAGCAAAGCCTGCTCAGATGGATTGGGTCCACTTCAGCCTAATCCCATGGCCAAATGGATACCATTGCCATCACCTAAGTCACCACTGCTGCTACTGCTAGGTCTCATCTATACTGCCATATGCTGCCATTTGAAACTACATTATATGGTCAGTGAAAACTCAAACAATACAGTTTAACTGCATTGAACTGCATTATATGAGTCTACGGTGCTTCCAGGCATAAATTAAACCCGCCCCAAAGTGAGTTTAAGTCCCTACACAGTAGTACACGCTGGGGGAAAAATGGGCTTTGCCCGTTAGTTGTCCCCATATCATCCTGAAAAAATTTGAGACGGCATCGGGCCAGCCAACCCTGCCCCCCAAAGCTTTAAAAATAAAGTAAAACTTAGCAGGTCACCACTAGGCCTCTCTGCAGGCATCCTGGAACATACCAATAATGCACTAGGACGCAGGGGGCAGGAGTGATTCCCCCCCACCTCCTAACATTGGGGTGGGGTAAGGGTTGTCCTCTTCTGATGTCACTGCTTCCTGGGCCCAGAAAAACTGACTATTCCAACCACAGCACCTGAATTACCCCTTTGACTGCAAAAGCAGGATTCAGAGGTATGGTGTGCAGCAGGCCCGCACAACCTGTGGCCCCTCCAGGTGTTTGAGACTCCAACTCCCAGAAACCCATGCCAGCAAATGGTCAGGAGTTCTTGAAGGTGAAGTCCAAAACACCTGAAGGGTTGTGCAGGCCATGTGTATACAGATATCACAGCAACAATGGTGTGATAAGACTTTCTAAACTATAATCCTGTTATTTTGAAATTTGACAGCTACTTTTTAATGGGAAGCAACCAGGGCCGTAGCCAGAAAAAAGATTCGGGAGGGGTTTTGAAAATTTGGGGGGGGGGGGTTGAACCCCTAGCACCCCCTCCCTGCTACAAACCTGTCAATATCTGCTTGAGATAGTGCCTGGAGGGACTCTTAATGTTTTGCATCTCATAGACTTAGCATGGGGATTTGGTTAACCAGTTAAAATTCATGATTAAACGAGATTTTTTTTATAACTTGAAAAATTTCGGAGGGGGTTTGAACCCCTAAACCCCCCCCCCCTCGCTACAGGCCTGGAAGCAACCCTCCAAAATGAGGAGGAAATGAGATTTGAGAGCCAAATCAAAGCCCTCTTGTAAGAACATGGATATTGCAGTTGGTAGCTCAGTTAGATAAGAAGCAAAATCTTGTTTGGCAGCCTGAAGAGGCCAACAGCAGGCTCTTGTCTCAAGCTTGAAGAAGAGAGAATAATGCAAGCATTTCCTATAGCAGGTAGAACCACTTAAAAGCTTAACTAGAATTCTCCTCAAAACTCTCTCATACAGAAATCTACTGTCTCTAGTATATATGGTACAATTACAAAATAGGAGGGGAGTAGAAATATCCGATTAAATGGCTTTAGGGATTTGGAACACTAGAAATTAATGCACATTAAGCAGACAATATAAAACATGTAAGACGAATATTTAATTTCACATTGTTGTCAGGTGAGTCTACACAAAATATTTTGTTTCCTGCTTTAAACACTGCACAACTGGATTTAATTTTTGATATTCTTTGCAGTTATGCTTTGTTTTGGAAAAAATGATGCAATCACCCCTAAGTCTAGAAACAGACCAGGGGGCGAGGGTGTGGGGAGGCGGCATTTCATGGTATAATCTGTTTTAGTTGTGTAGAATTACATTATTTGTTTTTGTACCATAGAATTGAACCACTTTGTACTCCAATCTACTCAACTGATAAACAATATGCTACAGTCAAGAATATTACCCCCATATGTATAAGATACAGGGTAAAATCATAATATTTTATGTTAGGTAATTCTACTTCAAAACACTTTTTTTCTCTTAAAAGGAAGCAAACTACAATAGGGGAACTACAACAGAAATATCGTTTAAGATGGACTTTTACAAATAAAAACCATTGATGCTACAGTAGAGTCTCACTTATCCAACACTCACTTATCCAATGTTCTGGATTATCCAAGGCATTTTTGTAGTCAATGTTTTTAATATATCATGATATTTTGGTGCTAAATTAGTAAATGTAGTAATTACTACATAGCATTAGAATCATAGAATCATAGAATCATAGAATAGTAGAGTTGGAAGAGACCTCATGGGCCATCCAGTCCAACCCCCTGCCAAGAAGCATTAATGTGTAATGAACTACTTTTTCTGTAAAATTTGTTGTATAACATGATGTTTTGGTGCTTAATTTGTAAAATCATAACCTATTTTGATGTTTAATAGGCTTTTTCTTAATCTCTCATTATCCAACATATTCGCTTATCCAACATTCTGCCGGCCCGTTTATCTTGGATAAGTGAGACTCTACTGTATTTCCTTAATTTTGGTTCTTCAGAAATTTTGCTGTATTTGTTTAATTATAAGGACAGCTTCTGAAGAATGCTAATTTGGAAATACCTCGAGCTATAATCCTGTAACCATTAGGCCCTCCAATGCAGTGTAGTTTTGGAATCTTCAGCTAACACAGCTCTGTTTAAAATGATTTCTGGTTTTTGATTGATAATATAAGTTCAACATGATATTCATTATAAAAGTAATTACTAATTATACAAAAACGTTTTAAAATATTACAAATAAGACTATAGCCCATCAATAGAAAGAATAACTCATATCTATTTATACTGAGCAATGCTATCCTAAGCCAAAAATGTGGTGACTATACAAAGGGTTAGAACAGGCAGATGTCTCTTGCACATTTTAAATGCCAGTTTCTCTCAGGTTTTAGGCCTGTGTGAAAGCAGCCTGAAAGATCAGCTGGCAGGAGGACTGCTGGTACAACCCTTCTTTGCTGGCCTGACCAGCAGAAGTGCCTAAGGGGGAAGAGGAGAAAGGGCAGAGAAGAGCAGGAATGAAGTTATATCAGACACAAACTTACTCCAGCTCAGTGACACAGTCGCTAGTCCAGCACAAAACCAGGACTGGGTTAGTTGTATTTTCCAACATCTCTAGGCAGTTCTTCTAAGAAGCTGGAAATAGCCATCTTTTATTGTTATTCTACAGGAAATACTCCTAAGAGTCAAGTTGGAAATCACACTGAAACTTTTGTCAGGGCTACCGCTATATAATATGGAATCATACTTATCAGAAAAAAATAAGCACATCTGGTGTATCCATTTCAGTGGGAGGGTTAAATGTATGAAGAAACTTATTTTACTGAAATAAATTATATTTTAAATGCTTAACACTGATTGGATCATGCCTATAATGAACATCTGTAGAGATGTTAACACTGAATGGAAATTAAGCACAGCTGACAATAAAAGTCCATCTTTCACGAGATTCAGGCACTTAGTTGATTCGTTATCTTGCATTTAGGATTCTATACACATTTGGAATAGAAAATAAAAGTATACCACTATAACCTGCATGATCATAGAAGGGACTACCTAAGAAACAAAGAGAAAAAGAAAGGAGGTTATTAAACCACAAATAAAGAACTGAATTGCAATAAATACATTAGCCTCTTTGACAAGTTTATACTTATAGCATCGAATTCAGACCTACATTTTATTGAGTGTGTATCATGTTCCCAGAACATTTTTATTTGCTCCACATTCAGCCCAACACATAAACACACGACACATACACAAGCTCTCCTCTTTCACATTATGCCGAAATAACCGTAAAAATATCTAATCTTCTCCTTTACCTTGAAGACAGTATGCAGCTTTGTTTGAACAGGCTCACTTAATGGTATTTTTCTGTTCCTATGACCTCAAAACAACTTGGAGGGAACACAGTAGTTACAGGAAGGGAAACAGGATCAGGTCCGCTAACAGATGTATTTGGAGAGTGGACTGATAGCAAAGGAATTCTTCCTAAATCTCTTATTGCACTTTTAATATTTTAACTCCATTACACAGTTAATTCTGAGGTATTTCTGTTGTGATTTTTGGGATCTAAGTGAAGTATTTTGTTCTAAAAAGCCTGTTTAAGAATTTACATTTCTACTGAAAAGAATATTAATCCATCTTGAGATAATTATGAAAGCTGTAGTTAGCACTATTTAGGAATTCTATTGTAAGGATTAAATTAACTACAAAGAGATGTGCACACCACCCCTACCTCTTGGTACTCAGATGGAGTAGGTACTCAGATGGAAAGTGATAGTTCTGAAGAGGAGAGCCTCTCCTATCCACAAAAGTGCTCACTTGCAAAGTACAGTATGATTTCCCAGAGTTTTGTCATGGAGAGCTTTCTCACATAGAAGGGAATCTCTTCATCAGACCCGTTGCTTTTCACATGAGTAAAGCAGCGACAGACTGGTATGTTTGAAAGGCTGGTCTTGAATATAATTATTTTGTAGTTTGCTTCTTACCTTTTTTTGGACCTGTTTCATTAAAATGATTTTTTAAAAATTTGTTTTTTTAAAAAAATCAAGAAAGGATATAATGTTGTTTTCTGCTTGTAATAAAGCTTACAAAAAATAAAGATGAAAAGAATTTAAGCCTGCAAGGTTAGGATTAGAAATGAAATCAACCCCATTCATCGCGCCCACAATTTGCTCTCATGTGTGCTCTGCTCATTATACCAAAGAAATAGTCCTATTTTATTTTCTCAATTTTTATTACGAAAAGGTGTGTGTACACAATGAAAGGGTAAACAGTAATATGCTGATATTGGCTGTTGTGTACCACATATTCCTTCATCTCTGGAAACAGCTGATAAAAGTTGCTTTCAGGAGTGGTGAAATCTTGAAAATAGAAGGATAACCATTACATTTAGCAGCCATTTCTCCAGAAAATGAGCCAAATCAAGAATAATAATTTACCTCTACTTCAAGGAATGTTTCTTTCCTATCGGTTTCCAGGATTAAAACCAAAATGAACGGGAATAGACACACATTTTTTCTTCTCTTGGACAATGACACTTTATACATCATTTGTGCTAATTAAACTCTCAGTAATGATTAACCAGGACTCACTAGAAAGACAGACACTTGGGGATGAAACAACACAATCATGCTGGCTGTTTTGAAATGTGTGGTCTAAGTGGAACTTTCAACTTGGATTTCAAGCGTGTAACTAAAAGTAAACAAAAAACTCCACAAACAAACCTGTGAGTTATAACTGCTTTCCTAATGACTTATTTTTAAAGGAGAAAACCCTTCCAAATGTCAACTAATAAACTGATTAGTTTAATTGATAATAGTCAGAAATTCAGTATCCATATTTTAACTTGAACTGACTCTTACCAGGGAGTTTTAAATGTAAGTACTAGCACATATATGTAAGGAGGCAATACCTATAAAATAACCAGGATGAAAGATAAATGTCAGAACAGATCAATTTCACCTAATATTGAATTTTTACCTTAAAAAATTCTTTTTAAAACAGACCAAAAAGCTGCATTTTCAAAGATGGCAAAAAAGAGCTTCAGCAAATAAAACTGGTCTATATCAAGAGAAATTCTGTGCAGTACCTCTTCTTCCTGAAGTGCTTTGAGAGGGATTTAATGCTAACTGATAATATTGCTAGAACATGAAAACAATTGAAACATGTCACCATCTATTCTTACAGTTAACACAGAATATTTAAATGAATTCTATCCAGATTTAGCAATACTTAAAGTAGACTCACCGAAGTCAGTGGAATTTCAGACAGTGGATCTTCTCCAAGTATCAATAGGATGTTTTTCTACTGATTGTACACAAACTGTTTTAATGTCCCACTAATCATTTCATTAGTTTTTAGAAAAATGTGTTTTATGGGATGTAGAGAAAACTCAAACATTATAGGTTCCTGTGATTAAGTCTCCCATGAGCTTGAACCGGGAGACTATGGGGTGCCTACCTGTAAGTTCTGTCTCATCTGAGCTTGAGGACCAGCATTCCGCGTACTGCTCTGTGGAGGAAGAGCTCAGTGAGCTTGCTTATGAGACACTGTGGTGCCTACCTTAAGACCTGTACTATCTGGTCTTGGGCTCACAAAGAGGAGTTATCCTGCAAGCTTTCTTGAGAAACCAGCAGCCCAAAATCCTGTGGTGAAGACCTCTGTGAGCTTGCTTGTGGTATCTCTCTGTACAGCAGCTTAATTTTCTTGAGAAGAAACACAGGGCTTACAAGCTTCAAAAAGCTCAATTGCCAAAGGATAGCATCACTTATTTGCTGCCACTGAAGCCCATGGGGTCAAATATAACACCTTGTAATTATAGGATCACCACCTTAAGGAGGAGCAACATTGCACTAAGGCCAATGCATAAACACACACCAGATCTTGGTCTTTGCCCTCTGCCACAAGAGCTTATGTTATGATGTTTGATATCCTTCACTGACCTGCATTCCTAGGTCTACTAATTAATATGTAGAAACATATTAGCAACAACAGGGACAGTCCAACCTGTATTTCAAGGCTTTTCATTTCTGCCTTTGTCTTACTGGAGATTTCAGAACTTCAAATTACACCCAGATGGGATTAAAAAGGAATGGCGGAAAAACCTCTAAGCCTGAGGTAGAGGACTGTGATACTGGACAAGGAAGAAGAACCATGCTTCTACTTCTACATCAACTCAATCCACTTTCCTTGCTAAGACGTAAGTAATTTATCCCAAAATTTCAGGCTAATCTCTGAAAAATAAAAAGGACAATCTATATCTTTAGGCTTTCCATATCTTCTTCTCAGGAGAAAACCACTACATATGAGTATATGAAGCAACCTCAAGTATACGTCAAGGGCAGATTTTGGGGCCTAAATTATGGATTTTGATATGACCCATGGATAAGTCAAGTCATTTCTCAAAAAGAGGAAGACGTCAACACACTTCAGGGGACCAGTCATTTCTGGCCACCACTGCCATTTTCCTGCCCAGGTATTCAGAAAGGCCTTTTGCCACTCTACTCAAAGGAGGGGATGGTTCCCCTTTTTGATAAAAATTAAGGTACAGTATTAGACCTGATTTAAAAAATGAACCACACACTTTTCTGAGTAAAATGGCCTAACGAGAGAGCTTGGTCCTTCCTAGGAGAAACTAAAGGAAGCATCAACCCCCTTTACACTATTGGAGTTCTTTAGGGGGACCAAAAATAGGTGCCCCCACACCCATTTTCTTACCCAGACATTTGAAATGGCCAAAAGCAGCACAATGGCAGAGAGAATAGAAGAGGGCAGTGCTTCTTTTAGGTTATCCCATAATGTACTACGCTCTTGCCTTTTGCCATTGAATCATGAATAAATTGGGAGGGGGGAATTTTGACTAAAATTTCAAGACTTATACATGAGTATATATAGTGGTTATTTTTCATTTCAGTCCCAGATGGATTCCACGTAAGGCATCTGATGCTTTGAGGAGCTCTCGGTTTTTTTTTAATACTGCTGTTTTTCTTAATGATTTTTTGATAATTTTATAGTTAGTTTTGTAGTTATTGTAACTCATTTTCTCTAAAATTAATGCTAGTTCTGCCACTGCCTTAATAAATCTCTTGAATAACTCAAATCAACTTTTTTGGTTTTCAAAAGTATTTAACAATGAAAGTGAATTCATCTCCTGATCTGGATGACAAACTTGCCTCTGAAATTAATTAACAAACAATGACTATGTTTTGCAACTATATACACATACACTGTCTCTGATAGGATAGGAAATGCATTAGTCCTGCTTCAATAATAAGAAGGGACATCCAAGAAAACAAACAGGGTTCTTCTGCATTCTTAAGATAAATCAAGATTTTTCTAAAAAGGCAAAAAAATCCTTAGAAGTCTTTGCAACAGCAAAGGCAGGAGAGGGGATTGACTGCAAACAAACTAATCTGGTTTCCCCTTTAACAAGGAAATGAAGGACACTTCTCCACACAAGCTAGTAGGTTAAGAACAACATTTCAACCTGCACCCCTCTGTTTGAGGGCTGATTGACTACTCTGCTTCATAGCCAGGCTCTTCCAACGACACTGCTAGTTCCAGCTTGTTTATTTTGTCCCATAGTTAATGGCTGTTACAGTCATCCTATGTAATCGTTGTCTTTAGTCATGTTACTATATGATACTAGACAGAACATTGTTAGTACTTACTATCTCTATATATATCTTATAAGTTGCTTTGGGTCCCATGTTGGGAGAAAAGCAAGATTAAAATTGTATAAAACAAAACAAAACGTTTTCCGTAGAGTATCTAACATTAGAATGACTACTCGCCTAAAAATTACTAAATATCTTTAGTGCATATTATCACTTTTACATTTTAAGATGAACATTCACTATAAAATAATAATAGAATCATAGAGTTGAAAGCGATTACATGGGCCATCTAGTCCAACCCCTTGCCATGCAGGAAAAGCACCATCAAAGTACCCGACAGATGGCCATCCAGTCTCTATTTAAAAGCCTCCAAGGCAGTGAATTCCACTGTTGAACAGCTCTTACAGTCAGGAAGTTCTTCCTAGTGTGCAAGTGGAATCTCCTTTCCTGCAATTTGAACCCATTGCTCCAAGTCCTAGTCTCCAGGACAGCAGAAAACAAGCCTGCTCCCTCTTCCTTATGACAGCCTTTCAAATATGAATATATGGCTATCAGGTCTCCGCTTAACCTGCTGTTCTGTAAGCTAAACATACCCAGCTTTGCTGCTCTTCATAGGGTATGGTCTTCAGACCTTTGATCATTTTAGTTGTCCTCCTCTTGACACTTTCCAGCTTGTCAATATCTTTCTTCAATGGTGGGGGGCCCAGAATTTGACACAGTATTCCAGGTGAGGTCTGGCCAAAGTAGAATAGAGGGGCACCATAACTTCCCTTGTTCTAGACACTATACTCCTTTTGATGCAGGTCAAAATCCCAGTGGCGTTTTAGCTGCTGCTTCACATTGTTGGCTCACCTTTTGGTTCGGTCATTTAACCAATGAATCAAGTATTGTCTAGAGCTGTGCACAGATCTGTTTTTCAAAACGGGCTCCGGCTGGTTCGGCTCTTTTGGCCAGCTGTAACGGCACGGGCACACCGCCATTTTTTTCTGGCCGCAATAAACCATGTGGCTGCCAACCACAGATACTTTCAATTTCATTTGGCTACATGTGGAGCACTGAGAGGTACCCGTGCACCCGCATGGGGTTTCCCCGTGAGCCATGCCTATGCCGTGAGCCATGCCGTGAGCCATGCCTATGAAGCCAATCAGAACAGAAGAAATCTGTTCTGTTGAGAGCAGGCTTCTGGGAAAGACAGATGGTGCTCCAGTTTGCAGATGATCTAAACTCTCAGTGCCACTCACAGCTCTGCATCGCTTGCCCTTCACTTGACACAAGCTTCAAATGTGGGGTAGAAATATCTTGCCATTTCTAAAGTCGCCATAAAATGAGGAGATAATTCATATTTTTTTTAAGAATGGCTAATGCTTCTTCAGGTAGTGTGCCTCCCTCTAAAGTAAGTGTTTAAAAGGGTGCCTTAACTCAGCTTCATTGAAAGAGTGTTGAGGAGAAACGATGGCAGAAAAAGTGATTTCTTAAGTCTAGTGCCTTAAACCCAGGTCTTATTGAAAGCTATAAAGGGAAACAATGCCAGAAAAGGTGATTTCTTAAGTCTGATGCCTTAAACCCAGGTCTTACTGAAAGATATAAAGGGAAACAATGCCAGAAAGGGTGGTTTCTTAAGTCGGATGCCTTAAACTCAGGTGGAATTGTGCCTGCCCTAATTCGGTAGGCTCTCGAAAGATGGATCGGGGGGGGGGGGGTTCAGACACCAAAAAAGGCACGGGGTTAAGCCAAATTGCACACCCCTAGCCCATGTTTTACTAGTTTGTTTGCAAGAAGATCATGGGGGACCTTGTCAAAGGTATTACTCAAATCAAGATATGCTACATCCACAGGATTCTCTGCATTTACCAAGCTTGTAACTCTATCAAAAAAAGAGATAAAATTAGTCTGGCATGACTTGTTTTTGAGAAATTCATGTTGACTTTTAATGATCACTGTATTCTTTTCTAAGTTATTACAGACTGCCTCCGTAATGATCTGTTCCAGAATCTTTCCTGGTATAGATGTCAGTCTGACTGGATGGTTTGGGTTCTCCCTTTTTCCCTTCTTGAAGATAGGGACAACATTTGACCTCCTCCAGTCTATTGGGGCTTCTCCTGTTTTCCAAGAATTCTCAAAGATTGTTGCCAGTAGTTCTGAAATTACTTTTCCTAGTTACTTCAGTACTTCTGGATGTAATACCAGAGCTTTGGTTTTAATTGAATGGAGGATAACCCTCTTCATTATGCAGCCAGTGTGTTATTTAATGCTAGCATGTAGGCATGGAAATGAATATACAGTCAGCCCACCATATCTGAAGGATTTGGTTATAGGACCTGATGCAGATTTTAAAACATGCAGACAATCATAACCCATATTATTAAATGGCATTTTTCAGCTGTTCACGTTCATATGGCTGCCATTTAATAATATAGGGCATGTTGATTGATGGACAGTTGAAATAGAATCCATGCCTGTAGATCCGGAAGACCCAAGCGTTCTTCCTTGTGCAATGACAAAGTAGAATGACAGTGGTCATTGGTCCCCAAAGTCTTCTTAACATTACAAGACTGATCTGTATTTATCTTAAAGAGCAACATAAACTATTAATATAATCACACTAGATTTTATCTTCTGCATGTGCCTTTCTAATGCAGGAAGTTGGACAGAAAGTGGAAGCCTGAATAACATATTCAATATTAAAAGATAAAAACAATTTTGGGAGGCTCCTCCACAACATGGCTTAATCCTAAGGATTTTTACAGAGTTTGGAAAAGTTACTTTTGGACCAGAAAAATACATTTTCTAAATTCTGAGTGATTTTTTAATATGTGTTGATAGCTATACTCAAAGAAGTTTAGTTTTTGTCCCATGAACCTTAGGCAGGCCATGTCTAGCTGAGTCCACAGGACAATATAGATCAGCACAAGCAAGCTTCCAGGGTTTTAAATATTTGACTCTGGATGCCTCAAAGTGCCAGCGTTTTGGGGACTTTAACGAATTGGTGGCCATAGCTGGCATATTAAGGTCTTTTGCAGTGTTCCCAATGAGTATTTGAAGTATATTATATTATTCCACTATCACTATACTTTTTGTGTTTTATTCACTATAAAAGCAGAAACATACCTACCCAATTCTGAACCGTTTATGATTTTGTTATGATTTTAATGAAACACACTAACATGTGTAATGATAAAGAAAGAAATGATAAAATTGGCATCACAGACTCAAGCAGCTTGAAGCAAAATCACAAGCAGACACGATAAATTGTTAAGCTAAAATCATGTAAACTAATCAGCAGAAATGTAAGGTGTCATAGATCCTCCTGCTACATAGCTTAATGCTTTGAAGGCGATAGGAAACACACCACTTCAGCTGTGAATACTGATGGAGACAAGAAATGGAGAGAGGGGAATGATTGTGCACACACACACTCTCTCACACACACATGTAATGATTCACCCACCCCCTCCCAATCAAGAGGCTTTTTAAAAGTTCATAAGAGTGACTCAATTAATAAAATTTCTTGGTTAGTATCACATATTTGATTGCAGTTTGCATCTCTGTAATTAACATTTGGTTGTTCAGACAATTCTATTGCATTTTCAAAAAATCCATGTTTTTTAAAGTTTGAAGTAAAAGTTAACAAGCAAATGCAGAAAACTATTGCTGTCCTCAGTAAGCAGTGCATTAATTTTGCACCATATTGTGAAAAATAGAAAAAACGTGCTTTGGTATAGTTTTTTTTTCTTGTAATAATAGGATTCAGATCGTTACCATCAATAATTTAATAATTTGTCTCACCATGCAAGGTTACAGCTATTATTTTCTCCACTGATTTCTTCAACTTACTTTTTTCTGCTTCTTAACATTATTTGTGCCCTATATTTTAACAGTACACCCAATTTTATATTTTTATTTGATTTTTTAAGTTTTTGTCACTGAATGGTTGCATGCAGAAAAAAAGGATTTGGTCACCGTAACCACAATAAATAAACTTGGAGTAAATAGCTTTATTTAATAACTGCTTTAAGAATATTATAATGATAATTATTACATACTACCTCCAGGATCTTCCATGAAATAAGCAGTAATGTTGGCTTCATCTTTTCCATATGGATTTTGTGCCACCAAGGTATAATTTCCATTGTTCACATGAGTGGGGTTGTCCAGATGAAGGCAGCCATGATGTTCAGACCGATTGCTATCATGTATTTTAGTGAAGATAAAATCAGTTTCATTCAGTTTAACCCCATCATGCAGCCATGTCAGGGTAGGTTGTGGATTCCCTCTCACACTGAAGGGAATACACCAGTGGTGGTCCGGATATGGCACTTCAAGAAATGTGATATTTGGCGGAACTGTAGTAAGAACAGCAAAGGTAAAATCAGCATTTCAAATACTCATTTACCTGCAAATTAACTTGACTTTTTAAATAAATAAAACTATAGAATTGATAGAAGTGCAAACATATAAATGCAACTAATGAGCAAATTCTGAAAATGAACTTGTATTATTCTTTATATGTCTATTAATGAATTGAATACCCCACAGCAAGAATGGCTAGAACTACCGTTCTGATCACCCATTGCTTTTGGTTGTGCTAGGTGAAGTAATGCTGGTCTTCCAAAGTATTTTTATAGTATGATTTCTGCTTTCCTTCTATATATTTTTGACATTAACTTGTTTCTATTCTTATGAGAGCATGACTACAGAAAGGGAAAGAGGTATGATTCTGCACTGTCTATAGTCATGCTCTCATAATGTTGTTTGGCCAATTGTACACTATAAATGGATTATGGAATTAGGTCAGATCAAAATGATATTGGCAGAGATTCTGTATTGTCAGATGTTAACTAACTATATAAACTATAATGACAGTGTTCCATTATAATAGCTACATCTGAAGATGCCTACTCCCCAGAATACTCCAGTTAGCACCCCAAGCAAAGAGTTTCCAAAATGGTGCAGATCCTAGAAACTCTGCAGTATTCTCCAAGTCAAAGAGCTCAATGAAAATAGTCAGCTGGAGAGAATCCTCAGGGTCCTTATCCAAATGTTTCTCTAAATGTACTTAAGAAATAAGAAAGAACTGCAGATGTGCTGTGCCTCAGAAACCCTACATTTGGGGTGCTGACTGGCTGAAATTGTAGTTTTGGGGAATAATATCTGTCATTAACAACTGGTAGCCGCCCTGAGTACCCATTGGGGAGAGAGGGCAGGATACAAATAAAGATGATCATTATGATAATGATAATTATTATTATTATTAAATATGAATCCAAAGAGTTACAATATTCTATATGTATTTTGCAATTTTTAACTACCATAAATTAGATATCATCTGAGGAAATGTCCAATCTCTTTTCAATGAGTTCTAAACACATGGAATCTTTTGTAATCTGAAAGGAAATCTGTTGCTATACTGAAGCGCTAATTATACCTATAAATACTTAATGATAAAAAGAAAAGGACAAAAATGACAATTAAAAAAAATCCTGCTCAGTGCTAGTTGACCATGCAGATATCTCCTTTCTTTTTGGAGATGGAACAACAACAAAAATCTTAAGTTCTCCACTGTTATCACTGGCTACCTACACATAACATTTCAAATAAAGTTATTTACATACAGAACACTGCAAGATCAACAGAGTCTTGGTCTTCGCCCACACTGTTTTCTGCTACGCAAGAAATCTGCACACCACTGTCATTTGAGAAGACGTTCTTTATGGTTAGAGAAGCTGGGTTTTTATTTGTATCACTCTAGGAGAAAACAAATAAACAAGGCTTAGGAATGAATCTTCTGAGTCCCCTAATTCACATATAGCTAATGTTATGTGCTTACTTGTATTTAGAGTATTATAGCACATTTTATTCAATATTAATATAGTATCAGCTATCTGAAAAGCTATCTTTTGGCTTTTCTCATGCATCCAATTCTTCACTGGATTAGAGTTACTGTGTAGGAGAACAAGGTTTGGAACTTACACAAGCACACAATGTTAGAAAAGACATACTGTTTCCCCCGTTTAATTAATTCTCTTAGCTTTTGGTATATGCTTGACTGTTGCAGGACAGGAAGCACACATTGCCCTAGAACAGTGATTCTCAAACTGTGGGTCCCCTAGGTGTTTGGCCTATAACTTCCAGAAATCCCAGCCAGTTTACCAGCTGTTAGGATTTCTGGGAGTTGAAGGCCAAAACATCTGAGGACCCACAGGCTGAGACCCACTGCCCTAGAAGCTTAGCATAATTAAGTGTTAATGGTTGGTAACAGGGATTGTCAAGAACTGAGGAAAAGGTCTTTTTGCCTCTTTTTAAAATCAGAGACATTGAAAATGACTAAGACAAAATGAATTTTTAATTGTTTTTACTTTGCTTTTAAGAGTTAGGATCACAACACTCAAACCATCCAAAAATGTAACATACCAAAAAGTCCTATGTGGGCAATTTAAGAAACGCTGTCTTCTGCAAACTGCAAGTACAGTGTTCCCTCACTACTTCACGGTTCACTTTTCGCGGATTCGCTGTTTCACGGTTTTTCAATAAACTCTAAAGTAATATTATAAATTATAAAAATTTACAATTTACAGCCTAAGGAAGGGAGGAAGGAGAAGCCAAAGGGAGAGAAAAGGATCCCAAGTGGCAACGAGAGGAGAAGGAGGCGATTTATTAACACACAAATGGTTGATAAAGACTTAAAATAATGTATAACTAAAATAATGTATAAATATTAAAATAAATATAGCGTCTCTACCCTACTTTGTGGATTTTCACTTATTGCAGGTGGTCCTGGAACCTAACCCCAGCGATAAGTGAGGGAACACTGTATTGCATTTTCCTTGAGCCTAGTAGCTTCAGTTTTGTTTTTAACAATCGACAGAGCAAATGTATCCTTGCAGAAACTGATTACAGATATGTTCAAGCAACAAAATGTACATGGAATCAATACATTTTGACAAAACAATGTTACAGAAAGAATGTGTTGTCTAAGGCTTTCATGACTAGAATCACTGGGTAGCTGTGAGTTTTCTGGGCTGTGTTCCAGAAGCATTATCTCCTGATGTTTCTCCCACATCTATGGCAGGTATCCTCAGAGGTTGTGAAGTCTTTTGAAAACTAGGCAAGCAGGGTTTATATATCTGTGGAAATAGCAGGTTGGAAGAAAGACTCTTGTCTGTTTGAAGCAAGTGTGAATGTTGCAATTGGCCAGCTTGATTAGCATTTAATGGCCTTGCAGATTCAAAGCTTGGCTGCTTCTGTCCTGAGGGAATCCTTTGTTGGGAGATGTTAGCTTGCCCTGATTGCTTCTTGTCTGGAATTCCCATTTTTCTGAATGTTGTTGTTTATTTACTGTTCTGATTCTAGAGTTTTTAATACTGGTAGCCAGATTTCCCTCCAAGAAATAATGCCCAGCTGCTCACTGGAGGGAAGGATATTAGAGGCAAAGCTGAAGTATTTTGGCCACATCATGAGGAGACAGGAAAGCTTGGAAAAGATCACAATGCTGGGGAAAATGGAAGGAAAAAGGAAGAGAGGCCGACCAAGGGCAAGATGGATGGACGGTATCCTTGAAGTGACTGGGTTGACCTTGAAGGAACTGGGGACAGTGATGGCCGACAAGGAACTCTGGCATGGACTGGTCCATGAGGTCACGAAGAGTCGGAGACGACTAAATGACTGAGCAGCAGCCAGATTTTGTTCATTTTCATGTTTTTCACATTTCTGTTGAAATTCTCTACATGCTTGTGGATTTCAATGGCTTTTCTATGTAGTCTGACATGGTGATTGTTAAGAGTGGTTCAGCATTTCTGTGTTCTCAAATAATATGCTGTGTCCAGGTTGGTTCATCAAGTGCTCTGCCATGGGTGACTTCTCTGGCTGAATCAGTTTGCAGTGCCTTTCATGTTCCTTGATTCGTGTTTGGGCAATGCTGCATTTGGTGGTCCCTATGTAGACTTGTCCACAGCTGCATGGTATATGGTAGACTCCTGCAGAAGTGAGAGGACCCCTCTCGTCCCTATCTGAATGTAGCATTTGTTGAAAATTCAAAATTCTTGTCCTTTGCTGAACATAGCATTTGTTCAGCACATCTATGCCTGCCACAGATGTGAGAAAAACTCACAGCAACCCAGGTACAGAAACAGTTTCTATGCATAAATTTGACCTTCATTGACTCAGTTACTCTTGTCACCACACTGTTAAGATGAAGGACCGAAACCTTTTAAGAGCTACATCTAGAAAAAATTTACCTTTCTTATTATTGATCATCAGCCTGCCCAATCTCTCTCTGACAACTTTAATAGTGCAAGATTAAAAGCCGGCAGTGATTGTCACTTAAGTAATCATATTGGGTTATTAAGTTTTTCATGAATATGGTATACTATAAATTGTTTTATTTATTTTATTAAGTTATTTTCATCAGCAATGGTCCTGCTTAGTGTGAGTTCTTGTGCCTATGATTCTATCCTCTTGTAGTTGTTAGTCTCATACTGTGACATAAACATAAAGCACAATGGAAAGACCACAGAGATCCGCTTCGGTGTGGGAGAAGACATCATAAGCCCAACCAAATCTAAGTTTTATCTTCCACTGATCTTAACTGAGGCTATAAACTCAGCATATACTGCTATGAGTGTTGCCCAGACACAATCTAACATAGCTAGAAAGGAATGTTTATGCCTGGACATTAGAGTTTCTGGTATTTTTAACTCAAACAAATTCAGTGTTGCATGCAACTGAGAGAATTCTACATGGTCAGCATTGTCAAAGTTGAAACTTTTAAGTCAAGTAAGGTCTTACTGCATGACCTTGATGGCTTTGTGCACCTGCATTACTCCTGAAAACACCAGACTCGCAGGCTTATTTACTATTGATAAAATACACACTTGCCTTCAGAAAAAGGCTGCAACTGTCATGTTATATTAAATTATACATAGATTTTATCAGAGCTAAAGGCAGTAAGAAAAATTGTTATATTGCTCACCAAAAACTGGTTACTGCCTTGGCAGATCCACATATTTTAATTGAAAATATTTACCTCATATTTTGAAGCAATGTTATTGAAAAGCCAGGATATACTTGGTGGTGGACTTCCTGAAGCATCACAATACAACGTGATGCTTCCTCCTTCAACAACAGTAAAGTTATGTGTACTCAATTTGACAGAAGGCAAGCCTATGAAATAAAGAAGAAATAATTGGGGCTGTGCTTGCAACAAACAAAACCATATAAAACACTATTGTCACAAATCAGATTTAGATTTATTTGAAAACATCAAAACACACATTTTTAGTAAACTGGACTGACCCTACTTTTCCACTTACAGAGCTAGTTTACTGTTTTTCTTTGAAATACGTTAAATATTCAAAAACATTTAACCTACTGATGCCTCAGTGTAATTTTATTGGAATCTATTTTTATTTTGAAATTTACCAATAGCTGCTGTATTTCCCACTCTCGAGTCAATAAGTTTTCCCAGTTTTTTGTGGATGGGCCCTTAGTCCTAGAAGATGGGACTGGTTGAAATCTCAAACTAGAAATTGTACCTATTCATCCACTCTTTCCCAACAGTTTTGAAAATTTATGTAAAATATATTATTGAATTGGAGAATGCAAAGGGTCAAAACCATAGAGTGCTTTCAATTAGCTTGAACAGACATTCAGAAGAAAGAAAAAGAGAAAACCATAAAAGATCACATTAACAACACCTATATAGTAATATATAATGCTGATATTGTGCTATGCTAATAATATAATATATTTTATGTACATATAACTCATAAGCCGCTCTGAGTCCACTTTGGGGTGAGAGAGGGCGGGGTATAAATGTAGTAAATAAATAAATAAATAAGAGTAGCTATAGAATCTAACATGAGGTACTATTTATTATTTTCGTGTCAAAAGCATTGCATAATAAATAAATTTAAAAGTGATGAAATAAAGGAAATCACAAGCAGCTAAATAGTTTTAGACCAAAAGCAGGCAACAGCGACCGCATTGTCTGTAGCTTTAAACAACTCCTCCTCTGTACATGAGGCAGGACATTGTGGGCAAGCATACATATGCAGAGTTGTTTGTTCTGCTCCACAGTCACACAACGTGGAGGATTCCTCCAGGTAGTGCCACCTTGCCAAGTTGTCTTTTGATCTGCCCACTCCGCTTCTCAGTCTGTTCAGGGACTTCCAAGTTGCCCCTTCTTGGTTTGCCCCTGGAGGAAGACCCTCATGGGGGGGCATCCAGTTAGAATTGCCTGGTTTAGCTGCTCAGAGGACACCCTTGCTGTTGCTGGAGGAACATCAAGAGGAGTGGTGGGTCTGCACCCCATGAACTGCCAGTAAGTTTCTGCAGGATGTTGTCGCGTGCAGCTACTTTGTGCTTGGTGTTCATGCAGTGTTTCCTATATGTTAGTGTTTGATCTAAGGTGAGACCAAGGTATTTAGGATGGAAACAGTGTTTGAGCTCTTGGCCTTCCCAAGTAACTTTCAGTTTCCTGTTGGCTTCACGGTTACATAGGTGGAAAGCACACACTTGTGTCTTGGAAGGGTTAAGCTTCAGGTGGTTCTCTTTGTAGTAGCTGGAGAGATCTTTCAAGGCATTCGTGAGTTGTTTTTCAACTGTTTCAAAATCTTCTGCTTGTGTTGTTAGGCCAAGGTCATCAGCATATATAAAACTCTTTGTGAGTGGTGGTTGTGGCTGATCGTTCATGAAGATGTTAAATAAGTTCAGTGCAAGAACACTGCCTTGGGATAAACCATTCTTTTGCCTCCTCCATCTACTTTTCCGGCCCTGAAACTCCACATAGAAGCTGAGGTTTTCCAGGTTTTCTGAGGTTTTATTGTTGTGCAATAAGCTTGGGTTCAATAACAGGTCCTGATCGATTTAATAGCATCCTCTCATATACTTTATATAGATGACATAAGAGAGAGATTGGTCAGTAGCTCCTGGCATTGGAGGAATCTTTACCGGGTTTTAAAATGGCAATGATCTTAGTTTTCCTCCATACTCTGGGAATCTGTTTGTGTGCCAAGCATTGACTGTAGAATTTCAAAAGCCAGTTTTCAGCTTTGGGCCCCAAGTGTTTGATTTGATGAGGTACTATGGAACCCTATAATACAGCCATGCTCTT
The DNA here is from genome assembly GCF_035594765.1 of Anolis carolinensis. NCBI lineage: Eukaryota > Metazoa > Chordata > Lepidosauria > Squamata > Anolidae > Anolis > Anolis carolinensis. The sequence continues at coordinate 251,239,498 of NC_085842.1, read as the reverse complement.
AAATTATTGGCTTCACTTGAAAAAGCCTCTCTTTTACACTCTACTTCCAGTTACTATTCCAGGGTTTTTAGGTTTAAACCACTTTTGACCCACTTTGGGCAAAGTCGAGGAATACTCTGGAGTTTACTGGAAACTCTGGAGTATCCTGCAGCTTTGGGGTAGTCAGGACAGATGGACTGGTTCCAATTCTATGTGTGATAAGGTTTTAGCACAAATAAAGGTGTAATCCTGAAAAGGTCTTCCAAGTACAAAACGAAAAATAGGAATCCTGACTGTACAGCCTTTTTGGTAATAATGTTTTTAGTGAGAGAAAGGCATGCTGAAATAAACTCCTTAGTGTTCTCATCGACCATGAAATTCTGATCTTGATGGGAATAGAAGGGAGGAGAAACAGAATGAGTTATTTTGAATGAGGACATGGCTGACACTACTCTGAAACATTTTGTTCCAGATCTCATGTATGCAAAAATTCAACAAAAACTTGGAATATCATGTAAGCTCAAAGACAGCTTGTTTATGTCCAAAGATCAGTTTATGCTAATCATAGAAATGACATACAACTTGTATCCATCTTGACTTTGAAAAATGGTACATTATTTTTTTTAAAAAAGAGTTCAGTTTCTGGACAAAGCAGTTTGTCAATGCAAGTATCTGTCGCTTTTGTTTATTAATTTAAACATCAGCAGTATCTGCCAACCACCCAGGCAGGAAACTAAACCAAAGCTATGAAAAATCTAGTTATTAATTACACTAGATATGAAACAGGAATATATTAATTCCAAGCAAACACAATAATCACCTCACTGATTCCACCTGTAAACTCTCCTATACCCCTAAATAAGGAGGGTCTTTCAGAAGAATGAATGAAGTGCTTTGGAGGTAGCAAATGGGGCAAGAAGAAATAAATTACTGATTTCCTTTTCTTTGTTTGTGTTTGTATATGCTTTAGGGTTATATTTGATATTTTGATATTAAATTCCTTCAGTTGTTGAACTTCTGAATTGGAGACATAGGATACAAGCATTCCTAATAAGTAATTTATATATTTGTAAACATCTTATGTACAGATTTCAGAAATTCAAAAATACTATTCAGCTACTGAAGGGCTGGCCTAAATCTGAGCAGACACACTGAATCAACAGAACGTATATCTATGCTGATTTACAAAGTTCCCACTGATTAAATGAGTCTAATCTATTAGGACATATCAACATTTAAGCCCATAATTTGCTCAATACTTCAATAATAGTTGGACTAAACTGCCCCTTGCATGGTTGAATAAATCCTTATCAATGCAACCCTATTGGATTTCTAGCAGATGCCATCACCTGTTTATAAAATCCCAGCAGCTCATGTATGTAAGATCTGGAAGACTATGAAGTAGCATTGGAAGCCTCCTCTTATTTCCCAACGATTGTCAAATCATTCCAAAAATTTCAGAGGAGTTCGGAAATTATGGCAAATGTTGTTTATCCATTCAGTCTCTTCTGACTCCTCATGGTCACATGGATGAATATCAGAGAGTAAGAGGGAGGTCACTGGTGGGAGTCATATGAGACCTGAAATCATTGGATTTCAAGTCTCATAAGCTCTAGTCAGCAGAGCCAATGATGATGAACGCTAAAAGTTGCAGCCTAACAGCTCCTGGTTGTTTCCCACTTATTTTAGAATGTGCTAGAAGACACAGAAAAAATAGGATACAAATGTTATACATTATGTAAATAATAATAATAATAATAATAATAATAATAATAATAATAATAATAATAAAACTTTATTTATACCCCGCCACCATCTCCCCAACGGGGACTCGGGGCGGCTTACATGGGGCCATGCCCAGAGCAAAACAATATAACAAGTATAAATACAACATAACATAGAGCAATTAAACAATACAATAAGTAATAATATACAATATACACTACAACGCAAATCAAAGAAACAGTAAAAACAGGGCCAGCCACATGAATACAAAGATAAAAACTCGGGTGAGAAAGATAAGGGGAATGGAGACCACGGGGAGAAGGGACATACGAAAGTGGAACTGTCTAGAGGAAAGATGTTGGAGAGGAGCAAGAAAAGGAATAAATAACAGTTACTCTCCAAAAGCGCAGCGGAAGAGCCATGTTTTTAAATCTTTTTAAAAATCTAATAGAGTGGGAGCCTGCCTAATCTCAATGGGCAGTAAATTCCATAGTCGAGGGGCCACAGCAGAAAAGGCCCTCTCCCTAGTACCCACAAGGCGGGTCTGGGATATAGGCAGTGGCGTAAGGAGGGTCTCCCCAGATGATCAGAGAGATCGGGCAGGTTTATAGTGGGAGATACGGTCACGAAGGTAGGTGGGTCCCAAACCGTTTAGGGCTTTATAAGTGATGGTCTGCACCTTGAATTGGGACCGGAAGATGAATAGCAGCCAGTGGAGCTCCTTAATAAGGGAGTAGATCTCTCCCTGTAACTTGCCCCCGTTATTAATCTGGCAGCCGAGCGTTGGACCAATTGTAATTTCCGGGCCGTCTTCAAGGGAAGCCCCACGTAGAGCGCATTACAGTAGTCCACTCTAGAGGTAACTAAGGCATTGACCACTGTGGTCAAATCAGACTTCACGAGGTATGGTCGCAGTTTGGCGCACAAGTTTGAGTTGTGCAAAGGCTCTCCTGGCCACCGCCGACACCTGCGCCTCAAGCGTCAATGCCGAGTCCAGGAGGACCCCCAAACTGCGGACCTGTGATTTCAGGGGGAGTGCAACCCCGTCCAGCACAGGTTGCCACCCGATACCTCGATCCGACGAGCGACTGACCAGGAGGGCCTCTGTCTTGTCAGGATTGATTCTCAGCTTGTTCCCCCTCATCCAGTCCGCCACAGCGGCCAGGCACTGGTTCAGCATCTGAGGGGCTTCCTTGGAATTAGATGGAAACGAGTAGTGGATTTGCGTGTCATCTGCGTAGAGATGGCAACACCCTCCAAAACTCCGGATGACCTCTCCCAGCGGTTTCATATAGATGTTAAATAGCATGGGGGATAAGATAGACCCTTGCAGGACCCCACAGGTCAAAGACCAGGGGTCCGAGCAGGTGTCCCTCAGCTTCACCATCTGGGAATCTAGAAGGATTGTCTCAAACAGGATTAATATGTAAAAGAAAATAACCCTCGTGGTGGTGGTGGGAATTGTAAATGTTGTGTATGTGTATATCCTAAAAAAATAGAAGACACAGAAAGCTGTTCAACTATATCCATTGAAGTCATGTGATTTTCTAAACTATAGAAACATGGCTGATGCTGCATTCATTCTTAACACATTGCTTTGTTCCATACCTTGGCAGATCTAATCAGTAGAGCAATATATACATGTCAAAACATTGAAGGGAATCAGTTGTGAATTCACATAACTTAAGATTGTGTTCCAAAGAACCCCGTTTTCTAAAATACATTACTGTAAATGTGTAGCCACCACATAAGTCATATCTGTATGTGGCAAATACTCCTGTCAACTATTCAAGTAAATTGAATCTTTAGATTAGGAGTGTCATCCAAAGTTCACAGCTATAAGTTAAGAGTTTATCTGAAAACTTCCCGTATTGGCTGAGCTCCTATAGATAAAATATCAACATTCTGGAAGAGAATTGTCAAGCTAACTAAGGGACCTAGATATGCATGGGTCATTTTATATAAGATACACAATTTTTAAAACCCACTGGTGATCACATTCCTGCAGCATGGATTGTGGCCAAGTCAGAGCATTTTCAGAGTAGAGAATTCTCAGAATAGTTGTTAAACTATCATTAGCTCTTTCAGCTGTTTACTCAAGGACTCCAAACTCACTAAAGTCCTACATTTCTGATGAACACAAAATGAAGTAAAATAAATTATATTATATTATGGGGCCCACCCCTTCTCTCTCTCTCTCTCTCTCTCTCTCTCTCTCTCTCTCTCTCTCTCTCTCTCTCTCTCTCTCTCTATATATATATATATATATATATATATATATATATATATTAAAGTGTGTGTGTGTGTATAGAAAGACAGACACACACACGCACACACACACACACTTTTAAATATAAAGAATAGGACTTTATTGTAAAACATTTATCCAAGCTTTTTCCCCATTGAGAAGCAGCCAACATCTGACCATCATTAGGGTCTTTGAAATCCTTATTGGACATCTATTTAAGCATCTTTATTAAAGTCCTCTAAAGATACATACTAAATAATTGAGTATGGGGAAAAGCAAACATCTATCATATTGAAGCTTGAAATATAATTTTATGTCTTCATAAATCTGTTTTTATATTCAGATACTCATTCACTGTAAACATGTTACAGTACCAGACTGGCATTATTTACATCATCATTAACATTGGATGAAGGAGGGAATAAGAGAGCAGATCAAGTTGAGGGGATAGGGGGCAGAGGAGTCCTTTAAATTCCAAATACCCTTTTTAAAATCACCCGAGAACAGTGGGTCCCCAGATGTTTTGACCTCCAACTCCCTGAAATCCTAACAGCTGGTAAACTGGCTGGGACTTCTGGGAATTGTAGGCCAAAACACCTGGGGACCCACAGGTTGAGAAACACTGCCCTAGAACCACTTAAATAAGCTGGAAGATTGATACCAGCCCTTCTTCATAAATGCAAGACACATTTCCTCAATTTCTGCAAAGGGATCTTATCAGATATCCATAGTTCATGTCTATCTAGTCGAAAATTAGGGTCATCAAACAAATATTTTCCAATATAGTCACTGCTTTGTGTGTATGTACCTTCATGTTGTCTGATATAATTTATGGAGTCCCCATGCATTTTATAGGGTTGTCTTTGGCCCTATCTGCACTGGCCATTTAATGCCGTTTCAAACTAATATTGAAGAAAGTGATTTCACTGTGCAGATTATTGCAGAAAATACTGGAACTAATTTGAGGACTAGATGGTGATTTCACAAACGACACGTGCTTTTGTGAGAGTTTGTTGAATGGCCACCGCAATTTGAATCTAGCTTAGAACTGCAATGCATTGTCAGTGTAGATGCAACCTTAGGCAAGTAAAATTCAGAGGTGTTTTTTGCAAGTTCCTTCCTCTGAAATAAAGTCTGCAGAACCCAATATTCATTAGTGGTCTCCTGTCCAAGTACTAACCAGGGCTGGCCCTGCATAGCTTCTAAGAACAGAAAAGATCTAGTGCCTTTATGTATGCTAAATATATTTTATTCTTCCTCTATGAACATATCTCCTTTCAATAAAACTTCTCTGGCACTATTAAATATCAAAACTCAGACTCTTTTTTGAATTGCTTTTAAAGTGAACACAAAGCAACAAGGAAAAAAGCTCTGAGTCCATGTGTCTGAGACCAACCTTAACTTATCACAGTTTAAGCCCTTTCACGATGGCCATACAACTAAAAATTGACTGTTATGTCAATCAATGTATATAGAAAAAATACTTTTAAAAAGTTTTCCACCTGAACTGACACAGATTATGTATAGCACAAGTGCTAAATGTGAAAGGGATGGGAACCATCTTCTCCCCCTTTCCCACCTCTCATGATGCCTGTTGGAGGCAGTGGATTTCAAACTATCATGTTTTGTGACATTTTGGATCTGAAGGATGTTGAGAGTCTTTACAAAGGTTTGTAGCCTAAAATACGAGTTTGGGGCCACGTGGAGTTCACAGACTGCATTTTACATACACCTGATGCACAGTAATAACTAGGGTTGGGCAAAACATTCAATTCCTACGTATGTTGGATCTAATTCATTTGTTTTGTACCTTTCAAAGCGACTTTTGAAGCGGGTTATCCAGTTGTTTGCATCCCGCGATATCAAACCGCGATAGCCTATTTTTCTAATGGAGTCAGATGTTTGTCGGAAGCAAAGCAAGTGCATTTTCAAATCACCCCAAACTTGGTTTGAGGGAGGTGCAGACTAGCCTGGGATTGCCTTGCCTCCCTGTGGCCAATCGCAAAAGCGAGGGAGTCTTGTTTGTCTTTCCCCGTGGTTGCTTTCTATGGGCCTCTTAAACCAGGTTGCAAGAGAGAAATCCCTTTCCCCTTTCGCTGTCCTGTGGTGGTTGCTTAAATCGGGTTGCAAGAGGAGGGAGTCGCATTGCAGGATCTCCGCTCTTCCCCTTTGCAGCCTTCCCTCCTGCTTTTGCCAGAAGCTTTAAGTGAGGAAAGGGGGAAAGGGGGGGATCCATCCCAATCCACGATCCAGATTACTTCACTCCGGTTTTGTCCTGGCAAAACCCCAAACTAGAACTCTCCACCCAGGTTGGTGACTTCAGGGGAAGAAGAAAATTGGAAATGGGCAAGGAAAGCTTCTATCTATCTATCTATCTATCTATCTATCTATCTATCTATCTATCTATCTATCTATCTTAATAGTATCATTCTGGGAAGAAATCTATGTTTTAAATCTATGTTTTTTTCCTTTTAAAATTTGCTCTATATTTGTGTGTATGTGACATAAGCCCCAGTCCTGAGTGAGTTCCCTCCCCTCCTGGTTAGAAGCAAGCTAAGCCCCATCAGAAGAAATCCACTCCTAGATTATCTTATCCTAGATTATCTGACAGTGTGGACATATAATTCAGTTCAAAGCAGATAATCTGGGATCGGATTCTGGTATAGAGTGTTGAAGATCTACACTGCCTTATATCCCAGATTCCAGATTATCTGATTTAAACTGGATTATATGAGCACCCACTGCATATAATCTGGGATAAGGGAGGAAGGAAGGAGGAAGAGGGGGAAAAGGAGAAGACGTTTCCCTTGGCTTCCATTTCTCTCTACCTCTTTTGCATAAAGGTTCTCCAAAACTTTGCAAACCTCCTCGGAAAGAAGGAGGAGGAAGAAGAGGAGTGGGGGGGGGAGGATAAAGAGGATAATATATGTCCCCACTACATATAATCTGGGATCGGATCCTGGGACAGAGTATTGAAAATCTACACAGCCTTATATCTCAGGATCTGATTCCAGATTATCTGATTTAAACTGGATTATATTAGCACCCACTGTATATAATCTGGGATAAGGGAGAAAAGGAGGGGGAGGAGGGGGAAAAGGAGAAGACGTTTCCTTTGGCTTCCATTTCTCTCTCCCTCTTTTGCACAAAAGTTATCCAAAGCTTTGCAAACCTCCTCCGAAAGAAGGAGGAGGAGGAAGAAGAGGAGGAGGGGGAGGAGGAGGATAAGAAGGATAATATATGTCCCCACTGCATATAATCTGAACTTTGTCTTTGCACAAGGAACATGGTGCTTTAGCACATATGGTTTCCTGGGATACTGTCCACCAATTTAACAAGGTTTCTGTAGTAGAATGATTACTTTCAAAGTAAAGACAACCCAATGAAACTAGAAATAAGACTTTCCAACCAGGAACAGATTTCTGCAATTATTAAAATGGTTTTATTATAAAAGCTATGGAAATTCGCCAGAAATCAGAGGATAAGGGAAATATTCTGAATTTTTGTGAGCTAGCAGTGTTAACTGTGTTCTACTACTGTACCAAGTTTGAAGAGGATAGCTCAAAAAATGAGGGCGGGAGAGTCCTGTAAAGTCCCCCCTGCTGTTTTTGGCCACTGTGCATGCGCGTCCACCATTAACGAATTATTTTTGAATATTCTGAATATTCTTAAGTTTTGAAACTTTTTTGGGCCAAATTTTGGAAGTAGTTTCAGAAACGAAGCGCCAATGCCCCCTACTTTTGAAGCGAGTTTAGAAACATTTTTTTCATGGATCGCTCAAGCCAAATAATCACTATGTCAGGGCTGGGGATTGAAATTCTATGAAGGATTACTGGCAAGTAGGAAAAGTTACTTGCACTCACCCAGCTTTTGTTATTTGTTTCTCAACTTTCTGTCTCTTAGAGCTTTCACTACTTTTCATGTTTTTCCATAGCACACATTTTGTGGCCCACAAATCATCTTCTCTGTTTCTGTTCATCCCCCCCCCCCCCACACACACACACAGACACACACACTGTGTCTTCCTAGCCAGGCACAGACCTTAAAAGGGATGTCAACTGCATCAGTAGCAACTACAGGGAGGTTATATCTGACAAGATCATGTCACTGCAGGTATAACAAAATCACATCCAATAAGACAAAGATAATATACTACACTGCCCATTTAGAATGCAGGCAGGCAGAGCATCACCTTGGCAAACTAGGTAAAGGGTTTCCCCTGACATTAAATCTAGTCATGTCCGACTCTGGAGGTTGGTGCTCATCTCAATTTCTAAGCTGAAGAACTGGCACTGTCCGTAGACACCTCCAAGGTCATGTGGCCAGCATGACTGCATGGAGCGCCATTACCTTCCTGCCGGAGCGATACCTATTGTTCCACTCACATTTGTATGTTTTCCAACTGCTAGGTTGGCAGAAGCTAGGGCTAACAGGGGGAGCTCACCCTGCTCCCCGGATTAAAACCACCGACCTTTTAGTCAGCAAGTTCAGCAGCTCAGGAGGAGTATATTTATTTACAGAAAGAAAAGCAATTTCTTCAGCAATATGTAAGCCTTCTGACTGCTGGCCAGTCTACTATTGCTGTCTCTACACCCGCAGAGGGGTTATCTTTGACCTCAGAGGCCTGTTGCCTTATTCTGAACTTACTGGATCCTAAAATGTGACAAAGGTATGGACTACACTAGGAGTGAATCTTCTCAATGCAAAGAGTCCAGAAAATCTCCAGGAGCCTCCAGCACAGTCCCAATTTCTGCAAACATTTAGTGTTCTCTAATGCATAAAATATTGAACAATTTAGCTAAGTCGTCTTATTCTTTCATAATTTAAATATATTAAAATTAGACAAAGGATTATGAGAACATTACTACATGATGAGTTAATGGTAGTATCATTCCCAGAAATTCAGAAACAAAAGCAATTTTCTGTTTTGTTCAGTGTTGCTAGGACGGCACTACATCATTATGTCGCAATGTGCCCAGTGTCATTCTTTAAAATGTTTTTTTGACATGACAGTAATTGCTGCTCAATAGAAATGGCCAGTTTAATAACCACACTGAGGTTCTATGTCTATCCAAATGTCACTAATCCTCAACCAAAGTTAGGATCAAGTTTTACACTCCCAGCTCACATCATTTACCCATTTAATACTCCACTGGAAGAATGCTGAGTCCAATTCTATGAATGTGCTGATGTTATATAACTTATGATCTCACTTATGACAACCCTAAGGTGAACCTATCAAAGGGTGGGGTTTTTTTGTCAAGATTTGTTCAGAATGGTTTTGTATTGTTTTCCTTCAAGACTGAGTAAATGTGACTTGCCCCAAGTGTGTTTCACCCAGTGTGTTTCCATGGCTCAGGAGGAATTTGATCCCTGGCTTCAAGTCCTAGTCCAGTGCTCAAACTACTATACCACACTGGCTCAATTCTATCATTTTTCAAATCTACATTACTCTTGACTGCATTCCTTTATTTATTTGTTTAACCAGTATGCAAAACATTTATATATTCAACCACACAAATCAAATTCACAGTCTTCATTTCCAATAAGTGCATCAGTCTTTGGGATGCAGTCTAGCTGTTCAACTGTTAATTATAACTATTAGGTATATATTATTAGTATTTTATTCCAGGGGACAATGCAACAAAAAAACAAGACCACCTCTAATCTGACTTACTTCATCTCACTTGGCTGCTTTGAGCCATTTTCCCCAAACCAATTCCAGTGAGCCAGCAAAGGCTGAAATGCAATGAAGTAAGATAAAATATGTGGTTTATTTTCTTTCTCTATATCCTTTATTTTGGATAAAATGTTTGCCATTTTTATAACTAGAAAGGAAGCATGTTTTTTGGTTTGTCCCAGATATGTGTACAGTATAGATGTATATAATAAATTTTCCTTGGAATTCTGTTAATCACACTAAATAATTATAATGTTATGATTCTATTTTAGGTGTCATGGCTGTATATTATAGAATCCTGGATTTTGTAATTTGATGAAGCACTAATTTCTATAGTCTTCCCTAAACTGCAAATCCCAGATTTACACAAAATGAAACCATAGTAGGTAAGGTTTATATTGTTTCTTGCAACAAAGCAATATTAAACATACCTACTTGCCCCCTCAAAAAACAGTTCACCAAATTTACCAATCTTATGGCCTAATGAGATTTTAATGGGATATAAGTGTTTTTGATAATGCTTAACAACATATTCCTAAATATTTTTAATTCAATGCAGTTTTGCAAATGCTTTTATAAGTGTCTAATTCACAAGTCAGCTGCATCCTTACAAAGATCATTAGTAGTATCTTGTAGACATCTTAAAGTGAACCCTGACAAAATGGAACCCTGACAAAACATCAAGATAAAGAAGGGAGATACATATGTTGTGGCAGATGAAGGTTTCAACAATACTAGGCCAGTAAATCCATGCCAGGTTTTACACTAAACCTTCCAAGGTTCTGGATGTATTTGATAATATTCAGCACTTTAGATAACTCTTTTCAAGTTAAAACCCATAATGGATTCGCTACTCCACTAACATTGGAGCCACCAACTCCATATTTGAGTCAAGCTTTTTAATAGTTTACATTTACTTTATTATTTATTCAGTTATTTAAAGTATTTTATTATAATCTTTCAGCCTCCCAGGCCCCTCCAGATGATGCACAAGATGTAAAGATTATTTTAATCAATAAAGAGATAAGCTCTTCTGAAACAATTAAAATACTCATTAAAAACCTTATAACAATCTAGAATAGTATTTCAAAATGATTTTAGGAAAAACTATTAAAACAGAATAGGCTCTCTGAAACCCACAAGGCCAAGTGAAACAATGTTGCCCACAGGAAACTGCAGTTCAAAAATAGTGACCTTTCTCCTTGGAATTTCAAATTCACTTACAATGGAATTTAAAAAGCAAACTTCCAACAATTTCAGCCATGAAAAGCAACTACAGATAAAAACCTCCACTAATTCCTATTTCTTGCTTCACTGCTCCGCTAACATGAATAACCCTTACTAGAAACCCACAACTTCCAACAAGTAATTTATCAGCAGCTGGCTGTTTTAGGCCTAACATTACCAACACTCACTCTATCTTCTACACAATGCTAAACTTACACTAGAAAGGGAATTATTACCATACAAAATGGAAAACATCTGTCAAAATAAATGAGCAAAGAACTTTGACTTCCAACATCCTATGCCCTTTTTACAAAGTACTATCTGCTTGCCCTTACATGAGTTCACAGGGATGAAGCAATAAAGCAATGATGAGAATCTGGTTATTTGAATAAATAAAATATATTTTCCCTATGATGCATCAGTGTTGTTTTTAAAAACCCAAGCCAAGTCCCAATGCATCAAAGAAGTGGTGTTTAATATCTCTTGGAAGGATCCAGTAACTTGGCTCAAAAGCAGTTTATTTTCAGAGAACAGCATAGAAAAAGAGTGACCAAATATTTAAATCTTTAAACAAACAATAAATGTTTTGACAAAGGTATCCTAAGCAAATCTACATAAGGATAAGTAAGAGTCCAGTGGAACCTATACCCTAGGTGGGTATTCATAAGTTGCCAGCTCAATTTCTTCCTTGCTGAGCATTTTACAATTAATATTTCTCCCAACCATACACTTTCCTCCTAAGCAAAAGAGACAACAGTCATGCCTGACCTCAAGGTTTTCTCCTTGAACTTCTGGCATGTTTTGACAGTTGCTCTGTCTAGAACTGCAAGAGACTGTAGGCAAATACAGACACAACATCAAAAGAAATGAATTACTAAAGAGGCACACTGGGGGAAGGAGAGGGAGGAGGAGGATAATGATGAGAATGATTTGCGTTAATGTGATGCATGTATTAACTAGTTGTAATTCTCACAACAACCTTCAAAAAATGAAGTTTGACAACTGCTGCAGGCTTGCTTTTGGGACCCTCCAGGGGCCACAGAGATAGCCAAAAAACCTCTCCCCCCCCCCCAACTAGAAAAAGACAGAAGAGAAACTAGTAGGGGATAGATCCAGTTCACTTGTAATAGAAGAATACCCAAAGAATAATTCTGCTTGCTATTTGCTACAGCTGTCGCTGCAGAAAAACAAGATGAGAAAATACAGAGATTCACCCCCAAAAGCATGAATATATTGCCACCAAAATCTGTAAGCTTTAAACACTAGAAGATGCTGAAAAATTCATATCACTGCTTCCCAACGTGGGCAATATTGCCCTCTCAGGGAGAGGGAGGCTGCTACTAGCCAGGGGCACAATTGGGTAGCATTGAACAAAAGTAAGCGGGTAGTAGAAACATAAAGAAGCACATTTTGAAAATTTTGGGGGGAAAAAGTTTGTACAAGGTTTATCTGTTGTATAACAGAGAGTTGCAGTCATAGTAATTACTTTATTTTCCAAATGAATACTCAAATTACAAGTTATAACCAATCAGTGGTCAAGTCTGCTGACAGGTCTTAACAAGGACAGCACGCATTGGGAGGAATACATTTGTGTAATGATTTGTTGACAATAGGTTTCTATAAATAGGAAACATATGTGAGCACTAATTTATTTATTTTTTCTGCACAATTAGTAATAGTGCAAGTTTAATAAGTATTTAAAAATTAATTCATGCTGGCAAAAATAGAGCTCAACATTAATAAATTGATAGCATTGCACCAGGTTCATCTTTCTTGTTTAGGATTTTTTAAATGATATATGGAATTTTTATTTTAATATTATCCTCACTGTCTGAACTTTCTATGTGTAATGCAAGTGCTACTACAGTAGATTTATATATAAAAATTTTATTTTCAAGCTTCAAGGTGTCTTATTTACAACATCTTTCTTTATCATGTTTTAGGATGTAGGGAGAAACAGAGATACAAAAGAAGGGGCAATAGGACATACACATTTGGGAATCTCTGATGCACATGAAAAATCCATGTTGTGCAAAGACACTGGCAGAGAATGATGTTAATTTGCAGCCTCTTTTAGGGCCACTAAAAGTGTGTGGAAAATGTCTGGATAGTACGATTTTCTACCTGTTTAAAGTATGGACAGCTGGTGTTTCCCATGTTTTTAGTCTAAAGTTTAAAGGCGTTATTCAAGGTGCTGAACCTATTCTGTGAATACAGTTTAGCATATTGGACACATCTTACAGCCAAACCCATAGCAGATTCACTGCCCACAAACAAGATAGCCAGTAACTATCATTTGCTGAAAATCTGGGTTTTATTACAAATGAATCCATACAAATTCGTAGGTCAGAAATCCCTATCCTAGTGTTGCAATTCAGAGGAGTAGATGGTAGAACTCTCTAGCAGATAATTCCAAGCATGTTAAAATCACAGTATGCCATCACATGGAGAACTGATAGCTAAAATAGTATCAAACGATAATAGCAGGTGGTATTGATAAATCAGTAGCCCAGATTTGCCAGATCCACCACCACTGCACTGAGGTGCCGCTCTTTGGCCAAGTATCAAATCCTCATACTGAAAATGACCTTTATTTATTTTGAATGGTCACAAATTTTGAAAATGACTGATCACAAGCCTCTTTTTCATACTAAAAGCTTTATGAACAGAAACTGCCTTAAAGTGTAGCATGTTAGGATAAGATTCAACTACTGAATTTCCCCTTTTTCATCTTCCCTGCAATTCCATGACAGATATAACACTGGTGATAATAAAAAGAAACAAATACAAACAAAACTTCATGATAAAATATGCTTATTCGCACCTCTTTAGCCATTTTCTGGATTTTGGTGTACAGGCTTTCGCTGTAACAGCGCCTAACCCTTTGGGAAAACGTTGTGAGGAGTTAATGTGGTTAAGTCAATGGGAAGCAGGTACCTGAGACATTGCTGGAGTGGAGTTTCCATCATTCCTGGCACTGCCATGCTGGCTAGAATTGCTAGGACACAGAAACAAACTTAGTTTCTGTGTATATTTAATATATGCTTTTATGGTTGTATTTTATCTATGCTTTGATATGTGCATTTATAGAATAACTATGTTGTGGTCCGCCTTGAGTCAAAACATTGATGATAATGATAATTTCTGTCAGCTGATTGGGCTTAGGAGCCAAGGGGGAAAGTCTTCAAAACAAACCACTTTCTTCTTTATTCTTTGCTCTATCGTTCTGCTTGGTTACAGCCCAGCTAAGAGTTGTAACTGCAAAAAGAAACAAACATACTCAAAAAGGCCAGTGGTGGCTTCTGTTGATGCATACTACACTTTCTCGCTTTCAACAAGGAGGAGATTTTTGTCCCTGTAAGCATTAAGATAGGCTTTTTGATGGCCCTTGAGATTGGAGGTGTCTAGTCCTGGTGAGATCCAAGGTTAGTGAGAACAAACCCCATATCCAAAAGGTCTAAGGACATCTTTTCTGGGGAAATAAAAGTACACAAAGCCCTACAGAAGAGGAAGTTTACAGGCCAGTGGAGAAAAGAAGTGCAGGGAAAACAACAAAGTAAGGTGAAAGGAGTCACACAGCTCCCAGCCTCTTTCCTCTCTTCTGTCCATCTATTTGACTGGCCCTCCCTCTTTCCCATTGATTTCATTTCTCTCCCTCTCACATCTTTCCTGCTGGGAAAATACCAGGGGGCTGGAGGAGAAGAGGGGGGAAGAGAGGGGAACAGGAAGATGGTTGAGGGTAAAAATAGCATGTGAGCAATCCTTTTTGGTACCTTTTTCCTTCTCAGCATGCTTTACCTGCAGCATGCACATACATGTGAGCAGTCTGAAGCAAGCTTCTGAAAGAAGAACTGATCCTTGTAAAATGCACAGATAAGTTCCAGTAATTCAAGGAAGGATCCACTCTTTCCATTGGTAAGCCTTGCAACTGTGTGCATGCCTGCATGCAAACAACTGACAGTGAATCTTGTAGGCAATAAGAACGGAAAATACAGCAGACTCCTTGTCAAATTAATGGAACTTGTCTGTAATTTTAAAACAGCCTTTGGAAAGCGAGACATCAGAAGAAGAGGAAAGCCTGTACATCAAAATCTTGAAAACTGCTAAAGAGGTGAAAATCAACAGAGGAAAATTTCCATAAAAGTAACAAATAACTTTTGCTACATGCTAAAAAGTGGCCCAGTAAAAAAGAATTAGAGGAATGGAGAAGAAATATCTTCCAAATGTCAGTGGAGAGAAATGAAAATGCACAGTTTTCAACAATCTCAATTGCTAAAGCAAAGAGAAAAATGATTTTCCAAAATTGGAACGATCCTGCATGGCATCTAGTTGAGTGCAAATGACTCTATGGACATGACTGTGTTCAGGATCCCTTCCATCTCTACAGTAACTCTTTATCCAAAACAGATACACCAGCTACTGCAATAGTTTTCTGGGTTTATTTGTTGGGGGACAGACAAATTCTAACAAGAGATTTCCAAAAGTGAACCCAAAAGTTATCGTTAGCACATAATGTTTTGGTACAAAAACACTATACATTCAAGCTGTTGAAACCCTTGATCAAATTAAGTATCCATTGTATGCAGGTGCACCCTTAACATACTCAAGACATACATGACTGTAGTAGTTCATGAAATGAGCTACAGGACAGCATATAATCCCCAAATAGAAGGGGGTCTACTTGCTGTGTTGTGACTGCGCCTTCAGGGATTATGGTTGATGGGGATGGAATTCGAAGAGGAAGAAAAAACCCTCGTGATGAGGGTTCACTGGAGGAGTTGCGCAGGAAGCGACTTAGAGAGCTATATGGGGGATCTTCTGAGGAAGATTCAGATGGGGAGATGGATGCTGAAGAACAGGTGGTGGCTGGGGAAGTGGGCACTGAATGGGCACAGCCACCGGAGACGTCTGGGGATTTGGGGTCTATGGATACTTCTGAACCTGGGGTTTCTGCAGGAGCTGATCCCAATTGGATGCTTGGAGAAGGGAGGATGGTTCTTTAAGTGTTCATGGGGCTAAGTGTGGGCAGGATGATTGGGACTCTGACGAATTGCTAGGTACTCCAAATCCACGAGCTCTAGCTGTGTGGAGCTCAGACTCTGAGTAGATTTGGGACACCTGGTGTTCGGGTGTGAGTGTTTGGTCACCCAGGAGGAAGGGGAATAAAATGGGAATGTTTGGCCACTGCACTTTGCGTGTGGCAAGGTGTTGCTGAGGCGCCATTGGGATCTCTGTGTTTCCATGAAGACTGGACTTGGACTATGATTTGAATCTGCTGTTATCACCTAGCTTGGCTCTCGCTGTGTCTTATCGTGGACCTGTTTTGGATGACTGCACCCTCTTCAGACCTTGGATCGGAATTTGACCTTGCTACTGCCTTCGCCCTGTGATTGATGACTACTATCGGCTTTTGACTCCTGGCTTGCTCTTTGGACACCGCTGTTATCTCCTGACCTGACCTTGGAATCCCGGACGACGTCTTTTCACCATCCTTTTGGAGCCTTCGGCTTTATCCACATTGTGGAAGCAGTCTACTGCATTCTTAGTTTGTTTTTTTGTTTCCTGACCAATTTGGTGTTTTCTTTTGGGAACTGTTCCTTTGAAAACTACAGAGCCGGCTGGCAGGGCTTGGACTCAGAAAGTGCAGTTTGCACTAAGTTTGTTTAGCTTTGTTTTTACCTGCTTGTGTTGCTGAATTATATTTTTGTTTGAACTGCTTTTGAAGCACTGACAGTGAAGTGTTTCAAGGTTTTTTCTGTGTTAACATTACCTTTTGGCTTATCTGCTGAATAAACTCTATTTTTGTTCGCTAATTGGCGTCTGACTCTTGACATGCTGAGTCAATGAACTGATTCACAAATGGCTTTCACAATTCTAATTAGAACCCAATTTATAAATAATGATGCAATACATCAAAATCCAAATTAATGTGGTCTGGACAAGCATGGCACTTAGTGGGTTGTAGGCCAAATATTTTACCAACTTCATATACATATACCAATTATTCTACATTGAAAGTGCATTACCACAGTTTGGGACTGGCTTCTCCATCAGAGATATCCTCTGGTTGTTGTCATTCATACAGTAAAAATCCTGAGTTTCTGTTTTTGGATTCTTGGACTCCTGGAACACCTTGATCCACATAATATCACATGAACACTTGAATGGGTTGCCTTCTAAAATCCTACCAAAAGAAAACACAGTTATAAAAACTTTGTTAATATGCAAAAAAGATACTTCAAAAATAGACCTCAAATCTTACATTTTAAAATATGACTAGACAGGGTAGTGGCTGCTTAAGCAGAACTTAAACAGCACTGAATTATACCTGTCACTGAATAAGCATATACACATGATGAGCTGACAGCGATGAAGCGAAAAGAAGAAGGGACTACAGTGCATGTGGCGTTCGGAGCCAAGCAAGTCAAACCGAACACGGCTATGTTCCTATCTTAGGGCATACACCGCGGCAATAGACACTGCAAATAATTCTTTCTTTGCAGTTAATATTGCATCCGCACAGAACCGTCCAGCGGAGCTGTTCCGAGTTTTCAGAGGTTTGTTATATCCCGTCCCTCAAAACAGGATCCCTGACAACTCGGCAGCCCGCAGTGAAGCATTTGCTTGGTTCTTTGCGGACAAAGTTGCTTTGATCCGCTCTGGCTTTGACACCATATTAATGGCAGCTTTGTATCTCACTTGGACAGAAAGGCAGGCGATAAATCCAATACATACATACATAAATACATACATAATGTATTTACATGTTCATACATACATTGTGTGAAAAAGAAAGATGCCTCTTCAATATTTATGCAAGCTAGTCAGTTTCTGTATAGCCCTCTCATAAAAATTAACTATTTCTGAAAACTCTATTGCCAAAATAATTAGGATTTCTTTTGTAATCAAAAGGTTTTAATCTATTAACCTAAGTGATAAATTGACTAAATTGTGCAACTACAGAAACAGACTTTGAACTGAAGGAAATACTACTGAGCATAGCAATGTTTTGTCAATGTTTTGATTAGCACTAGGAACAGAATCAGCATCTTTAGTAACTCGGCTCACTTCAGCAAAAGTATTCTAGACTGAGAATGAGAACAGTATTTGATTCACTGTGTATTTTTGTCCAGAACAGATTTTTCTGTCTTCTGGGACAGGGAGCTCCCCCTCATGGTAAAAAAAACCTGGTAACAGATGTAAACATTTAAACAGCAATAATAATCTGTGAACTTCTCCACACAGACTATAAGATAGTTTAACCATGGTAGTACTGCAACAGCAGCAGCAACAATAACAGAGTAGTGTGGATTGTTAAGCGTAGAAACACATCCTGAGGAATTATAATAAACTCTTTGCAAAAGGCTACAGTTGGACTTCCCATTAAAGCCACAGCTCAATGTAAGTATGCTAGAGTGAAACACAAGTCCAGTTGTTTAGCTCAGGCATGAAGCATCCTTTCAGCTTTTCTCATAAAAGCATACTTATGCTTCATGATGATAATTCTTTGGTGTGCTACTTGATAGCCTTAAGACATTTAATTAAAAAGAAGACACAAACTAGTGTGCTAATTATAATAAACTGCAGGAGATATTTCTGACGTGACCACAATGCTCTCACAATCTTTTTGCAGATACAATCTTTGCAGAATATGCAAACCAGTTTAGATCATTTGAAAGCTCTCTAACTGGACTCAGCTCAAAATACACATTCATCAAACATAGTGTTTTACGGGTTTTACATATTCTTGCAAACAGACTGAAAGGGTTAAACACCCATTCCTAGAAGAAATACTTGGATTTGAGTCAAAAGGAGGTTCCTTACAGTACATGGGGGGACAAGAAAGAGGCAGACCTCTTGCAGTAAAGACATTATTGCAATGGCTTCATGTCGCACTTGAATTGGTTGCTGTCCTTTAACATGGCAGGGAGGGTGGAAATAGATTAGAATCTTTTCTCATGTTCTTCTCCACAGCAGAGAAGTCTCTTTTACTTTCTCTTTCTCCCACTTCACTTTCTCTCTCTCTCACTTAGGAGGAGAGTTAAATTGCAAATGTCAGCCTAGTAGTGAGTCACTATTACAAACTGGGCTTCATAAACACTTCTTTCTCAAACACATGTGCCCTCCACTCTATACTCATAAATATTTAAATATTCCCAAAATATGGGCATCTAACTGTAATTGCTAGTCCCAAGTAGACTATGCCTACCTGCTGAATGGTGAGTCACTTGCATCCCATTGATTTAATGGACCTACTTTAGTAGGACTAACAACTGGATTTAAGAAAAACATTTCTAGTACACCTAAGGTATGTGAATCAATGCACACAGGCAAAGTAGAGAAGAGACTAGCAGAATGCATACATTTGTAAGGTTTCCCTAAATAATATGTAGTCTAATATCATTCATTCATTCATTCATTCATTCATTCATTTATATTCTGGTGTACGTCCTACTGAGTTCAATAAGACTTACTTTCTTGGATTACATGTATTACAGATTTAAAATGTAGAGGAATGATACTACCAGCAGCACAAGCCCCTCTGCAGAGTATTTCTGGTGCATGAGAATGACATGTCAGGAGGTGAGCGGGGCACCTCCTGACACATCATTTTCGCACGTCAGGAGTACTCTGCCGGCAGGCCCTTCTTGTGAGTTTTTTTTTGGGGGGGGGGGGGATGGGGTGGCTAGAGGGAAGAGGGTGAGCTTCTGAAGGCCTGGGATGGCTGCAGGGATTGACTGAGGACAGCATCTAGCCACCCAGGGATTGACTGAGGGAAAGCCCAGGGTTTGGGTTGGAGACAAAAACTTGGGAGGAAATGGGTTAAAATAACACACTTCCTCCTGGATTTCTGCTTTGACTGGAATGGCCCTAGGAAACTAGGTGGCAATAGTAGTGAAAATTAGATGGAGACTGAGGCCCTATCTACACTGCCTTATAATCCAGTTTCTGATCCCAGATTATCTGCTTTGAACTGGTGTATATGACAGTGTAGAATTATATGATAGAATCATAGAATCATAGAATAGTAGAGTTGGAAGAGACCTCATGGGCCGTCTAGTCCAACCCCCCGCTAAGAAGCAGGAAATCGCATTCAAAGCACCCCCGACAGATGGCCATCCAGCCTCTGCTTAAAAGCTTCCAAAGAAGGAGCCTCCACCACAGTCTGGGGGAGAGAGTTCCACTGCCGAACAGCCCTCACAGTGAGGAAGTTCTTCCTGATGTTCAGGTGGAATCTCCTTTCCTGTAGTTTGAAGCCATTGTTCCGTGTCCTAGTCTGCAGGGCAGCAGAAAATAAGCTTGCTCCCTCCTCCCTATGACTTCCCCTCACGTATTTGTACATGGCTATCATGTCTCCTCTTAGCCTTCTCTTCTGCAGGCTAAACATGCCCAGCTCTTTAAGCCTCTCTTCATAGGGCTTGTTCTCCAGACCCTTAATCATTTTAGTCGCCCTCCTCTGGACGCTTTCCAGCTTGTCAACATCTCCCTTCATCTGCGGTGCCCAAAATTGGACACAGTATTCCAGGTGTGGTCTGACCAAGGCAGAATAGAGGGGTAGCATGACTTCCCTGGATCTAGACGCTATTCCCCTATTGATGCAGGCCAAAATCCCATTGGCTTTTTTAGCTGCCGCATCACATTGTAGGCTCATGTTTAACTTGTTGTCCACGAGGACTCCAAGGTCTTTTTCGCACACACTGCTGTCAAGCCAGGCGTCCCCCATTCTGTATCTTTGATTTCCATTTTTTCTGCCGAAGTGAAGTATCTTGCATTTGTCCCTGTTGAACTTCATTTTGTTAGTTTCGGCCCATCTCTCTAGTCTGTCAAGATCGTTTTGAATTCTGCTCCTGTCTTCTGGAGTGTTAGCTATCCCTCCCAGTTTGGTGTCGTCTGCAAACTTGATGATCGTGCCTTCTAACCCTTCGTCTAAGTCGTTAATAGATGTTGAACAGAGCCGGGCCCAGGACGGAACCCTGCGGCACTCCACTTGTCACTTCTTTCCATGATGAAGACGACGCATTGGTGAGCACCCTTTGGGTTCGTTCACTTAGCCAATTACAGATCCACCTAACCGTAGTTTTGTCTAGCCCACATTTAACTAGTTTGTTTGCCAGAAGGTCGTGGGGGACTTTGTCGAAGGCCTTACTGAAATCCAGGTACGCTACATCCACAGCATTCCCTGTATCGACCCAACTCGTAACTCTATCGAAAAAAGAGATCAGATTAGTCTGGCATGACTTGTTTTTGGTAAATCCGTGTTGACTATTAGCAATGACCGCATTTGTTTCTAAGTGTTCGCAGACCACTTCCTTAATGATCTTTTCGAGAATCTTGCCTGGTATCGACGTGAGGCTGACCGGACGGTAATTGTTTGGGTCGTTCTTTTTTCCCTTCTTGAAGATAGGGACCACATTCGCCCTCCTCCAATCTGCTGGGACTTCTCCTGTTCTCCAAGAACTCTCGAAGATGATTGCCAGTGGTTCTGAAATAACTTCCGCTAGTTCCTTCAATACTCTTGGATGTAGCTGATCTGGCCCTGGCGACTTGAATTCGTTTAGAGTGGCCAGGTGTTCCTGGACAACTTGTTTCCCTATTTGGGGTTGGATTTCCCCCAATCCTTCGTCCATTCCATTTTGATGAGGTTGAAGATGGCTTTTTTTTTTGTGAGAAGACCGAGGCAAAGAAGGCATTAAGCAGTTCTGCCTTTTCCCTATCCCCTGTCGCCATCACCCCATCTTCTCCTCGCAGAGGCCCTATCGCCTCCTTTTTCTTCCTTTTTCTACCAACGTAAGCAAAAAAGCCTTTTTTGTTGTTTTTTATGTCCCTGGCAAGCCTGAGCTAATTTTGCGCTTTAGACTTGCGAACCTTTTCCCTACAGGTGTTGGCTATACGTTTGAATTCTTCTTTGGTGATTTCTCCCCTTTTCCACTTCTTGTGCATGTCACTTTTGAGCTTTAGCTCAGTTAGAAGTTCTTTGGACATCCATTCTGGCTTCTTTGCATTTGTCTTATTTTACTTCTTTGTTGGCACTGTTTGCATTTGCACCTTGAGTATTTCACTTTTGAAAAACTCCCATCCATCCTTAACTCCCTTGTTTTTTAATATTGGCGTCCATGGAATGCCGCTCAGTAATTCCTTCATTTTTTGGAAGTCAGTTCTCTTAAAGTACAGAATGCGTGTTTGACTTGTCTTAGTTTCAGCATTCCTTTGTATTGCAAACTGCAGGAGCACATGGTCACTTGCCCCTAAGGATCCAACCACTTCAACTGTATTGATCAGATCTTCCACATTTGTTAAGATCAAGAGTTGCTGATCTCCTTGTTGACTCTTCTACCTTCTAGACCATAAAATTGTCTGCAAGGCAAGTGAGGAATTTGTTGGACTTTGTACTCTTGGCCGAGTTTGTTTTCCAGCAGATATCGGGATAATTGAAATTGCCCATGACTACTATATCTCTTCTTTGTGCCTGTTTGGTCAGCTGTTGACAGAAAGCTTCATCAAGTCCTTCATCCTGACTCGGAGGTCTGTAGTAGACACCCACGACAAGGTCTTTTTGAGTCCCGGTTCCCTTGATTCTTATCCAGATGCTTTCAAGCTGGTTTCCCAGATTACAGTCTTGCATTTCTTCTGCAACGTAACTGTTTTTGACATATAAAGCTACTCCCCCTCCTCTCCCCTTTGTTCTATTTCTGTGAAAGAGGTTATAGCCCTCAATGGTTAAATTCCAGTGATGGGAGTCATCCCACCAGGTTTCAGTGATGCCTATGACATCGTATGTGTGGTGCTGTGCTAAGAGTTGGAGTTCGTCTTGCTTATTTCCCATGCTCTGAGCATTAGTGTAAAGACATGTAAGCCCCTGTGACCTCCCCTTGAGCTGTTTATTTGGGATTATTGTGCTCTCTGTACTTGGTCCTTGCTGTGTTTGTGCAGCCCTCCATTTAGCCTTTTGGTGGTTCCCAGTAGTCGTGGGTAATATAGTGTTCGCCAGGCTGTTGTTCCCCTCCCCCAGTGGATCTAGTTTAAAGTGCGCCTGAAATAATCCAGTTCAACGCAGATAATCTGGAGTCACATACTGAATTATATGGCAGTGTAGATCCAGCCAAAGACAGTACTGAAAAGGAAAGAATATCTGGTGCTTCTTCTCATCTCAAATGAATATTATATCTGTACTTATTTTAACGTAATCATTGGCTGTTGAATATATTGACAAGCATATAAGCATACTGATTGAAAGCACTTTTTTGATCACCTTAAAATTGTTAAAGCACTTTTGTATCTCCAATGCATGCACTTACTTCTCTGGGTAGATTTAAAGCGCCATTTGTAAGCAATGTTTTCTCTATCTTCAATATACTACAGTAGCGTCTCGTTTCTCCAACCTTTGCTCATCCAACATTCTGTATTATCCAATACACCCGGATCCACAGCTGTTTCTCTAGGCAGCAACACACAGCGGGTCAACACACCCAACAACAACACAAGTGCAGCCACACTCCCAAACATGTGGCAGACTTGTTGTAAAACATGATGTTTTGTAAAATCGTAACATATTGGACATTTAATAGGCTTTTCCTGAATCCCTCCTTATTATCCCACATTGTCGCTTATCCAACGTTCTGCCGGCCCGCGTATGTTGGATAAGTGAGACTCTACTGTAATAGACTCTGGTAGTAAATGCAGCATAATGGCACAAGCCACATCTGCTTTGTGGTTTCCAGAGAAAGGCAGAATCACATCATCCACAGCACTATAATCACTACTAAGCCATACTCCACACTCTGGACACATCAAAAGTGGCTCATTGTTCCTTCTTGTTTTCCTTTTTCACATTAATAATCCTTCTTCTTTCTTTCAGTCATATTGTTGCTGCTTATTGTTTTTCAATATGCGCTTTATTCTGATTTTTCCAATCCTTTCCCACATCACCTCAAATTTCAGCTTTATTAGAACATCTTACTGCTTGCTATACCATTCAAACAACTCTTAAAAGTTATTTAAAGTTATGGTCTTTTAAAAGTTCTGTCAACTCACATCTATTGGTTATAGAAAAACCAAAGGATAACCTATACTGCAAATTTCACTGTTTTTGTTAGAATAATCCTACACACAGCCACATTTATTATAAAGAAAATTTGGTTTTGTCCATCAAAGTATTCTACTCCCCACCTTGTCAGATATGTGAGATAAACTGCTCTATCAAGCCAATTTATATAATAAAGGTTATTTGCTCAATTTAGCCATGAAAAGAATGGGTGTCTCCCACTGCTCCTTTAATCCTAAATTGAAAAGTTGAAACATGCTTGCATAAGCTTTTTAAACTTTTCAGAGTTCATGTGCACCCATAAGGAAGATCAAAAGGAAAAATGTAAAATGCCATTATTAAGCATTTTATATCAACAACCTACATTAATATGAACTGACAAAAATTATCACATTCATCTGAGTAGTATTAATTTTGCTACAGAGATTATGCTATTTAAAGTACAAGAAGCAGAATGCTTATTAGGAAAAGTTCATTTTTAGGAAATGGTGGATACATTTTAAAGAGATACTTCTTCATTTGCTAAAACATTACAGAATGAGGCAAATCAGACTACTTTATAAATTAACAGATTTTGACACCCAGCTTTTCATGACAAAATATTCAAGTGAATGCTGTTTTTTAATAACATTAGAATAAAATAACATGAATTCATATAAGGTTGTCTAAGAAATTAAACACATTTTTAAAATCTTAGATTTTTGATCAACTGTAGTTGACCCACAAAGACAAAACCCTCCATTTACTGTACAAATTTACCAGCTCTCACTGATACAAACTATATGAAATTGACGAAACAAATGAACTATGTAAGCCCTACATCCTTGTGTCATGTGTCAAAAAGGTAAAAAAAAAAGGATGTCAAAAAGTCTCAAAGAATCATAAATAAAGAGAATAAACAAACCAAATGACCAAATAAATGAAACCATCAATCAAAATTAAATCTTTTGGAATGTTTTATTTATTTTTATTTATTTACTCTATTTATTTATACCCCGCTTTTCTCTACCTCGAAGGGATTCAAGATGGCTTACATAGAGGCAATAATTCAGTGCCTTAAAACACATACAATCCCAAAAAATTAAATCAGATTAAAATTAAATCATGTTAAACATTTAAAAAATTCCATTCCATATTAAAATCACGCCATCCATAGTAATAGTCCAAGTCGTTCCGTAGTCGTTTAATCTATTCCAGATCTGCTAACTGCAATGAACTATTCTCCGACAGCCTGATCCCACAACCAAGTTTCTATCTTTCTTCTGAAGGCTAGGAGGGAGGGGGCTGATCTAATGTCACTGAGGGAGTTCCAGAGCTGAGGGGCCACCACTGAGGAGGCTCTGATTCTCATTTCCACTAGTCATACCTGCAAAGGAGGTGGGACTGAGAGCAGGGCTTCCCTGTACGATCTTAATCTCCGAGCATCACATGCACTGAGAAAAGTATGACAAGCAATGAGGAAAGCATAGGAAGTTACTATTCAATAGTTTCCTTGCAAGCAGAACTAAAAAAGCAATAGTTCAGCCCCAAACTTCCTTATTATACATTTATGTGATGACTTATTTACAAATGATAAAAAGTCTTAAGTGAAGCAATTAATATAGTGATACCATGATTTGCCTTTCCTAAAAAAAAACAAAAAACATTTTATTGCTGTAATCAAAATCCTGAAATTTAACTACAGCTGATAATAACAATCATAACAGTCATCACCCTTTTATTTTTAAAAATCTGTTACTTACAGATCACTCAAATTCAGATGCCGGAAAGACTTCCGAGACAAACTTGAAAGCTTATTTCTTGACAAGTTACTGTAAAGAAAAACAACAATGCAATCAAAAATTAAGATGGTTTGAAACAATAACTAAAAATTAGAATCCAAGCATCGGTAAGCTTTCTATAAGATGTCTGACATATTACAACTTCCAAAAATTATACAAACTATATTCCATCTTAATAACTACCATCAACAAAACGATAAATACTAATTCCAACAAATCTTAGAACAGATCTCGTCATATAAAGGAAAAATGTTTTATAAAACGTTTTCCAAAGACTTTCTGAGTCCCTGGAGCTTGGCAAACAAGAGCTCTTCTAGCAGGGATTTTTGCATGGGTGTGCTAAAAAATACAGCAAAAAGTGAGTTTGTGTCTGTTGGGTCAAAAATTCCAAATAATCCTTTGGGAGAGTTTGTTGAACTAACGTTGTTGCATCTGTTGAGGTAAAGCTGTTGGTTTGTGGAAGTTGAGAAGAAGCTTGCTTTTGTGCTCAGTAGTATTCTATTGTTTTACTGCATTTTGATGAGCTTGTATCTGTTGGGTTTTGTGTAAGCGAAGGGCCCTTCTACACAGCCAAATCCAGAATATCAAGGCAAGAAATCCCACAATATCTGCTTTGAACTGGAATATATGGCAATGTGGACTCAGATTACCCAAAGCAGATATTGTGGATTTCCTGTCTTGATATTCTGGGATATAGGGCTGTGTGGAAAGGCCCTAAGTGATTTATCTGATTTTATAATCTGGCAGTGTAGAAGGGGGCCCTAGTGCACATTGCAATTAAAATAAATAAGATGAACTCATACCACAGCAAAACAAATGTTATATCTCAAACGTCACTGAAACCTAGGGGGATAATTTTGCTGATTGGAATGTAGTACTAGAAGGGCATGACCTTTTTCAGACAAATCGACCAAACAGGGTAGAAGGAGGGGTATCATTATAGGTCAAGAATGTCTGTACTTGTTTAGAAATCCGTAACATAAATAATGGAAGTCAGGTTTAAATCGTCCAGATAAAAATAAAAAGAAAGTAACAACAGTGATGTCATTGTGGGAATCTACTATAGATTCTACAATAAGAATGAGGATTTAGATGACATCTTCTTGAAAAAGATGACCCCACATTAAAAAAGGAGGGATTCCACCAAAATGTTTGAAATAATTTCCTGACCGTAAGAGCTGTTTGACAATGGAATATGCTGCCTCAGAGTGAAGTCAAATCTCTTTTTCTGAAGGTTTTTAAACAGAGCCAGAAGCACTTTGGTTGTGTATTCCTGTATAGCAAGGGGTTGGATTTTTTCTAACTCTATAATTCTGATTCTATGATGTTAACTACATGCTCAATGTATTCATAAAAATACATGTTTTTCATATCTTCTTTGATCATTGATGCCCAAACTTACCTAAATCTTGACTATGTGCCAAATATCTTCAACTTAATCCTTTTAAGATAATCCGTTCAAACTGCATGTGCAATGTGTGCCCACATGAAAGATCACAGCAGTCATTAGGTCTTTCACGTCAATTAAGCATTTACTGCTTCATAATATAAGGAACTTTTAATACCTACCACTAGCCTAAAGATCAGAGACATTCTTGCTCTACACTATGTTCATATGGGCACCTACACTGTGGGAGGCACATTTTCATTAAAGGAAAGATAAAGTGGCAAGATATCAAAGTTTCTGATGCAGAAACATACTTTGTGTTTTCTCCCTTGGATTTTAAGTGGCCATCAAACAAGCTGTTGGGCTCTATTCCTGAGTAAAAAAAAGGGGTCTCAGCCAGCTTAGTAGATTCTGTAGTGCTTCCTCTCTTCTTTCGTTTTATTCAGTTCAGTCTCCATAAGGTTTACGTTCGAAGGCTAAACTGAATCCTGAAATGGCCATATGATTCCCACAGGTTACACGACTCCCTGCAACTTAGGATAAACCCCAAAGCACTCTTATGAAATTTTGGGGTGTGTGGAGTGATTTTCTTAGGGGTAATCACAGTCACAGACATTCTCTATCAGTAGATATCTAAACAAGTAACTGTGGTTAACATTTTTTAGGTTGAAAAATGGTCAGGACAGCTAACCACAACCTTCATAATATGAAATAGGCTTGTTTTAGTAAACCAAGTTAACTTTAATTACAATTTTCTGGGTGAGAAACCACAACTAGCTAAAAATGGAATCAAAACTGTTCCTTGTGGCTGTGCCAGAGAAAAATATAACAAATATAATAACAATATCAAAAGAAGGGGATGTACCAGCTCATCAGTCTTGCATAGGACCATTTACTTACATTTAGGTGTAAATTGTTTTATTTGTTTGTTTTATTACATCCCAGTCCGAAGACCCCTTCTAATAACCATGGCTGAACTAGATTATACGGCAGTGTAAACTGTGGCCCCTTCTACACTGCCATATAAAATCCAGATCATCTGCTTTCAACTGGATTATATGGCAGTGTAGATTCATATAATCCAGTTCAAAGCAGATAATCTGGATTATGTGCTTTGAAAGGGTAGAAAGGGTATAATGTGAATCAATCAACTAAGCAGCATAAATAAAAACTCCAGTGGCTTGCATCCATTTTCACCCATTGCCTTCTGAGGGGTTGCCTTTCTTTTTCATTCATGACACTGTTTAACTTTCTTTTTTTACATTTTGGATCATCATGCATCAGCTATGAGAAGACATATGGCTACACAAATTTCATTTATGAGACAAGATAAAAAGTGATGGTAAAATATTTTAGATAAATATGTACTTAACCTTTCTTTAGGGATCTGATTTCACTGCAGTTGCTAAAAGTGCTCACTGCTATTGTTAGCATTCTTACATGATTTAAACTGTGGGAAATCAGTTTATTTTTAAGAAGGATGTTAAATGGGAATTAAAAAGACTCCTTCTGTGAGATAATTAAAGCCAAAATATTTTTCTTAGCTGGAAAGTTCATGCAGTATTATCAATTTTAATTAAAATGTCTGCAAAAGAAAACAAGTTTCCAAACCCAAAATGTGCACAAATGGTTGAAGAGATGAAATAGAAAAAACCATAAATGCATGCTCTCACTATGATAATGTAAATGTCATTTTAAAATTTCCTCCTCACAAAGGAAGGATTTTTGCCAACAGTGGCTTCTTCTATATCTTGTTTTCTTTGGCTTAAATAAATATTAAGGATACCAACCAACTTGCCATATTAATACATAAAATGGGATTTGCAGATTGTTCTCCTTAATACATAATTGTTCACAGCATTCTTGAAAGGACAATTTGAGTCAGGGTACATTCAAATAAGAGCTCTTCTAGAAAGAATGAATAGCCTCTTTTGTCCTTGATTCTATTACCAAAGAGATGCATAAAGGATATCCACTACCAGGACCTGAATACAATATCACTGATATTCAAAAACATGCTGGCTTTGATACGGAAAGTAGTATATAGCCACTATGACAGGTGTGTATTCATTTGCCTTCAAGCTGGCTGCCGACTTATGGTGATCACATGAGTTTCTTAGGGCTTTCACACTACTAAGAGAACTGTCATTTGTTTCTTCTTCCATACCTGATGCCTCATGAACAAAATGTTGGTAACAGACTTCTCACACCTTTCTGAGAACAACACTACTGCAAGGTTCCTGTTTCAAGAAGTTTGGAGCCCTGATCTTGAGCCCTGCAGAACTGAAGATACATTTTAACATTTTGGTGCTGGACCCCATTTACAATTTTTAAGTAAACTTTCTTCACATCTGCCCATATGAAGAGAAAATAATGTGTTGAAGTCTGATAAAAGTTTTTATGTTCTGAAAATATGGAGGTTTTCACTTACATGTACTGCAGGTTGGTGTTCTTCAGAAAAGCCTGGCGTGAAACAAATTTCAAGCCTGAATCCACAACAGTTCTGCAAAAATACACAAGCATGTGTGAAAATTGTTTTTCTTCATATATATCTATCTCTATCTAGCTTTTTCCCAATGAACTCTTGACAGCAATGGCTCTCCTCATCTATCCCAACTCATAACAACCTTGCCAAGAAGACAAGACTGAGGGCGCTTCCACAGTGCCAAAATTTGGGTTTTAAAAGGAGGTTTAAAAATCCCGGGACCTGACAGCAGGTCCACACAGACCTGTCAGACCTGGGATATGTTCCCCCATTATCCTCTTCTTTTGAAGCAAATCAAGATGGAGGGCAGATAGGGGACATCCAGGAGAAGTTTTTTTTAAAAATTCTCTCCATTATGTGCTGGACCATATATGCACACATGCGAATATTTTAATATAAACATAAGCAGATTTACATGTGCGCATATGAGATCTAGTGCATAACGGAGAGAATTTTTAAAAAACAAACTTCCATTAGATCTCTCTCTTCCCCCAATTCTTAATTCAATCTCTGTTTAAGATTATAAAGAAACAATTTCAGAGATTTCAAATTACTGTCCACTTGTGCTTTCCTTGAGCCATGTGTCTGTTTGACAGTCCGATCAGCTGATTAGCTGTTTTGGGCTTTTTAAAAGCGCACGTGCACTGGAGCAGTCTACACAAGAGGGAAGGAAGGAAATAATTATTTTGTATGATTGCAGGGATATACAGTCATGCAAAGCTTCACATTTTTCAGGTGGAATCGGGTTGTAAGCACATCTTTTTAACACATGCTTTTCAGCCGTTAACTCGATTCCTCCTCATCCCTCCCACACTTTGGCTAAAGGTCCTTAGCCACCCCACTCCCTTTTAACCTGGTTATTTCTGGATTTTGCAGCACGTATAGAAGGGCCCTGAGAATAACTGGACCAAAGTTCCCAAAGAACTTTGTCCCTCAGTGGGGACTTCAATCTAAAATTCCCAAATCACAGTCCAGCACATAACTGATTCTCCACACTATCCCTATACAGGTGAAAGCATTTCAAAGGCCCGGTTTAAAAAAGGGTATGTGATCTTCAATTCAGATATCAGCATCTGAGAGCCTAAATGAATACCTGGGGCTCATGCATATGCCTTTGATAGATTTCTCCATTCTTTAGAACAAGAACAGAACAACTTGCTCCAAATGTGTATGGAATTTTTCCTTTAACTAAAATAAATGAAGGCCCATATACATAGGAACTCAGAAGATGCCATCACAGAGCTATACTGGACCACAGCAGGAACTTTACAACAACAAATATAAACAATTAAACAATATACTCACAAATTTTTTAATCCAGTGTACAGTCCCACATCAATTTCATTTATGCTTTCTAACTGCCGCTGGTTTGCAATATAACTATTTAAAAGAAAAAGAGAGGGAGGGGAAAATATCAGTAAGAAGACTGTGGTACTTTCTTTTTCCTCTTTCAAGTGTTTGTGTGCCATTTACAGATATATATAGAGAGAGACAACATCTGACTTTGAAGAAGGCAGGAAGAGGAATAAATCCTTTCTCCATTACCAATATGGTCACAAGGCAGGCTTGCAAAAGCACTCCTATAAACAATAGCTACAATAAGGAAGAAGGTTCTTAGCAATATATGAGCACAGTAGATGTCAGAAGTCCAAATCTAGCACACCATCGATTATAGCTTTCATATAATCCTCTGCAAGTTCACTATTTTCCTGGCAAGCAAAATAAGGCAACTAGCAAAGACTACAAATTATAGCACCACTGAATTCTGTATGGAATAGTAGGGATGGAAAATAAATTTGAAAGTATCATAGGATACTATAAAGTGAGCCTACCGAATTCATACCTCCTGAACCAAAATGCACTTCACCACAACGTTTGAACTTCTCTGAATTCTGCAGTACAGTTCTCCAGCTACACATATATGTACCCTCAAAAATGCAATGCTGTTGTTTGCCTTCTAGTGATTTTCAAATTATGGTGATCCTAAGATGAAAGTTATCCTGCCATGTTCTCTGCAAGACTTATACAGAAAGAGCTTAGTACGACCTGGACGAGGTTGTCACTCAGTAACTTTCCATGGCAGAGTGGAGATTCTTCCAGAATTCTAAATTAACATTCAAACCATTATCATCTCAACAAAAATGCAGTGAAGTAAACAAAATGTATGTATTGATATATATATATATATACACACACACACACACACACACACACACACATACATATATGCGCTTAAGTGCAAGGAACCTTCCTTTCTTCCCCACTAAACCCTGGAAACTTGGTAACCAACTCCAAGGGGTTCCCCCTCCACAGAAGGTTTCAGAAGGGCATAGTGAGAAAGGGACATTGGCCTTTTCCTGATTTTGCATGCGAAACATGTTGCATCATTGTCTGTAGTCCACTGGATACTGGTAATTATATTACTGTTTGTTAAAAACAGATTTTCTGCATAGTTTTGCTTAATATACATAATTTTACTCCACAATTTCAAGATTTTCCTATACTAGAGAATTTAGCAGTTGTAATTAAAGAAAACTACTTTTCCAAGCTCTCTCAATTCTCAATGTATCTAATACTGCCATAGAACCACAAAAAACACTGCAGGGAGGAAGAAGAAACTTTCTTATTGGTTTCTTATAGGTGGAGTGAAGTGAGAAACTGCATTTCTCCACATAGGGAAGAAAGTACATTAACATTTCTTGCCAGACCTTCTGAAACAAGTACATCATCATGGCTAAAAGACAGTGTCCCTGCTGGGAAACGATGCTCCAGATGCATTCCAGATGAACGGTGCTAGTTGTTTTCAAACTGATTTCCGGGAAACCCTGGGGTTACTTGGAATCCTATCAAGTGTTCCTCCGCAGGAGGATCCATAATGGCAGATATATTTCCATGAAAAACAGTTTTGCTGTTCTGCTTCTTCTTTTGGGTGACCACTATCAATCTGCTACAAACAGAGCTGTACGACAATACTGGGCATATTCTAGACTTCCCTCTTATATGGTATATTAATCAGCTTGGTCAGTGCCCTACGGGAAATGAATGTACACACTAGAAGTAAGGTAAAGGTTTTCCTTGACATTAAGTCTAGTCGTGTCCGACTCTGGGGGTTGGTGCTCATCTCCATTTCTAAGCCGAAGAGCCGGCATTGTCCGAAGACAACTCCAAGGTCATGTGGCAAGCATGACTGCATGGAGCGCATGGACCTCATATGCGCACATGAAAATATCTTAATGTAATATCACTTGGGAGCCCCTCTCCCCAACACTAACTGCCGGTGTGAGGCCACAGAGTAAAGATGGCGCAGCCAGAAGACAGAGCTCCACCGTGTCTCCTGCAACATCACTTGGGAGCCCCTCAATATATACAATATAATAGCATATAGAAATAACATTGTAATGTAATAATACTAATAATACTAATCTATATATATAAAAAGCTTATGGACTTTTTACCTAAAAGTAGACAACGAAACTATACGACCCAGAATCATGAAACTTGGCAACACAACCCATCATCCTTGCCGCTAGGTTCCGACAACAAAACCAAACATCAAGGACGGAATCATAGCCCAAAAAAACCAAAAAACGCCACCGCCATCTTTGACACCATCCTCCATCCACATCGCCCGAGGACTCAGAGAGGACGGCGAAAGCGGCAGTTTACTCTCTCGGAGACCAAGGTGGCCTAGCAAATTGTGGGCCTCGCGGCCCTGTGTGTGTGTGTGGGGGGGGGGGAGAGTGAAGGGTCCCCTGCCTGTCTATGTGACGGAAGACTCCGAGGCTGCGAGTAGGCCTCGACTGGGCCTCAAAACAATTCTGCCTCCGAGGACGCGACTAGGCCTCCAAAAAATTCTGCCTCAACGCCGCTTCTAAACAATTCTGAGGCGATGATGAGAAATTGGAAGGTCTCTTTGGGGGTGAGAAAATAATAGGGGTGTCCTTGAACAGAGTGGAAATGGGGCCCAATGGACAGGGAAGGGGAAATGAGGGAGACAATAATAATAATAATAATAAGGGTCCAAGGGAGAGGGGAAGGGGAATGGGGGAGGTCTTTGGGGTGAAGAGACAATAATAATAATAATAATAATAATAATAATAATATAGAGCCAATGGAGAGGGGAGTGGGGGGTCCCTTGGGGAGACCAGAAAATACTAATCCTAATACTAATACTAATAAGGAGCCAATGGAGAGGGGAATTGGGGGGGGGGGGCTTGGGGTGACCAGAAAATAATAATAATAATAATAATAATAATAATAATAATAATAATAATGAAACACTAAGAATGGAGGGTCCTCACAGCAAAGGGTAATGGGGGTGCTCTCAAACCAAGTAAATAATATAGAATACTACATATGCAGACAGTCCAAAAATAACAACAAAATAAAGTCATTCAAGTGCAACGATTATTCTCTATTTTCAAGGGGATGTTTCACATTTCTTCTGAAATTTTCTCTTTCTAAGGGTAAAAAGGATAGATTGGGCTTTTTCACCTTCATATTTTCCCATCTCCTTGGTAACCAGCTACACTTACTCCCATGGTAACTCTCTCCCTTCTGGCATCTCCCACATATGATAGATAACCAACATAGAATGAACATGTGTGGGACCTATGAGGAGCATGCAGTAAAATGAGTGAAAGAAAGTAATTTTAATACAGCTTATGTTACTACTAAGCCACGTAGTGCTTCTCTCTGAGGCACCCGTTTCTCAAAGGACTATATAGAAATAGAGAAACTAGCTAACAAATCTTGCCTTGGCAAAGTCCATGGAGAGAAAATGAACAATACCTTTCAAATGGCATGATGTCACTCATCAAATAGTGAACTATTTCTACATCAAATAATAATAAATCAAATAATAGTAAGTCATGTCAACATCAACATTGGAGCAGACTATCCTCAAACCAACCTCTCATCTTCTGCCAAGAGTCAGATAAATTCATCCATCTATATTCAGAGTACAAGTCATGAAATTTACTGCTCAGCACTCTTATTTTGGGTTACAAAGGTGTAATGTAATTGAATTCAAATTCCACATAGGTCTGTGGTCTCATAATTTAATAAGTATAGGAATCTTACGTACAGACATTTTAACATTTGAAGTAACAGTGGCAACTAAACGTTTCTAATATCCTCATAGGCTGCAATCTTACATTCATTTAGCTCCATGGGACATATTTCTGAGTAGATATGTATAGGGATGATCTATTAAATAACTTTTCAACTATCTCAAAGATAACGGTTTTGATTAAACCTTTAAATATTTTGGTAACTAGGAAAAAAATCTGAGCAAGTATGCAAACAGCAGAAATTACTAGAGTTAAATTACTCAAGCTTAACTGAAAATTAAACACCAGGAAAGATTTTTCCACATGGCTCCCACTGAGTAGCAATTCTATGAGATATTCTCTATAACTTGTATATAGCTTATTTTACTGATCTCATTCCCAAGACCATTCAAAGTTCTGCAATCTTAATTCTCTGTATATATATATATACTGCTAGATCCTGCTGTGAATAAAAAAGACGTTAAAAACTGGAATGGCAGATATAATTGGGAACAGACTGCTACAACATGAATTGGCATAACTGGCACCAGCCCTATTGCCAGCTTTTCTGCCACTTGTTCCAACAATTCTATAGACTACTGTAGAGATGAACCCTGCCTGGAAGGATTTTACCACTGCTGTGGGTTTGCGCCTGCGGCCCTCTGCTGCGTGTTTTGGAAAATGCATTGCTGACCAGCTTGATTTCATTTATGTATGTTGTATTGAACCTTGTGGAGATTTACACATGTTGCGATGAACTGATCTAAATAAGGGGACTGTAAAACGAAAAGCAAAATGTTTACATTTACACAGCAGACTAAACTACTAATCCGAAGAGAGTTTTGAAATATTGTATGTAAAATTATTTTTTTATTCAGAAATTGAGAAAGAAGAGTGGAACATATAGATAAACCTTGTAGGTAACAAAAGCATAGAGATGCTCTTATTCAGGATATTCAGTGTTGATCTTAAGGGGATGGATGGGTGTGTGTATATAGAAATAATGAAAATCACAAGATATCCAGAAACCAGATTTAAGCAAGATGGCTATAACCCATGTAATGAACGAATATGTAATCCATACATTACATTGATTATGAATAACAGAGAAAGGGAGGCCTTATTACCAACACGTTAGATACCAGGACAACTTTATTATAAGAGAGTGCCCAATTTTGGTTGCCAATGCTGAAAACAGCAAAGTGAAAAAGGCAATGATTCTTGAAGAAATAACTACTTTATACCATAAGTAGACTGCAGACATTGACAAGTGTATTTTGATTTTATTTTTTAAAGCAAGGCCTGGATGGTACTGAAGTGATACTAAAGTATAAAATAATACAATGGGGTAGGATACGGTTTTTTAAACTAAAATATTGCTATAATATAATTGAAATAATAACTCACAATAGAAGTATGTTTTAATACATTGAAGAAAGCTGAAAGTTTTGGGGGATCAAGCTATTAGAGCAGAGGTGAATGAAATATGGATTACAGGCCACATGTGCCCCTCGTCTCAGGGTCCTCCAACCCCCCCTTGAAGTTTTGTCATTTGTTTTTGTCTGATAAAGCCCTCCACTACCCTCTAGAGGCCACAGGGGCAATTTTACCATATTGTGTGGGACTTGGTTTTTTAGATCAAAGGGAAGCCTCAAATCAGAAGCAACTTCTCATCACTTCCTACATGAGGAAGTGTTTCTCCTGGACCAGGAGACCTTAAAAACATTGTGAAATTGCCACCCTGTGGGGAATGGGAGAAGGATTCAGCCAAAACAAAACAAAATGACCATAAGGATGTCTAGACCTCCCAAATTCAGCAGGGGGCAATGCTTTCCTCTAACCTCAAACTGCCAAGATTTCTATCATTTCTCATTACGTTCCTGCAACACACCTACATGCTGCAGCTGACACACTAACCTGTCACAACACAGTTTGAAAAGCTCTGGTTTCGATATGGGACATGCTTGGAAGACCAAGAGATGAAACAAGTAAAATTTAAGGCATCTTTCAGTGGACACTTGGCTGCATTCTCAGGGTATCAAGTTTTTCAGGAGCAAAGGAAGAATTCTCCCTAAGGGCACTGAAGGCTAGTGACTATATGGAGTTGAACTTGCCTCTCTCTTGAGCGATATTCTCTTGCCTGAGTAAATGGAAATTTTCTGATCTGTAAGCATTTTAATATCAGCATGCCACTTTTGCTCCACCTAACTGGTTTTGAAACACTATGGGTCAGTTCATATGGGTTAATTGGGGGCAGCAGGGCAGCCAATGATATGTGTAGCTATGAAATCCTATCAGATTGTGCCCTCCCCTTTTCTGTGAAATACTCCTGAGACAGAGCGGTTTGAAGCAAAGCTTCTCTGCTAACCAAAGGCTATTTTTTACCTCTGACAACTACTCTACCTTGATGATACTTATCAAACATTAATATTCCTAAAAGCGCTGACATTCTGAGGGCAATCTTCAAAAATATAATGTGTTCTGATCTAAGAAATAGCATTCCTTTTATTTAATATAATAGCCCTTATAACTTTCAATAATATCAGTCAAAGGTATGAGTGGATGTTGTAGTCATGTTGTAAGTCCTGATACTCATTTTACATGCCATCGTAAATGTCAACAACTCTGAGATCTAAAGCTATTGTAATCACCCAGCCATTACATATTTTAATTAATTTAGCTTTAGGCGAAACCTCAGCAATCTACAGTAGGAATGGATTGGGTATTCAGAAATTTTCTGGATGTGATCAACATTTGTTTCCAAACCACTTCAGAACAAGTGATGAAAAGAAAACAATGCTTAAAACATTCCTGCTGTGCTTCGCTTTGGTCTAGCGCCGATCCTTATTGGACAAGACGCTGCTCATCAGTGCATCTCACGGGATAAGGTAAGAAAAAAAATATTCCAGCTTTCAGATTGATCCACAATTAGCAGATCTTTGTAGTAGAAAATTTATTGATTAACCCTTAGGCCATATCACAGTACCAAACCAAACAAAAGGTCTTGATAAAACATTATTACCCTACATATAGTAAGTTAAATAAAGTATTTATAACAATCAGTAAATAAATATGATAAAACTGAATATATACCTCACATTTCCGTATCACCCCTACGATTTACCCCCATCAGCCCACATATGTGGTTCTCAGACGTACTGCTTTGCTTAAAAACAGAGCTGTTTGATATGTTATTTTGGGGTCTTGGCCACACATAAAATATGTTGTTCTGATGTGGGGTTCTCAATGATTTGTCTGTTTGATATTATATAAACCAAGGTACAAGTCTCTCACCTTCTGGTAGCAGATCTTTGTAACCACTGTCCCAGCCTCTAACTGGTTCTTGGGGCGCCTGTGTAGGCACTCCCAAAGAACTGGGTTCCTTTAATCCACATCCTAACTCAATTTAAACGGCTATATAGAACCACTCCTTATTCCTGCTAATTCACATCATTCTTGTCAATGCTGCACTTCTCCTGCCAGACCTTTCTCCACCGCTTTTTCTCAGCAATGGAATCTACACTCACATTATTTCTTCCCCTGTTTGCCAAATCCCCCAATTCCTTCTTATCCCTGCCAGTTCATGTTATCCTCAAAAAGACTGTTCCTCCTGCCACCCTCTCCTCTGCCACTTTTTGTTTACTTCTGATGTTAAATTATGTACTATTGCCTTAATAAATTTTCTGTCCCCAAAGTCATGAGAATGATTTTTTTTACATAATGCAGGAAGGCCAGAAAAGGAAAGTGGAGATTGAGGCAGGTGGGGGTAAGAATCCAGGCATACAGTTTGAGCTTTGTCAGTTGAGTCTGTACCTTTGTAGCAATTGGTATGAGAGCAAAGTGCATAGCAGTTTTTGTGTCTTGTAATGGGTGAAAATGCAGACGAGTCTGGAGCAGGGTCTTTCAGCTTCAAGAACTGTGAACACAGTGGCTCATCCCAGCCCGCATAGGAGATTCTGAGAGCTACACCACTACCACCCTCAAGCAAAGGATCCCAGACTTTCCTAGAGGACTGTTTGTCACATGTGACAATTGATGCAGGGTAGCAAGGAGCTGCCATTTTCTTTTCTCCTCCCACCAGCGGGTTTTTACAGACTTAGAGTAGGCAGAGCACTGATGTCATTTCGGTCTGCTTAGGGAGTATATATTTCCTTGCTCAGACTTGAACAGTCTTCCTGGTTGCCTACCCTCATCAATTTATAGTGTTCCGTTTCTTTTCATTACAACTTATAATTGGCATGTTGCGAGATCCAGTACAGGGGGCACAATCCTCATGGGGACTTAAGAGAGTAAAAACACAGACAGTTATACACAAATAAGAGGCACACGCCTGCTCTACCTGCTCTGGGTAAAGAGAATCAATGATTCTTCCTCCTTTACCTCCCAAACATATTTCACATAGTTTCACTCAATGCATACCACACATGAAAAATCCATCTGGACACATCAATTGGCTTGAGTTTTTATATATGTATACATTAATCTCTAAATTTTATCATATGAAACTCAAGAGATTTTTCCTCTATGTATTCACAATTGATTAGTTTTTCCAAAACTACCTTATGGCACATATAGCCATAAGCATTAATAACAACACTCAGTTCCTATATGTTAGAAAGGTTCTGGAATATGAACAAAACAACTAAAATTATTTATTTCATACTTTGGGACTGTTCAACGTAAGTTTGTGGAGCCCCCAGTGGCACAGTGGGTTAAAGCCTTGTGACTTGAAGGTTGGGTTGCTGACTTGAAGGCTGACAGGTTCAAATCCAACCCGGGGAGAGCGTGGATGAGCTCCCTCTATCAGCTCCAGCTCCATGCGGGGACATGAGAGAAGCCTCCCACAAGGATGGTAAAAACATCAAAACATCCGGGCATCCCCTGGGCAATGTCCTTGCAGACGGCCAATTTTCTCACACCAGAAGTGACTTGCAGTTTCTCAATAATCCAAGAAAGGAATTGTTTTTAAAACTGGAAACATGGCATGTTTATGGTCTTTTCATGACCTTCAAAACATTTGGTTAACAGAAATATGTCAACATATTTTTAATTCATGTTATTTTCCTGGCCAGACACCATCTACACTACACTACACTATTGAAAACTGCAAGGGCACTTTGAAAAACCAGCTGCACGCTACCATGGACTATTTAAATAAAAAGGAATAATCTACAATTTGGTGCAAGGTTTGTGGCTATAAAACCCTTTTTTATGGGGAACATATTTCCAAATACACACTTTCTGCAATCCTATTCGGGGGGGGGGGGGGGGGCAAATAGGAGAGACAACCTCTATTTTATATATAGTTCATCCTGCTGGAGAAAAGCGTTCTGAAATAAATGAATGATCAGCTAGTGCAATGTTTCTGAATTTCAGCTTAAGTTTCACCTCAGCTGTATTTGTGCCTCAGTTATTAAAAAATGGGAGGCACATATCATGAATAATTTAAAATATAATATAATATTGACTATATAGCATGTTCATTTCATTC
This sequence comes from Anolis carolinensis, assembly GCF_035594765.1. Taxonomy (NCBI): domain Eukaryota; kingdom Metazoa; phylum Chordata; class Lepidosauria; order Squamata; family Anolidae; genus Anolis; species Anolis carolinensis. The sequence continues at coordinate 251,199,402 of NC_085842.1, read as the reverse complement.
AGAGTACAGAACAATCTGAAGGTTTAGAGTGTCATTGTAACAAATCTCAAGGAAAGTCCATGGACTTGAATACTGTCATGGAACCATCTACTGTATACCCATTCAATCAATAGGATTTATGTAACTGCTGACTCACCATTTTAGAATTGATTCAGCAGGTCTGCTCTGCTTGGGACTGTCAATAACATTCAAGCTATAGTTGTGCATTAGGAATTCGATTTTTTTTGTTATTACTTTTCATACACAAAGGATCTAACCCTCTAATTAAAAACTACTATATCACAAAGACATCAAAACAAAGTCTAATAGTGGAATTTATTGGGCAGAACTGCAATGATTACTTGGGAGACAGCTTTACTAAGCCACACGGTGCTGATTCTGTAAGTTCAGCTGATAAAATATTAATTTACCTTGACAGCTATTAATTGTGTGAATGTTATTGACATGCACATTTTTCTATTCCAAACAGAAAGTGCTATTTCGTAATATAAACAGGGCCAGCCAGAGTGGAGTTTTAAATATATATATACATATTTTTCTTAAATCAGAGCAAGAACCACAGTCCAGTCTTTAGAAAAGTATGCTTTTAGTTTATAGCTGCATTTCTTAACTAACAATATCTGCTGTTACATAAAAGTTATACAGTACATATTTAATATTTAAAAAATTCTTCCACAAATTAAATATTTCTTCTTTTTAAAATATATATATATATTATTATAGTATATGTCTCATATGACATAATACATTCTTTGCCATATTAATGTTATACATGTCTTGTAGTACTTATAGTATATTACCCTCTAGAATTCTAAAATTACCACCGCCTCAAATTAAAATAATTTTTTAAAAATTACTTCCAACGTTTTTGTTCAAAGTCATTTAAATGCGAATTTACTTAACATCCCATCATCATACTAATATATAAAGTTCTTTTTTCTACTTTAGAATTACTCTACAGCAGGCATTGGCAAACTTTTTTGCCTTGGGGCCACATTGTGGCTTCTTCCCAATTGCCCGAGACAGGGCTGAGAATCTATACCTCTCTTGAGGCACTTTTTGGGACAGAGGGCAGAGCTAGGGAAGGGGGCGAGGCCTCCTTCCAGAGCCTGAGACAGGGCTGAGTCTCTATACCTCTCCTGAGAGGCCTTTTAGGACTAAAGGACGAGTTTAGGGGTGGGGGCGGGGCCTCTTCCCAAGAGTGCGAGACAGGGCTGAGCCTCTGTATACCTCCCCTGAGGCGCTTGTTAGAACACATGGGCGGGGTATAGAGGTTCAGCCCCGTCAGGTACTTGGGAAAAGGCTCTGCCCCCTCCTCTAGCCCTGCCCTGCTGTAGGACAGGGATAGAAGCTCTGCCCTGCCTCAGAGCTCGTAACTCTGCCCATCCAAGTCCTGGATGCCTATTTGTGGCCTTGCCCACCTCCCCCTCCCCACCCTTGGACTAGGGGAGAGGCTCAGCCACGCTCTCTTGAACAAGAGCCACGCCCACCCCTCTAAGCCACGCCCCCCTTTCCAGGGAGCTCTGAGTAATATTTTTTTTCTGGAAAGGGGGCGGTAGGCCAAATAAGTTTGGGAACCACTGATCTAAACACTATACTGCTTTTGATGAAGCCCAAAATCCCATTGACTTTTAAAGCAGCTGCATCACATTGGTGGCTCATGTTCAATTTGTTGTCTACTAAGACTCCAAGATCTTTTTCACATGCACTGTTGTCAAGCCTGGCATCATCCATTCTGGATCTTTGCATTTCATTTTTTCTGCCTAAGTGTAGTATCTTACAATTCTCCTTGTAGAAATTCCTTTTGTTAGTTCTGGCCCAGCTCTCTAATCTGTTGAGGTGATTTTGAATTCTGTTCCTATCCCAATTTGGTGTCATCTGCAAACTTGATAAGCATGCCCTCTAAACCTTCATCCAACTAAAGATGTTGAAAAGCACAAGGCCTAGGACAGATCCCTGTGGCCCTCCACTAGTCACTTCTTTCAAGGATGAATATGAACCATTGGTAAGCATCCTTTGGGTTCGGTCGCTTAATCAATTACAAATCCACATAACAGTAGTACTGTCTAACCCACATTTTGCTAGTTTGTTTGCAAAAAGATCATGGGGGATCTTGTCAAAGATCTTACTGAACTCAAGATATGCTACATCCACATCATTCCCTGCATCTACCAAGCTTGTAACTCTATTAAAAAGAGAGATAAGGTTAGTCTGGCATGACTTGCTTTTGAGAAATCCATTTTGGCTTTTAGTGATCACAGCCTTCTATTCAAAGTGATTACAGATTGCCTCCTTAATGATCTGCTTGTGTCCTGCATTTGTGAGACCTCCTAGAGGTCTCACTGTATGTCCAAGCTTTTTTTTTTCGTGTCAGGAGCGACTTGAGAAACTGCAAGTCGCTTCTGGAGTGACAGTATTGGCCATCTGCAAGGACGTTGCCCAGGGGATGCCCGGATGCTTTGATGTTTTTACCATCCTTGTGGGAGGCTTCTCTCATGTCCCCGCAAGAAGCAGGAGCTGATAGAGGGAGCTCATCCACGCTCTCCCCGGGTTGGATTTGAACCTGTCAGCCTTCAGGTCAACAACCCAACCTTCAAGTCACAAGGCTTTAACCCACTACACCACCGGGAGCTCCATGTCCAAGCTGATACCATGGCATTTAGCAACAAGAAGTTGTAATGGGAGCCACAGGCCTCAGCACCTTTACTAAGAGGAATGACATGGAAGGTGCAACATAAATAATTCACCCACTTGTTTGTCATTATAACAGGCATTTTGCAAAGGCTATTATAATGAGATTTGTCCCATTGACCTGAACTGTTAGAAATAAAAATGTGATAATTCTGACATTCTACCACAAATTTTACAGCTGACAAAAAGGCTTAGCATCCCTTATCTAGAATTCCAAAATTGAAATACCCAAAAATCTCAATTTGCTGATGGACACCTTTGCATTCTGACTGTTCAATGTTTAATAAACAAAATTATTAAACGTATTATATAAAATTATTTTCAGGCAATATGTATAAACTGTATATGAAACATCAATAGTTTTTGGATTTAGACTTGGGCCCCATCTCCAAGATACTTTATGATTTATGTATATTCCAAAGATATTCAAAATTCTGAAAAAATTCAAACATCCAAAACCCAGTGATTCCAATAATTTTGGACAAGGAAGCTTCAACCTGTACTTTTTCTTTCAATATCACCATTATTTACTTCTGCCTGGAAACAGCAATCAATTTTGCTTCAGAGTGAAAACATGGCAGCAAAAAGTTGTGTGCATGTAGGTGACTTCCTCTTGGTAATAACTTGCAAAATTAAGCCAAATGAGTTACAAAATGTATTACTCAAAGTGAAACAACACAATTAATATCAGAATAACACTGTTACAGTCCAGTCTTCAACTGGAGGGAGAATTAATAGCATAACAGTTGTTAAAATGGAAAATTAATAACGGTAACACTGTCAGTGACTGCCACACCACCATTAGGAATTCCACATTGCACACCAAAGTATCAATCAATATGTTATCATGGCATAATGGTGGCAACCTACCAGGACACTCCCTAGAGGCCTCAGCATACATGCACTTGAAGTAGGGATTGTCAGAATACCCTACAAATATGTCCCAAAGAGGTAATCTTATAACTGCTCTAGATTTAGAGACAGCAAGGAAGCCAAAATCCAGCTTTCATCAGCTGGCACACTGCCTGAATAGGTGAAGCACCCTCCGTGGAGAGCCCTAACTGAAAAAAAGAGAAGGGAGGAATCCTTTCCTTATGTATTGGCAAGTGTTAAGTACTGGCCCCACAGGGTACCAGGAAGAGTTCAACAACCAAAATAATAGCAATGTTTTCAGTTGTTGCCTTCAATCTGCTCATTTCTCTGACTGGTAAGAATGTATTACTATTACCTTCCTAGTACTGTTGGACAGCTCCCTTGCTGGACAGTACTCTACCTGCCTAGCCTGATTCACACAATATTATTTATTTATTTATTTATTTTATATACTGCTCTTCTCCCCCAGGGGGACCCAGAGTGGTCTTACACAATGGCAGAATTAAATGCCACATATAATACAACATGTAGTAAAACCAAACATAAAACACAATTAAAAGCCAATACCCAAATAAAATACTGCCTGCTTCCAACAATTAAAACAATGTGACCATTATAACAGGGGCAGTTTCAAGCCAAAGTCAGAGCCAGCCCATGTTCAACTTAATATTAATTCACAGAATCCATCAGGTCATATCAACTCATATCTTAAGAGGGGCCAAAAGTTTGGTCCCACAGCCAGGACTTCAGCTGCTTCCTAAAAGACATGAGTGAGAAGGCTTCCCTAATCTCCCTTGGCAAGGAGTTCCACAGCCGCAAAGCCACAACTGAAAAAGCTCTGTCTCTCGTCTCCGCCAACTGCACCTGTGATGGTGGCAGGACCAAGAGCAGGGCCTCACTCAAAGATCTTAATCTGCAGGATGGCCCATAGGGGGAGATACGTTCTGGACCAGAGCTGTTTAAGGTTTTGTAGGCCACTCCCCAGTGGCGGAGTATGTAAAAGCACTGAGCTGGAGACCGAAAGGTCCCAGGTTCAAGCCCCGGGAGCGGCGGGAGCGGCCGCTGTTAGCTCCAGCTCCTGCCAACCTAGCAGTTCGAAAACATGCCAATGTGAGTAGATCAATAGGTACCGCTCAGGCAGGAAGGTAATGGCGCTCCATGCAGTCATGCTGGCCACATGACCTTGGAGGTGTCTATGGACAACGCCAGCTCTTCGGCTTAGAAATGGAGATGAGCATCAACCCCCAGAGTCAGACATGACTGGACTTAACGTCAGGGGAAACCTTTACCTTTTACTATTAGTTACCTAACACTGTACACCAGGGTACTTCTTTAAAAATCATAAAGAAACTGTTGTACAAATGAGACAGATTCCTATCCCTCCCCCCAAACATCCATAAAAAGTCAGAAAATGAGAGGAGCGGAGGGGAGTATAGGGCCATCCCAATTCCCTTTTCCTGTCGGGAGGCAAAACAGCAAATGTTTCTTCCCACTCACTTCAATCATGGTGCATGAGATGGAAAATCCCACAAGCCCCTCTCTCCAGTAAAATATCAAATTAAATAATAATTCACTGCCTTTCCATGACACCTGAATATATTGCCTACAGTGCACAATACAGCCTACCTAAAGCTAAGGCCAGCCTGGTAAGAAGAAACTGATGGGTGAGCAATAAATAAATAGCAATCCAAGCCAAAACTTTTTGTAAATTTAAGAGGAAACAGCAAGTATTGATCTGTCATTAGAAACGTATTCTGCTTTCTCATCCCAAGTGTAAGAGCAAAATGCACTAGTACCTGAAAGTGCATTAAAAGCACAGCATACTGCCTGCTTCCAAATATACACGGGTCCCTCATCTTGCCCCACAAAACAGAGCCACACAAATAATGAAAGTCTATTACTACTCTGAATTATCTGCAAATTATCTCAAGTATGCAGACACGAGAGATGATTTAGTTTGATTTTTTAGTTAGGTGCCTGTAGAATTCTCATAGGTCAGACCATGCTGGCTGCTTACTCATCAGTAAACATTGACCGTATTCTGAGCCGTATGGGAATGCAGCTTGCAGCTTGTTCAGGAGAAATAACTATATTCTCTGTACCAAGGCACATGATTCACTGTGAGAAGCAAGACAGCCTGCCTCAATCTCTCAGCTAATGCATTTCTACTTATCAGGCCCAAGGCTATGATTCAGCATAGGGCATTCATATTCCTCAGACTAATCATGAAAGACAAAAAGTAAAAAATGAAGAATATGAAACACTAAATGCTCTTCACCCTGCATTCTGTTGTGGTTTGTTTTTCAACTAGGAACTGGACTGTGCTGGGGGTGGGGAATGAGGATGGAGGCATAGGATCCTGTGTCATTATCAATAAGCAAGGAATCTGCAAACCTCTACATCCTGACCCTCTTGCCCTTCTGCAAATCCCCAGTGTTACAGAAGTCAGCAAGATTTTCTCCTAAATGAGGATCAAGTTCTCCTTTAAGCAGTCATTTATCATGACACAGAGGTTGTGCCACCTTGTCTTTTTTATGTACACAAAGCCTGACACTGTGTCTGACACCTAATAAACTAAGATTCTCTTAGTAATCTTGCTTTTTTCCAATAAGATCCTTTGATTCCTATAACCATAGAAACCTATTTATAGATGTAATAAGCTGTCATACTATAGGCAAACCACTAGTCCATCTCTAGACCCAAATTGTCAACTCTCACTGGCAGCAACAGCTTTTTAGCACTTCAGGCAGAATTCTTTATAGCCCTACAAGGCAATGCCTGTTATACCCATGTCACCTCTCATATAACCCTGCCTAGTTTACAATATCAGATGAGATCCAGTATGTTTAGGGCACTAAATGTTGTCACTGTTTTAAAAAGGCAATAGATGTTCAGGATCAAAAGATTTCCTTATTTCAGAGAACTGGGGCTTAGAAAAATTATTTCTGGACCACAAATCACACCACAAAAATAGTCAGAATGCCTGGGATACTCTGGGAGTAGGGTCTAGTACTGTGCAGTTCAGAATCTGAAAAAAGTTACTTGTTAGAACTACAGTTCCCAGAATCCCAAACCAGTATTGTCAGTGGCCATACCGACTGGGACATTCTGAGAGCTAAGTCAAGAATAGCAATGTTTCAAACTGTATTCCACAGATAAACACAGTGACAAAGCCACCTTGAATTCCACTGTTGGGTAAAAGGTAGGATATAAATAAAGAGATTGATTGATCTGTAAGTGACCCAAGACAGCAAGCAAGACTATTCCTAGTTAACAATCAATTACCGAAGCTTATGTGCTTGCTTAGCATGAAATCAAGTGTGCTTAGGGCACACCTTCCTCTGTTTTATATTGGCACAGATTTATTACAAACTTTTTTAGACTACAATTTTCCTCTTGCAAAGGAAGTGAAGTTGTGTAAAGGTGGCAGGATTTACAAAACAAATATTCACTTATTTGAGTGTTCTAAGATACTGCACTTAATAATGAATTAAACAAATAAAACATTCCTTAAAGGAAGGTTTCATACTTCACACAGGCAGATGAACTGTGCACAATGCTAAATGTCTCGTAAAACTTCTATACTCCTTTTCTTATGGAATTTAGCTGTTCAAGAAAATACATAATCAGTTCCATATCAAAATAGAAGAAAGGCTAGCAGGATGCCTTATCAACCATGGTACTGCAAAGGCATGGTCTTTTTCAGCATATTACTAGGGTTAGCACTTACTTGGAATATTCCTCTCTAGCTCTTTTCTACTTACTTTAGATTAGATAATTTTAAAGAGGAAATAATTGTTCCATTAGATAGCCATTCATCACACAGTGTTTCAGCCTGGTATAATGTGGTAGGATAAAAAAAATCCCTGTATAAACTGATACTTTGCAAATTTCTTTAGTCTAAGGTAAATGGACCATAATCTGGAAAATTATTTATTTGGAATAAAATTTTTAGAATTCCATAGCCACGCTGTAGCTGGGGAATTCTTGAAACTATGATCTAAAAAAAGTAACATGATCAGAACATGCAACCTGCCATCAACAATATCCTTATCATAACACTTATCTAGGCTTGCCCAATTATTACCCATTGGAGAAATAACGGCAATTTACTAAAACTCACAAACCCATCTCACTGAAAAATAACATATTCAGGAATCTAGAGATGGGAGTCATGCGACTATCCAGACATTGTTAGATTGCAAATCTGAGAGCTCCTTGTTATGAGACATGATAGAATTTACAGCCCAACAGCATCTGGAAGGTCAAATGTGCCCATCCCTGCTCAGATACAAGTTGTATTATCCAAAAGAAAACCCCACTCAACCTCAACATAATTTTCTATTGACACTGAAAGAAAGAAAGAAACAGACAAAAGAGTAGTAGTATTTAATGCCGTCTTCACTGTATTACACAAAGAACATAATGACCAAAATTTGGAAGAGTCCCAAGATATTAACAAGACAAAGCTTCACATCTCTCACAATGCAAGCTTACCAACTTCACTAAATAATTTATTCTTTAAATTGCACTGTGTGTGTTAGTTATTAAAAAGTCTGAAGTGTTTTATATAACCGCATTACAAATTTGTTTTGCAGTTGTTTTTTTATCTATATGCAATATACACAAACTCTCTCAGTGCCACTATGAAGTTTTTGAAAAGTTGCCGACTTTTTCTGGCATGCCATATGCATCTTTAAATAGCACATTTAATTTTAAACTTTGGTCATCTGAATAGTAACACTTCATTATAGTAATACTTTAATGTAAGAACAGCTAAATTTATCCACAGTGACATGAATCCTATTAGTTTGTCCTCATAACAACAGACCCACTGAATCAGTTGTAGAATGATGAGTCAATATATAGGTTAATCTCATTGATTCAAAGAGAGTACAACCAAGTCTTCAAATTTGAAGGGACTGGGGCACAGGACCGCCACAAAAGTGTAAAAATTACAACATTCCCAGATTACCAAACACACATACTATGGGTCTAAAATTCCTAGCTGCAACTGCAAAGATATCCTTCAGTGTTTCTTGAGAAGAAAGAAGAAAAAGACTGCAGTATTGAAGGAGATTTCTGCAGCAGACACAGCTGGGTCAAGCCAGCAACAGCAGGACAACTCATCTTTCTCTTCTTCTCTGTGTCCTTTTCCACCAACAACCCCCTCTCTGACACCTCTTTGGTGTCAAAGAGGCAAAGGGAGTGTTATGGCCAAAGGCAGCAAAAGGAATAATAGACTGTTGGTGGGAAAGGAGATAAAGATGACAAGGAAAACGAGCCACTGTCAAGCTCCAGTCCTGCAAGCTCCCCCAGATCTAGGGCCTCTTTTATGGTCAGATTTTGCACCAATGGTGGCAGTGGCTCTTCTTCCACTTCATCCTTCAGACAGTCTGGACCTGTGCCTCCCAACTGCTCCCTTCACCTGCAACTTGCAAAGTCTTGGAAATCAGAAATGAAAACAGTCCTGTAAAGCAAATGGGGGAACAGAAACAGCAGGAGGAGAATGAACAGGAGACAGGGAGGCAGGGTCAACAGCCCTCAGAAGGAGCTCTCATCACTACTCGCTGTCATTATAGTACTATCACCATCACTACTACCACCACCACCACCACTACTACTACTACAACTAACTGGGCCATAGGAAATGAGAGAACAAAGCTAGCATGTATAGCATGAACTACCTGTTGTAGAAGGCTCAGTGTTAAGTGCAATGGAGCTGCTACTTAAACTAGTTAAGCAGCAGCTACACTGCTAGTTAAGTATCGGGTGCAAGTTCACAAATAATCAAATATACAGAAGATAAATCCCAGAAGGTCAAGGGCCAACTGTATTTAGTTGGGGTTGAACTATAAAATTCAGTTCAATATATTATAGTATGCAAGAAAATAATTTAGTATAAGCAATGCACTCATGACCTCCAAAGCGTTGCAAGCTGTGGACAAAGGGAGTACAGTGGAGTCTCACTTATCCAACATAAACGGGCCGGCAGAATGTTGGATAAGTGAAAATGTTGGACAATAAGGAGGGATTAAGGAAAAGCCTATTAAATGTCAAATTGCATTATGATTTTACAAATTAAGCACCAAATTAAGCACCATGCTTTACAACAAATTGACTGAAAAAGCAGTTCAAAACACAGTAACGTTATGTAGTAATTACTGTATTTACGAATTTAGCAACAAAACATCGCAATATATTGAAAACATTGACTACAAAAACACTGACTATTAAAAGGCAGACTGCATTGGATAATACAGAATGTTGGATAAGTAAAGGTTGGATAAGCGAGACTCTGCTGTAATTGCAACAGCTCCAGTGGTTGTCAGTGTGTTTCTGGGCACAATTCAAAGTATTGATTACAACCAGTTCAGGTCTAAGTTATTTGGCTGATCATATCTCCCAGTATGAACCTACCTGGGCTCTGAGATCATCAGGGAAGGCTATACTCTCAGTCCCACTACCATCGCAAGCATGGTTAGTGGGTACATGACAGGGGGCCTTCTCTGTGGCTACCCCTCAACTCTGGATCTCTGTCTAGAGAAGCAGAATCCAGAATGGCCCCCTCCCTGCTATCCTTTAGCAGCAGACTAAAACAGTTTTATTCAAGCAGACGTTAAAAGAACAAAGTCCTTAAGGGTGAGATAGGGGAGTGTTGTAGGATTGTGACTATTATTTATTTATTTATTTACCCCATTTGTACCCTGCCTTTCTCCACCCTAGAAGGGACAAGGTGGCTTACACATGCATTTGTTCAATACCTTCAGAACACATATGAGACATAAGTTTAAAATATTCACAAATTAAAATTCATACAATGACATTAACACCTTACAATCAATTAAAATCATGCCATCCAAAAATCATAGTCTAAAGCAGTGGTTCCCAAACTTATTTGGCCTAATGCCCCCTTTCCAGAAAATATATTACTAAGCGCCCCCTGGAAAGGGGGGCGTGGCTTAGAGGGGTGGGTGTGGCTCCTGCTCAAGAGGGCAGGGCTGAGCCTCTCCCCTGGTCCAAGATGCAGGGCTGGGAGGGGGAGGGGGAGATTGGCAGGGCCACAAATGGGCGGCCAGGGCTGGGACGGGCAGAGTTACGAGCTCTGAGGCAGGGCTGAGCTTCTACCCCTGTCATGCGGCGCCTGCCAGGACACAGGAGGCGGGGCTAGAGGGGGCAGGGCCTGAACTTCTATCCCACGCCACTGTGTTCTAACAAGCGCCTCAGGGGAGGTATACAGAGGCTCAGCCCTGTCTTGCGCTCTTGGGAAGATGCCCCGCCCCCTTCCCTAACTCTGCCCTCTGTGTCCCAACAGGCGCCTCAGGAGAGGTATAGATTTTCAGCCCTGTCTCAGGCTCTTGGGAAAAAGCCATGGCCACTCCTCTAGCTCCGCCCCTTGTGTCCTAACAGGCGCCTCAGTGGCTCAGCCCTGTCTCCGGCACTTGGGAAGAGGCCCTGTCACTTCCCTGGCCCCGCCCCCAAATGCATCTGTGGCCATCACCGTCCCCCTGGATCGCTGAAGCGCCCACCAGGGGGCAGTAGCACCCACTTTGGGAATCACTGGTCTAAAGCCAGTCCATGGCCATTGCACATATTACATATCTATTATTGCACTACGTTCTCATCCAAAAACTTGATCCCAGAGCCAGGACTTCACTTTCCTTCTGAAGGCTAGGAGGGAGAGGGGCCAATCTTATATCTCTAGGGAGGGGGTTCCACAGCCCAGAGGCCACCACCGAGTAGGTCCTGTCTCCCGTCCCTACCAGCTGCACTTTTTAAAACAGCTTTAAGTGTTTTATGGGATTTTAATTTTAATGAATTGGTTTGTTTAATTCCATTTTAATATTTGTATGTCGTGGATTGTTAACTGCACTTTTAAAAAAATATTGTGAGGCACTTTGCATCTTAATCGAGATAAAAGCAGGACATAAGTACAATAAAAACCAACAAGATCACATTTGGATGTAATATTAATCAAGAAACTTAAAGAGATTCACTGAATTTTGTCATTAATACTTCAACTTTGGAAATCCTGGCCCGAAACTTTTTCATTTCAGAATGCTTCTATGTAAATTCTGCATTTTTCTGTCACACCATCCTCTGCTTTTTATTTACAAGCTGCAGCTATGCAAAGACTACATTGGTTTCTCTACTTCTGCCTCTATGTAAAGTCTGGAAGATATGTGTAGCTAATAACTTGAAACAATCATGCCAGAAGTAGGTGATGGTACATTATGCTTACTGCTTGTAAGAGTAGCAACTTGAGAAAATGTTTTCCAAGCCCTCACCAAAACTCCATGGAACAGAATCAAATAAAATCTCATTATATTTGTAGTAACACATCTCTAATATTCATTAAAATTGGCAAGCAACTCTTAAGAGGAAAAAAAAACTCCCACTTAAAAATGATACTGTGAATAAAAAATAATTTCCCCATCTATATTAGTAAGTCCAAATCCAAACCACATAAAGACAATGTATGTTTTTCCTTCTAAAGAGTTCTGGGTTAATTTTGTGTGGCAGGAGAAATTTATTTTAGCATTTGATATAAATAATGCTGCAGCATCCTATACATTACACAGTACTTCATACTCTGTAAATAGACCACTACCTACCTATTAATCTGAGCTGATTTAAAACTCTTCCCTCTCACCATCAAAAGGCCAAATGCACTGAACCTTCCCCAGCAACTCTACAAGCAAGATCTTGAATTTTCCCTAAATCCACTACGTACAATTATTTACACCCTAAATGACTATTGATTGAATTTAATTTATTTACTGTGTTGGTTTACCACCTCTCAGTCCTCCAGTGATCCCAAAACAAGGCAAACCAATTAAAAACATTTTAAAGCTGATTCTTTAAAGTTGTAAAAAAGTATGCAGATCAGATGAACATGCAATAAAATGTGACATCAATCTTGAACACAGTTTTTTAAAAATACTATCACTATAAGCAAACAATCACACATTTAGAGTTGAAAGGCATGAGAATTTCTCTAGCTTACAACTGTAGGGTGTGTTATAAGAAAATAATGAATAGAAAAAAGAATCTGTTATTTTTATAGCTCAGTGAATTATCATACAAAATATTACACTCGTAGCATTCTCACTGCATGTTGTTACGTAATTTTCTATACAACATTACCACTGTTTGTTTAATTAAGGTATAGGTGGTACACAGACATTGTACAAGAAGCAATTGTGTGCTTAATTAACACCGAGTGTTGATGAACAGCCTTCAACTATTCATCTCTTTATCATCAAGGCCCATTTTAGTATTTCACATCTGAAATTTGTGCACTAAGTTCCCCTGGGAAATCAGTCGTCTTTTTATGAGAGGACTTAGCACACAATGTCATAGAGAAAAGCACAGTTTGTGGTCTCGAGACACATCAAAATCAAATGATTAAGTGGCAGTAACATGGGGGTAGGGGTGGGGGGTGTACTACTAACAAATTTCAGAAATGCAAAGCAGATATAAATCCAACTTCATAAATAGTTATATGGTTTCCCTTCAGATTTGAGATAAAATAGCCAAAGGGCATAGAAGAGGACAGTTTTCAATAAGAATGCTTGATTAGATCTCTGAAAGTATTTAATGTCAAATCAATGTTGCTTATCTCAGCAATGAACTTAAACACATTAACACAAACATTCACTGTCACAAGTTGATCGTGCGCTTTTTAATCTCAAGCAAAGAGCTTCAAATAATAGGCCCTTCAAACAATATCCAAGAAAATAACATCTCTTTCTGGCATACACAGAAACAGGAAACCACATTAAACTGCTTAAAGCCGACCGAAGAATTAGTGTAATATTGTCCACATGGATTCTTCAGTTTAAAAAGCAATATTTTGGGTCCTTTTTAAATGAAATATTTTGCTCACAACAATGCAGCAAAAATGGTCTTTATTAACAATCTTTACACCCCTGACTTCTATTATTACCTCTGACTAACTTTGGCTACCTATTTTGGAAAACATGAGGCCTGGGCTGATTAAACATTATATATCAAAGAAGAAGTTAGTAATCTTGAGGTACAATTGACAGTCTTGGCATCAAATAAAATAACCCTGTGACTGTAATATGTTAAAATGACTCATTTTGGTAAAATATCATAACAATAAGAACCATAAAAGGGTGTCTCTGGTGCTTTGAACTTGCCCCTCCCTTAAACTCTATCTTCTTGATGCTATCACTTCACCTCACTACCATGTAGAACCAGCTTTCTGTAGATCAAAAGAGCATGTCAAAAATTTTGCATGCTATCATTCAAAATTCTGGATACTACTCTATCACATTAGAAGAGGAAGAGAATACTGTATTCCCAATGCCCCATTAAAATCAAATGCAAGAATAAAAAATTAGAATAGGATATGTTTTCTTGAATTTGTAACACTATGTTGGTACCGTAGTCACTTGATATATCTAATATATATCTGTGAGGGACTTTTGTTTAGCCCAGCTAGATTGAGGAGGAGGAGATAAGGGTCCTTCTGATAAGTTATATCAGTTGCCGGAACAGCATTATTCCACCTTCAAGTGTTTCATGCTCCTACTCCCAAAAGACCAGATGTACAGAAAGATTTAAGGATAGATCTTTCTGTTCATAAAGGCTATCATATCCTCACTAAAGCTAACATTAGAAAATACCAGTTGTCTATCACAGGTAAAGGGGAAACTGGTAATTCCTTACAGGTATTGCTAATATATATCCAATTCCTTGCAAATCTGTGAGCAACAGAATCTCAAGAACAAGAAAATATGCAATTCATGCTATTCAAAGAAACACAAACAACTGGTCAATTCTGTAAAGGAGGAAAGAATCCTGCATACATTCCTAGTCTGCAAAAATAAAGACAAACCAAATACACTGTATTAGCATACTGCTGGAGAGGACGTATCACCTGCACACAACTACTTTACATTTTTCCTTATCTGCCACATTTCCCCTTATTTGCAGAACCACAGCACTTTGTGAAAGGCAATGATAAAGCAGGAATGTAAAAGTTATCCAGCCTCTCTCCGGCAAAATCTGACTGCAGGTTTGTAACAGAACACTATTCCTGTACTAAAACCAACACGCATTTTGCTTTATTGCTTTATCATCTAGTTTATTCCCAGGAAATTGAACTATGGGCAATTAAGATTTATAAGCTAAATGCTTTCAAAATTATATCTTAGGGAAAGTCAAATCTAAATTAGATCAGCCCAGGCTTTTAGGCTTCCAGCTTGTTCTCTTTCAAGTGTACTGCCATATAGAGAACATCTCCTCTTACACATCCTTTCCAAAACATCTCTAGACTACTGCCTTGAAGCAGGATCTCCTTAGGAAGACTCTATTGGCCTACTGCTGTTACTATTTGCAGCCCACCTCACCCCACCCCATACATAGACATGGCCTGAAATGTTTTGGTGAAGCTCAAAGAGTCACTAAATATAGACCAAAAGAATGAGGTGTATATATATTTTTAATTAAATGAAATCTTCTTATCATCACAGAGGTAAGCAGCTCAAAACACAAGGATGCCCTCCTCATCTCAGATTCTGCTGCTATGGCCTGTTAGATATCAGCACCCAAGCTGTAGCTGTTCGTCGTGTGCTCTCAAGAGGAATCATAAATGTTGAACAGATACAGACTTCTGATCTCAACATGAGAATGCAAACTATAAACAACTCAGGGCAGACAAGAACAGACGTTTAATAATCATTCTTGTCTGACAGCTATGTTTCTATTGATATTATTTTTTTTAATTAAAATATGAGAATATACACATTTTTGGCTTTCTAAATTTGCATTCTGCAAAGCATGAGCTATGGTTGTTCTGAAATAACAACAAATAACAACAAACTTTACAATTTATGTACTGTGCAACTTATTTAAGTGGTTCCTTTAAAAAACATACAAGGTGGGCCAAAAGTCATGAAGGAGCCCTATATATAATATACATGATATTGGATGCCATTTGCAAGATTTGATTTCTCACATGTAATGGAAACAGTATTTTAAAAATTGATTTTTCACAGGCCATGTAAATCTATTTCCTATATACACTGCATATAACACTGTGGTATTGTCAATAAAAATAAAGAATAAACGAGTTATTAAGTATTGAAACCCCTTTATGACTTTTGTGCTACCCTTACGTTATGGGACTGTAACATCAGTGGATGTTGATATCCACAGGGTGTGTGTGTGGGAGATCCATAGCATACCAAGGGCCCACTGTATCTAACTTTCTACAGAAAAATTACAAATTTAATAATGCACTTCTTTTAAAAAGGTTTAGCATACAGACACTTACATCCTATATAAGTCATCTAGAGAGATAGCTTCATAGGTATTTTTTGTTTTTTGTTTACAATATCATAGCATTATATACAGCATGTATAGAAAATACATTTATATTTAATCTTGCTGTAATTTTTGCATATTGATATATTTTAAATTGTATGCAAATGCTTTTATGTTAAGCTGCTTTGAGTCCCCTTCGGGAGAAATAAAGCATGGTATAAATAAATATAGCAACAATAATAATAAATCTTGTAAATGCCATCCAATACCACAGCAACATATACAGGATATATGGGACTAAACTGAATCCATTTTTATGGATTTTAACAGTGATTTTAAAAAAATAGCATTGATATTTAATTGTTTTTTAATGTTTGTGTATTTTAATTGTTTTTAAATGCTTTTAATATAAGCCATTCTGCAGAGAAAAAGTGGGCTATAAATAAACATAAAACATAATAATAATAATACATGATGTGTGAAAAAAACCAAATCTCACCCAATATCATAACAACCTATGCAGTATATATATATCAGGCATGGGCAAACTTTGGCACTCTAGGTATTTTGGACTTCAACTCCCACAATTCCTAACGGCCTACCAACTGGATTGCTATGAGTTTTCCAGGCGGTATAGCCATGTTCCAGAAGCATGCACTCCTGACATTTTGCCCACATCTATGGCAGGCATCCTCAGAGGTTGTGAGGTCTGTTGGGAGTGAGGCAAGTGGGTTTATATACTGCGCAATGTCCAGGGTGTCTGCTTGAGGCAAGAGTGAATGTTGCAATTGGCCACCTTGATAAGCATTGAATAGCCTTGCAGCTTCAAAGCTTGGCTGCTTCCTGCCTGGGGGGGAAATCCTTTGTTAGGTGGTGTTAGCTGGCCCTGATTGTTTCATGTCTGGAATTCCTCTTTTTTAGTGTTGTTCTTTATTTACTTTCTTGATTTTAAGAGGTTTTTTTTTAAATACTGGTAGCCAGATTTTGTTCATTTTCATTGTTTCCTCCTTTCTGTTGAAATTGTCCACGTGTTTGTGGATTTCAATGGCTTCTCTGTGTAGTTTGACATAGTGGTTGTTAGAGTGGTCCAGCATTTCTGTGTCCCCAAATAATATGCTGTTTCCAGGTTGGTTCATCAAGTGCTCTGCTATGGCTGACTTCTCTGATTGGATTAGTCTGCAATGCCTTTCATGTTCCTTGATTCGTGTTTGGGTGATGCTGCATTTGGTGGCCCCTATGTCTGCCTGAGGCAAGTGTGAATGTTGCAATTGGCCACCTTTTTTAAAAATCATGTCAGAAGTGACTTCAGAACATACAGCAAGTCACTTCTGGTGTGAGAGAATTGGCCGTCCACAGAGACGTTGCCCAGGGGACACCTAGATGAGTTACCATCTTGCTGCGGGAGTCTTCTCTCATGTCCCCACAATGCTAGAGCTGACAGATGGGAGCTCACCTCGTCTTGCTAGTGGATTCGAACTGGCACCCTTCAGGTCAGCAACCCAACCTTCGAGCCAGCAGTTCAGCCAGCACAAGGGTTTAACCCATTGCGCCACCTTGATTAGCACTGAATGTTTTCCTTTGATATCGATGTACAATAGAGTCTCGCTTATCCAACATTCGCTTAACAACGTTCTGGATTATCAAACGCAGTCCGCCTCCCGCCCGGATCCACAGCTGTTTCTCTAAGCAGCAAGGACTGAACTTTTTAAGGATTTAACTTCCGACAATGTTGTTACTGAAAGTTCATTTTATGCAACTCTATCTTCATTTGTAGTCAATTTGTTAGTGGCCAATGTTTTTTTAATCGATGTTTTCAATACATTGCGATGTTTTGGTGCTAAATTTGTAAATACAGTCATTACTACATAACGTTACCGTGTATTGAACTGCTTTTTCTGTCGATTAGATGTAAAACATGATGTTTTGGTGCTTAATTTGTAAAATCATAACGTAATTTGACATTTAGTAGGTTCTTCCTTAATCCATCCTTATTATCCAACATTTTCGCTTATCCAATGTTCTGTCAGGCTTGTTTATGTTGGTTAAGTTAGACTCTACTGTATCTGTATTTATTGCACCGTATGTACTGTTACATTACAAGTGCTTGCAAGCCTACCCGAGGCCCTTTTAGGACATGGTGGCAAGGTAGAAATAAAGTTTATTTTTATTCTTATTTATTGAATGGCCTTTCAGTTTCAAAGTCTGGCTGCTGGGAATTGTGAGAGTTGAAGTCCTAAAAAAACCTGAAGGGTGGGCCGAAGTTTGCCTATGCCTGATATATAGAGATATATGGGTTGTTGTGCATTTTTCCAGGCTGTATGGCCGTGTTCCAGAAGCATTCTCTCCTGATGTTTTGCCCACATCTATGGCAGGCATCCTCAGAGGTTGTGAGGTATATTGGAAAACTGAGCAAGGGAGGGTTATATATTTGTGGAAGGTCCAGGGTGGGAGAAAGGACTCTTGTCTGTTGAAGGCCAGTGTGAATGTTGTGATTAATCACCTTGATTAGCATTAATGGCCTTGCATGTGAACAATTTCAACAGAAAGGAGGAAACCATGAAAATGAACAAAATCTGGCTACTGTACCAGTATTAAAAAAAAAATCTAAAATCAGAACAGTAAATAAAGAAGAAGACTCTGAAAACAGAGGAATTCCAGACATGAATCAATCAGGGGCAGCTAACACCTCTGAACAAAGGATCCCCCCAGGCAGGAATGAAGCTTGCAAGGCCATTAATGCTAATCAAGATGTGTTGTCAAAGGCTTTCATGGCCGGAATCACAGGGTTGTTGTGTGTTTTCAGGGCTGTATGGCCATGTTCCAGAAGTATTCTCTCCTGATGTTTCTCCCACATCTATGGCAGGCATCCTCAGAGGATACTTCACAACCTCTGAGGATGCCTGTCGTGTTCCAGAATGCTTCTGGAACATGGCCATACAGCCCGGAAAACACACAACAACTCTGGGTTGTTGTATGTCTTTCGGACTGTGTGGCCATATTCCAGAAGTATTCTCTCCTGACATTTCGCCCACATCTATGGCAGGCATCCTCACCCATACCTCACAACCTCTGAGGATGCCTGCCATAGATGTGGGCGAAACGTCAGGAGAGAATGCTTCTGGAACATGGCCACACAGCCCGAAAGACATACAACAACCCTGTGATCTCGGCCATGAAAGCCTTCGACAACACACACAACAACCCTGCTAATCAAGATGATTAATCACAACATTCACACTGGCCTCGAACAGACAAGAGTCCTTTCTCTCACCCTGGACTTTCCACAGATATATAAACTTCCCTTGCTTAGCTTTCCAATATGCCTCACAACCTCTAAGGATGCCTGTCATAGATGGGGGCGAAACGTCAGGAAAGAATGCTTCTGGTACACGGCCATACAGCCCGGAAAATGCACAGCAACCCAGTGATTCCGGCCATGAAAGCCTTCGACAACATACAGAGATATATGTTTGGTCCACAAAACAGCGTCCCTTGTACCAAAAGGCCTCGAAGGGCAGCGAGGGCGGGCAGCCTCAAGGTGAGGGTGGCGGGGAAGGCGCTACTCACATGTCGGCGATTTTCTCCCGCTCGCTCCGCTTGCCCAGCACGGGGAAGGAGCGCAGGCTGGGCGCCGGCTCGCTGCACCAGATGCGCTCGGGGCTGCAGGCGCACGGGGCGGGGCAGACCGAGGCCGAGGCCAGCGGGGCCCTCCAGCCGCCCAGCAGCACCAGGCAGCCCAGGCCCCACCACAGAGGGGCCTCCGTCCGCCGCCGCGTCCTTGGCCGGGCCCCCATCACCACCGCGGCGGCAAGCGGCTCCTCGCTCTCGCCCGCTTTCTTGCCTCCCTTCCTTCCTCGCTCAGTCCAGTCACGCAGCGGGCATCGCTCGCCTCCTCTCCTCTCCTCTCCGTCTCTCTCTCTCCTTCTTCGTCTCGCCTCACCCTCCAACGGCAGCGTCCTCTTCGC
The DNA here is from genome assembly GCF_035594765.1 of Anolis carolinensis. Lineage (NCBI taxonomy): Eukaryota > Metazoa > Chordata > Lepidosauria > Squamata > Anolidae > Anolis > Anolis carolinensis. The sequence goes on along the minus strand of NC_085842.1, from coordinate 251,179,576 downwards.
TGAGCCGGTGCAGCAGGGAAAGGAGACCTTCGGAGGCTGCAAAGGAAGAAGCGAGAAGGGGACGATGGCTGGGTCCAGCAAGGGCTCCTCCCGCTTTCCTCTCCAGCGCCTTTCCCTACTCCCCACCCGGCCGAAAGGGGGCGCTCGCATGCAGCGGAGGCTAATAAGAATACTATTACTGTATTATTATTATCATTATTATTATGGCGCCCTCTGTGGCGCAATGGGTTAAACCCTTGTGCGGACAGGACTGCGGACCGAAAAGCCCGGGGTTCGAATCCGATCAGCTCCCGCTCCCATGCGGGGACATAAGAAAAACCTCCCAGAATGATAGGTAATTTTTTTTAATCCGTCCTAGCAGACGGTCAATTCTCTCACACCAGAAGGGTTAAACCCTTGTGAGGACAGGACTGCTGACCAAAAGGTAGGTTGGGGGTTCGAATCCGGTCATCCCCATGCAGGGGATGGTAAAATATCAAACACCCCCAGGGTAACGTCCTTGCAGACGGCCAATTCTCTCGCAACAGAAGGGTTAAGCCTTTGTGAGGGCAGGACTGCTGACCAAAAGGTAGGTTGGGGGTTCGAACCCGGTTAGCTCCCCATGCAGGGACATAAGAGAAGCCTCCCACAAGGAGGATAAAACATCAAACATCCCCTGGGCAACGTCCTAGCAGACGGCCAATTCTCTCACGCCAGAAGCGACTTGTGGGCAACGTCCTAGCAGACGGCCAATTCTCTCACGCCAGAAGCGACTTGTGGGCAACATCCTAGCAGACGGCCAATTTTCTCACGCCAGAAGCGACTTGCAGCTTCTCAAGTCGGAAAAATATAATAATAATAATAATAATAATAATAATAATAATAATAATAATAATAATGGAAAGCATAATGATCATGATGGTGGTGATGCCCCCATTCCCCCATCTCTACCTTTCTTGCGTCCAATGTGCGTAGGGAAAGAAAACAACCCTTTCCTTTCCTCGCTCCGCTCAGCCCTCTCTCTCTCTCTGCCACCACTGAGGGAATGATGGGGAATAATTTGGGGAGGGGAGGGGAGAGAAGGGAAGGGAAAGGTGCGCGCGCCCCCGTCTCGTGCCCCCCCCCTCCCGCCAAGATTCTGGCGCACGCCTTCCCTCGCCTCGTACCTTTCCGCCCGCCACGCGCCACCAACCAACCAACCAACCTCCGCCTCGCCCTCCTTGCCTTGCCTTTCCCTTCCTCTTCCTCCTCCTCCTCCTCCTTCTTCTTCTCCTTTCCCGCTCGCCCAGGAGAGCAAGGAATAAAGCGCCCTGAGCCCCAAAAGCCCGGGGGCTGCCACCAGCGAAGTGACGTGGGCCTGACGCAAGGAGGAGTCGAATAATTATTCTCTCTCTCTCTCTCTTCCCCCTCCCTTTCCTCTCTCTTATATATATATACATACATATACACACCTTAAATAAATAAATAATAAACACACACACCACGTACCCGGCCTGCAATAAACACCCAAGCGATAGAGTGTGGGCAAAAGGAGATGAGAGTGAAGCCTCTCAGAAGCAAAACACCTCACAGCACGCCAACCCAAAACCCCCTGCGCTTGGTTATGCTTTTAACCCTCTCCCTAATTCGCTGTTCAAATCACCGCAGGAGAGCCTCGGTTCTGATGAGGGAGCACGCCGTCTTCGCATTGGATGGCCAGACAATTTGTTGTCGAAGGCTTTCGTGGCCGGAATCACTGGACTGCGGTGCGTTTCCCGGGCTGTACGGCTGTGTTCCACAAGCATTCTCTCCTGACGTTTCGTCCGCATCTATGGCAAGCGTCTTCAGAGGTTGTTAGGATGCCTGCTGTAGAGGTGGGTGAAACATCAGGAGAGAATGCTTCTGGAACATAGCCATACAGCCCGGCAAACGCACCGCAACCCAATGGTCAGACCATTTGGTGGTGTATTTATGAGAGAGAGAAACCCTCACACCAACACAAACTGGGTTGACATCACTGTATCATGCACCCTACACTGACCAGTGACCACACCATGCATTCTATGGCAATGCAATAATAATAATAATAATAATAATAATAATAATAATAATAATAATAATAATAATAACGGCGATTCATGCTATCATGCTGGCCACATGATCTTGGAGATATCTACGGACAACACCGGCTCTTCGGCTTAGACGTGGAGATGAGCACCAACCCCCAGAGATGGACACGACTAGACTTAATGTCAGGGGAAAACTTCTACCTTTACTAGTAATAATAAATCCCTCACACCGACAAACTGGATATACATCACCATATCATGCACCCTACACTGACCAGTGACCACACCATGCATTGTATGGCAATGTAATAATAATAAACCCCTGACAAAACACAAACTGGTTCTACATCATCATATTATGTACCCTACACTGACAAGTGACCACACCATGCATTGTATGGCAATATAATAATATTAAACCTCTCACACCAACACAAACTGGATCTACATCATTATATAATGTACCCTACACTGACCAGTGACCACACCATGCATTGTATGGCAAAATAACAATAATGATGATGATGATGATGATGATACGAAATCCAGCATATCTATCTTGTTTGCTGTGTCATAATAATAATAATAATAATAATAATAATAATCCCCTCACACCAACACAAACTGGGTCTACATCACCATATCATGCACTTACACTGACAGGTTATCACATCATGCATTGTATGGCAATGTAACAATAATAAACCTCTCACACCAATACAAACTGGATCTACATCACTGTATAATGCACCCTACACTGACCAGTGGCCACATCATGCATTGTATGGCAAAATAACAATGATGATGATGATGATGATGATGATGATACAAAATCCAGCATATCTATCTTGTTTGCTGTGTCATAAAATAATAATAATAATAATAATAATAATAATAATAATAATAATAATAAGTACAAACAGAGGCACAACTGTGTGGCCCAAATGATCCATTGGAACTTATGCCTCAAGTACCACCTGCCAGCAGCAAAGAACTGGTGGGATCACAAACCAGCAAAGGTCGTGGAAAATGAACACACAAAGATACTGTGGGACTTCCGAATCCAGACTGACAAAGTTCTGGAACACTACACACCAGACATCACAGTTGTGGAAAACAAAAAGGTTTGGCTCATTGATGTTGCCATCCCAGGTGACAGCCGCATTGATGAAAAACAAGAGGAAAAACTCGGCCGCTGTCAGGACCTCAAGATTGAACTTCAAAGACTCTGGCAGAAACCAGTGCAGGTGGTCCCGGTGGTGATGGGCACACTGGGTGCCGTGCCAAAAGATCTCAGCCGGCATTTGGAAACAATAGACATTGACAAAATTACGATCTGCCAACTGCAAAAGGCCACCCTGCTGGGATCTGCACGCATCATCTGAAAATACATCACACAGTCCTAGACACTTGGGAAGTGTTTGACTTGTGGTTTTGTGAAAAGAAATCCAGCATATCTATCTTGTTTGCTGTGTCATATATGTCGTTGTGTCAATAATAATAATAATAATAATCCCCTCACACCAACACAAATTGGGTCTACATCACCATATCATGCACCTACACTGACAGGTGATCACACCTTGCATTGTATGGCAATGTAACAATAACAAACCTCTCACACCAACACAAACTGGATCTACATCACTATATCATGCACCCTACACTGACCAGTGGCCACACCATGCATTGTATGGCAATATAATAATATTAAACCTCTCACACCAACACAAACTGTATCATGCACCCTACTCTGACCAGTAACCACACCATGCATTGTATGGCAATGTAATAATATTAAACCTCTCACACCAACACAAACTGGGTCTACTACATCACCATATCATGCACCCTACACTGATCCACATCATGCATTATATGGCAATGTAATAACAATAATACACTTTATTTATATTCCGCCCTTCTCCCGTTAGGGGACTCAGATCCATCTCAGAATGTAGATCCATCCACATTCCCTAGCAATCACTATTGCAGGTCTGCAGCCATTCCTGCAATCGGATTTGGGGAAGCACATCATGACTGCTTTCGGGGAGGGGGGGGGGCGAATTAAAAACACAACACACTCGATTCCGAGTTTTTTGGGGTTTTTTCCCTCCTCTCTCAGCGTAACAAACACGTTCTGTCACTTGTGCCAGCGTGTCGCACACATATGTATACACACACATAGGGACACGGCTGAGGCGAGATCATGAGGGAAATGCCATTCTGTGCTGGGCTCATGCTTAATTTCAATCCTCGGGGATGGAGTCTGTGGCGGAATCCGTCCTCTGCTCTTCTCCGCAGTCATTTAAAAAGGGAGCAAGCAGGGAAATCCACCGCAGTGCCTGCCTTCAGACACACGCCAGTAGGCGAGCTCTGGCGCCACAATGTGGACGGAATATGAACGGTTTGGTTTTTTAAAATTCCCTCCTTGTATGATGTGAGGGCAACCAAACTCTAAACATCAGGCCTGGGCCAACTTGGGCCCTCCAGGTGTTTTGGACTTCAACTCCCACCATTCCTAACCGCCTCAGGCCCCTTCCTTTTCCCCCTCAGCCGCTTAAGCGGCTGAGGGGAAAAAGGAAGGGGCCTGAGGCGGTTAGGAATGGTGGGAGTTGAAGTCCAAAACACCTGGAGGGCCAAAGCTGGCCCAGGCCTGCCTTACAATCCTCAAAACTGGCCTGCCAGTTGGACTCCTGTGTGATGCTTCAGGTCTGGGGTGCAACAGAGGCCTGCATTGCACCTTGCCTTGACATCGGCCTCAAGATGTCAGTGTCGTGTTTCTCTCCTGATGTCTATGACAACCCTAAGGTGAGCCTACCACAGCATTTCTCTAGCAGGGGTTTCCCATTGCCTTCCTCTGAGGCTGAGAGAATGGGACTTGCCCAAGATCAGCCATAGCCATTGCCAAGCAGGGATTCGACCCCCTTGTCTCCAGAAACAAAATTCAATGCTCAAACCACTATTGGTTCTCTACTTCTCCTTCTCTTCTTCCTCCGTCTCCTTCTCGTCCTTCTCCTTCTTCTACTCTTTCTCCTCCTCCTTCTTTTCCTACTCTTTATCCTCCTCCTTCTCCTTCTCCTCTTATTTATTTTATTTATTTACAACATTTATACCCCGCCCTTCTCACCCAAGGGGACTCAGGGCGGCTTACAAAAATTGGCAAAATTTAATGCCCAAAGAATACAATCATAAAAGCAAAACAATACATATAGATCTGTTAATAACATTGTTAAAATCTATATATATATAAGGGTAATGAAATTTCGGCCTAGGACAAAACAACAAAACTACACATCTCAGAAACACTAAACTTGGCAGCACAACTCCTCATCCATGCCTCTACGTTCATACAACAAAAAGCTCCAGTTACTCCAGAAAACGGCCAGGCTTTGAGACTGCAAGGCTATTCACTGCTATTCCACCTGGCCACAAAGGATTCCCATAAGCCACAGCAACGCGTGGCCGGGCAAAGCTAGTACATTATAAAAACCTTAAAAACGTATATATAATTAATTCCATTCGTCCAAGATCCTCATTCCACAAAGAAGGGATTCTACTTTGGCTGAATCCTCATTCCTCTTCCTTCTTCTCCTACTCTTTCTCCTCCTCCTTCTCCTCCTCCTTCTCTTCCTTCTCCTCCTTAATAATAATAATAACTTTATTCTTATATCCCACCACCATCTCCCCTAAGGAGCTCGGGGCAGCTTACACTTGGCACAAAGTGCCTAAAAAACAGAACATAAAATAAACACAGTATAAAATACCGGATGCGGCCCTCCAAGGTCATTTACCTGGCCCCTGCCCTCATTTATAATATAATATTTTTATATCAGTTTTAATAATATAATATATTGTATATACATATGGGGAGCCCCGGTGGCAAAGTGTGTTAAAGCACTGAGCTGCTGAACTTGCGGACCAAAAGGTCCCGGGTTCAAATCTCGGGAGTGGAATGAGCGATCGCTGTTAGCCCCAGCTCCTGCCAACCTAGCAGTTCGAAAACATGCAAATGTGAGTAGATCAATAGGTACCGCTCAGGCAGGAAGGTAATGGCGCTCCATGCAGTCATGCTGGCCACATGACCTTGGAGGTGTCTATGGACAACACCGGCTCTTCGGCTTAGAAATGGAGATGAGCACCAGCCCCCAGTCAGACATGACTGGATTTAACGTCAGGGGAAAACCTTTACCTTTTACTATATACATATGATATTGATAATAATATTATCATTTTATACAATATAATATTAATAATAATACCATATAATAATATTAATTATATGTTATATATTACATATAATATTACAGTATAGTGGTATAGTTCAATATAGTAATATATAATGCTGATATTGTGCTATGCTAATAATATAATATATTGAATGTACATACAGCTGCTCTGAGTTCCCTTTGGGGTGAGAAGGGTGGGATATAAATGTCGTAAATAAATGTAGTAAATTAATAAATAAATAATTTTGGACTTAGGCTCGCCCAAAGTCTGAAAGGACTTGAAGACACACAACAACAACAATCCCAATTAACCTGACTATCTCATTGGCCAGAAGCAGGCCCACACTTCCTATTGAAATCCTGATAGGTTTATGTTAGTTAAAATTATTTTCATTTTTAAATACTGTATTGGTCTTTCATTGTCATTGTTGTTGATAAGATATGTGCAGTGTGCATAGGAATTTGTTCTTTTTTTTTTTTTTCAAATGATAATTCGGCCTCTCAACAGTCTGAAGGATTGTGGACCGGCCCTCTGCTTTAAAAGTTTGAGGACCCCTGCTGTAGACAATAGGACAAGAGAATAAGATAAATGCATAGCTGTAACAATGGAGAGAGGGCATGGGATAAAGTGCAGGCTACATGACTGTTGTGCAAAACAACTAGGAACCAGGCCAGTGGTTCTCAACCTGTGGGTCCCCAGATGATTTGGCCTTCAACTCCCAGAAATCCTAACAGCTGTTAAACTGATTGGGATTTCTGGGAATTGTAGACCAAAACACCTGGGGGCCCACAGGTTGAGAACCACTGGACTAGGATTTCTCAAAAGCTTGTTTAAATAACCACATCTTCAAGGCCCTACAAAAGGAGGACAATGTGAGGGTCTGCCTAATCTCCCTGGGAAAGGGGTTCCAAAGTCAGGGGCCACCACCGAGAAGGCTTTCTTCCTCATCCTCACCAACCACTCTTGTGACGGTGGCGGGACCGAGAGGAGGCCTCTCCGACAGATCTTAAAAGTTCATGCCAGTTCATGGGGGCTGGGGGGGTTCCACCTTAAATGGGTCACTTGGCAATATCTTTACATCCTAAATTGCTTTACTAACTGATAACTTTATGAAATACAGATTTCCTTCCAAAATAATTTTTTATTTTTATTTTATTTTTTTTTGGAACAAGACTCTTTTTCCAAATATGCACATGCTTGATTTTTATTTTTCAATAAAACTAAGCCTTCCAAACGTCTGTTTTTTTCTTTTGAAAATTGCTGGGTATAATAAGTAACAAGCACTATATTTTTCATGGGAAGAGGCAGATTTTAAAGTAATCAAGTATATGGAAAGACACATGTTTATTCTCAAGTGAGCAGAGAACAGAGAAGGGATTCCACTTTGGCTGAATCCTCATTCTATAATAAGTGTATTGTTCAACCCTGTTTTCCAATAGAGCCTTTGATCTCATGAACACAGTTCTTGCCAAGGACAGGGCTGGGCTTACTTATAACCCATATTCCTGAAAAACCAATTGCCGAATTATCCTAAAATTATCAAATAAAGCCCTTTTATTTAAAATGTAAGTCTTGGAGAGAGAGAGAATATGCACATTAACTAATGCATAAATATATCAACCTCCTGCTGTGTGATACAGAGTTTGAAAGGGAAGGGAACCATAAGTGAGAAATAAGCAACTGAATTATAAAGTTGGAGGGCACTTTGTAAGTCATCCACCGCAACATGCATTGGCAACAAGAAATCACACAGGTTGAATATCCCTTATCGGAAATGCCTGGGACTAGAAGTGTCTTGGATTATGCTTTTTCTTCAGGATTTTGGAGTACCTTCATTTGCATGTACAGACTTAATGATATTTTGGAAGTGGGATCCAACTCTAAACAGAGAATTCATTTATGTTCCATATACACCTTATACGCATACCCCGAGGGACATTATATATATGACATTTTAATAGTTTTGTGCATGAAATAAAGTTTGTGTAGTACACTAAACCATCAGAAAGCAAAGGTGTCGTTATCTCAGCCACTCATGGGACATTTCAGATTTTGAAATATTTTGGATTGTGGAATCCGACTGTTACACAAAGACTACCAGTAGGATGTCAGCCAGATACCCCACATTTAATTGGTTTCTCTTAATAAAGCAAAATTCACACCTGTTATTTTAATTAATTGAAATCAAGATCTAGTCCTGCCCTTCGTACAGCAGAATTTCTTTGCCTTCTTCGGCTTCACGGTTTTCGTGTATCTCTATTAGTTTCTACCAACAAAAAAACAAGGCATGGAAGAAAATCCACACATCTGAGGAAATGGACTATAAACCACATAATCTCATGTTAAAATATATCTATGACTCGTAAAAACTAACCAGAAGACTTGTTATTTTATTATATTTTGTTGCTCATGATATTTGCTCATTCACATCTGTTCACTGCTTTTCACAAAACCTGTGTGCTTTTGGGAAAAGAGGTTTATGTTATCCATCAGTCCAGGGCATAAAGGGACAGTTCATTTGAACATAGCAAAGATGTAATAAAATTCAAATTTCAGCAATGAAATTCACATCCTGCCTATTCAAATATGTGTCTCCTTCACCCACATAGAATCTGCTCTATGAACTGAAACTCTTCAGAGCCTTTCCCTACTTGCAATGGAGCAGCAAATGTTTCCCAAATCAACATGTATATTTCCCAAATCCAGTTATGTTTTTTAAGGCATCTGGCAGAAAATTTGGCAAGCATCTCTGGTTACTAAAATACAACAATAACAAATAAGTTAATTTTCTGGCTTTTGTAAGATACGAGATTTGCTATTTGAGGCAAATGCCTCATTCTGTCTAATGGTGGGGCTGACTCTAGAAATAAAACAGGATTTTGAGGACAATTGGTTTGGGGGAGTAAGTTATTTGATCGCTTTCATAGAAGACAGGGCAGCTTCAAAGTCCATATGATGAGTTTTCTCAATGCCATCCATATATTCCACGTTCTTTGCTGGTTAATACACCTGCATTGACCATTAATCTGATTGCATGACTTCTAAAAATTTTTTAAAGACTTCTTACATTGTTTATCTTTAACAAATCCAAGACTTGCTCCTTCTTCTCTTTCTCCTTTTTCTCTTTCTCAATTTATATTCTGCTTTTCTGCCAACATCCAACTCAAAGCAAATTACACAATGAGTTAAACAAAATATAGTTAAAAGAATATAATAAAAATGTTTTTAAAAAATAAACACTGCAATTAAAACATTAATTTAATGTCTTTAAATGCCTATAAAACATACTGAAAGTGTAATAAAGGAAAATTAAAATATATAACAGTTTTTATACTATAAGACTGTACACACAGAGAGAATTACAGAAAATAGAATCAATTGGCATAATGCCTATATTTTAAAAATACTATAGCTCTTTATCTAGTATTTAAAAAAATACATTGCATGGTTATTTGCAAATAACTAATACTTTTAATATTAAATATTATTGCTTTCTAAATCATGTGCTTTAAACAACTTTATATGAGCCTTGTCTTAAAATAATCCTTCAGGAAACGGTACTTTTACAACTTCTGTATAGTTCTTTAATGAGAAAAACAATTGGAACACAGCCATTTTCTCAATCAAAACCATACCAAGGTTTGGAAATGTTACATTTGACTACAATATCCAGAACCCCATAGTCAGCCTAGCCACTGGCTAGGAGATACTTGTCTGTTACTCTTTTAGGAGTATGTTTCCAAGCTCTGCCAAATCGCAGATATTTTTTGCTCCACAGAGCTGAGAAAAGATAAATATTTATTTTCCCAGTGCTGTTGTTTCTATTACGCTGGAAGCTTCCACACAATAATACAGTGGCTTTAATAACAATTACTGATCACAAATGAAGACAATGGACTAATCCAGTTCTTGATCCCAAATAGATTTCAATATATGGAATCAAAGAGATCCTGATAAATTTACCCTTATGTAGATCTCCTTCAATCAATTGATTAACTCTATTTGGGACTAACAGCTGGCTTTATCTCATAGTTATGAGATTGTATTCTAGATCTCTTGTGTAAGTGTGTACTTTTCAACCAATGTAATGAAACCAATCTACAACTTTAGACATCACTGGCCCCCTCTTTCATACAAAAAATACCACTGGTAGAAAACTAGCAAGTTAAGATAATAGAATCATAGAGTTAGAAGAGACCTCGTGGGCCATCCAGTCCAACCCCCTGCCAAGAAGCAGGAAAATCGTATTCAGAGCACCTTCGACAGATGGTCATTCAGTCTCTGCTTAAAAGCTTCCAAAGAAGGAGCCTCCATCACACTCCGGAGCAGAGAGTTCCACTGCCAAACAGCTCTCACAGTGAGGAAGTTCTTCCTGATGTTCAGGTGGAATCTCCTTTCCTGAAGTTTGAAGCCATTGTTCCTCATCCTAGTCTCCAGGGCAGCAGAAAACAAGCTTGCTCCCTTCCCCCTATGACTTTCCCTCTCATACCACTACACCATACTGGTTTTCTTTGGTCTGTGAGGACTGATAAAAATGCAGTTTGAACAATTTTTGAACTTGTCAAAATACATCAATTTCTTCAATAAGAAGACTGAAAAAATGTAGTGTATTCGCTCTCCACAACAAATAAACAGACCACAAGGATTCTATAGAAGATCTCTCTTACTAGAGATGGGATGCATTTCTTCCTGTTTATTTTTGACAGCAATTTACCATGGCCTAGAGACATCTTCATATATAGGACAGATAGAATCGGAAGGTTTAAAAAAATCAAAAGTGTGAGAAACTGAAGCAGGTATATTTGACTCTCCAGGTTGAGGCATTTAAGTGCTTAGCTTAGCTCTTGAAAGTCTGGAATTACAGTAGAGTTTCGCTTATTCAACATAAACGGGCTAGCAGAACGTTAGATAAGTGAAAATGTTGGATAATAAGGAGGGATCAAGGAAAAGGCTATTCATCTTCAAATTATGTTATGATTTTACAAATTAAGCACCAAAACATCACAATTTACAACAGAAAAAGCAGTTCAGTACACAGTAACGTTATGTAGTAATTACTGTATTTACGAATTTAGCACCATAACATAGCAATGTATTGAAAACATTGACTACCAAAACATTAAATACTAAAAGGCAGACTGAGTTGGATAATACAGAATGTTGGATAAGCGAAGGTTGGATAAGCAAGACTCTACTGTAAATCACTATACAGTAGAGTCTCACTTATCCAACATAAACGGGCCGGCAGAATGTTGGATAAGCGAATATGTTGGATAATAAGGAGGCATTAAGGAAAAGCCTATTAAACATCAAATTAGGTTATGATTTTACAAATGAAGCACCAAAATATCATGTTAGACAACAAATTTGGCAGAAAAAGTAGTTCAATACGCAGTAATGCTATGTAGTAATTACTGTATTTATGAATTTAGCACCAAAATATCACGATATATTGAAAACATTGACTACAAAAATGCGTTGGATAATCCAGAACGTTGGATAAGTGAGTGTTGGATAAGTGAGACTCTACTGTATATCCAACCAGAGCAGCACTGAATTAGCCTTGTCACATTATTTCTTCCTGATAGACTCTTCATTTTTTATAGTCAAATGGCAGGCAGATAGGAATAGAAAACATTTCTGGTGCAGTCAAGATTTTCACTAAAAAACATCAATTTCACATTCAGAGATTTCTGAGGCTTGTGGTATGGTTTTAAAATATGGAACAACTAGAAGTGCATAGAACTAATAAATATGCACAAAATCCCCTTTGGTTAATAGGGAATTTACATAAGGAAATTGTGCAATGTATAAATAAAATGTTTCAATACATACATTATGAAACATACTTGTGGAAAATGCATATAGATTAACATGCCAGGAAAAAAAGGGGTGGGAAGTGACTTGATATGAAAGCAGCAGAAATTGAGGAGCTTCAAACAGAATCCTAAGAAGAATATGAGACAAATCTCAAGATGTCCAAAATACGTTTTTGTAGTAAAAAAATACTACTTTTTATTAATAGCAGTAGTAGCAGTAAAAACTACTTTTCTACTCATACTAAAAACCCATCTTTTGAGATATAGCTTTAGTTTCTGTGGCAACTTTATAACTGAAATTTAGGTTTTTAAGGACTGTGGAAGCGGAGCGTCCAAGCCTGGCGAGGTGTGCTAATTGTCAATGTTCCCGGAAGAGAATAGGGCAGAGGTTTTATTCAATCTGCAGAAGGGATGGGTAATGGGTTCCAAAATGTAAAATCATAAGCATTATGGCATATGCAATCACTTTTATACAGTTGAAACCCCATGCATTAGCATTGTCAAGTTTTAAAGTTCCCTCGCCATCCCTAATTGGCTGAGTGCTGGACAAGGGGCGGGATCAGGCAGGCTTGTGTTGCAACTGGCTCTGACTCTGATGACGTAGCTAGGAATTCTCTTCCTGCCAGACAGGAATTCCCTGGGGCTGCCAATCAGATGTTGGAGGCATCTCTTGCGGCAGAGAGGGCTTCCAGGAAGCTGCACCCATCTCTGGATGGAATTTTTGGAGACAATGACCATCTGGGTGTGGAAGTGACGGGACTAGGCAAATGCCAAGTCCAGGTGATTATTGTCCTTGCTACATCTTCTGCCTGAGGTGTTGGACGGAATTTGAGGATTGCTGGGTCTGCCCAAGGGTTGGGCAGAGGTTAAGAAAGTTCAGTGCAGTTTCCCTTTAATTTAATATATTTATAGAAATAAAAATGAAGTGAAATGAAGTATAGTTTATAGTTATAAAAATAGAGAGGAGAAGCAAGGGTCTAGGGGGTGCTAGATGGCAGCACAGTGGGTATGCATGGAGGGGTTGGAAAAGATTGTTTCATTTTCTATTAATTATATGACTCATGCACACATGTGAATCATGGCTTCAGTGGAGATACAGATGATTGGAGAGGAATAGAGCAAAGTATAGCCAAGGACAGAAAATTTCCAAGAAAGATACTTTTCGGAGTTAAAGATAGAATTTATTTGGGAGGTTAGAGATTTAGTTGCAAGGTTACAGGGAGTGGTAAATTGATCATTTTGGAGACAATGGAGATATGTGTTGGTTCGAAGACAAAAGGTAATTATAGTTTTGGGGGATTCATTATTTGAATGGTTAGGCTGTTGCCAGTCTATTGTGGATTGGGAGGAAAACTCATTTAAAGGGAAGGACACCATTACAATTCATTCTGGCTGGATGTCTTTAGGAAACTATAAATTCTTTGGGATGGGGTTGCCATGCTCGATAACAACTTGACACAAACCAAAGATAGGTCAGGAAACCCAAGCAAGATAAACACTGAAGGAAATCTACCCAATCAGGGAATACTTGTATCTTTTGAATTTGGTTAGGCATATGGTTGAAGAATTTATTTTGGCTTTCCATTTTTAAGGATTTACAGATTTGGAGGGTTTTTTTTTCATACGTGACAAGGAAAGAGCCAGAGATTTAAAAAATTCAAATGTGGAAGAAAGCAAGACCAACAGACTTTTCTGTTTCCTATCTCGCACCATCTCTTCAAATTGTGCCTTTGTTCTGTTTATGGAATATTTGAGAAGGAAGGAGCAGCATTCCACCAGATGAATCAGCAACTGAAATCTGAATAAGTACACCATGCAAAACCTTACTGCCTCAGTAAAAATGAAAAGTTTGTCAGGATCATGTCCTTTATTCTTAATTACTTCACATCTTTTAAAAATGGTAGTACTTTTCATTGGCTTGTGTATATTTCGCTTGGTTCAAACTATCAAAATATAAATTGCTGATGGAGCTATTCCTTTACATTCAAAAAAACAAGTTCATTCCTAAATGCCTGTTTTCTGGTAATCTGGAGCTTACTGGAAGCTCAGTCTCTGGGGGTATTTAAAATGGGCAAGACTCTTAAAATTATATTGTAAAGATAATTCTATGCAGGTAACGATCAAGCTAAATCAACTCATTGTGTTTTTTCCCTTCGCTTTCAGCACTTTAATGGAGAAGTTCAAGTATTCCTTGATGTCAAAGTTGTCAAATCATATTGATTAATTAGATCACATTTAATCATATTAGACAAGCTAATGTCTGTGTAATCAATATGAGGTTGGATGAAGAAAGCCATCTTCTTCACCTTTATTTCTGAATAGTAAAAAGTCCATAATTAGAATGGGCAGAATGACAAAGAACAAGCACACGTACTGCAGAAACCCCTTGTGGTTGCAGCTTTCTGGATCTTTCCTTTAAAATGAGCAAGCAAATGGAAGAATTAAGTCTATCTTCCTTCCATGTCTTATAGGTTGAGTTTGCCTCCTACATTTTCAAAAATAGGGAAAATAGTCTATGTGAAAGAAAAATAGTTCAGGATACTTTTATCGCAAGAGCAAATCCTAAAGCCTGGGATATTTGCTTTTTGTAATTCAAAAACATTATCCAGGTTCCGACTTATCTAACTTTGCCCTCACACTCATCCTCAAGAATGTAATCCAATATACTTTGGTTCATGTTGCTGTTATGTGCTTTCAAGTCATTTCTGACTTATAGTAGTAGTTCTAAGGAAAACCTACCACATTGTTTTCTGGGGCTAAGAGTATGTGATTCCACAAGGTCATCACTGGGTTTCCTTGGCCAAATAGGGAATCGAACACTTGCCTCCAGAGTCATGATCCAATACTCAGACCATTACTCCATTTTGTTCTATAGAACATACAAATTATGAGAGCAATAATCTGCCACCATAGTTCCATGTGAACAGATCATTCTTTCATCTTCAGAATTCTATTCTGTGTACTCTTTCTCGGTATACCGTTTCTTTGTATTCAAGAGAGTAGGGTGCATCCAGCTATTTTCCTCTAGCGCAGTGGTTCTCAACCTGTGGGTCCCCAGGTGTTTTGGCCTACAACTCCCAGAAATCCCAGTCAGTATACCAGCAATTCGGATTTCTGGAAGTTGAAGGTCAAAACATCTGGGGATCCAAAGGTTGAGAACCACTGCTCTAGTGGAACATGTTGCAACAGATATGTCTGAGAATCCTCAGGACATTCTTGCAGATGACATATTTGCAGTATGCCCATAACAGGATTCATTCACTCATCCCTCTTTTATTCAAGAACATAGAAATGTCCATATTGGGGCAGCTGCACTGCTTATAAGGTCATGGGATGGGAAAAAATATTTTGGGCATTATATTGCAATTTCTGCAACAACTAAAGAAGCAAGTGATGCCTGCGGAGTGGGGTGAGATGGAGTTGCAGTGGTCTGTCAGGATTCCATCTAACTCACCTGATGCCTTTTCCTACAGTCCTGAGTTCATGTGTAATTTTGAAGGTATACATCCAGGACAAATTAGGGATTATGTTGGTATACCACCTACTCATTCCCTTCCTGAGTTGGCTTTGGTGAGCTTAGCAGTGGTCTTTGGAGTCCCCTCTGCTTTTTATATTGGGAAGTTTCAACATATGTGTGGAGACATCTCTGACAGAAGTAGCTCAGGACTCCATGACAACCATTTGTCTCTCCCATGTCAATCACGAGTCTCTCACAAGTAATAAATGGTGCAACCTATGTTACAGGATACTCTCTGGACCTGGTTTTCTATGTTGTGAGAGGGATGATGGTGGTTTTGGTATAGAAAACGTTTCTACAGTTTTGTTCTCATGACATACCTGGTAGGACTCACTAGAACTTGAGCCTTTGCAGAGGTGAGGGGCTGATTAAGATGATCAGCTCCAAGAGTCTAATGGATCCAGATGGATTCCTGATAGCTCTTGGGGAATTTCCTGTTGCCTCATCTGGCAATCTCCTTGAATCCTTGCTGATCTCTGGAACAAGGAAATAACCACAGCAGTGAACATAGTAAATTCTAAGAATGTCCTCCCAGAAACTAGAGCCAAGTGAGCCTCCTGGTTCACTAGATTGCTGATGGTGGGGGAACATATTTGACAGAGATTGCAATGGTAGAAGATTCAGAGTGAGTCCAACCAAATACATGGTGATGCTGATAATGAAGACATTATACTTCCCAGCCACCTTTCCACCTGCACAGTGTCATTCAGCTGAGCTGCCTTGAGTGATCAGAAGTATTTTATAGTCTGTATCATCGTATGTAAACCACTCAGCAGCCCACTGTGATGAATTTACACAGTGCTTTGTGGGTAAAATCACTCAGATCCACTCTGGCTTGCTGTAGTTGATAAAGGTCCAATTGGGTGTTACCTTGGCTCCAGCTTGTCCCATGTTATTGTTTCAGTTTGTGCAACTGAAGAATGTGGGCATGATCCTTAGAGAAGTGAAAGCAGCCTGAGGCAGATTGGCTGAATCGGTTAGAGGAGCAGTGAATGCCTCACTGTAGCAAGGCAGATTTCCATTTAGCCTAAAAGAGACTTTGCTAAGGCCATGAGTGAACAATTCCCTGTGGATCCTATAATGCTAAACACATATTAGCCAGTCTCCAGCATCCCTTTTTAAGGCATGGTTCTGCTACATGTTGTTGCCTTCCTGAGGTTCCTGAATGCAATGAGTTGTCTAGATTCATTTCATTCTGACTTTAAGTCTGACTATGGGACAGAGACAGCTTTTATCACCTTGTTAGAGAACCAGGAACTAAACAGGGGGAGTTTGTTTCTGCTGGTTTTGCTGCCCCTATCAGTAGCTTTTGACGCCACCAACCGTAATATTCGTCAGGTCTTCTCTCTGAAATGGGACTTGGGGCAGTGTTCTGTGGGGTGGCAGTGCATCTGAAAGGGGCAGACTCAGAAAGTGATGCTGGGGGATGCCTGCTTGACACCCTGGTCACTACCCTCAGGGCTCAGTTCTATCCTCTCTCTACTGTTTACATTAAACTATCATAAGAGGTTCTATGGAGTTTTGGGTTTCAGTGTCATCAGTAGGCTGATAATACACAACTCCATCTCTGCTTTCCATTTGATTCCAAGGTGTTTCTGTATTAAACTTGTATCTGCCACAATGGACTGGATAAGAGTTAACGCACTGAAACTTATTTGAGGCAAAACAGAGGTGCTCCTGATCAGTTGGAAAGCAAATCGAGGAACAGTGATTCAGCCTGTGATGGATAGGTTATACTCCCTCTGAAATCTCAGGTTCCTCACTTGGGTGTACTCCTGGACTCAGAACTGAACCTGGATGCTCATGTTTCTGTGGTGACCAGGAGTGCATTTGCACAGTTAAAACAAGTGTGCCAGCTGCACCCATTCACTGAGAAGCCAAACCTGGTTGTACTGACATAAGCCTTCATTGCATCTCGTTTGGATTACTGTAATGCACTCTATGTGATGCTGCCTTCTGAAACTCTTTGGGTTCAAAATGCTGCAGCTGGGCTATTGACTGGGGCTTATAATAGGAATCACATGGCCTCCCAGTTGAAACAACTTCACAGATTGCCAGTCTGTTTCCAGGCACAATTCAAAGTGTTAAATTGGACTTTTAAGCTCTAAAGAACTTGGGTCCAAACTATCACAAATATTTTCACTCCCTATAAGGCAGCACAAGTTTTAAGATCTGCAGGGCAGAGCTTCCTTTCACTCCCACCAACTTCAGAGACACATTTGATGAGGACATTGGAGAGGGCCTTCTACCTGGTCTCTCAGACTGTGCAACACCCTTCTATGGGAGGCCCAGTTGGCTCCCTCTTGGATGTTTTTCCACTGGTAGATGAAAGCCATTTTGTTTAGCCAGACCTTTGCAATTCTAACTTTGCTGTATTTCATTATTTATTTTGTTAGTAATTTATTTGAAATATTTTAACTGTTTTAATCATGGTTTTAATAACATTATATTTAATTCTCTTTTACCTTTTTGTATAATAGGATTTTTAATGTAATATTGTTTTGCATTTTTGTAAGCGAACTTTAAATCTCATCTTGGGAGAAGTGGAGGCATACATTGAATAAATATAAATATATTTTAAAAATTAATATTTCACTAACAGGATGCAGGGCAACCTTGACAGCAGGACTCACAGAAACATCAGCATTAGAATACCACAACATCTTGAGAGTCCCCAGGAGCAATATAACCCCAAAGGCAGATTTCCTGGTGGTCTAAAGGCTAAAAGCATTGTTAAATAGTGGTGTTTGTGGTCATTGATTGTGGATTTAAATGTTCTGTTAAGGTTAACCACTGAGAGAGGGAACATTTTATCTTCATTATTGCATGACCAGAACAAAAGTAGTTTAGCCAAACTATCAAATAGTTAATTACCATTATTAATGTGGTTATTAATCACCTGGTGTCAAGCTCTACTCTAGTGAGGTGAAAACTGTGAGCACAACAGAGAAGGTGAAAAAATATTCAAGCTAAAGCAAATTGCTTAACTGGCAATTCTTAGGATACTTATACTTTGATTTAGGCATGGACTCAGAGTATGGGGAAATAATGGTGCCATGTAGGAGACAGAACCACACCAAAGTACCTCTGTGAAAACAGACATTTGTCCCCAAATGTTGGAGATTTCCAATCCCGAGTCCCTTAAACTTTAAACAACATCTTTGCCCCTGATCTCTGTGCCATCCTATATGTCTCTAGGAAGTCCACAGTCCATGAAGTCAATAAAGCAATGTACCCAGAATGCAATTTTGGAAACACAGAGATGCGTTCACCTCCAGACCCTTTCCAAGAAGAACATCTAAGATGCAGCTTCAGCACTAAAGCAATCTTGCCTTATGAACCAAAGCAATCTTGCCTAAACCAGACTTATGTGCAAGCTAGGTGACCATTAGGAGATGCCTTAAGAGTGTAACACCTCAGCAACCTTGTTGCGCTGAGACCAATGGTTCGTCAGTTAAGAACATGTCAATTTATGGTATAATCCCAAATGGACAAGGGCTCACTGAGCCAACACTAAACCAGTTGAGACTGTGTTGAATCCAGTCCTCTCAAAGCCTAGCAGACCTAGTAATTACATAGTGCTCCATGAGCCTTGGCCTGGTTTTTGGCATTGTGGCATGTTGCTGAGATGGAGGAGGCTTGGGCATGGCATGATTCTACTTCTTCTCTCCCCACTTTTCGTTCTTCAGCAGGCTCATCCTCTCCAGCAGAGCATTCTTTGAAAACAACTAGGTGAATATATATATATATATATATATATATATATATATATATATATATATATATATTTACCAGCAGAATAGGCTCCTATCTATTACTGTAACTACCTGTACCCAATAATATATATTTTTCCATAGTTATTTGGAATTAAGACTCACTGACTGCAGTTTAAATTAGAATGTCATTTTCTGATTAGCTTAGTCCATGATAGATAATGGTCATGAGACACTCATGAGGACTGGGCTGTGGCACACCTAGTTAGTAGCCAACTACAATAAATCACTACTGACTGAGAGGTCATATGTTCAAAGCCAGCCCAGGTTGGAGTGAGCGCCCGACCATTAAATAGTCTAGCTTGCTGTTGACCTATGCAGCCCGAAAGATAGTTGCATCTGTCGAGTAGGAAATTTAGGTACCGCTTTATGCAGAGAGGCTAATTTAGCTAATTTATAACACCCTAAAACCTTCCAGCAGTGTGCGGAAGAATGAGGAAGTACTCAATCAAGGACTCGGTGTCACAAGTGGATGGTAAAGCGGCAGCTCCCCCTGTGGCCAGAATCGAGCATACTCTCATGAATGTCCTGTTTTGTCTTTCAAGAACAGCCTTAAAACAATGTGGTAAGTAAATGAAAACTGCTTTACTTCAGCAAAGCATAAAGAACAGCACACTCAGTGGAATAATGCAAAAGAAAGCAAGGAAGTCCTATGGCAAACACAGTTCTTAGTCTCTGATAAATTCTCAAATCAAATAGCAGTCTTACTTCAGACAAAGAAACAGCACTAAATCCTTAGGAGCAGTTTCCCAGATGCAGACTTGAAGCAGGCACAAGGGGAGCGAAAGCTTAGGCATTAGAGTCAGTTTGTTACCAACAAAAGCTGGCTGCATCTGCTTCTGCTTTATAGCCCTGAGTCCCCTCACAGCTGCTAGGGCAGTTCCCAATTACTCAGCTGCATTTCTGGCAGCTATTCTAGCTGAACGACGTCTCTGCTCTGTTTCCTTTCACCTCTCCTGAAATGTGGGTACTTGCAAAATCTCCTCTTCAGATTCCAATTCACCCTCAGATTCATGAACACTTTCCTGCTCCCCTTCCTCTTCTGAAGAAAGAGGAATCCCTAACAATGAAGCTGGAAGCTAGAATGTTAAATTGCCTCTGTGTCTGTCTATATATGCCATACGTCTAATGGCATTGAATGTTTACCATGTATATGTGCATTGTGATCCGCCCTGAGTCCCCTTCGGGGTGAGAAGGGCAGAATATAAATACTGTAAATAAATAAATAAATAAATAAATAATTGCTAATGGGTCATGGGGAGGTTAAGGTAGGCTATTAGTGCAGTCTCATTTTATCCTTACACAAACAAAACATGATGGTGGGCACATTACAGCTTTAAACTGCTGCTAATAAAGAGATTGTTGCATGGAGGCAGTAGCCACATGAATTTCAGTTGCCTTCAATGTGGTTCATTTAGACAGTCATTGTAAAGACCACCACCACATGTGAAAGACATGGTCATGAGATTCTTGATTGATACCCTTAGGCTGTGGAACTCTTTCCAATGAAGGCTGCTACACTATAAGAGTTGTTTGATAGAGAAATAGCTGTACTGGAGGACGGTAGATTCTCCATCTTCAGATATTTTAAAACAAAGGTTGGATGGACATCATTCAGGAGAGATTTGTGTATTCTTGCAACGAGTTGAACTTTGGAGTATCTTTAAACTAAGATTCTATAATTTTATAGGTCAACTCAGATACCATATTGGGAGAAAGAAAAGATATTAAAACAAAAAATGTTGAGATTTCTCCAGAATTTTTTTCCCTTTTATGCACAAATGCATCAAATTCTTCCATGAAAGCCCCAGTTTTGGTATATAGTTGAAATGCTGTTTTAAATTCTTTGCAACACTGTCACAGAGAAGATTCAATAAGACTATTTAAGAGATACCATGCTGGTGTATTCCTTGCAGCCATTATTATCATAACAGCAGAGGTCATATATAAATAATGGGGCACTCGAAAGAAATTGTGGTTCAATTATTAATAGATTACTACTGTCAATAAACAAGTATATGAATTTCATTTTCTTACAATAAGCTGCATCCATTACATTCCCTTACCCATGTGTATAAACTGACCCATATTCCCTCAACCTGCATAATATATTTATGGAGTTCACAAAATGGTTGTAGTCACTCTGTTTAGAGAGAGCAAAATATGAGGTTTAATGTTCCGTTCTGTAGTTTGTAAAATCAAAAATGCATTTTTGGTGCCTGCATATGGTCATCCATGAAGGAAAATCATAAACACAGGAAGAACAGTACTCAGAAGTGCAGAAACAGAGAAAATATGTAAGACTGCAAACACAGTGGCATGTATAAAATATGTTTTGACTGGCATTGTGTTTTCAATTAACTTTCCACTGAAGGGTATCTGAGATTATATTTTGATATTCCAAATATGGATGGAACTACCTCTGTTTAAAAAAAGAGAGTGAAAAGCATATGAAAAAGTTAACCAGTTGTATGCACTCAACTTCTCTTCAAATACTTTAGTTTGGGGCAGACCCATCTTTGTTCTATAAGTTGCAAAAAAACCCCAAAACCCTTATTTATAAAAAGTTACGTATTAGTCAAAAGTTAGAGACTAGGCTCTAAAAGTTATGGCATCCAGTATGCAGGGAATTGAGAATGGACTTCAATTACCCACTTAAAACATTTTTGCTTATTTATTGCCATGTTGGATGGTGAAACACTGATATAACTAAACAAATACTTAAGGGCTTTTGGGGCGGGGGAGATCTCATCTTAAGACAGTAATCATACAGATACTATGACTTCAGCACAGAGTCAGCCTTTACCCCCTTAGCCGTCCTTGCACCTGCTGTTTGTAACACCGTGCCTAGTGAACAGGACTAGATCTCCAGTGCTTGTCCCCTATAACCAGTCATATGAATTGGGTTCCCTTTCCTAGTAAGGAAGGTACAACTACATTGCATTATGCTTGTAAATTAACAAATGAGACATTCAGACATTCTCTAGTTGTGCAGTAGTTTTTTCAACAGTACTTTCAAATTACTCTCATTCCTACAACAGAGTGGCACTATAAACAGTACATGCCCCATGTGTCGAAACATGGTGTGCTTCATGTATGCAACCCTGTGGTTTATAGCACTCATATATGTAAAAGATAACTAAATAATTTAATTACAGTCATTCTTCCACGCTTGTGATTTTCAATATTGTGGGTTTACTTACTTATTCATGCATTTTTAGAGTCATGCTGGAGGAACTAGAGGTTCCTAGAAAGGTATTCTCTCAAGTAAAAAAAAAATGTTTTGCTTTTTTAATTCACAGTTTTCCCACTTTTATGTAGGTCCTGGGCTCCTGAACCAAGCAGACGTAGAAGGTCTGCTGTAATTACTTTTGCAGAACTTGGAAAAAAGTCAGTTTTTAAAACCTGTAACTACAATGATAACTAACTATTTATGAATATGCAACTGCAATGATAACTATCCCATATACTTGAGTATAAGCCGACCCAAATATAAGCCAAAGCACCTAATTTTACCACAGAAAACTGGGAAAACTTGTTGGCTCACGTATAACCTGAGGGTGGGAAATGCAGCAGCTACTGGTAAATTTCAAAAATCAAAATAAAAATAAATACCAATAAAATTACATTAATTGAGGCATCAGTAGGTCAATTTTATTTGAATATTTACATAAAACTGTAATTTAAGATAAGACTGTCCAACTCTGATTACTGTATATACTCGAGTATAAGCCGACCCAAATATAAGCCGGCCAGGACCCTAACTCAGGTATAAGTGCTGGGGAGGGGGGGGGCTTTTCCAGCTCTAAAAAGGGTTGGAAAACTCAACTTACACTCAATTATATATGGTAACTGTATTTCGAGTTATAAATGGGAATTGACCCCTTTTTCGAAGTAACCTGTCATACTTTGCGTATTTCAGAGGCCTAATAAAAGCATTATATTCATCTGGATTTTTGGAGTTTTTATGTAAGCATGGGGGAATAAATATGCTTTTCATATATATTTGTAGCCTGTGATTTTATGACTGTAACTACTTTAATTGCCATTGAATCCTGGAATTTGTAGTTTGGTGATGTACTTAGCATTCTCTGCTTTGATAGCACTAGTTTATTCCCCTAAATTACAATTCAAGTAATTTGGCCTTTACATTGCCAAATTAAACTGATTTAATCATTAGCCACCCTCTTCTCAGAGTATCTTCCTTGTTCTTTCCACATACCGCATCAAACTACAACTCTGAGGATTTCTTAAGATGGTGATATAAATATTAAAGCAGCATGAAAATGAGAGAAGAAGGCAGATAACAGCATCTCACGTAGGTTTTTCTTTAATATTCGGCTTAGAACAGGAAGCTGTGCTATCTGATAAAAGGACATCATAACTGAATGATTCATAGCAATAAAATGACAGGTACATAACTTGAACACTGAAGCACAATGAGAAATGGCAGGAATAATCCTAATAGAAGTCAATGGAGCAATGTATATGTGCTGTCCATGGGGGAAGAATGAGCGTTAAATCATCCAAAACCAGCAGAAATTTTAATAGGACAGTAACAGGCTCAGTGGGACTACTCAGTGTTCTTTATCATATTATCTAACATTGATTTTCCTTATTTTTTTTAACAGCAATAAAGTATGTCATGGAATAGAAGTCCTATGTGTTAAAACTTAGGCAGCAGCCCATGGATTATGACAAGGTGTTCCTGTTTTCCAAAATATAAAGAAAGCTCAGATGGAGATAAGTAGAGTTATTCTTTATCAGATCTTAGGGAAATTGCCTTTTTAGGCTATAGCTCCCAGAATCCCCTAACTACTATGAAAACTGCAATCTAAAAATGTAGCTTTCCCAAGTTTTAGCAAGGTCAAGGAAAAAAGAGATCAAGCTCTTTTGGGTGGTGTGCTGTTGATATTCAAAGGTTTCTGACTTTCAGTAGCATAGCAGAAAGGACCAAAAGATTATTGGGAAAAACAAACAAGTGGATTCTATATGCCAAAAGCGTGTCACCTCTGGTTGTCTATACATCACTATGGACAACCCAAGACAACTGTGCTTCCTTCCATTCATTTTAATGGGATTAGGTAGGCTCCCCCGGTAGCGCAATGGTTTAAACCCTTGTGCTGGCAGGACTGTTGACTTGAAGATTGAGTTGCTGACCTGAAGGTTGCCGGTTTGAATCCGGGGAGAATGCGGATGAGCTCCTTCAGTCGGCTCCAGCAAGGATGGTAAAACATCAAACATTCAAGTATTCCCTGGGCAACATCCTTGCAGATGGCCAATTCTCTCACACCAGAAGCTACTTGCAGTTTCTCAAATCACTCCTGACATAAGAAAGGGGATTTGTTCAGATTCTCAACCGCATTCCAATGCAGACAACTTTAAAAGAAGGGGTACCTTCATCCATGGGTTGGTCAATCTGCTTTTAGTGAAGACATTGAAGATGCTATCCAATGTTCTCAACCTGTTTTAGGTATAGTATTCAGTAGCTTGGATAGGCCCTTTAAATTATAACCCCTGAAGACTCATCACACCATTAAGGTGGATCTATCAACAACCACTGCTCAAAGGAAAAGTGAAAATAAGTTTTGAAAAGTACTTATATACCTCTTTGTGAAAACGCTCAGGACTCTGGTTGGATATTCTCTGTTTTTATGCATTTCTTCACATCCTATATATTTTATACAGTTTTCTTATTAAGTTTAAAACCTCTATGACAGTAACAGATTAAAACAGCAGGACCTCTCCTCTGTAAATTCAGTTTAAATTGGCTTTTGAATTGGGCAGAGGGGAGTGTTCGAAATCCTTGTGGTTGTCTTTATTTTAAATGTTGCTCATCACTGCATGATGCTATTATCCTTTCCCCAAGTTGGAAACTGCATGGTTCAGCCTCCAGATTACAAATTGCACTCCAGTATAAAACTGACATCATTAATAAATGAGAAGTCATTACATTGCTGGTAGCCCAGACATAAAGCATTAGCGTAGAAGGCCGTGGACAGTATCCCCACCCCTTTACAAGCTGTGCCACTGATGTCTGGGCTCTGCTACAAGTTGATAGCTTCAAAGCTTCAAAGCAAAAGTGCACAAAGTACAATCTGTTTGCTTTTGAGCAGGGTTTTTTTTATTAAGTTCCATGGGATTCATTAATTTTAAAGAATTAATTAAGGAGTTGTTTTTAATCCCAAGAAAATTAAACTACTTTGCATGAAAGATTGGCATACATTTCAGTACTAAATGTGATGCCTCATCTGTAACTAGGCCTGTCGCTGAGGCAAACATGTGAGCGGCTTCAATTCTATATCACAGTCAATGTTATGTAACTTTATGTATACTTAGCTATGGAGAGAGGTGCATTGCAAAGATGTACATTAGGCTCTACTGATGGGTGACAGTAGTTTTTATTCAGTGTCCTGATGTGCATCATGTCCCATTGTTCATCAGGTCCCATTATGCATTCGTCCTAATGTACAACAGTGGATTTGATGGCTCCCCTACATACTAATGTAATAGTGAATATAGACATGGTGAAACTGTTACTTCTGTTTCCTGCAGATGTAAGTAAACTTACTATCATCATCATCATCATCATCATCATCATCATCATCATCATCATCATCATCATCATATTTATTTATGCCCTGCTTTATCTCCCCCGAAGGGAACTCAAAACAGCTTAACATAAAAGCTTCAGCATAACCATTTAAAATATGCACATATACAAACATTAAAACAGGATTTAAAAATTCCCAGTTAAAAATCATTAAAACAAATTCAAATTTAAAAACCACAGCACTCTTGAATTGATTTTAAGAACCTTCATCTTTAAAAGCCTATCTAAATAAAAAGGTTTTAGCCTGCCTCCAGAAGGACAGCAAGGAGGGGACCATTCCAGAGTCAAGGGGTAGCTACCGAAAAGGCCCACTCTCTCGTTCCCACCAATTGAGTTTGAGATGGAAGTGGGGCCAAGAGAAGGGCCTCTCCTGAAGATCTCAGGGCCTGAGCAGGTTCATACAAGGGGATATGGTCGGCCAAATAGCCTGGACCTGACTGTCGAGGGCTTTAAAGTTCATAACCAGCACTTTGAATTGGGCCCAGAAACAGACTGGCAGCCAGTGGAGCTGCTGCAACAGGGGGGTTGTCCACTCCCTGTAGCCAGCCCCAGTTAGCAACCTGGCTGCAGCTCTTTGGACCAGCTGAAGTTTCTGAGCAGGACCTAGCACCACGTTCTGGGTATGGCCCTCCAGGAAGGATCGGAGCCATTGTAAGACATTGCCTCCTAGTCCCATCCCAGTGAGACAACCCAGAAGAAGAAGGTCAGTGGTATTGAAAGCCACTGAGAGATTCAGGAAATCCAACAGGGACACAGTCCCCCATCTAGCTCTCTTATAGGTCATCCACCAAGGTGACCAAAGCTGGTTCCATAACCAGGCCTGAAACCAGATTAAAATGGATTTAGACAATCCGGTTCATCCAGAAATCCCTGGAGTTGAGAGCCCACCACGTGCTCCAGTACCTTGCTCAGAAGTGAGAGTTGGACACTGGCCAATAGTTGTCCATTATAGAGGGGTTTAGGGATGGCTTTTTAAATAAAGGGTCTCACAATTGCCGCCTTTAGGCAAGTTGGAATTTTATCTTGTTTCAAGGAAGCATTGACTACCACCTTCACCCACTCTGCCAATCCCCCTCTGGCCTGTTTGATCAGCCAGGAAGGGCAAGCATCTAGAATACATGTGGTAGCTCTCACTTCTCCAAGGATCCTTCTCCAAGGATCCAGTAGTTGTCATCACAAACCAGCATAACCAGGCACACTGTGAATCCTATCAAGAATTTCTTGTTACTGCCATTATTTCCATGTACAACAATCTATGGTACGTACTGTACATTTACCGGTCCTGCATTCTCTGGTGTTCTGTTTGGCAGACATGCTTCCAAACAAAAACTTTACTAGATCTTACTTTCGGGGGAGGCCTTATATTTAGCAATTCAGCAAAACCTCTTTTAGGTTGTATTTTCAGGGGATGTCTTATTTTCAGGGGAACTGTATATCTTCTGTAATGGGCTTCAATGGCAAACAGAAAGTGTGCTATATAGTCCATAGCTGCACTCAGACTAGATGGAGACATTGTATTCAACTTTGGCAGCATAAAATCTCTTGAATATCATTCTGTAAGAGCTATTCTAATGCAAACCAGGTCAGATTTTTTTTAAATCCAAATAGAATCATAGTATAAAATAACCCTATACAGCACATGCATCATACAATCAAAAACAAAGCATAAGATTTTTAAAAAAATGTACTACATGTGTTAATGGTCTAATGCAATGATCTCCGTAGTCTCACTCCACAAAGCTCTGTGAATGCCACTGTTAAGGAAATTATTACCACCTGCATTTTTGGACTGCAGCTCACTGTTTACAATCTCCACCCAACCAAGCATCTGTATATAAATCTGCCAATATGAGGGATCACCTCTTGTGTGTAATGAAATAGGCTGCAGTCTACAAATGTTTGTGATGTAATAAATGTGTTAGTTTTTCAGGTGCCACGTAACTAAATGTTTTAGTCTTTCAGGTACTTCATCATTACAGCTATGCTTCTGAAAAATAAACATAGAGACTCACTTGAACTAAATTCCCTAAAGGACTGAGCCTTGAGAGTAAACAGACATTTGAAATCCAAGGTGAAATCAAATTATTTGGCAATGTGAATGAAAGAAAACTGGATAAAGAAGTATGATAGAAGTGTTTCTTACTTGTTATCTTGAAGGAGTGGGTTATAGCATGTTCTATAAATTAAATTGCCTTTGGTGAGGTTTCCCAAATGTTAATCTATGGAAAGCACTGGTGTGCATATTCATATAAATATTTGAGAGGTTCATTTTCAGGATGCTGATTTTTTTAATTTAAAGAGCAGATGCCTCATGGAAAAGGAAATCAATAGCATCTGTGACTCCTGATAAAATATTTAAACCTACATGTAAAACATTCACAGTTTATTTTTCACACAGATCCAGATGATTCAACAACCCCATGCACTCCCTGGATAAACTTTTATTCTTGTTAAAAATTTAGAAGGCATGCACTTAACAGACCTTGGCATTAACTTAAGTTATTGCAGGCCTATAAAACAATTGGAGAGATGCTGGTAAAAGTAGACAAGGAATAAAAGGAAATATAAATAGAGAAAGATTTTTTCTTTAATAGAATGAACCAGCCTAAAAGACTGCTTATGATTTTAGCAAACGGGGAAAAACACACACACCAGCTCTTAACTATAACAAGGGAACGTCCTCATTTACTGGAAGCTACATTACTTTTGAATAGTAACTTCCAAGTGTTGAGAATAGCCATGGACAAGGGGAATATAAACTTGAAATTTCCAGAAACAGCTGTATCTATGTAGTTGAGTCAGTGCAGATGTGTTTTTTGGTTTTGGAGGAAATGTTAGATGTATTTACAAAATATGCCAATTTCCTTTATATAGGAAAATACTTGAAGTTAACATTTAAATGAAATTAAATGAAACTGACTCATTATCCTACCCCCTTTTCAAAAACAATGCATATTTCCAAATCTCCATTAGATTCTGCTCAACAGCCTCTTTGGGGCAAATAGGTAATAGAATGGCAGCTTTTGTACTCTCTTCCCCTTCTTCATGCCTATACAGTATTTTTTTTCCTTTCTTAGAAATCATAGTCCAAATGGCAAACAAACAAATGTTGACTGTCACTTCTAGAGACCTTCAAGAACTGGGGATTCATTTCAAACTCTCCCTGCCTGAAATGTAAAAGAGAGGCAAAAATTCCCAAACCAGGAGTAACCTTGGGTTTACCTTGTGGACAGTCTACAGTGGGTCACTGTCATGACAAAAGATTACCTTTACTACTTTTCCCCACCTCTCGGAAAAAAGATTCACAGATAGCTCTGACTCATCTAAATGCAATGGATCTTAATCTTTGATCCTCCAAGTATTTTGGAGATCAGTTCCCAGAATCCCTAACTATGGATTCTGAATCAAGGCAGCTGGGCTTTTGGGAGATGAAAACCAGCACACCCAGAGGATCAAAGATTGAAAACCACAGGGAATGCCCACAGCAAGGAAAGGCTACTGTCAGGACCCTGGACAGCATTCAGCAGGGGACGCTCACTGGACTGGACTGCTCCCTCTATCATCCCAGAAAGAGACTGTAGGCAAGAAGCACAGATGCCCCAAACCTTCAGACATTCTGCATTGAATGTAAGCTGTAGTCCATAATGGATTCAAATTTATTTTTCGAGCATCATATTCTTGTGTGGCTGATTGACAGAAGAAGCCACATGGTCAAAGGTGCTGCCCCTGAGGATTTTCTCTGAAGTGGCATGAGCAGCTCTTGTTGGACTTGGGGTGCATCTACACTGTAGAATTAATGCAGTTTGATACCACTTCAACTGCAATGGCTCAATCCTATGGAAGCCTGGGATTGGTAGTTTGATGAGACACCAGCACTCTTTGGCAGAGGGGACTAAAGACCTTGTAAAATTACAGCTCCAATGATTCCATAGCATTCAACTATAGAAGTTAAAGTGGTGTCAAACTGTAGTAATTCTATAGTATAGATTCATGTTCAGAGTTTTGCTAGCCTCTGAACTGGGGATGTGACACCTATCTGGAAGTACTCTTTCTGGACTAGAATTTAAATTGTCGGAATTGCCTTGTAAGCAAAATACATGTAACATTCTTACAATGGTACAATATGCATTTCAGGAACTTACAACATGGAGCACATACTTCTTATTCTTAGATACTCAACAAGATTAGTACACAGCAAAAAAGATCACTATGATGGCTGTTGTATTGGATCACACGTTGGATACTTCCCAAGTGTCTAGGACTATGTGATGTATTAGTGAATGATGTGTGCAGATACGAGTAGGGTGGCCTTTAACAGCTGGCAGATGGCAATTTTGTCAGAGCTGATTGTTTTAAAGTGCTGGCCAAGGTCTTTATACACTGCACTCAGTACACCAAGCACCACTGGGACCATCTTTACTGGCTTGTACTAGAGTCTTTGCAGTTCGATCTTTAAATCCTCGTATCGTGTCAGCTTTTCCAGTTGCTTCTCATCAATTCAGCTGTCACCTGGGATTGCAACACCGATGATCCATACTTTGTTTTTTAACACAATCCTCATCATCATCATTTAGGTCCAACAGCTCATAACACTGTGACAGTGCCCACAATGCAACAATGTATAAAAAAGGAATAAAAAAATGAACAGGCAAGGACTTCCAGTTGGTTTCTGTAGTTGCAGAGAGCTGGAGGCTGCTGATAACCTCTCTCCAGAGGACAGATTTCAAGGCCATTCAGGAAAGAAGCCAGACATTAAATGGCAATGAAAACTACCATTAAGAGGTTTTAGGCCATTTGAATTGTTTTACTATGGAAACTGTTTGAGAACGTTTGTCTAAAAGGCGACATTGAACTATCATATGCTGAGGATTAATAATAAACAAGTTGAAGTACACATGACATCTCACACCTGTCTTTGGACAAACTACCACAACTCTGTATAAGACAATTTGTCAAATGGGAGTGTTTTATTGTTGGAAAATGGTTTCCTTTGAAATCCTGCTGTCTCAGCTCTTTTGCTTACACCTGTAATGGTTTAGTGAGCACTAAATTACTTAAGTGCCTGTCAGTTAAATTTCTGTTCTGCTTGATGAAGGGCTCTTGATTTACTATTTAAGGCTTTAATCTTTTAAACGTATATGTTAATCACATAACACTAGGCAGCACGATTTCTGTTCCTGTGCTATAAATGTGATTCCTAATTGGTTCTATCATTAAAAACATGGGAAAAGTTTATTAAATTGCAAAAACTTTGGTTTGCAGGACATCCTGCAGCACATTTCACTATAGTCTTTCAAATAATATCTCATTGAGTCTCAACCAATTAAATGTAGTTTGTGGCAGTCACGAAAATGAAGTTTCTGGAGTATAACAATTACTTTCACAGTAAATACTACACAATTAAGCAGGAATAACATTTTCAAATCAGGAACAGATTTTTTTTTCAATTTTTGCTACATAGTTTTCAAGGCTAGCACTTGAAAACATTATTTCCATGGACTAAAATTCCCAAAATTTCCTCCGTCAGCATAGTCTGGGAGTTGTACTCCTAGAAAGTAACTTTTCCAAACACAAAGTAAAACAAACTTTATTTCAACTGGATTTCCCCCTTCTTTTACAAGCTATTGCAACTCCATGCAGAACGTTATTAGGATGTCGTGAGTACTGTTGTGCAACAGGTAAATATTGCTAGACTCTGTGCTGTATGGGAAGAATAAATATTGAAATGTATGATAGGGCTGTATGAATAAATCATTGAACTCTGACTTGGTTATCAGTATGACTTCCAGGAGAAACTGGTTTATGGGAAGTGAGCCATTCCATCACATCCATTACACTGCACTTTTTCACAGGGGGCAAGACAACTACCTGTGTCACTGTTTATTCTGTACATAATTGGCAATCAGCTTGGAGAAAGTGCATCATTAATTCCTGCATGCTTCCAAATGAATTTATTATTTACTTTGCAAGGAAGTCCGGATCTAGTCCCCTTATCCTGTGCCTCGTATGTTTTCACTGGAGTTGGACTCATCCTTTGCTTATTAATGTTCTCTATTTTATCTTGAACTTCTACCCTTTGGATCTTCTAACCCTTCAACTAGCCCCAGCTTCTGCCAACCTAGCAGTTTGAAAACATGCAAATGTGAATAGATCAATAGGTACCGCTCCGGCAGGAAGGCTAATGCATGGCTAATAATTACATATATTGAAGCTAGTCCTGTTAAGGTGATCAAATTTTCTACTTTAGTAAAAACCAATCCATGTTTACTTTACCGAAAACCAATCCATGTTTTGATCTTGGTCAAGCCAAACACACCTCTCAGCCATGTATGGCTTTGCCTTAGTGAACATCCTAAAAGATTACCAAGACTACATCTATGCAAACTTATGCATTACTAGAAAATGAGCAATATCTTGGGCTAACACTGACTTCAGTGGCACTTATCCAGTGTCTGGAAACATTGCTTTTGTATTGTAACTCCCACATTTGTTTACCTAGCATAGAGTTTCTGGGAATCAGTAACTTTCACATAATAGTTTAAGTAATGGATGTGTTTGGGGGTGGGGCAGAGACCATGATGATGGTAATGATGATGATGATGATGATATAAAAACCAGACAAACTTACTTCCTGACCATAAGAGCTGTTCAACAGTGAAACTCTTTCCTTGGAGTATGGTGGAGGCTCCTTCTTTGGAGGCTTTTAAACAGAGGCTGGATGACCATCTGTCGGGGCCACCCTGTTTGTGCTTTTCCTGCATAGCAGGAGGTTGGACTGGATAGCCTATGTGGTCTCTTCCAACTCTATGCTTCTATGTACATTGATAAGGTCTCCCGAGGCAATTTGCCAGCCTCCGTGGCAAATCAGTGGGGCAGTGGAGCAATACCGGTGCCCCACACCCCACCTTGCTGGCAGTAATACTTCCCCATCACATGTGGAGAAGCCCCGCCATATGGCTTCCCCATCACACTGGCCCCGTGATTCCTTATGGAACAGGGGAGGCTTCCCGTGTTCTGGGCCAAGCTTCCTAGGACACTTGTGCCCCAAGGTGCTTGCATCCCAGTTCATCCACGGAGCTCTGCCAGAAGTAAGCCTATGTTGTGTGATGGGCGGCATGGGGCTCCGTCAATCAGCTGTGCTGCAAGTGTCCTGGGAAGCTTGCAACATGTTGTTTAATGAATGAAAAATATGGTCAAAACCTAATCTTTCAATGTTATCTAGCTGTAAAAAAAAAGTCTTATTTATAAATATCACTTTTATGACCCTTTGGCCTCTGCAGAGTCTTTGGCGTATGAACAAATTGTTGAATTCCACCTCTCTCTATATAGAATCTATACATGATTCTATAACAAAATGGCCTTTTACTCAGAAAGTACTGTGTTCAAATGCGTGTTACTTCCAATGTATCTTTAAGCATTTTTGAGGCATAAAGGTATCCAAGATAGAATCGAATAGGAGGCACTGAGTGATGCGTTGAACAGGTTTGTCGATGTAGTACTTTACTGAAACATCAATAAGATTAATCAGATATCAACAACAAAGCAGTGGAGATCAGCAAATCCAAAAGTCCTTTAAAATCTATTTTTCTGTCTTGAAAGATTAAGCTTTTGAATAAATACTAGTTTCAGACAAGTGACTCAGGTATTACTGGAAGACTCCAGTGAGACTACCAGTTTAATCCTAATTACTTTTCTGAGTACAACAGGATTTATTCCAAAGGCAGTGTGCTTCCTACTGAAATAAAAAATTGCATTCTTGAATGCCTCTGCTCATAGTAAATGAGACATTTCGGAATAAGCTTGAATAATAAATTTGGGCAGTAGAGTAGTGGTTTTTCCCCCATTGCTAAAGAGCCTTTAAACCAAGTGCCCATGGGTTTCCTTTGATAATCTTATTGCCAGTGTGCAAGTGAAAGCCTGATTCACAACTCTGTTACGCAGAAGGGCTTGGATTTTATGTCTGAGATACAAAACCATCTTTGTACTTTTCAAGAACACACATTGCAAAGAAAACGCTCAAGACAGTTGAGTTTAGAGTAAGCAGCAGCAAATCCTTGAGGCCCATAAATCAAAATACACAAGCAACTCAGAAATGGTAAAACAATCCTAGTGGTTTCCTCTTCTGAAATGTCTCCAGTATGGAAGGGAAACCCTATATATAGATAGAATTTCACGTGCTCATTATTTATTTCCTTGTTTGTTTGTCTTATTTATATTCCAACATTTTCCTAATGTGGGACTCAAGGCAGTTCACAAGAATTCAAACAGAGTGCTTTGAATTATGGAGTTTTATCTCGACATAGAATCATAGAATAATGGAGTTGGAAGAGACCTCATGGGCCATCCAGTCCAACCCACTGCCAAGAAGGAGGAAATCGCATTCAAAGTACCCCCGACAGATGGCCATCCAGCCTCTGCTTAAAACCCTCCAAAGAAAGAGCCTCCACCAGTCTGGGGCAGAGAGTTCCACTGCTGAACAGCTCTCACAGTTAAGAAGTTCTTCCTCATGTGCAGGTGGAATCTCCTTTCCTGTAGTTTGAAGACATTGTTCCACATCCTAGTTTCCAGGGCAGCAGAAAACAAGCTTGCTCCCTCCTCCCTATGACTTCCCCTCACATATTTATACATGGCTATCATGTCTCCTCTCAGCCTTCTCTTCTGCAGGCTAAACATGCCCAGCGCTTTAAGCTGCTCCTCATATTGGCTTTTTCTCCAGACCCTTGATCATTTTAGTCGCCCTCCTCTGGACACATTCCAGCTTGTCAATGTCTCCCTTCAGCTGCAGTGCCCAGAATTGGACACAGTATTTAAGGTGCGGTCTGACCAAGGCAGAATAGAGGGGTAGCATGACTTCCCTAGATCTAGACACTATACTCCTATTGATACAGGCCAAAATCCCGTTGGCTTTTTTAGCTGCCGCATCACATTGTTGGCTCATGTTTAACTTGTTGTCCACGAGGACTCCAAGGTCTTTTTCATGCCCCATTTTGTCTCTACCCGGTTGCAAAATGCAGCCTCAAAGATGGAGGACCGACCACACAGCCCAGCTTTGCCAATGCCGGATTGGCACAGCAGAGCATGGGGTGGCACTCTTAGCCCTCCCTCTGCTCCCTCATTTCTGCAGGAAAAAGCAGACAAGCATGCCTTACAGTTCCTGCAGGGTCTGTACTTCCTCATTCTGGTGTCATTAAGAAGTGACAGACCTATGGAGAAA
This sequence comes from Anolis carolinensis, assembly GCF_035594765.1. Lineage (NCBI taxonomy): Eukaryota > Metazoa > Chordata > Lepidosauria > Squamata > Anolidae > Anolis > Anolis carolinensis. Next base: position 251,144,383 of record NC_085842.1, on the reverse strand, counting down.
TAAGTCCCCTCAACTCCTCCAAAGGTGAACTATTTCCTCACACCAATCTCAGTTATGAAATTCCTTCCCAATGGAAGTCAAGGTGACTCCATCTTGCTGAGTTTACAGTGGGCACTTGGCAATTAAAACAGTATTTTTCCTTTTAACATTTGGGTTTTAAACCTGCTTTTGGATTTTTATTTCATCTGTTTTTAAAGATATTGGTTTTCATGATAGGTGACCTGCCCAAGGAATTAGATAGGGTGTGTGTGTCCCTCCTGATTCTGCAGAACCTCTCAGGCCCCATCTATATTCACCATATAATCCATTTTTAATGCAGGTTGTATGCCTCCAAGGATCTTTTCACATTGCGTCTCCTTGAGCCCATTTCACGGGCAATTGCCGGTGAAATGGCAGGTGTGCAAGGTGCCTCACAGTGCCCTGTGCAAGGAGTAAATAGGACTGTCCCTGTCCCCATCAGATGGGAAAAATAGGTTAAAATGTGTGCAATTCCATTGGAGCTACCCGAAAAACACTTACCCGAGCTTTTTATCTGTGATTTCCTCTCATCATATATACAGTACCTGTGTTATATGCCAATTTTGTTGTATGCCAATAAAGGCTGTGTGTGGTAAATCATTACCACCCTATGGCAACCTTGTGACTAGGTTTTCTGGGGTTCAGAGTGTAAAGATGTCATGATCATTGTGTTTTATTCATGATTGCTATGTTTAGGTTGACTGTTTAAGGTTATATATTTCAGCTATTCTTATACAGAAGTTGGGAGCCTCTAAGGCATGGCCAGGAAAAGGGGCGTGGCTTCACCTTGCTGGTGGAAGCCTTAGAATTCAAATTTAGCAGTTGGAATTGGGCAGTTGGAGTTTGACGGTTGACCAGAGCAGTTGGTTCTGTTCAGTGGAAAAGGAGTGAGATCGAGAGAAGGGATTGTGGGAGGAAGTTGAGCAGCTAGAGAGTTTTAGCGGAGAAGGGCTAAAATTAAAGTTGCTGAGCCTTTAGTAGGGATAACTAAAGAGCTGAGGCTACATCCCTAAGTCAAGGAGGACTAGGGTTAACCAGTTAAACTCCCCAGTTCAAGTTTGATCGGGTACAGATCAACTAAGTTCAAGAAGGACAGTATTCCTAACTGAAAGAAACAAGTCATATAAAGCTGATACCATACTAAGCTCAGAGAAACTATTGAGAAATCTTGCAACACTTACTGTACAGAAGTAACATCGTTCAACTCAAGATATAACATTCTTGCGACCATCAAGCTTTGTGCTATAAATAAACAAGTTACTGTTTCTTCAATTGTTGCTTATTATTTGAGCAAAGCATCTTTCAAAGGTGGTGGCAGCGACAACATTGAAAAGTGGGATACATAGAGGTAGAAGTTGAATCCTTCGCAATTTGGTGGCAGCGGTGGGATCCAAAAAGATTCCATCCCTGTCATCATACTTCTTTACAAGAGTATATGACTTGCCTAACTAAGGTCCATAGCTGAGCTGAGAATCAAACCTTGATCTCCATATTTGTAGTCTAATGCAAGGCTTCTTAAACCTTTTCAAATCGTGACTCCTTTCAGCCTTGAGACATTTTTACATGATCCCAGGTATATAGGTATATATAAAATAGTTATAAAAATCAAAAGTTAATGATAATAGATGTGCATGTGCAATGCTTACTCAACAAACTGTGGTTTTTTGCGGAGTACAGTTGCGGAGTGCATAGTTCACTATAAACTCTCCATGTTGTTGGTAACAGACTTGTGTAAATGGGTGGCATTCAAAATCTTTTACTGTTGCCAAATTTTGTGACCCCAACAGTGAGCTAAGTGGCCCCCATTTGGGTTCAGGATCCTCGGCTTAAGAAGCAGTGGTCTAAACCACATCACCACCTTGACTTGTATCTAGACTACATAAAAGATGGTGCATCTTATACAAATGGGCCTGAATTTTAAGATCTTCAGAGTCCTACCACTATCACGGGCACATTGTGGCCTCATCTATACTGCCATTATAATGCAGATTAAACTGGATTATATAGCAGTGTAGACTCATATAATCCAGTTCAATGCAGTTCAGTCTGAATTATATGAGTCTACACTAACCATATAATGCAGTTCATATTGCTGTACTTTGATTTTTGATCTCTTCAGTGATGCTTTCCCTGTTTTTAACTGTGTGCATTTTAAATAGGATTTTAATTGTGTTTTTAACCTTTGTAAAAATATGATTTTTGTTCTTTTTTTATATCATTGGAAGTTGCTTTGGATCTTATGCCAAAATAAAAATGAGGTGTAAAATAAATAAATATTACAATGGGAGCATTATTGTTGAAAAAGCAGTTAACAAACACTTTTCCATAAAGTTACGGGTCTTTGCCACTGTGGGCAGAGTAGGCATGCATTTTTCCTCTATATCAACTGAATTGAAGATTTTATTTGAGATGGTTGATGACATCAGGCTGTGGAGATAATAGAATTCTACATTCATTTCCATGGCTATATTTTTCTTCATAATAAGCCTGTGAAAATATCCCATCTTTTCATTCATTGAAAAGGGGAAAGTGCTTACTGTCTACCATCTCATCGAAACAAGCTTGTTTACAAGTCCTTACAATTGTATTTTCCATTCATGCTGTTTAACACAATCATTGTGGCTCCTCGGTGCCACTTTCCTCATATCCCTTTAGCAAGAATTGAAGACATAATTAGATCAATGAATAACAGTGCACTGTGCTTGCATTTGGCATTTTGTAAATTGCGATATTCTGATTGATTCAAGAACGCAGACCCTTAATGCAAAGCAATCTTTCATATTCATTAAAAATGGGGAAACTCACATTTAGATTTCTTCGTTTCTTTGTTATAGGATCTCGTATATTATCCTACCTAATACAGAGTCATCTATAATTCATCATGCAGTCACCATAACCATAAAGTTCGAACATTTGTAGTTCCAGTGAGTAATTAGCTAGTATAAACTAACCATAGTAAATCACAATTGAGGGAGGCAATCTTCCTTTCTACTCTCAAGGTTCATCCTGCTTATTAACAAATGAGCCAAAAATCTTGGGAGTATGCTCCTGATATCTAAACTCAGGAGTATTTTGCTAGCATGGTGTTTGGGATGGGTTTACATATTGTTCATGAATTTTAGGATTTTAGGATTTTTTAAAAGTTAGCATGCAATTACTAAAAATCTAAATTACACTAAATTCATGCCATTTTCAGAGGTTGTGGGGAGACAACAACTCCCAGAATCTTCATAATGTTCAATTGGAACAAAACATGTAATGCATCCATGTTCAATAAACTGTAACCATAGATGAGAGCCAGCATGGTACAATTATTTGACTGCTTCCTGTAGAAGACTGAAGTTCGAATCCCCATTCAGCCATGGAATTTCACTAGGGCTGTCTGCATTGTAGAATCAACGTGGAAATTATAGCTTTACAAGGTCTCTAGCCTTCTCTGCCCAAAAGGGCTAGTATCTAACTAAACCACAAATCCTAGGATTCCATCACATTGAGCCATGGAAGTTAAAGTGGTGCCAAACTGCATTAATCCTGCAGTGTAGATGCACCCTTGGCAACCATGGGCAACTTGTAGTGATGCAACCTAAGAGCCAAACAATGGTCAATCTCTCCTGAGCAGACTTTGCAAAGAAAATTGGATCATCAAAGATCAGAGTCAATGAGAAGGCACACAACAGAGAGACCAACAACCATGAATAGGATGTGGGGAACCAAACACAGAAACGGTAAAAGGATAGTGTAAATTGTTGAAGTGAACATAAACATGTTCAGCTAAATGCGTCAATCATTGCTGACAAACCTGGGAGAGTTCATCTGTAACTCCAGATGAAGTTACAATTTCTTTTCTCAACAGTCGCTTAGGGTTAGAGCCATGGATTGAGATCAGCATGTGTTTTCTCCTAGGCCAGAACAGTTTCAGTGCTCACACAAAAAGATATCAAAGGTCTCACAGTGCAAGCATAAGAGCAGCATAGGCACAGTCAACCCCAGCTAAACACTTCTCATACATGCCACAGTCAGAAGATGAGCCACCATTTGGCACACACCTCCAGCCAGAGATTTTTCAAGGGAGATTTTATCATTGGCTGGGTCTTATATAAGCAGATTATATCAGGAATGGGTAGGATGTGATCCTTAAAGTGGTGCTGGATTACAGCTCCCATCATTCTTAGCCAGCTCAACCAGTGGTAAAATATACAACAGTGGGAGTTGTAGTTGAACAATAGTTGAAGATGCATATGTTTCCTACTACCATTTCCATTTTGTTCCCTTCCAGTGTGCAATGAGGCCGCAACCTAATGGCAATAGTATAGAAGGGGGGCAGGATATATGTCATTTTGCTAAAAAAATAAAAATGAAGCATTAGGTTCATACTTACACCTCCACTCTAAATGTATAACAGATGTTTAGGTATCTTTTTCCTATTCAGCAACCTCACATTCATCACAACACAAAAAAAAATCTATCATACCAATCTCTGGAAAGCTCTGATTATCCAAGGGGGTTAGTAGAAACTCTCCATTACTCAGTGTAATTTTATTTAAAACAGAGGTGCTGGACAATCCCTTCACACTGCCCAAAGAACAGCTTAGTGTGAGAAATGTTCCCTCTGGCTGTTGGAAGTATTATATTGAGGATTTTGTGTTGACTTAAAAAAAAAAAAAGCTGATGCTTTCAGTGTGAGGCGAGGCAGGGATACTGAGCTATTAGAAACATTTTCAATGACTCTTTGTAATGTTTGTAATTTTTATGCATTTGATATATGGCTGGGGATCCATTGCTCTGCTTCACATTTCACTGAAATGAAACACAAAATATTAGTGAAAGTTATTGGGATATTTTTCTGTTTCCGTGATATCTATGTCATTTATATCTGAAACAAGCATGAGAAATCCTTCTAAATAACTATGTACTTCACATAGAAATTCATGAACTGCTTCTTCATTTTAAAAGGTGAGGCATAGTCTCATAGTCAATATCACAATAGGACTACGTATATTTCTCTCACCATTTCAACTGGAAATCTTCACAGATATGCAGAAAGAAGAGTTAGCATAATTGTGGTAGCCATGCATCATGACGTCTTTACTTCTTGCTTGTCAGCAACACAACTTTTAAAAACTAATCAGACCCCTTCCACTTTCAAATAAAGATTTTCTCCCTGATTTATTGGCTGCTCTTTCTGATCCTACTTTTATTAAAATGGATTTCTATCGTTATGCCCTTTTACTTTAGACAGCATATTAAGTAGGACTAATATACAGGGTGACAAAGGGGTCCTATATATACTGTATATGATTCTATGGTATTGGACGCCATTTACAAGATTTGATTTTTGACATGTAATGTAAATTTCCTACATAGATTGTATATTGGTGTTATGGTATTGTAAATTAAATGCAAAAAATAAAGGAGTTGTTAAATATTGAAACCCCTTCATGAATTTTACTGTTACTATTAGGACTAATCTACATCTACACAAATTTGGGGCTAGTCCAGAAAAAAAAATGTTTAGGACTAACCACAGATGCCACAGACCACATCTATACTGCCACATAATGCAATGTAGACTCATGTAATGTAACTCAATGTAGTTAAACTGCATTATAGAGTGGTGTAGATGGGGACCCAGAGGGCACTCAGTATGACCCATGGCAGCATTGGGGCAGAGTCCAAAAGATCCAGTGGGGCTGAAATCAGTTCAAACCCATAGAATTATCACCCTTCTCTGGCCTGTTGCTTTTGTCATTGCAGGCATTGCTGGGTACCTTTGCTGACAACAAAGGTAGGAGGAGGGGGCAATCCGATGATTACACAGCGCTGAGCCATGGCAGTTAAAATGCTGCCAAACTGCATTAATTCTACAGTGTAGATGCAACCACTGTTTGAGACATTGTCAAAGAATACAGTGTGGCGCACATACATACACATGTATCTGTGGAGGATTCCTTCCCGGACTTTGGATATGTGAAACCACCGATAATAGTGAAGTCTATTGAAATGAAGGTCTTCTGGCACAAGAATACCACAGGATTGCTGTGGAGTACCTAGAAAATGCCTGTAGATTACATATTTTGTTGGAAGTTTATAAATGAAACAGTGGGAAACAGTCCCCAGAATATGGGGGGGGGGGGTCATATTGTACAAGCGATATAACCTTATCATAGATAGCCTGATGACCCTTGAACTTAAAAGGTGTTGATGTTTGGAAGATTGAGGGCGGTTCTACACAGACATTATAATCTAGATTGGAAGTGGATTAAAACAAACCAGTTCCACTGCGCAATGACTACACAAACATCCCAGGAACTGATTTGAGGCAGGGACAATGGCCACACTATCCAGTGATTGTGGATTGGAGTCAAACCCAGGAATCACAGTATTTGTGGCAAGACAGCCACCCAAGAATGCAGGTGTGTGTTTGTTTCTTAACCAGCCCATTGTGATGTACCATGTCTGTTCGGGGTCACACTAGTTTTGAGCCCTACATGGGATAAACTATGGTCAGCTGTGGTGCATTAATTGGCTTATTCCAGACTTTCTGGTTAGTTTTTAGAATATACAGTTTTTTGCTTGATGTGTGCTGCAGTACATATTGCGGGAGTGCATTTTATGGACACCCTGTTCTTGAGCTGGCATCGAACTTCATTATAGTGTCTGTGTAAAATCGCCTAAATTAACAGAAAGAACAAGAAATATCTTCAAGCAAAATGTTATTTTTTATTATTTTCTCACTTATTTGCTAATTTTCTAAAGTAGCTTACTAACATTTTCATTGTTCTTGTTGTTTTGAGAATGATTTGTGACTTTTGACCTTTTAAAATACAAAATATGGCCTGAAATAGCTCCAATAATTTCCAAATACAGTAGAGTCTCACTTATCCAACCCTCGCTTATCCAACGTTCTGGATTATCCAACGCATTTTTGTAGTCAATGTTTTCAATATATCATGATATTTTGGTGCTAAATTCGTAAATACAGTAATTACTACATAGCATTACTGTGTATTGAACTACTTTTTCTGTCAAATTTGTTGTATAACATGATGCTTTGGTGCTTAATTTGTCAAATCATAGCCTAATTTGATGTTTAATAGGCTTTCCCTTAATCTCTCCTTATTATCCAACATATTTGCTTATCCAACGTTCTGCTGGCCCGTTTACGTTGGATAAGTGAGACTCTACTGTAACAATGTTTTGGGAATAAGGTAAAAGTAAAGGTCCCAACATTAAGTCTAGTCGTGTCCGACTCTGGAGGTTGGTGCTCATCTCCATTTCAAAGCCCAAGAGCCAGCATTGTCCATAGACACTTCCAAGTCTATGTGGCTGGCATGACTGCATGGACCGCCATTACCTTCCTGTTGAAACGGTACCTATTAATATACTCCAATCTGCATGCTTTTGAACTGCTAAGTTGGCAGACGCTGGGGCTAACAGCAGGAGCTCACCGCGCTCCCCGGATTCGAACCACCGACCTTTCGGTCAGCAAGTTCAGCAGCTCAGCTATTTAATCCACTGCACCACTGGGGGCTCCAGTGTTTTGGGAATGACAAGTAAATATAATTCATTATAACCCCTTTATTGGTGATTACATTATTATTTTCCAAAAATAATACATCCTTGGTTATCCCTCAAAGTCTAGAGTTACACATAACGTTATTATTTGTAATGCACTGCTTCCAAGTTCTGTTGCTAAGGACATCTACCCAAAATAAAACATAATGCCTGCAAATGATACTAGCATGGGCAAAGGAAGAAACAGATCACCCACATACTCACACATACGCACATACACACATATGCCTCGCTTGTTCTTGCAAAATAAAATATCTGTTTTCCTGAACAGACACTGGGCACACTCTCAAATCTTCAATGGAGTCATCAAGGTTTTTTTAATTTTTATATTTTTGCCAACATCACCGTCTTTGAAGCAGTACATGAATGTGGTGAGTAGAATCCAAAGAGGCACTATGCCACTAGAGTTCTGATCCTAGAAATTCAAGAGGCTTATCCCAAGTATTAGATTACCAGATGCTCTGATTTGTGCTAATCCATGCGCTTTTACAGCTGCATTCCATGGCGTTATACAGCTGTGAATCCATAAGGTGTCTCTTAAAGTGATGACTGACTTGGGAGAATAACCCTCCCTGTATCAGCACCGCAGGATGGAAACTCTCCCGAAAACCACTGCTGCAAAATAGTGCTCTTCCGACGGGTTAATCATTGTATGCTCTCTGCAAGGGAGAGGACAATATTTCTTCTTGCGGTGAAAATACAAGTTTACTTTAACTATCTTAGCATGAAGCCATGCTCACACATCAGAGTACGAAGACAAAAGAAAAATGTCCCCCCTCCCTTGCCCCCGAATAACTTAATGGGACTTTCCTTTGACCATATGAACCCAAACTCCAACAAGAACACGGATTCTATGTTAATAACATTAACATTATTTATGATATAAGCAAAAACAGACGGTTCCCAAAACCAGTCCTGTGTACAGTACTTTATTTAGTTATATATCATTAGTACAGACAGCCATTTATACCAGACCCAAAATAATAGTGTTGTGATTCCCAGAATTTTCCATCCTTTGCCTGGGAAGTGTATCTGGTAACGATCGCAACTGCTGTTCTAATATCTGGTTTGCAGAACCTGCCCAGTATAAATGAAAAATACATCAAACCCATGTTTCCATTAGTTTCCAGCTGTTTTGGAAAATGTTGATTATGTAGCAAAGATTTCCACTTCATGTTATAAGAAAGATCTTCTAGGAGAATTAGTATGCTCCTCTATGCAACCTGGCACAAGCTGATAAAACATTGGAAAATATTTCAGAACAGGAGAGAGCAGAAGGTTGATCTGTTGGTAGATCTCCAGGAGGTTTGCAGCAAGTGTTTCCAACTCACAGTCTTTTAAAAATAGAAACAACAAAAGGCATCTTATTCAGTCCAAAACTAGTCAAGAAAGCTTGAGGTGGGAGGGACATCTATTCTTCAGGATAGTGAACAGGTTTGCATTTGAGTTCAAGTTCTGAAAACACATTATTACGGTGAGTATATGCTCAGTGAGATCTTGCTCCACAAACTCATGTCTTTACCTGCTTGAGCCACTTCCATCAACTCACACCATCAGTGGGTGCATCTTCACTGTAAAATTAATGCAATTTGACATCACTTTAACTGCCATGGCTCACTGCTGTAGAATCATAGGAGTTGCAGTTTGGTGAGACACCAGCACCCTTGGGAAGAAAAATCTAAAGATTTTGCAAAATGACAACTCCCATGATTCTATAGTATTGAGGCATAACAGTTGAAGTGGTGTCAAATTAATTTGGTGCAATTAATTCAGTTTAATTGCACCAAAGGTCTTGAAAGGTTGGCATTTTCTCCCACTGATCACTGGATTTTTTTTAGATGAGGACTTCTGTTTGGTATCTCTCTGTTCACTGGAGATCTCCAAAGGAGTATCCTGCTCAAACTACCATGATTACTTAGGGTTGAGCTAAGGCAGTTAAAGTGGTAATTCTACAATATAGATGCACCCCCGTACATCTGTTCCAGAGCCTACTTTGGAAGTGATCATTCCCAGAATCCCACAGGCCAATGATCATCTTGGTTGTAGGCTTCTTGGATATGCAGTCATGAAAGTAGCTTCTCCAAGGTCTGACTGGTCTACACCTTTGCTGATTTCCACAGGCACATGATTTCTCTTAGCAGCACATTTTTCCATTTCTGGCTCTCAACTCTCCTTCCTTCCCTTCATTATTTCTGCCTGTCACAAATCATAAAGTGGAGTGAATGGCTGTCCGTCTATATTTGCCTGTGTAATTCTGTAAACAGTTGTGCCCACTAAAGTTAATGTTAGTGTAATAGAACAACCACTAGTCATTGTATCTTGTAAACCAAAGTGCAAAGAACATGCTGGAAGAGGGAACTATCAAAAAGAACTTCAGCATCATTTTCTCTGTGTTTATATTATCCTAATGGGAATGTCGCTGAGACAAGTTCATGGGCAGGCTGGCGAAATAATTTGTAACAAATGAAGGTATCACACTCTGTGAAATTAATTTCAGACCACTTCTCTTGAGCTGTTTGGCACGTATTTTTAGTGGAGCCACACCTGAAAGCACATCCCTTTGATCGCCAGCTTCTTTTAATTGAGTTCTATAATGCTGCTTCATTGTTTTGAAGAGAGAAGGAGTCATTTGTAATTTGTTTAGACAACCCAAAGAAATGCAGTGTCCTGAGGTAGCAAAAGATTGAGAAATTTAGAAAATGATTCACTGGTAAAGCAAATGGTACAACTTGTCCCAACATTGTCAGATCATGTAAAAAATATACTGAGGACACAGTCCTACAGGAATGTTCCCTATGCAACTCTCTTTAGAATGAACACAATAATAGATCTGGTAAGTATCCATTGAAAGAGAAAGTAATTACACAGTCTTTGCTGTACATATTGCAAATGGCCTTCTGTATCTTGACCTGATCAGTATTCTCTTGCTTTGGTTGAAATGGGCTATTCGTGGAATAGCCTGGAATCCCACCTTCAGTTTAAGCTTTTAAAAGATTATAGACACCATCATCTGAAACTTCACCATTGGCTTACTAATGGCCATTAAAATAAACTCCATGTTATAAAAGTTTCCCTATTTTGGAATAATTTTTTTATTAAATGGTAAGGCATAACAAGAAGCAAAAGGAACACAACCCTTTCTCAGCAGCAAATAATTCTATTTACAACAAAAACTGAATGATAGATGTAAACTTAATTCTTGTTCAGACCTCCCCATATAAAATATAAAATTATAGCAATAGAGTACATCGTAAGGTAGAACAGTCCAAACTATGAAAAATCATCCTTTTTGTTCAAACTACACATATTTTGCCCTTCTGTCCATACTAAATTACAGATTCTCTGATTCTGTAGGATGCAACCATGGCTGTAAATGTGGGATGGAAATACTTGGCCTTCCACATGTGTGTGTTTAACTTTTGCAGATTTGATTATTCACAAATTTGATTACTATGTTCTCCCCAGAAATCTCTAGGTCTTCCAGGGTGACTCAATGATCAATTTCTACTAGAGGACCTAGAGACCTCTCTGGTTTTTAAAAAAGTTATTTCTCCCATTTTCACAGTCTTGCACCCAGGTGGAGGGCCTCCTGTAGTGTGAATGAGATATAAGGAACAAATGAAACATAAAAATAACAATTTCCTATGATTAACCTATTTCCCCTTCCCCAACAATCTTTCTTCAGAGATATATGTTTTGCCAATTATCGTTGAAAATTAACATTGCGTTGACGTTCCAATTACAGGCTGCAATTTTTTCATGTCAGCAGCGACTTGAGAAACTGCAAGTTGCTTCTGGTGTGAGAGAATTGGCTGTCTGCAAGGACGTTGCCCAGGGGACACCCGAATGTTTGATGTTTTACCATCCTTATGGGAGGCTTCTCTCATGTCCCCATATGGGGAGCTGGAGCTGACAGAGGGCGCTCGTCCACTCTCCCCAGATTCGAACCTCCAACCTATCGGTCGGCATTCCTGCCAGCACAAGGATTTAATCCATTGTGCCTCCAGGAGCTCCAGTGCAATACCCTGTTTTCCCCAAAATAAGTCAGGGTCTTATATTATTTTTTGCTCCAAAAGATGCGTTAGGGCTTGTTTTCAGGGGCAGTCTTATTTTTCCAAATTGACTTTTTAAATGAACTATATCTAGGGCTTGTTTTTGAAATAGGGCTTATATTTTGAGCATCCTCAGAAATGCTCAAAATCATGATAGGTCTTATATTCAGGGTAGGGGAAAACAGGGTGCTAACTAGCCAAATGCAGGCCAAGCTTCTTTGACTCCTTGTTTTGTGGGAAAGGCTAGGTATAGATAAAAAAACAAGAGAAGAGGGAGAAGAATGGTAGGCACGATGATGATGATGATGATGATGATGATGATGATGATGATGATGAGAAGGAGGAAGAGGAGGGAGTAAATCATATGCTATAACAAATGTTGACAGATATCTCACTGTTTGTGGAATCATCTCTACAAAAAGAAGTTAAGAATATTGCTTAATATGACCATGCCATTGTAAATACCTATAAAGGACATGTGTCAAACTCAAGGCCCGCAGGTCAAATCTGACCCACTATGTCATTTTATGTGGCCCTGTGGATGCTGGACCACAACTCTGATATCCCTCCTCATCATTAGACATCATGACTGGAGCTGATGGGAATTGTGTTACAGTAACATCTGGAAAGATGCAGTTTGTTCTGTTTAGTCAGGATAGTGGAATCTGGAGTATCAGCTACTGCTTGAAGAAACCTGTAGCCCTATCCATGTTAGGGCTACAAGGCCTGTGGATATGATGTCTGACTTTTAAATTGCCTGTAATATTTCCCCAACCTCTGAGCCATAAGTGCTGTTGGGTTGAAATTTCCGTAACCCCATGGCAGATAATTAAAAGTGATGAGAGTTATCATTCAATAAAATGAGGAGACCCAAATTGAGTAAAAAGAGCACTGTCCTCTATATAAAATATATATAGTTGGCCCTTTGTCTCTACGGGTCCTCTGACCATGGATTCAACATCTCTTTGAATGCAATTATAAGGCCAATGTGGCCCTCAATGAAAATGAGTTTGACTCCCCTGTTGTAGAGGATTTAGCAGGTGAATTTTAAGTAAGATTTAGACAAATGAACACAAAAATCCAGATACTCAATAATCACAGAAACCTTGTCTTCAATTGTAGGTTCTGAAGAGCAGACAGAAGGGTACCACTTCCCTCCTCTTCAAGAGCTTCTTTGTAGAAGAGACAGCCATCTTTCCTTCCAATAGTTGTAGTTCCTGAGTGTATTGTCAGCAGTTGTTGACAGGAGGATTTTAAAGTCAAGAGGCATAGCAGGCTTGATGCTTTGCAACTAAGTAGCCTTGACACTTTTCAACTAAGTATTTCATTTGGGAATGGAGGGGGGTGCAACAAAACAAGAACCTGTTTACGGCAGAAAACTCAAGTGACTGCTTAGTGTGCCAGGCTTGTGAAGCAGCAGCCATGGGCTATTTGCTCAGCTCTCCACTTAGGACCTGAGAAGTACAAATAACTCACCTGGCATTAATAAATATGGATTTGCCGATCCTAGTATACACATTTATCATTTGATATGACAAGGATAAATGGTGCATAAAAATTGTGCATGCAAGTTGTGAAATAGTCTGCAAATGTAATAAATAAATGGAACACACAGGACAGGGGGTCAAGACACTCCTCCATAGCACCCTTTGAGATTTCTCTAATCTCTTTCCCTTTGCACTCCGCACCCCTTCCTGGATCCTAGAAAATTTGGCTGGCTTCTCCATTTTGTACCAGCACAGAACACACAAGTGATCTCACCTTGCTTTGTAGTTCCAGTCATGCTGCTGGCAGGCACTCCATGATTACATAGTCAGTTCACATCTGCCTTTTCAGCCTTCTGTGTGGGTGTTTTTTTTCCACCCTCCAAATGGCTTTGTTGCAAAGAGTATTAGATCACACGTAATCCACTACAAATGCAAACATGGTCTTAATTGTAAATGTGTTCATTTTAAAAGCATCTGTTTAGTAAAGGGGACTCATTCTGGCAGGCTTAGACATGCAACTTACAAATACATAGGGGAGCTTTCCACCTGTGTTGAATACAATTCCTATTGTGCTCTGAAGTTTATTCAGAAAACTTCTGTGCAGATATGAACTCTCTTTCTGACACATTTCAGCTGCAGCCATGAAGTATATCCACATTGCACAATTATAGTAGATTGATGTCACATTCATTGAGATGGCTCCATTTTATTCTTGGCAAATTCAGGGGCACTAAGTGTAGTTTGAGGACATGGTGGATTTCTTTTTCTTTTTTTTCAGGCTGTTCATCAATAGCAGATATGGGGACCAACAGTGATAATTATGAGCTGGCCACCTGATTGGCTAAGCCCCTCTGGATGAGGGTGGTGGCTTTGGGCTGAATGGGACTGGGCATCTCTAAAAATAGGACTCTTCTCTCTCCCTTCACTCTTTCCCTCTCTTCCTGACTTCTTAACCTATTGGTCAAACGTATAGCATTCTCAGTGACAAGGAATCTAGGTGGCTTGGTGGAAAGAGCAGTGAGGTAGCTGGTTGGTTGAGCAATTTGGAAATAAAAGAGGAGTGGGCCATCAGGACCTGCAGCATTCTGGAGACTGGTATAATCTAGAAACAGATTTTTTTTTCTTTTCCTCTATCAACACTGTTGTAGCTCAACCTAAGATTGGCCCCATTCAGCGTATGATTGTCCCTGCACCTGCCTTGCCAGAGGACTCTGGGTTTGGGTCAGAGATGCAGCCAGAGACTGAGATGCAGCCAGAGTTTGTCCCAATGGATTCTGGGACCAGAGACAGAATGGTTGCAAGCAGGGAGTTTGAATCACATTCCTCACAGCTGTCAAGGTCAGATCTCCAGGTGCCAGATGGACATTCTAGTTTGGATGTGGGAGCTGATAAAGTGGAGAGGGATAATGAGCTTGACAGGAGGAGGGCGATAACTCAGCAACAGAAAGAAAAGGAGTATGTCTGAAGAAGCAGACGTTTGCTTTTGAAGAGAACTAACGAACAATCTTCTCATGGCCAAGGACCTTGAATTTCTCTTTAAAAGGGTTGTTTTCTCTGACACAGCCAGAGGTGGTAACATTGCTAATCCAAGGGAGAAAGATTTTTGTCCCTTGTTCCTGTGCAGCCTTGTATCTTGTTTCAAATTTCAGCCTCACTTCTGCCTGTGAATCCAGTTGAATGTTCCAGTGACTTTGCCGTTTGGATTTCTCTTCTAGTCAAGACTGTGGCCTTGTGTTCCAGCATTGTCTTGGTACCTTGGACTACCTTGGAGTTTAATCCTACATTTGAGCCTTGTTTCCTGTGTTTCCAGTTTGTCTCATGCCTTAGAATTAATCCTTGATATCTGGTTTTAGATTATTCTTGATACCTTTCTTGGGACTTACTTTGAAATCCAGTTTGGACTATTTTCTTTAAGTGACTTTTATTGATTCTTGCTTCAAGATTTTCAGGTACGTTGTTCTTGTGAACTCAAACCTATTTTATTGACTTTGAACTCTGATTTTGCTGTTGCTTGCATATAATATTCAATAAACAGCTTGCTTGCTATATTCTGAGGCTTCAGTGTGGTTTTGAGGTGCCTACACAGCCAGAAGCGCCCCTAGGTAATTTCACCTTGTAGGCGAACCTAGTGGCCGCGCCCCCCCCCCCCGAAGGCGCCACACATACCGCCGACGGCCCCAGCAGGGGGAACCATCGGCTCCCGCCCCATCGGCCATTTTGGCCGACGGGACTCATGAGCATGCGCAGAGCTTTGCTCGCTCTCGCGGCACGGGTAAGGTACCCAAGCCGCCCGTCCGCACGAGCGATGGAAGCCCTGCGCACAGGAGTCCGGCTCCTGTGCGCAGAGCTTCCATCGCTTGCGCGGATGGGCGGCTTGGGTGCCTTACCTGTGCCACGAGAGCAAGGGACCCTCTGCGCATGCGCGTAAGGGTCCCATCGCCCAAAATAGGTGAGCGGAAGGGTCCCATCAGACATTTTGGGTGATGGGACCCTTTCACGCATGCGCAGAAATTCTGCCACAGAAAAACAAAAGAGAGGTGGTGGTGGGCGACGGTGGGGCCGCGGCGGCACCACATTTTCAGGGGGGCGCCTTGAGTGCACTCCCTGTTAGTGTGCGCCAACAGCGGCCGCCTACTTAGCCTTGCCGTTGGACCGCCTCTGTACGCAGCCTAGGGGTGCAACAAACACGCTACTTGATATTTCAGTGGATGATTTTTCAGGAGTCTGACTTCTTTTTCTGGCTTGCCTGGTGACAGTTTTCAGCCCCTCATGGGCCAGCTAAACATCTTTACACAGAATTTCAAACTTTTGTATATCCTTTAAAATGTATTAACTTTCTAGCAGATACCAAAAACAATAGTTACTACAGAGGCAAAATCAAGACAGCTAGTGTTATAATGGGGCAATGTGACCGTTTCCCCTGCTGGCCACCAGATTTGCCTGTTGCCCCATGGATGCCTCCAGTCGTCCCCCCCACCCCAGCTTGAGTTACTTAAAATGATGAGGTCTGTCGTTCCACTTTCTTAGCAGCTTTTAAAATGTCCCAATTTCTTGTTCTCTCCCTCCACTTTCCTCCTTTGTCCTCAGCTTACTTCAATTGCTGCAAACATAATTCAAAGTGCAAAAGTAGTTTGCCCTCAGTGAACACAGGAAGAATGGAGAGGGCAGCATTTTGTTCTTAGGCAAAAGCAAACTGCTGGAATCCTCCTAACTTGTGTTTTGTTTTGTTTTTTTCAAGATTGCCCTCTTGACCATACTCTGTTGTTGCTTTATCACACATATCCCGGTTTACATCTGTGAAAAGTTGGAAGATATAAAGTATAAGTTCATGTTCCCAGTGCCTCCTGATGTTCTTAACGCTTCCAGTCCTCCGGATGTTACAATTCATTGGAATTCCTGGCTGTATTCCTGAATTCAGATCACACATTTTAAACACTGTTAAACAGAACTGAAACTATGTTTTGTCATTCTCTCTGTGTTATCCAAACTCTATGCAAGATGACAGACCCAAATTTTCGATTCCCCATCTGGTGTATTTTAGCAGACAATGATAAATGCATCATATGGGATTGAAGAGGATTAGATCTCTTGGGCAGTGATTTATTCCTGGTTGTGTGTATTGTCAATTACTCATAGGCACTGCAAATGCTCAAACTTTATGTTTATGGTAACTGCATAGTAAATAATAGATGAATGTGTAATATATGAGAATCTATCCATCTGAAGCACAGATACCAAGCACCAGAGTACAAGTCTCCACTTTAATGTGTACCAAAGATTTTTTTTCTGCACATTAAAATGATTTCCCTTTAAAAGTAAATCAGAACATTGACATTTCTAAAACAGCAAATGGGGCAGTTATTTATTGACCAAATTTCATCTTCAAAAGAAAAGTGCACTCTAACCTTTTGACACAAAGCGAACAGTTTTATGACAGCTTGGGTAAATATCAGAAACTGAATATTGGCAGAAATATATTACTGGAGATAACAAGCAAGCAAGTAATTTGCTGAGGCAATACATCTCAGCTACACATGAAGAAAATGTAACATTTGCCACAAAGTACTGAGGGCAAGCATTTGACTTAAGATTTTTATGTTGGATTAGGTCCATCTCCTGGACTTAATCCAACCCACTGAGATTTTGGATCTAGTTTGCTGACTGACCTCCTCTCAAGATCTGAGCTCCCCCCCCCCTCCACCCCAGAAGACCTGAGCTCCTGAGGAAGCCACAATATTATCTCTGATCAGTGATCAGTGATCAGTGATCAGTGATCAGCAATAGCAGGGATACATTTTCCTGCTATCAATAGAAGCTTCCAATGGGTGGAATTGAGATCATGTCCCCAAGAGAAGCAAGGAAAAGAAAGGCTCCACCCATCACCCTTCCAACAATGTTGGAGCATAGCCACACCAACTGATATCTTCTGGCCTTTTGTTGACATTTTGTCTTGTGCTTTTCCCGTTGACTCAGAGAATCCTTGGATGAAAGCAAAAGTATGCCCATTCTTCCTCAAAGGATGGTGCACTAACCCCAACCCCTATATTGGTTATATGGTTACACTCTAAGTGCCTCTCTTGACATATATATGTACACTGTGGGATATAGGAAATCCATATCCATAGTTCCACTTACTCATGAGGCGGGATGAAATAGTATGTAGGAATTCGTTTTATCCTCCAAATGATTCTATGATATACTTCCCTCAAAAGTTATTCTTTTTGATCTATATGTGCTAGAATCCCCCAATGGCCTGCTAGCTCAGTGATTCTGGGAGATGTTTATCAAAATCATTATCTGTCCCATCATACTTTTTCTTTTGTCTTTCCACAAGGTTGAAAGTTCCAGTCCTAAGGGAAAGCCACCTTGGAGACCTCATATGGTGTTTGCTAAGGCTTGGAAGGAGAGGCACCAAAATCCAATCTCCCACCGTAAGAAATGTTCCACATCAAAGCATCTCTGAGGTGCTCAGTGGAGAATTTCCTATTCATCCAAGGGCCCCAGGGATGCATTCTGAAAACCACAGGATTGCAGTTGAAGAGAAGGTTAAAAGCTGGTTCCTTCTTTCACGTGTCTTTGCTGCTTGTGCCAAAGTCTTTGGCATCATTGATCTTCTGCTCCGAGCTGTCTCTGAAATATGTCTCCTTGAGAGCAATCAATGAGATGCCATAACTCCAGTCCATAAACCAAAGGCAAATAACAGGTTGTAGCAATTGTAGACTAGACCTACAGATAATGATTTTTAGAGACTTCATTAAAAGGAAATGTATGGCAGTAAGAAAGATGAAGCAATGTCTGGCAACATGTTTAAATGGTTTAAGAGTTTGGAGACAACAAAGGCACTTCTAACAGAAAACAAATGGTTTGAATTGAAATTAGTCCTACTGATTTCAATGGAAATGGCTAAACATGACCTAAACCAAAGATCAAGTAATCCTTTTTTTTCTTTTTGAAAAAAAAGGCTTAGGAGAAGGGCATATGGCACAGGACTCAGAGTGTTTATACTTCTTAGTGCCTAGGTCACTTCTTGTGACAATTTGGAAAACAGTGTAGGTAGAAAGAGTTCAATTCATTCACATGACAAGGTAGGTCTCCTTGATTGGTCTTGTTATTTGTAAAACTGAAAAATCATGAGAAGTTTCAGTTATGGAACGTCATTTATAGCTCTAATCCACCGAAATAAATTGAAAAGTCACTAA
The DNA here is from genome assembly GCF_035594765.1 of Anolis carolinensis. Taxonomy (NCBI): domain Eukaryota; kingdom Metazoa; phylum Chordata; class Lepidosauria; order Squamata; family Anolidae; genus Anolis; species Anolis carolinensis. Next base: position 251,125,552 of record NC_085842.1, on the reverse strand, counting down.
CTTGGAACGATCCCCTGCTGAAACAGTGCAAGGCTTGGCAATCTGAATGAGGACAGAAAGGGATATACTGTATATAAATATTTAGATCTTGTGAAAGAGTTGGCAACAGAGGAAATGTAGGGGTCAGTTTGCCCACCTACAGCAGACTCCTTAGCCCTGGCCAAAATCAATCTGGAAATAACTTGTGGCTTGGATTTCATCTCATTTTAACCTTTGGAGAGTGAAGCAGTATCAAAAATACATTTTATGCAGGGAGGCATTTCATTTTTTAGTCCACAAGGACTCCAGGAACAATAATTAAATAATATGGATCAATTTTCTCTTTTCCAGAATTGGGAGAGCAGGGTAGCTTGTTTGAGGAGTTTGGGGAGTTTGGGAATGGTTTGGGAAGCCACATAAAGTCTATGGGGGCCACATGCCTCTTACAGGCTCCTGTTACTCCCCTCCTTGATCTAATGGGCTTGAAGATAATCCCCATCGCATACCTGGAGAATATACATCTGTGACCTCAACACCAAACACATTGAACATCCAGTCATTGCTCCCTAAATCCAACCAGACTTTCTGAACATTAACCGATGATATAAGCAAGCCCGTGCATAGCTCTGATTTAATGGTAAGGCAGAAAAATGCTGGTTTTAAGATACGATCTATGAGTGGGAAAGAATTCCTTTAGTTTGGTCCTTTTTTCTCATTTTGTTGGAACCATTCACCAGATAGATTATTCATATCAGATGGGCTGCATCCACTGATGTTCTTGTACCGATGCTAAGCCCTTTGATCCAGCAGAGGTTTTATCAGCAAAACAGGAAAGAAGGTGATTTTCATCACTTCTCCCTCTCCTCAGACCCTCTGCAAGCCCTTTGGATTTGTCCTCTGGACCACATTTAAAAGAGTCAGAAGGCTGGCAGCAGAGGGAGAGAGTCAATAAAACACATGAGGGAAGCGTGGAAAATTTACTTTTTTGGATTACATCTTCCAGAAAACGTCAGCCACTGGCCATGCTAACTAGGGGGTTAATACTAATGGACTCCATACTAATTGGAGTCCAAAACTGTTTACAGGGTATAGAAATATGCCCCTTTCATCATTACACAAAGTAGTGAGCAATTAGATGGAGCAGGACAAAGACGGATAGCCTGCTCTAGGATGACTTACAGAATGAAGGGGGGGGGGGGGGAGGATTCAGCACAAGATTTCCCATTGCAAACCCCAGTATGTTTCTTATTGTATAAGTCTATGTATACAGTGCAACAACGGCACCCAACAACTCCCAGGAAAATCAGCCACTTCTTTTCTTACAATGCTGACTTATTGCTCCGCTGGCCTGGGATTCTGGAAGTTTAATCCCAAAGAAAGAAATGATTTTTTCCAAACACTGCAAAAGAAAAAAACCCACAGACACCTCTCTCCACATTCTGTTGACAGAAATCTCTGTGGCCTGAAAACAAAAATCACAGTCCTCTGCCTACTTTATGATTTTCACACACAGTTGTCAGGATAAACCTCTGTGTATTTGAACTGACTAATTTCTTTGCGTGTCTGTTCTTTTCCTTTTACTCTAATGCAGGAAGGATGACTTAAGAGCGCACATAAAAACTACTGCTCTTGCAATTCCTGCTGGGACTCCAAGGAGCGATCTCAGCCATTTGTTTTCTTGCACACCATCAAGATGTTCTGTCTTCCCATGTCTTTGGATCTTAAGATGTTTCGCAGCTAATACCCAGAAAGCAGGGGAATTCAAATTTATCCACTTTGCTTTTTGTGACTGCTTTTAAACATTTTGGACAGTATAAGTTGGCTGAAGCTCTCAGACCATTTAAACAGCTCCCACAAACACACATAATTGATATGATGGACCTGTTTTACTGTATGGCTATCAAGAAGCTATTTGTGGTGAGCAGGACAATTACTAAAAACCACAACCCTATTCTTAATATGATTAATCATTATCAAGGTGCTTTTGCACACCATTTGGAAATCCCTCAGCAACTGTTTCAATCTTTGCTATGCAGCTGACGACTTAACGATTTTGTATTTCCTTTGGGGGTTCCTCTTAGTTAAATATTATCTGCATATGGCTGCATAGAGATTCGAAATAATATGAAAGAACTAGTACATAGTCCAGTTTTGAAACACTTGTCAATAGGAATGGAACCATTGGGCAGCCTACGTTAATGGCAGCTACTCGTATGTCTGAAAGATGGCCTTAAAAAGTAAGTCTAGGGTGACTTGGATAATCATATTATTGACAGAATAAGACAGAATATGAAATCAAATTAAAATCATGGCTTCATATCTTGATTTCTTTGGATGCTGTCAGGTATAGTTCCCATTTTGGAAAAAAGTGAAAAATATAATTTATAGAAGACATTCTCGTTTGTTCATTTGTTTTATTTGCAGGAAGAAACAAAAGCACTGTCTGCACAGCTGAAAGTTTCAGCCCTATCTCATCCTATTAAGTTGTGGTAAAATTGCCTGTACACAGCCATAGATTTGAATGTATATATCAACAAAGTGCCTCCTGATCATGGTAAATCAAGTCTGCCAAGTGGTACGCTGTGATTTTATCTTGTTTGTCCTGATCTGCCCTATCAAACAGAGTGGCATTTTCCACCAAAGCATTAAAAATCGCTTCCTAGACTCTTAATTTGTTGTATATTGGACTGAATACAAAATGTGTTGTTGAAGGCTTTCATGGCTGGAATCACTGGGTTGCTGTGAGTTTTCCGGGCTGTGTGGCCATGTTCCAGAAGCATTGTCTCCTGACGTTTCACCCACATCTATGGCAGGCATCCTCAGAGATGTGAGGTCTGTTGGAAACTAGGAAAGTGGGGTTTATATATCTGTGGAAAGTCCAGGTTGGGAGAAAGAAACTCTTGTCTGTTTGAGGCAAGTGTGAATGCTGCAATTGATCACATTGATTAGCATTTGATGGCCATCAGACAAGAGTTCTTTCTCCCAACCTGGACTTTCCACAGATATATAAACCACACTTTCTTATTTTGCAACAGTAAGTAGTAAAGTAAGTAAGTAAAAGTTTATTTGTATACCGCCCTCTCTCCTGAAAGGGACTCAGGGCGGGTTCCAATATAAAATCAGCATAAAACATTGTACAATAAAACACTGAAAACACTATAAAACGCTATAAGAATTAAAAACAAAAACAAAACAAAACAATTGACTAAAACAATCACATAAGCAGAAGGAATATAATCACTCAAATAACATATGAATCTGCAAAGAAAAAAGAAAAAAGACCACTGGGATGGAGGAGAGGATGGCCTGGAGGGACCACTAGAACTAAAATACAATGTTATATTCTAAGATGCTTTCGAGCAGAGGAATATAGTGCAATGTTTCAAGTCAAAGAGATGGCCTGTGCAACTACTATAGCTATGGGCTTGGTTATCCAAAGGCGCAGCGGAAGAGCCAGGTTTTAAGCAGCTTTTTGAAGGAAGCCAGGGTGGGTGCTTGCCGGATCTCCTCCAGAAGGGAATTCCAGATCCGGGGAGCAACAATAAAAAAGGCCCGCTCCCTCGTCCCCGCCAACCGAGCCTGGGATGGTGACGGGAGCGAAAGAAGTGCCCTACCGGATGAACGAGGAGGACGAGTGGGTTCATAGCGGGAGATGCGGTCAAAAAGGTAGGCGGGTCCCAGACCTCACAACCTCTGAGATGTGGGCAAAACGTCAGGAGAGAATGCTTCGGAACATGGCCATACAACCCAGAAAAATCACAGCAACCCAGTGAATACAAAATATTTCTCAATTGTGCTCCAATATTTCTGAAATTTGGTTTGTTCCTTCAAGGCTATACCTAAAATTCACTGTTTTTCTTCAATAGTCAATGAAAGTTTACTATAAAAAATAACACTGAAGAGCACAATTGGGTAATAATTCCTGGAGTACATTTTATCATTCTTAAAAAAATTTGGAACTACATGCAGGACTACATATAATATTTCATTCTTATCCCTTCAGCATCTTGCTACAGGCATTTCTATCATAAATGAAGCCTAACCCTTCCTAAATTTTGGCTCAGTTTGCAATGGCTTAGTGCCAGTTCTTCACTGGAACCAGTCCTCTTGTCTGCTGGTTATCCTCCTTGCCATCATTTTTCAGCCTTTTCCAAAATTAACATATAGAGAAAGAAAGAAAGAAAGAAAGAAAGAAAGAAAGAAAGAAAGAAAGAAAGAAAGAAAGGTCTCTCCCGAAACTCTCCAGTATCCTGACTTCCCCCAATGACAGCTTCAGATTGCTGTCAGATAAGTAGAGCTGGAGTGATTTATTTCTTGAAGTAAAACTCCCCAAATCCCCCAGAAAGCATGGCCACGCTCCAAACATTACTTTGAATTATAAAATAAGAGCTACAAAGTTGTCCCAAAAAAGGCTGATTTAGGAATTTTGGCTGTTACTTCAAAAAGGTAAGTTGTAGAGTGTAGTCCAAAACAGTGACTTTTCCTCAACTCTGGAATTAAGTATGCAGATAACTGGGAGCAGGGGCGTCAGCGGAAATGCAAAAGTATAAGAAAGAAGCTACATATATAATGCTCACTCAATGCTTTTTATAAGGAAAGAGGGGAAAATAGAAGAAGCTGTCCCTACAAACCGGTCTCTGGTTAAATACAATAATGGGGATTAGTCTTGCACAGCATAAGGCTACTAAATCCTGGGGTCAGGGGGTGGAATGTCTTTAGAAATAATTGCCAGAGAAGGGCTGATGACTCTTGTTACAACAGGGTTGCTCACTAGGGACCTCATCATACAGTTGAGGCACCCCTCCCCTTTCGCCAGCAATAGCCAGTGAAACAGCAGATGTGTAGGGCTCCTTGGGGTGCCCCATATGCCCACCCCCCTTCCTCCATCACATGGGGGAAAGAGGAAAAGGGCATTGGCACCCTGTTCCTATTTTTTTCGTGTCAGGAGCCACTTGAGAAACTGCAAGTTGTTTCTGGTGTGAGAGAATTGGCTGTCTGCAAGGATATTGCCCAGGGGATGCCTGGAAGTTTGATGTTTTACCACATGGGGAGCTAGAGCTGACAGATGGGAGCTCACTCCGCTCTCCAGATTCAAACCTCCGACCTTTCGGTCAGCAGTCCTGCCGGCAATATGGTTTAACCCATTGCGCCACCAGGATCTCCCCTGTCCTCATGAAACCGGGGGAAGGGAGGCAACGCACATTGCTACGCCAATACACAATTGCCACGCCGAACTACCCAATACACAAATTACTTTACATCGTTGGCAAGGAAGCGTCTTGTGATGCTTTCTTGCCACTTCATAGATCAATGGGGCAGGGCCAAGCCAGCGTTGTGTGATGACGCTCGGTAGGCCCTGTCCTCAAAGGGTAGCAAAGGGTCCAAAGCCCCAAGTGTGATAAGGTCCTAGGTCTGTTAGCCAAATAAGTCAAGCAAGCCTCTCTTTAAGAGCAAAAATGACAGGTCTTTATTTAAGTTTCCCTTTTGCTCTTTTAGCTCACATTATAGTCAAACTCAACATTGTAAATCTACAGTTTTTAGACTCTTGAAAATGCTGATATGTTTTGAATCTTGTTCAAAGCTGCATTTGAGTTTTCAGCAGTGTGTGTCAAACAATCAATTTCAATCTTTCTCTGGTTGCGTAGAAAGCACAACAAACTCAGCAAGAATCCAAGACAAACAAGACCTCCCTAATGCTACGTGTTTCCAAGAGTACATTTTTGTATTACAAGGCATTTTAAAAAAGTTTTAGGACATCAGATTTTTCCTAAACAAAGGCTCTAATATATAACACGTGCCCTGAGACAATATGCAAAATGGTCAATTAAGAGGAAAAGAAAAGTCAAAAAGTGAGACAAAGGATGAATGGGATGATGGAAGAACTGAAAAACTCCAGATCCAAATCTCCTATCTACAACTCCAGCACAAAGAAAGATTAGACTGAGGATAGTCCTAATAATTCTGACATACAGATAAGAACGATCCCTTAATGTCCTTGTAGGGACTTCCATCTTTAAGTGATAATGTGAATGACTTCATTGCTAGTGAAACATACCCACAAGCTAAACATCTGCTCTTTTACGGACAGAATTAACCCCCTTTCAATTACACTGCACATCCAATTCCTAGACAGGACACACACACCATCCACACTTGCCAATAAATAGATACTCAAAGAAAACAATGTATGTATATATGCAACTACTATCCTTAAGAGAAAGCCACATTGATATAATTACTAAATTCATGCATAGACCAACTCAGAAGTAAATCGGATTTACTTCCGAGTTGGTCTATGCATGAGTTTAGTAATTATATCAATGTGGCTTTTCTCTTAAGGAATTATAAGGGTTGCATATATACATACATTGGGTTTTTTTGTGTACACATAGATATCTGAGCATTACTTGCACTTGAATAAATAGATATTGTCCATTGCCAATAAATAGATACTCAATCCCTATAACACTGTTGGGAATTGTCCAGCCTATCATAAAATTGAGCTTCTATTTCAGCACCTGCACAGACTCAGACTACTCAGATGCCCACACTTCACCATTTTTATACTAGCAGATATAATTTGTATTATCTAGCATTTCTATGTGTGCTTATCAAACCTGGACGGTGAAGAAGGACAGTGAAGAAAACTGACAGGAAGAAAAGCAGCTCATTTGAAATGAAGTGCTAGAGAAGAGTTCAGCCAACAATATCTATATATATAGAAGAGTGATGGAATCAGGGCACCGGACAAAACAACAAAACTACAGGCCCCCCAACCTCGAAATTTGACAACACAACCCATCATCCACGGCTCTAGGTTGATACAACAAAAATAAAAGAAAAATAAAGTCCTAATTAGAGGGAGAGTAATAATTGTTTTTATCCAATAGCTGCCAGGTAGAGGGCTAAGCTCCGCCCACTTGGTCCCCTAGCAACCCACTCAGCCCAGGGCCTCAGTTTTGCTGTTTAGTTTAAATTAGAAATGGTCAGAACATTAGAGACTCATCTCTGGTTGCTTGAGAGTTTGTATTAATGCTATGACAGTCGATTCTCATTTAACCGGCACCCTTGGGGAGTGGCCGATGCCGGATAACTGAGAGTCGTCTCTGGTTGCTTGAGAGTTTGTATTAATGCTATGCCCCATAGTATGCCATCACATAACCCTGTATGAACTAGACATTAATAATAACTCCCTGGACAGGAAGGTAGGGGGTTCAATCAGGGCCAGCTAGCACCTCCAAACAAAGGATTCCCCCAGGGAGGAGGCAGCCAGGCTTTGAAGCTGCAAGGCCATTACATGCTAATCAAGGTCACTAATAACAGCATGCATACCTGCCACACCGAGACTATTCAGTGTATTCCAGCTCACCAAACTAGGATCACAATAGGAAGAAAACGGCCACACTTTGCGGCTGCAAGGCTATTGACTGCTAATCCAACTGGCCAACAAACAAATCCAAAAAGCCACAGCAACACGTGGCCGGGCACAGCTAGTGGACAAATGAAGATATCTTCCCGCAAATCATGCTTAAACTCTCATTACAAGTGATGATGATTAAACTGTAGCTATCCTATTTTGGACATATCATGAGGCAACATGATTCACTGGAAAGACAGTAATGCTTGGTAAAGGGGAAATGAGGGAGACTGTGCTACAGATGGATTGATTCAGGAAAGGAAGCCAGTCCTGAGCTGCTAGACCTGAGCAGGGCAGTCAAGGTCCAGGATCACTATAAGCTGAGGTTGGCTTGATAGAAAATAACAAAAAAGTTTTTCTAGTTTCAGTGTGTATCTTTGTGTGTTTTTGCCCATCATATTGGATAATACATACCTAGACATCATAAACTAGGGGCTTTTCAGATGCTGGTCTATATAGTAACATTATCCTCATCCATTGCCACTACTAAAATATGGTAGAAATCATAAGCCAAAACATCTGGAGAGCCCAAAAGTACCTACCCTTCATTATTAGCTGACATATTTCTGTGGAGCTATGTGCATTTCCATCCAGCTAAAGATTTTATCTTTTTCTGTGTGTAATTATGTAGACACATGCCAAGGCATGAAATAACACAAACAGCACATAATTCATGACATTTTTACTACAGATTTAGACATGAGTCTCTTGTTAAGAGAAAAAGGTCAGGGTCTAATAAGCCCATAAGAGACAAGCAAAGATAATGTTCCAACTGATGTCTTTATCTCACTGAATTATTCCTCTATATTCCCTTGAAATGTTCAATAATAAATTAATAATTTATGCTAAGTGAAGCTATGCTGTTGTGTGCCCAGCTGATCAAAACAGAAAGGACGCAGAGCTTCATGAAAGCAACAACTGAAATCCTCATGGCTTTGAGATAGACCAGAGTGTCCCTATATGTGGACAGGCTGAGGAGAAGTAAGAGCTGAAAGCAGAAAGAGAATGGCTTTGTGGAGCCATGCCAGATATTTCTGTCTCTCGTCTCCCCCAGATACATAATAATTATTGAATGGATATCGAGTTATACCCAGTAGGTATCCCTTAGATAGAGTGAAGGTTTCTAACAGGGAGGCAATTATTTGATAGAGTGAAGGTTTCTAACAGGGAGGCAATTTTTAACGGTTACCCTTCCAGTTCTCCGCACCTTCTTCCAGAGTGTTCTGACAAATCTATCAACTACCAAGAGCAGACTGGGTTTGCGGGGACAAAGGGAAATAATCAGACCAAGAGTTTGTCCATCAAAATCAAATTCAGAAAGGTTGTTTTTTTGGACTACAATTCTTGGAAGTTTCAGTACTATTTGAGAAATTCTGGGTATTGTACTGCAGAAGACACTACATTGCAGGGGGTTGGATTGAATGGCCTTTGTGGTTTCTTCCAACTCTATGATTCTGTGTGACACGCAGCATATACTTCCTTATGAGTCTACTAGTAATGGGAGCTTTTAACAAGCCAGTAAAGCAGGCCCTGTTAACATGCTTGAGAGATAAATTCCCAACAACCTTGGTGAAAATGGCTATTGCTGCAAAATGCTGAGAATATAGGCCAATAACAAAATGTATTCACTCTTGCAATAGCAGATCGTGCTCTGAGGATTCTTGTGGAAAATGTAAACATGGTGTTAGGATCATGTTGTGCTTGTTTTGATATTTCCATTGAATAAAGAAGCACAAAGTAGGAGTCCTAAAAAAACCATAGCTGATCTCTTTTGGATATCTTCCACATAAACAATATTTCCAGGGCTCCATACTTCTAATGTACCTTGAGAGGTGTTTTATACTCAGTGCTTAACCCATTAAGTGTTCTCCACTTCTGATGCCATCTCTTCATATGTGGTACATTACACATCTCTTACTTGCCCTTATGGGACACATACATTACTCCATAATGCTGTTTTGAAACTATTACATTAAACGTTTGATAGAACATAGCTTTTGAGTTCTTGCCAAAGCTGACTAACTGAGGCATAGATGTTTTTAAGAAAAGTGTTTGCTTTTGTTTGAAGAGTGAATTAATATCCCATGGCAGTGGGAGCAAGAAATGAAAACTCCATTGCCTCTCTATTCTCATTTATATGGTGCTTCCCCAGCAAAATAATTCTCTTCATATACACGAGGCAGTGCTAGTACTCTCAATCAAAGTCAACTTCTATGGAAAAATTGATGTTCTCCACTGAAAATGCAGAAAAAAGGTATTCTTAATCAGCACAATATAGGAAGGAGCTGTTATTTGATCTGGAAAGATGAGTCCTGGTATGATATGGAAGGCAGCAATCTATGAATCAAATAGAAACATTTGCCTTATTCTCTCTAATTTTAGGCTGGGCTGTGGCGCAGGCTGGTTAGCAGCCAGCTGCAAGAAATCACTCTGACCAAGAGGTCATGAGTTCGAGGCCAGCCCATGCCTGCGTCTGTCTCTGTCTCTGTTCTATGTTATGGCATTGAATGTTTGCCTTATATGTGTAATGTGACCTGCCCTGAGTCCCCTTCGGGGTGAGAAGGGAGGAATATAAATACTGTAAATAAATAAATAATTCTCAGAAATATTTGCCTTATCCTCTCTAATTTTAACTTAAGAGAGGAAAAAATTACAATATTGGAGACAAATGATTTATCACAAAAATACACTAAAGCCACTCCACTGGCTGCCAATTAGTTTTCAGGCAAAGTATGAAGTGTTGGTTTTTATCTTTAAAACCCTACATGGCTTGGGTCCTGGTTACCTAAAGGACAGCCTTCTCCTGTACAATCCACCCTGAACACTGAGATTCTGGGGGCAGCTACTCCAACCAGCCAGAACCTGACTGGCAACTAACACCTAGAGGACCCTTTCACCTCCAAGACTGGAAAACAACCTGCCGGTAGAGCTCTGACAGACAGATCAGCTGTCAGAAAGTAAAAACCATGTAAAGACCTATCTGTTCCGGCAGGACTACCCAGCTAGTCTTTAAGCATGAGTTTTAAATACGTGTCTTGTGTTTAATCTCAGTTTTGTGTATTTTAATATGTAGCTTTTAGAGAAATACATTTTAATATGTGGATTTGTAGCATTTTTACATTGCTTATGTGTTTTAATAATTTTGTAACCTACCTCGAGCCACGAGGAGAAGCAGGTAAGAAATAAAATAATAATACCATGTAGAGCTTTAAAGGCCAAAACCAGAGCTTTCATTTCTACCGGAAATGGACAAGAAGCTGTTTCAATGGGTCTGAGTGGGGCTATCACACGATCCCTGCAACCAGCCCCAGACAACAATCTAGCTGCTGCATTTTTGGACCTATTGACGTTTCCAAAGGCAGCCCCATAGAGAGCTCATTACTTTAGTCCAAATAGGATACAAACAAGGCATGTGTCACTGTAGCCAAATCTGACTTCTCAAGAGATAGGCAGTCACAGCTGGCACACTCGTTTTAACTGTGCAAATGCTCTCTGAGCTACAACCTACATCTGGGCATGCAGGTTCAGTTTGGAGTCCGGGAGCACACCCAAATTGCAAACCTGAGATTTTATAGGAAGAGTAACTCCATCCTGAATCCTTGTTCACTGATCTACTGTCTGACTGACCAGGAGCACTTCTGTTTTGTCTGGATTAAATCTGGTCACACTCATCAGTCCATTACTGGCAGCAGACGCTAATGCAGAATCAGCTTGAAATAAAATGGAAAGGTGAGACACAGTTGTGTGTCACCAGTATAGTAATATTCAAATCATAGGATCACCCACAAACAATACCCCCTCGTTTGAAAAAAATATTTTGAAGTATCCTAATACGAATCCAGGAAGTCACTGTAAACTGCCTAAAAGATTGGAATTAATGTGAGGTGATAATAACTGGAAAAATATATCAAAATGCAAGGACTGGAAGAAAGTCTTGTAAAATTCTATCACTGCTGAATCTGTTCCTTCAGTACTGGTTATTATGGGTCCTTCCTACTAAACCTTCTGGTCTTTAAAATATGGGCCTGTTCTCTAGCAATGGGCGTAACTGGTAACACAAGGCTAAACTCTGTGAATACATTCCTGGCCAATGCTGAAACCTGGTTTCCTGGCTCAGAGTTGAGGACAACAGTACAGCTAAGTTGCAAACCTGCATTTTCATAGGGAAAGCACAGGTTTCTAAGAACAATCATCTCATCTTTTTGTTAATCATCTGCCTTGTTCTTAACAATTCTTTGATAATTGTCCTATGAACTCAATGGTTGTTTTAAACTACACAACACTATCTGCTTGGATTTGATCCATACTACCCAAGTGAGATCTTAGCAACACTTCCCAGCCGTCACATCAATTTTCCCCACTCCTTCATCATTAACACATGGGTACGGAGAGAAGCCAATTGCCAATATCCTATTTAATTCTGTAATCTCATTAATTACTTTCTTCTTTAGTTGACCTTTTTAATAGACCCCTGTCACCACAGTATCATTATTTTTCTCTTTTCCAGATTGGGCCTGTCACCATCTGACCTTTGGCTAGTACAAGGAATAATATAATTCTACACCTGATGGAGTATAAAATGGAGTTCACTCTCCTTTTATTCTCATACACATATCTATGTTTTGTATAGTTAAAGGGGAAAAAACCCATTTTGGCCATGGCCATTGACTTATTCCTATCCACTGCGGGAATATGTTCTTTGCAAAACTTGTATAAAAGGAACGGGATGGAGCTAAACACACACATTTTTCTCCCTGAACTCATTTTGATTAAGGTTTCTTGCTTTTTGTTGTCGAAGGCTTTCATGGCTGGAATCACTGAGTTGCTGTGAGTTTTCTGGGCTGTATGACCATGTTCCAGAAGCATTCTCTCCTGACATCTATGGCAGGCATTCTCAGAGGTTGTGAGGTCCATTGGAAACAAGGTAAGTGGGGTTTATATAACTGTGGAATGTTCAGGGTGAGAGAAAGAACTCTTGTCTGCTTGAGGCAAGTGTGCATGTTGCAATTGGCCACCTTGATTAGCATTGAATGGCCTTGCAGCTTCAAGGACTGTCTGCTTCCTACCTGGGGGATCCTTTGTTGGGAGGTGTTAGCTGGCCCTGATTGATATATGTGTGGATTTCCTCTGTTTTTTTAGTGTTGTTCTTTATTTATTGTCCTGACTTTAGAATTTTTTAATACTGGTGGCCAGATTTTGTTCATTTTCATGGTGTCCTCCTTTCTGTTGAAATTGTCCACATGCTTGTGGATTTCAATGGCTTCTCTGTGTAGTCTAACATGGTGGTTTTGCTTCTTTTGCTGCTCTAGCATCAATAAGACATTTCAGGTGAAACACTGCCACCAAGTGTTCATCAACTGCAACCACCGAGATAAAACATCAGCCCATCATTTCAAGAATGATACTATATGTGACTTAAATATCCCAAAGACACCAGAAGTGCCTAAATAGATCTTGCAGGATCAACTCTGGTCAGTATTTGAATGGGAGACTGCAAAGGAAAACCAGGTGCTGTAGGCTATATCTCAGAGGAAGCAATTGGCAAAACCCCCTCTAAGTATTCCTTGCTGGAAAAAAATCCTATGAAATTCATGAGTTTACCGTATATAATAATAATAATAATAATAATAATAATAATAATAATAATAATAATAATAATAATAATACTTTATTTATACCCCGCCACCATCTCCCCAACGGGGACTCGGGGCGGCTTACATGGGGCCATGCCCAGACACCATACAATATAACAAAATAAAACAACATATCATAACACAATATAACAGTGCAAAAATAATCATATACATTACAGCACAAATCAGAGAAAACAGTAAAAAACAGGGCGGTATATCAATAGGCAACTTGAAGGCACATACACACAGACAGACACACACACCATACCATATGTCTTTTTGTAAATTTTTCTCCCAGGTGTCTCAAGATCCTCATTATGGTTCTCGGCGTCTTACTGTTGCTGGAATTTAATGTGTATCTTGTATTTTGTATTCTGAATTCAAGCATATTTTGTCTGCAAATTTCTAGATATTTTTCATCTTTCTGCACAATGTAAAATAAATCTATCCTATGTTTTATGATTCCTAAGTGATACATCATTATTTAGACTGGATAATATTGTTAACAGGAATCAAAGTCTCCATAAGTATTGGTGGAATAAGGAGACTGGGAAGGTGTGAAGCAAGCAAATAGTAAATAAGTACAAAGTCATTCAGAGACAGAATTTGGGAAAGTTAGTTTTTTGAATCTAACTGCCAGAATCAATTGTCCTTTTTAAAAAGAGTTGCAAGAGCCATCCAGTCCAATCCCCTGCCATGCAGGAAAAGCCCAATGAGAGCACCCCCCAACAGATGGCCATCCAGCCTTTGTTTAAAAACCTCCAAAGAAGGAGTCTCCTCCACACTCTGAGGCAGAGAGTTCCTCTGTTGAGCAGCTCTTACAGTCAGGAAGGTCTTCCTAATGTTCAGGTGGAATTTCTTTTCCTTGGAATCTCCTTTCTTGTAATTTCAATCCTACGTTTCCAAGCACCAGGAGTCTGTATATATCTCATTACCATGCTATATGGATCTTCTATAGAAATATATATGTTTGTTGAATTTTTGCAATGTTCATGTTTTTTAATTGTGTTGTAACCCACCTCTAGCCACAGGGAGAGGTGGGTAAAATTATTATTATTATTATTATTATTATTATTATTATTATTATTATTATTATTATTATTATTATTATGCCGTAAATTATAGTATTGCTAGGAGGCATTAGAGAACCACTCTCTGCATAACCATCGAACTGACAGGAGATGGCACTACAAAATCAGATAAGATTAGTGTTCATTCTCCAACAAAACTAAAAAAAGTACTGGCAGGATTGCATCTATTTCCCTCTAAAAAGGCCAAGGGGCTGATAGAAGCTTGGTGTCGATGTACAGAATATCAGCAGTACTTTGGAAGTGATTCTGGTGGCACTGGCATGTGGAAAATATCTATGTAAGTGAGGAAAGTATTTGCCCAACATCATTTTCAGAAAATGGAAGAGACCATTTTAACTTCTCATTCCCATTCAGCATTTCTTGGAATAAACGCAATAAAAGGAGCTAAACACATCTAAACCAATTTATTCTCGTACACACACATATATACACATATACAATTTAATAGCATGAAATACATATATGTTAAACTACATAAAATAAGCAGGAAAATACCCAACCAAACTAAAACCAACTTACTTATATAACATACAAATGATTAACTAACCACATTTAAGCTACCTCTACTATTACAACTACCACTGCATATGACTACATACAGACACCTAATTGACAAATAGTAAATATGAATTCCAACTTGCCAGTTAACAGTTGTAAATTATCAAATGTTTCATCTTTAACCAGGGATGGAAATTATGCTTTAAGCACCTTCACACCACAGAAATATTCCTCTAAGCTCCCAATGCATCTGGGAGTACAGTTTCCCATAATAAAGCCACTTTCCCTGATCTGCCTTGGATCTAATGTAGTGGGGTTTTGTTTTGTTTTGTTTATTTTTAAATGAGTGGCTGCCACAACAAGAGGGCTGGAAATTTGGGGTCATTGCAGATTCCAGACTTCCATGGCTGCCCATCCCTCTTAAATGATTCGACCTGTATCTGTAACATCTGGTCTTTTGCTATTGTGTTTTGTCCCAGATCCTGAAGCTTTGCCTAGGGATCTGCATTTCATAGAATCATATAATCATAGAGTTGGAAGAGACATCACGGGCCATCCAGTCCAACCCCCTGCCAAGAAGCAGGAAAATCACATTCAAAGCACCGCCGATTAATACTAGATAGCCATCCAGCCTCTGCTTAAAAGCCTCCTAAGAAGGAGCCTCCATCACACTCTGGGGCAGAGAGTTCCACTGCCGAACAGCTCTCACTGTGAGGAAGTTTTTCCTCATGTGCAGGTGGAATCTCCTTTCCTGTAGTTTGAAGCCATTGTTCTGCGTCCTAGACTCCAGGGCAGCAGAAAACAAGCTTGCTCCCTCCTCCCTATGACTTCCCCTCACATATTTATACATGGCTATCGTGTCTCCTCTCAGCCTTCTCTTCTGCAGGCTAAACATGCCCAGCTCTTTAAGCTGCTCCTCATTAAGCTTGTTCTCCAGACCCTTGATCATTTGAGTCACCCTCCTCTGGACACTTTCCAGCTTGTCAACATCTCCCTTCAATTGTGGTGTCCAGAATTGGACACAGTATTCCAGGTGTGGTCTGACCAGAATAGAAGGGCAGCATGACTTCCCTGGATCTAGACATTAGACTCCTATTTATGCAGGCCAAAATCCCATTGGCACTTTTAGCTGTCGCATTACATCGTTGTCTCATGTTTAACTTGTTGTCCATGAGGACTCCAAGATAATTTTCACTTTGGTCCATCCTCCGGAATTCTAGAATTTGTTATTTAGAATTCCTAGCCAGAGAGTATTAGCATTTCAACAAATTGCAGTAACTGACAATGTAGAATAGACAACGTTTTCCTAAACCTTTGGGTTTCAGCTTCCAGAATTGGATTCTGGGGCTTATAGTCCAAAGGAGAGTAACTGCTTTGATTTCTGCTTATTGCCCTTTTATCAGACCACCAATAGGGAATTTTGGGAGTTATAATCCAAAATAATAACTTTTTTGATCTTTGCTTAATATCCTAAAAACTCTCCAAATCACAAATAGGCACCTTTTCCCTCTCGTTTTCCACCCACACCACCCTGCATGTGTGGCCCTATCTATACTGCCACATGATGCAGTTTCAAACTGCATTACGTGGTCAGTATAAACTCATACAGTGCAGTTTAACTGCATTGGGCCTGTGTGAGAGCGGCTGTGTGAAATATACATTACAAATTGCCCTAAGTGTGTTCAGCAGGTCAGAAGAATTGCTTCCTATTGCCTTAGATGAATCTTCCTCCAAATGCCTTGCAAACCTTAATCCCATCATCTTTAAACCATGTAATACTTGCAGTTATATTGTAGGGAAGCAAGGGGTGATTAGGGACAAAATTTAGCCCATAATTCCACATCAGTCACTATAATGGATGGGAATCGTATTACAGCCATAATAGTTTGATGATGACAATTAATCTTTTCTGTAGCTGCTTTAGCCTGCTTTTGAAAGGTAATTCACTTTCAGCTTTCCGGTCAGAATTGCAAAATATGTTTAAAGAGACTTAAGTGTAAAGCTGCGTAAAATTAATACTCAATCATAAATAATTAGGCCTTTCCCAAAAGGAGTTGGTTAAGTCAGAAACAAATCAGCTTTGTGCATTTCTAACCTGTTAATTTATGCTTGTAATAGGGTAAGGAGAAGTATCTTTCCTCACTTAGATTATTTTGCTTCCATGAGTTATAATGTGATCACTTGGAGTTGAAGGAGCCCTCAGTTGCGCAGTGGGTTAAACCCTAGTGCCAGCAGGATTACTGACCGAAAGGTCAGAGGTTCGAATCCGGGGAGCAGGGTGAGCTCCCGTCTGTAAGCTCTAGCTCCCCATGTGGGGACATGAGAGAAGCCTCCCACAAGAATGGTAAAAACACCAAAACATCCGGGGGGGGAGGGGGGCTGGGCAACATCCTTGAAGACGGCCAATTCTCTCAAACTAGAAGCGATTTGTAGTTTCTCCAGTCACTCCTAAAACACACAAAAAACAAAACAAAAAAACTTTGAGTTGAAGAGGAGGCAGTTTGGGTGAGAAGTACCAATCACACACAACTATTTGTTATGGCTATTATCATTATTTTTAAGCAGAAGATTTTCCCAAAGAAAGTCAATCGGTATTAAACTAGTTTTGAGAAACTCATGATTTTATGTATTAAACCTGTTTTGCATTGAATATCAAGAGGTATTGGGGATCATCATCTTTCTGGGCAAAAATCACCTTGCAATGAATGGAGTAAGGTTGTTTGTTCACTCCCATGTGGTTCTTGCAGACGTCCATTGTGGACGCCATTAAGACCAGGGCTTTTGGCCCAATAAATGTTTACATGACCTGGGAGTATAGGTATATAAAATAGGTATAAAAAATAAAATATTTACTGATGACAAATTAGCATTTGTAAGGCTTGCTAAACATGCTGATTTCCCTTTTTATGAAGTACATCTGAAGCATCTTCTGCAGAGTTCACTGTAAACACTTCACCACAGATTTGTGTAAATGTCTAAAACTGCCACCAGGTGACATTCAGAAAGCTTTTACTGTTGCTAAATTTTTCTGGACCCTGCCATTGAGATAAGGGACCTCGTTTGGGGTTGGGACCTACAGTTTCAAAGACAGTAATTTAGACAACTATATTCAGAAAGTATATAAGAATCATATATCTTCAACAAATAGATTTAAATCCTTCCCTGTTCTACCACCTTTCACCTTCATTGTCACAGTCCTAGGTACTGCATGCATCTTGGACTTTTGTCTTGCTAAATATGATTTTATTATTATTATTATTATTATTATTATTAAACTTTATTTGTACCCCGCTAGCATCTCCCGAAGGACTCGATGCGGCTTACAAAGGCCAAGGCCTCAACACACAATATAACAATACAAAACAAAAAGCAAATTAAAAACAATTAATTTAGGTGACAATTACAGTATAGAAAGGACCCCAGATTGGATTTGGTGTAATAAACAGATCTATTGTAGTAAACTATTTGTTATTATGGCCCATAAAGCCCTATACAGTTCAAGTGGGTTATTTCAAAGGATTCTGTCTTCCAAATGAGCTCAGATCTTCAAAGGACATACCTCTTTCTATCCCACCACCTCCGTTGGTACGGTTGACAGGAATGTGGAAAAACTCTTCCATAAGTAAGCTAAGATAGTTCCTTTTTGTTAGTTTTTTCCAGTGGCAGATCAAGACCTTTAATTTCCAGCAAGCTTTTGGAAATTATTTCTTAACAAGAGAAGGGCTTTTTTCCTGATACTGTACTGCACGTAATCTTTGTCTTAAAGTAAGATTTTAAATGATTTTAATTTAAGTGTTGTTTAATGTTACTGTGATCACAATTTTGTATGCTTTTAACTATATAGAGTGGTTCAAATTGTAATTTTTTGCCCTTTTGTAAGCCACCTTGAGTCTCAGGTTGCATCTACACTGTAGAATTAATGCTGTTTGACACCACTATTTGTCAAGGCTCAATGCTATGGCATCCCGAGGATTGTGCTTTTACAAAGTCTTTAGCCTTCTCTGCCAAAGAGTTCTGGTTTCACATCAAATTGCAGCTCCCAGAATTCCACTAATTAATGGACGCTGATCCTGGCGGGTTGCCAGGCTTTGTGCTTGGCGACATTGCTTTGCTCCCTACCAGGTGCAATAGACACATGCCACCTTTGTTGGGCAAAGGCAAAGGGGCTGCAGTGGCGCAATGGGTGAAACCCTTGTGCTGGCTGAACTGCTGACCTGAAGGTTGGGTTGCTGACCTGAAGGTTGGTGGTTCAAATCCGCAAGATGGGGTGAGCTCCTGTTTGTCATTTCTAGCTTGCAGTGACATGAGAGAAGCCTCCCAGCTAACACATCCCTGCATCCCCTAGGCAACTTTTCTGTAGACAACTAATTCTCTCACACCAGAAGCAACTTGCAGTATGTTTTCAAGTCACTTCTGACATGATAAAAAAAAGTCCAGAGACAAAGAAGATACTTCACAGCATGAAAATTGCAAAAAACGACTACTAACAGTTCCCTGTTTCTGCACATGAGGGGGCTTCACACAGATCTGGAATCTCTTTCTGATGTTACTTTCAAAAGGCAGCAGTGGGAGTGCCTCACATCATGTTTGTTGCTACAGTAGAGTCTCTCTTATCCAACATAAACGGGCCCGGCAGAACACTGGATAAGCAAAAATGTTGGATAATAAGGAGGGATAAAGGAAAAACCTATTAAATGTCAAATTACATTATGATTTTCCAAATTAAGCACCAAAACATCATGTTTTATAACAAATCGACAGAAAAAGCAGTTCAATACATGGTAATGTTATGTAGTAATTACTGTGTTTACAAATTTAGCACCTTCTACTGTAATTCAGATGCAGAGGCCACAGGCTAATGCTTTAGCCACATGTTCAAGATAGATAAAGATAACAACATTTTACACTCAGTTCCTACTAAAGAAAAAGATTAAGACCTGCAAATCCTGGCAGAGGAGGAAATATGACAGCAATCTTCAGTGATTAATTGTCAGAGTTCAACATTTCCTCCACACCCTAGATGAATTGTGGATAAGTGTGGCGCAAAGAAAACAATGGCTTTTGTAAGAATTGTTCATTTTAGGGTGAAGCCAATCACAAAGTGATGATTTCCTTAGCCATGGAAGGAACCTAGGTTCATTCCAGTTTCACAATCAAAGCAACAGATGCACACACACTAGCAAACTAAATGCTTGTTCAGCCTCCCAGAGACTTCTGGTTTACCATCCACCTTCCCATTCATTCACTTATTAGGTAAAGGTAAAGGTTTTCCCCTGACATTAAGTCTAGTTGTGTCCGACTCTGGGGTTGGTGCTCATCTCCATTTCTAAGCCGGAGAGCCGCCGTTGATCATGTGGCTGGCATGACTGCATGGAGCGCCGTTACCTTTCCGCTGGAGAGGTACCTATTGACCTACTCACATTTGCATTTTTTCGAACTGCTAGGTTGGCAGAAGGTGGGGCAAACAGTAAAAGCTCACTCCGCTCCCCGGATTCGAACCACCAACCTTTCGGTCAGCAAGTTCATCAGCTCAGCGGTTTAACCTACTGTGCCACCAAGGTTTTAATTCATTAATTATTAATTTGCTCAAATCTCTTTAAATGGCACCCTTTTAAAACTGCAAAACATGTCCAAAAATTGAGAGAAATTTCTTGTTGACAACATCATAAGCACTAGCCAGTAGCTGTCATGAAAAGACAGTTGTGGCTGTAAACATGCAAAAAAAGTTTAATTCAGAAGAGAAACCAGATCTGGACTGAAAGCATGAAAAATGCATCAACAGATCCACCACTGTTTCATTGCTCTTTTACTTGTAAAATGCCATGTACAGTGATGGGTCTCGATAAATAAATAATGATATTGATATTATTATGGTGCTCAAAAATGTAGCATTTATCTTTATCTGGCATTTTCAACAAATATCCTAAAATCATACAGTTGTCACTGGAAGTTTTGGGCTAGTCCTGATGACAACAGAGACTGGACTTTATCATACCAAACTGCTATTCCGTAACAGAATTAGCATAGACAAGGGATGCATACCATGTTGAGCACCTTCAATATCGATCCGCTCTTTAGTAGCAAACTGCTCTGGTTCACCAATCTGTCTTTCTGTAATCAGGAAAGAGGCAAAACAGTAGAAGAATACACATGGCATCGTGTGATAGGAAGTGCAATGTCAGTTTGCCTGCCTTTTGAGATAAAGTCCAGTGACTCAACTGCTCTATAATAGTCAGTATCCAAGGAGCCAGCATGGTGTAGTGGTCCATGACTCTTATGATCACGTTTCAAATCCCCACTTAGCAATGAAACCCACTGGATTACCTTGGGTAAGTCACACTTTCTCTGCCTCAGAGGAAGGCAATGGCAAGAAACAACTCTGAATAAATCTTGGCATTAAAATCCCAAGATAGGGTCACTATAAGTCAAAAACAACTTGAAGACACACAAAAACAAGTCAACACCTATGTAAATTTGATTGATTCAGTAGGTCTACTCTAGAAAAAATTACCAAATGCACTGAAGCCATTAATTTATAGTGCTATCATTAATTTGGACTACATGACAAGGGATTTTCTTGAAAAGGGTCTTTCTTAGGATCTTTAGAGGAAGCCAAACATAACAATAAAATGCCTATGTTCATTTTTTTCATGATTTTCATAAGTAATACAACTCTGGGAGCCTGATGCTACAGTATGTATTGGAAATAGAATGTTTGAACAGATTCACTGAACCTGGGATTGATTCTGCTGCTGAGACAGAACCCATTAAGCTTATTTGTTTGTTTGTTTGTTTACTGAATTTTTACCCCGTTCTATCTCCACCCTGAAGCGGACTCAGAGGGGCTTCCAGTTTGGCAATAATTCAATGCCACATTGAATTATTGCCAAACTGTACTGTTTTCGAAATTTGAATTCCATCTCTGACACAGACATATGTACATACTGAAAAATACGTGCTTGGTATTTGATTTTTTTAAAAAGGGAAAACTAATCAGTATCCATAGGCAGCAATTTCATATGGTGATAAGTCAATCTGGCCTGTAGTTGACATTTTCAGGTGATCATACCTACAAGTAGAACATGTCAAGATTGGGGCATTTCCCCTAAAGACAATTGTCTTTCTGGCTGCAGCCTTGCCATGGTCTTTTGGCAGTGCTGATTTATCAAGTTTGTTCTTCCTTCTCTCTTTTGTATAAACACCACAGCTCTCCACCTAGAGATTTAAGAGAAACATTTGTCATTCAGAATGTCAGATTCTTTGGACTGACATCAACCAACTGGTTTTGCAGGGGATTGGCTCTAAAGTAGTCCATGATGCTTGCAAAGAGGGAAAGGTCAGGGCTTAAATAAGCTTAGTTCATGGAAATTGCTCAGTTCCAATAAGACAAGATAATATCTAATTCTATTCTGAACTGGTTAATAACACAGTGGCCGTATATATTTCTGCTTGATTTGCAGGCTTACCTACACTGGCCCAAACCTCCAATTTGGACCAGAAGACAAATCTGGATG
Organism: Anolis carolinensis; assembly: GCF_035594765.1. NCBI lineage: Eukaryota > Metazoa > Chordata > Lepidosauria > Squamata > Anolidae > Anolis > Anolis carolinensis. The sequence continues at coordinate 251,103,420 of NC_085842.1, read as the reverse complement.
TCCAGGTAACATCTAGGGACTTCCAGACAATAACACAGGTAAAACAGGTTAGCCTGGTTTTATCCTACATTACATAAAGTCATAGAATGCTCCAGGACAACCCTGTACTTGGGGTTAATGGGGACAGAAGGGATGACTCCAAAGTGAATTGGTTTGCTTTCAACACAGGTTAGCACCACTGCAGGGAAAAGGCGATAGACTGAGGCCGTGTTGTTCGTGTCATGGCAGCAGACAGCTGGAGAGCTCCTGGCTGTCACCAGACATCTTTGCTGATATCAGCAAAGGCACCCAGAGATGGCCAAGAGATCTCCAGAGCTCCTTGGCTGACTACCACAGCAACAGCAGTGGCAGGTGAGGTAAAGCTGACTATCTAGTGAGGCCAAACCAGGTTCGGCTTGATTGGACAGTCTGGACTCTGTTTCCACCACTGCCCTGGGTTGGGGATAGAACATCTGAACAGCTCCACTGAATCCAGGGCCAGTCTAAAGCCTTTATGCTTCCAACCGGCCTCAGATCTTGGTGTATATGTAGATAAGCCCTGTGTGAGTCCTCAGCCTCCATAGTGTTAACTGAAGTCCCTTCCTACCCGAATTTCGCTTTTGGGACATTTAATTCCTATCTATCTATCTATCTATCTATCTATCTATCTATCTATCTATCTATCTATCTATCTATCCATCCATCCATCCATCCATCCATCTATCTATCCATCAATGCTGCTGCTGATGATGATAACAACAACAACAACAACAACAACAAAACAACAGCAACAACAACAACAACTTTATTCTTATAGTCCACCTCCATCTCCCCGAAGGGACTCAAGGCGGCTTACATGGGGACCAGACCCAGCATAAACAGAGTATTCAAAGTACAAAATTAAAACACATAATAAAACCAATATAATTAAAATATTTAAAAACTGAGAGAGCAAAAGCATCATAAAATCCACCTAATCTTTCTCCTTGATTCTATTTGAATTCTGCATGATCCAAATGTGTAACTAACAATCTTATCATAGCTATTACTGCTATCATAAGACAAAACTTTTTAAGTCAATTATTAACACTGACTCACAAAATCCATTGTGTATAGTAACTGAGTATCATATAGGCAAGATTTAAAGGTAAATGTCTGTAGTCTATGTGCAAATACTCATTCTCCAGGAACAGTAACACTTTCTTCCTTCTTAGACTTCTGCTTATGAAGGAGAAATAAGTTTTTCTCTATAAAGGATCATAAAAGCAAAATACACAAGCACTAATGAATATGAAGAAAGGACTCAATCTTGCCCTAAACTTACTCTAGGCCTGGTAGACCTTTTGAGGATATGCCACATATACTAGAAATATAGATGAACATGAAATTATTTGCCAAGTTCGGTTTGTACAAAAGGTGAGTCTCGGAGAACATAATGGGCTGTTGTGTAAATATGAACACTTCCGTGTAAAGCATACATATTTTATCTATATGCTGCTGATGTCTGGCAGTGGCTCATCTTCGGATTCCCTTGGGAGATTGGAAACTTTACTTGATACAGTTTACTTCCCTGTCTGGCATTGCCTCCTTCTGATGGAACCACCCCACAGTAGATGGGGAACCCGTAAAACCCCTCAGGGATACACGCACAAACATTTTATATTACTTAAGTCTTTCTCAAGAAGTAAGCGCTGGACTGCAAATGCCCAGAAATGATTTCCCGCTCCAGAGCATCTGACTTATCTTTAATATACTACATATAAGTGGAAGTCCCAAAAGGGTTATGACCATATAAGCTTTGTTTTTTAAAAGAAGACAGATGTATAGTTTTGAGACAATGAGGGAAACTCCTCTTGTTAGGGGATTTATAGATAGGCTGTCTGGGATTAGTGGGCACACATTTCCTCTTCAGTTCCCCTAAGGTGTTTCGTTTGTGAAAGGTTAGCTAATACCCTTTGGAATGTGTCGTTTCCTGGCTGGACTACTGGGAATGAAGTCAAATGCAGGGAGGGGGAATGCTATTATTTCGATATTGAGAAACTTATATAATAATAAAATACACATATAATATCAGAATTCATGTGGAGTCCATTTTTTGCAAGGAGGCGTCAATGTTTCGGTAATACATGAGCACATTGTTACTTTTGGATTTTAAAAAATCATGTTGAACTGCTCTTCTATTTTGCCATGTAAGAATCTATCTCTATTCTCGTCATGTTATGTCTGCATTTGGAACCATCATTTCTGATAAAGAGGTCATGTCCAAGAGTTTGAATCCTCACTCAGCCATGAAAACCCACCAGGTGACCTTGTGCACTTCATACTCAGAGGAAGGTAAAGACATACTCTCGTGGAGAAATGTTGCCAAGAACACTGCCATAAATCAAGAACAGCTAGAAGGCACACAACAAGAACAGCAGTCTCTGTATGAACCTGTTGGGTCTCTAAGGCTCCATCCACATTACCATATAATCCAGTTTCAGAATGTAGATTAACTGCATTGAACTGGATTATATGGCAGTGTAGACTTATATAATCATATGAGTCTACACTGACCATAATAATGTAGTTCAAACTGCATTATACGGCAGTATAAATGGGGCCTAAAATATTCAGTGCAGATCCCCACTCAATTTCACCATCTTCCCAGACATGTTAGGTTCAAACAAGGCAGGTAACCTTTTTGGTGACTGCTCCCAAGCTTTGGAACTTCCTGTCTAGGAAAGCCAGGGTGCATTTACACTGCAGAATTAATGTAGCTTGACACCACTTTAACTGCCAGGCTCAATGATATGGGATCATGGGACTTGTAGTTTTACAATGTCTTTAGCCTACTTTGCCAAAGAGCACTGATGTTTCACCAAACTATAAATCACAGGATTTCACAACATTCTATACCAGGCATGTGCAAACATGGACCCTCCAGGTGTCTTGGACGTCAAATTCCACAATTCCTAACATCTGGTAAGCTGTTAGGAATTGTGGGAGTTGAAGTCAAAAACGCAGCTAAATATCCTGAAAGCACCATGGACCTCATCACATGGATGAGGTCCAGCACCGTGATTTGCCAGCCTCCATGGGCTATCCTGGTGCCCCAGCCTCCAACTGACACTTTCCCATCCCACGTGGGAAAGCCCGCCACTCCACCTAAACCCAGTTGTTCCTTATGGAACACAAGGCTGCTTCCATGTTGGAGGGGGCAGGGTCCCACCTTGTTGCTACCCCAGTTTGCCCATAAAATTGGCATACATCATTTGATGGGCGGCGTGAGGCCCCATAGGTAAACCAGGGCAAAAGTGTCCTAGGGCACTTCAATGGCCCCACTGTTAACACCTTTTTACAAACAATAGACAGTCAACCCTCTACATTTGCTGGGATTATAGGCGCAAGACAATGTAAAAGGAAAATATTGCTGGGTTGCTGTGAGTTTTCTGGGTTGTATGGTCATACAGTCCAGAAAATGCACAGCAACCCAGTGATTTCGGTCATAAAAGCCTTTGACAACACAAAGAAATTGCTTTTTTTACCTGAGTGAATGCCTCCCTGGGAAAGTCTAGATCTCCCACCATGACTCTATGGTTAAATTTTGCTAAAAGCTGATCTTAGAATCGTACTGGAGTACCTAAAGATTCCCAGAGAGATATTCTTTCTTGAAATATCAAGGTCCTTCAGCATGACCTTAGACCCCATTTTACTGGACAATTACAGACCAGTCTATAATCCCCTATTTTGGGGCAAGGTACTGGTGCATGTGGTGGCTTCGCAACTCCAATAGTTCCTGTATAAAGTGGATTATCTAGATCAATTTCAGTTTGGTTTCAGGCCTGTTTATGGGACAGAGACAGCTTTGGTTGCCTTGGTGGATGACCTATGCAGAAAATTAGACAGAGGGAGTGTGTCCCTGATGGTTCTCCTGGACCTTTCAGCGGCTTTCAATACCATCAACCAAGGTCTCTTTCAGGTCTCCTTTCTGGGATGGGGCTTGCAGGTGCTCTTCTTCAATAGCTCTGTTCCTTCCTGGAGGGACGTTCTCAGAAGGTGGTGCTGCGGGACTTCTGTTCGACTCCATAGCCACTAGGACTCTGAGCTGTCATCTGTACTTTAGTTGATCCAAAGAGCAGCAACCAGACTGGTAACTGGGACTGGATACAGGGAGTGTACCGCTCTTCTGTTGCAGCAGCTCCACTTGCTGCCAACACAATTCAAAGAACTGGTTTTGACCTAAAAGGCCCTACATGGCTCCGCAGCAAGTTATCTGAAGGGTTGCACCTCTTTCTATGAACCAGGTAGACATCTACAATCTACTGAGATGGGCCTTCTCTCTATCCCATCACCCACTCATGAGCATTGGGTGGAAATACAGGAGAGGGCTTTTTCGGTGGCTGCTCCCAGGCTGTGGAACTTCCTCCCAATAGAGACCAGGACGGCTGCATCCCTGATGGCTTTCTCAAGCAGACCAAGACTTTCTTCTACCAACAGGCATTTGGGGAAGAATAAGTGCATGCTGCTGGGGAATTGGGGGTGGGATTCTGGAGGGTGGAGTGAGTTTAAAAGGCTATTTTAAGTGCATTTATTATATTTTAAACTGCTTTTTATTTTAATCCTCACTGTTTTATTTAATTGTTATTTTTATTGTACTTTCAAAACTATAACTAAAGTGTGGGATTGTTAGCCACTTTCAGTCCCCACAGGAAGAAAGGCAGAATATAAATAAACTAAATTGGAAGAAGAACAAGAAAAGGAATGGTGACTTAAGGAAGTCAACCATAGAATCCCTCTGGAAAACCTAGAGATTCCTAAAAAGAATATTTTAATCACACCCATGAATAATCAAATCTGTAAAAGTCAAAACTGCAAATGTGGAAGGACAACAGCATTCTCTGTTTAGTCTGGTTAATATTTGCAATTACCCCTAACATATGCAGACACATTTTTTGATAGATCCCTAACATGCTTCTAGAGCTACTGCCTTTCAAAAAATATTTACATCATGATCACAACCATTATGCTGAATGAGGAAATTATTGCACAATCACAAACCGCAATGAGCAATTGTCTCAAGGTCTTATGAAATCAATAGCACATCCTTCCCATAACTCTGTTTCATTATGTATGATTTGTTTTTCAACTCGGTGCCTTAACATAGCAGGAAGTGGCCTTCTAGATGCCAATGCTTAGCGACTCTCATCACAGCTAACCACCCCTTTTCAGACAATTTCACCTCCCTTTCTCTCCCTGAGACAATTGGATTTTGAAAATTTTGGATTGTTATGGAAACAAGGACTGGTGATAAAGCTTCAGTGGAAACACCTTTTTCCATGCTAGCTCTTCCAGGAGTGACTTCCCCTTCCTAGAAGTACATTTCTTTCACTTCCTGTTGTCTAACTCCCATTTGTAACTAAGAATCATATTTAAGTTGGACGTTTGTAACCTAGGGTCATGTCTGAATTGGGATTCAATGCCTGATCTCCAGAGTCATGGTCCAACACCCAAATCACTACACCAGGCTGGGTCTATTGGAGAGCAAATACAATTACGGTAAATGTTTACATTGTGATCCTTTGCAAATTTACCTAGGAGTGACTCTCACTGAACCCAGTAGAAGTTGCTTCTAAGTAAACACTTTTAGAGAGGTGTTGATTGAAATCAGTGGTGCTATATGTACACAAGTCAGTTAAGCCTCATTTTTTCATTAGGGCAGAAGCAGATTCAGTGTTCCCTCACTACTTCACGGTTCATTTTTCCCAGATTCGCTATTTTTCAATAAACTCTAAAAGACTATTATAAATCATAAAAAATTACAATTTACAGCCTAAGGAAGGGAGGAAGGAGGAGCCAAAGGGAGAGAAAAGGAACCCAAGTGGCAACTGGAGGAGAAGGCGATTTATCAACACACGATTGGCTGATAAAGACTTAAAATAGTGTATAACTACTAAAATAATGTATAAATATTAAAATAAATATAGTGTCCCTACTTTGTGGATTTTCACTAATTGCAGGTGGTCCTGGAACCTAACCCCCACAATAAGTGAGGGAACACTGTATTGGAATTTTACCTTTTCAAAGTAACTCATCCCCATTACAAATGCAAATACATCATAGTGTTTGGAAAATAACCTATTGCCTATTGTGATGTTGGAACAAGTAACATGTTCTGTTCTTGTCAGGACCCAGGCTGCAGAACACCAATAACCATGCGCAGAGACCAGAATCTAACTAATATCTTTATTAGGGAAATATATAAAGTCAATAAAAATAAGTGTAGAATATAGTTCAGAAGTAGACCTTTCAGGAAAGGTCAAATATAGTCCAGGAAAACAATGTCCAATATGTGATATTAAAGTCCAAAGTTATAATCCACTTCACCGAAACACACACTATTTGGCAAGCAATAGTGTGGGGAACTGTCCATAGTCTTTGAGGCTTAAGGTAAATCCTAAGGAAACTGGAAAACAAGGCTTGAATCAGAGAAGCAAGGTCCGTGGTTTAAAACGCAAGGCAAGGCAAGACTTGAAACTTGGCAAGAACAAACTTGAAACAAGGCAAACATGAATCAAAAACTGAGTCCATAGAAGTCCATGGTACAAGGCTGGGCTGGAAACTTGATCCGGGATCTGGGAACTGGAGTACGAAGTCTACACACGATTTCACTCCTCAAGCCGACGAATTGACTCCGCAAGGATTCCTTTGCGGGCAAACACCTATATAGGATCTTGTTTTCCCGCCAAGGAACACTTTCTCTGGGGAACAAGAAACGAAACCTATACTGTGTCCAGATGCATGACTCCTTAAAGTTTCCCAAGGGAAGGAGACTTAATCAGCTAATTGTCTGGCAGCTATCCTGGCGCTCCGGCGAGTCGCCTCTCGAGCGCCCCTATCTTGATTATAATAATCCCGGCGAGAAAATGGGGGAGATTTCTGCTCAAGGCTTGTTTGGCTGACTTCTTGTGGGCAAACATCTTGCAGGTGCAAGGGCTCCAAATCTGGCAGAAACGGTGGGAAACCCAAGTTTTCCTCTTCATCTGCCACAATACTACATGGAACGGGACTACATGGCCCATGAGTCATCACACTATCCCCCTCCTCAAGACCCCTCTCCGAAATGGGCCCTCTTCCCGAGGTGCTGGGCCGCGGCTTGGCAGGGTAGGCCTGATGGAAGCGGCGGACTAAATCGGGGGCATGAACTGTGGAAGCATCTTCCCAAGAGTGTTCTTCGGGGACAAAGCCCACCCAGTCAATGAGATACTGAAGGCGGCGGCGATGAAAGCGAGAATCCAAAATGTCCTGAACCTCGAATTCCTCCTCCCCATCCACCAAAACAGGGGCGGGGGCCGGCTGGTCCACATCAGGGCGCACACCATCCGCCGGAAGGAGCAGGGAACGATGAAACACCGGATGAATGCGCATGGAGCGCGGAAGTTGGAGTTTGAAAGTCACGGGGTTAAGTTGTGCCACCACTGGGTAGGGACCAATGAAACGGGCATCTAGCTTCCTGCAAGGACGGTGGGAGGGCAAAAAACGAGTGGACAATAGAACCCGGTCTCCTACCTTGATCTCGGGGCCCGGCTGGCGATGGCCGTCAGCGTGGCGTTTATAGTCTTCCTTGGCTTGATCCAGTTGTTGGTGCAAGAGTTGTTGCACCGCTGTAAGTTCTTGTAACCAGTCCTCTGCTGCAGGGACTTCTGAAGTTTCAATGACAGAAGGGAAGAAACGCGGGTGGAAGCCGTAGTTTGCAAAGAACGGGGTTTCTTTAGTTGAAGCCTGGACACCATTGTTGTAAGCAAACTCCGATAGCGGTAACAGGGAAGCCCAATTGTCCTGTTGGTAGTTTACATAACAGCGAAGGTATTGTTCCAAAGTGGCATTGGTGCGCTCAGTTTGTCCATCCGTTTGGGGATGGTGAGCTGAAGATAAACGAGAGTCTATGCCCAATAGTTTTTGTAGTGCTTTCCAAAAACGAGAGGTGAATTGAGATCCACGGTCCGTGACTAAACTCTTGGGCAATCCATGTAGTCTGAAAATATGCTGAAGGAATAAATCTGCAGTCTCTTTGGCCGTGGGGAGGCCATCGCAGGGAATGAAATGGGCCAACTTGGTAAAAAGGTCCACCACTACTATAATCGTGGTGAATCCAAGGGAGGGTGGTAAGTCAGTGATAAAATCCGCGGAAATTATCTCCCATGGGCAAGAAGGAGTGGGAAGGGGATGCAGAAGCCCTGACGGCTTCTCTCTCCGTGTCTTGGAACGCTGGCATACAGGACAGGTATTGACATATTTCTCCACATCCTTGCGGATCTTGGGCCACCAGAAATCTCGTAGAATCAAGTGCATGGTTTTAAAGAGCCCAAAATGCCCTGCTGGCTTGCTGTCATGACACAGACGAAGTGCCTTTTCTCTGCCGGGGCCTGGAGGGATGTAAACATGGTTCCGGTAGCACATTAGTCCATCCTTAAGTGAGAAAGGGAAACGTAATCCTTGGCGAATCTGGTCTTGAGCCCAGGCATCTGCCTGCTGGCTGGCTCTAATTTCTTGAGCGCAAAGGGGTTCTGGGTTGGAAGGAGTTGGTTCAATTGGAGTGGATTTGGTGTTTCCCACTGTGAGCGTGGCAAAGTTTTCGGGTTGCAGCAATCGGGATTCTGAGGTCTCTTTGCGTCCTGCAGCATACTCTGGTTTCCGTGATAGAGCATCTGCTTGCTTGGTCTGTGCCGGGGTCACATAATGGATCTGGAAGTCAAAACGTTCAAAGAACAAAGCCCAGCGCTGCTGCCTTTGATTTAGCTTTTGTGCGGTCCTTAGGTGCTCTAAATTTCGATGATCAGTATGAACCTCAATGGGAAATTTGGTCCCTTCCAACCAATGTCTCCAATTTTCAAAGGCTGTCTTTATGGCCAAGAGTTCTTTCTCCCAAATAGTATAATTCCTCTCTGGGGCTGTTAGTTGACGGGAGTAATAGGCACAAGGATGAAGATGCTCTCCCACTGGTTGCATGAGTATAGCCCCAATTGCCACATCAGAGGCGTCAGCCTGCACAACAAAAGGGGTTTTAGGGTCAGGGTGCTGTAGAATTGGCTGGGTCGTGAATAACTTTTTTAATTGTTGAAACCCTTTCTCTGCTTGCTCCGTCCAGCGGAAAGGCTGTTTTCCACGGATGCAGCTGGTGATTGGGTCAGACCAGCGGGCAAAGTCTGGGATGAATTTGCGGTAGTAGTTCGCGAACCCCAAGAAACGTTGCACTTCCTTCTTGTTGGTTGACGCCCGCCATTCCAAAACTGCTGAAACCTTTGCCGGGTCCATGGAGAGCCCTTGTGGCGAGACGCGGTACCCCAGGAAGTCTACTTCTTGCAGATCAAAGGCGCATTTTTCTAACTTGGCATATAGTCCATGACCCCGCAATCGTTGTAGCACCATTCTGACGTGGTTCTTGTTATGATTGAGCCTCATGGCTCTGTTACTGACAGACGTGGGCGTAAGACTCCTCGAGAGTCAGATACTCTCGAGGAGCGAGAAAGAAAAAGACTGCGAGACATTTTTGCAGCACCATCTGACGAAGAGTCTTTTGAGGGGTTTACGGAGAGAATGGAGGAGGGGCTGGTTAGCTCGGAGGAGGATGAGATGGATTGGACTCGGGTAAGGGAGGAATTGGGTGCCACTGGTCATGATGGGATAGAAGATGAATGGGGACTTTCAGGATTAGACCCATGGCTTAGCTGGAGGGATGGGACGGGATCCACAGCTGGAGATGCTGTGGGGCGTAGTCAGAGGTGTTCCAGCTCTGATGAGGAAAGTGATGAGGAAACGCCCGGGTTAAGGAGGACAGCTGACAGTGATGAGGATTTGTAACTGGCATAAAATGGGGCTTGGGAGCAATTGCAAATTGCGTTGGGCAAGGTAATCTGGACGAACGCTTGGGATCTGTGTGGGACGCTTTCCTGAAGACTGGTGTGTTTTCCTGTGCTGAGACCTTGACCTTCCGTCGTCTTCTTGACGGACGCCATCTCCTGTTTTGAAAACTCGGACTGAACTGACCACGGCTTGTCTTCCCCCCTTCTTGGACTTGGAATCTACAAACGTCTGCTTCTGGCTTTGATCTACGGAAAGGAACTGGGTCTACTCTACTGCTACAATCCTTGGCTGATCTGTTCGTGTTGGAAATCCTGTCTGCTGTGTGTGTGGGAGCGACGCAAGTTACTCTAAGCACAGTGTTGGCAGCAGAGAGGAATCTGCTGCCAATTAGTTGCATTCTTTTGTATCTTTTGTTCCTCGGCTTTTGTTTTGTTTATCCCCAGGCTGAAGCAAGCAGTTTGTTTTTACCCGGATTAAACTCCGGTTTAATCCGGTTTATCTTTTGAACGTTTTTCCTTGCCCCTTTTTGCTCCTAAAGGCTAATACTGCCTGGCCCTTGTATTTTACGGGCATTTTTGAGTTCTGTAATCCAATAAACTCTGTTATCTTGAACCTTGTGGCGTTCTGTCCTTGACAGATTGCCCAACGCCCATAAAAAGTTTATTGCAGCAATAAACCCGTCAGGAAGACGATGGAGGAGTTAAGGGCCAAATTTGACCAATTACAAACGGCTTTTACCGTCAGCCAAGCAGCTCATGCTGTGAAAGGACATGTTTTGACTCCTGAACGCTTTGACGGAACCAGGTGCAAGTTGCCAACCTTTTTGGCACAAGTGGAGCTTTATTTTTCCCAGCTCAGTGCTCATGCTTTTCCTACAGACACTAGCAAGGTGGCATTTATTTTGAGTTTGTTGACCGGTCCCGCAGGACAATGGGCCACTAATTTAATTTTGGGAAATGACCCAGTCAAGGACAATTTGAATAATTTCAAACAGTTATTAACTGACACTTTTGGGGATCCTCTCCGCACGGAGAATGCTGGGTGGGCTCTGTATCGGTTGAAACAGGGAAAGGGGACTGTTTTGGATTACTTAAATAAGTTTAACCTGTATCGCCACCAGCTGGATTGGGGGGGAAATGCATTCATGCTTTTATTTACTGCCGGGTTAAGTGATATGCTCCAGGATGAATTAGCACGCTTGGAGCCGGCTGAAAATTGGGACGCCTTAGTAGCTAAGGTGCTGCGTTTAGACGCAAGGTTCGAGGCTCGTAAACACTCGAAAGCAATGTGTGCGCCACCCATGCATATTACCAGGGCACCTGTGGTGATGGGGGAAGAGCCTATGGAGCTTGGGGTCTTTAAAAAGCTGTCTACAGAGGAAAGGAGCCGTAGGAGGCAGCTGGGGTTGTGTTTGTACTGTGGGAATGCGGGGCATTTTGCCAAAAACTGTAATGTGAAACCTTCTCAGCTTTCGGGAAAAGGCCAGCCCTAGTGCGACGTGAGTCCAACGCACTAGGGCTCCTCAAGCAGTCAACTGAGGGGAGGAAGCATGTTTTCGTACCCATTACATTATCTGTTGGGGGAAGGGAACTTGTTTCTACTTTGGCACTGCTGGACTCAGGGGCTACGGTCTCTTATGTAGATATTGAATTTGCTAAGAAGCATGGCATTCCTAGAGTGCGCAAGGCATGCGACGTGTGGGTGGAAGGAGCAGATGGGAGACTGCTGGAGACTGGGGTGGTTAACCATGAAACCTCAGCAGTAATGTGGGAGGTGCAGGGAGTAACGGGAACGTTTGTGTGGGATATTACGAGCTTGCCTAGATATGATGTGATCCTGGGGATGGATTGGCTAGCTGTAGTAAACCCACAAGTAGATTGGGCGACACGTAAAGTGACCTTAAAGAGGCAGGATTGTTGCACTCTGAATGTTACTCAATCTGATATGGAGGGAGTGCCTGCTGAGTATGGGGAGTTCTCTGATGTATTTTGTAAAAGAGAAGCGGACAAATTACCACCGCATAGGCCATATGATTGCGCCATCAAGTTAGCAGAAGGTGCGAAATTGCCAGCAGGAAGGCTGTATGCCTTGACTGTACCGGAAAGGCAAGCTTTGAGGGAGTTTCTAGATGAAAATTTAGCCAAGGGGTTTATTCGCCCATCTAGCTCTCCAACTGCGGCACCAGTATTCTTTGTAGCCAAAAAGACTGGGGAACTTAGGCTGGTCTGCGACTATCGGATCCTAAACAAATACACCATTCGGGATAGGTACCCGCTACCTTTAATCTCGGAACTATTATCAAGGGTGCAAGGGGCTAAGGTTTTTACCAAGCTTGACCTGCGGGGGGCATATAACTTAATCCGTATACGGGAAGGGGATGAATGGAAGACGGCATTTAACACGTGTTTCGGATGCCACGAGTTCCGAGTCATGCCTTTCGGACTTTGCAACGCTCCTGCGGTCTTCCAGAGGTTCATGAACGATGTGTTCAGGGATCTAATTGACCAATTTTTAGTGATTTATTTGGATGATATCTTGATTTTTTCTAAGGACGAGAAAGAACATCGTCAACATGTCAAGCAGGTTCTGCACCGTCTGCGGGCTAATGGGCTTTTCGCCAAGGCTTCCAAGTGCGTCTTTCATGTGCCTGAAGTGGAGTTCCTAGGTCATGTAGTGTCAGGTAGGAAACTTAAAATGGATCCACATAAGGTTGACGCCGTCAACTCATGGCAGGAGCTAAAGACTAAGAAGGACGTACAAAGGTTCTTAGGTTTCGCTAATTACTACCGGGAGTTTATTCCGAATTTTGCAAAGCTCACGGTACCTTTGACGCAGCTCCTGCGTAAGAAACAGCCATTTGTGTGGGGGCGGGAAGCTCACGATGCGTTTCTACAACTTAAGTCTAGTTTTCAATCGGATAACATACTAACACATCCTGATGTTGACAAACCGTTCGTGGTAGAAGCGGACGCTTCTAGCTACGCGTTGGGGGCTGTATTGTCTCAGAAGGATTCCTCAGGGACCTTGCGTCCCTGTGGATTTTACTCGCGGCAACTAACACCCTTCGAGCAGAACTATACCATATGGGAGAAGGAGTTGTTGGCGATTAAGGTGGCGTTTGAGGTGTGGCGGCACTGGCTTGAAGGGGCACGGCACCAGATCGTGGTCAGATCTGATCACAAGAATTTAGAGCACTTACAAACAGCAAAGAAGTTAAACCAGCGTCAAATCCGATGGGCTTTGTTTTTCTCCAGGTTTAACTTCAAGGTGCAGTTCGTGGAGGGGAAAGCAAACTTGCGGGCCGATGCTTTATCCCGCAAGCCGGAGTTTAAGACCAATGAGCAGGTAGTATGTCAGACCATCTTGCCTACTGCCTCTCTATGTGTTGTAGATAATGAGCTCGGGTTACATGATCAGATCCTTGAGGCTCAGAGGGATGATGTGTGGACTCAAATCCGATGGGCTTTGTTTTTCTCCAGGTTTAACTTCAAGGTGCAGTTCGTGGAGGGGAAAGCAAACTTGCGGGCCGATGCTTTATCCCGCAAGCCGGAGTTTAAGACCAATGAGCAGGTAGTATGTCAGACCATCTTGCCTACTGCCTCTCTATGTGTTGTAGATAATGAGCTCGGGTTACATGATCAGATCCTTGAGGCTCAGAGGGATGATGTGTGGACTCAGGAGCAACTGATGCTGCTATCAGCAGGTAACCGTACAATACTGCCGCATCTACAAGATCAAGACGGAGTATTGGTACGCAGGGGGCAGGTATACGTACCAGTGGGGGCCCTCAGGTTGGAGGTGATTAGAGCCCACCATGACGAACCCATGGCTGGGCACTTTGGCAGGTTCAAGACCGTACAGCTTATCACCAGGAGCTACTGGTGGCCAAAGATGCGGCAAGACATTCTGCGCTTTTGTGACAGCTGCGCTGTTTGCCAGCAGAGTAAGACGCCTGTTGGGCGCCCTAGAGGGTTGTTGTCGTCTCTACCTGTTCCGGAGAGGCCATGGCAAATCATTTCCATGGATTTTATTTCAGATTTGCCTAAGTCTGGGGGTTATACTTGTATTTGGGTGGTGGTGGATTTATTTAGCAAACTGGCTCATTTTATTCCTTGTTCAACCATTCCGGCGGCCCCTACGTTGGCCTTACTATTTACTAAGCACATCTATCGTTTGCACGGAGCACCCGAGGTGATTATTTCAGATAGGGCTCCGCAATTTGTGTCACGCTTTTGGAAACATTTCCATGAGTGCTTAGGGACTAAGTTAAACGTTTCTTCAGCCTTTCATCCGCAGACGGATGGACAGTCGGAACGGGTTAATGGGCTCTTAGAGCAGTATTTGCGTTGTTTTTGTTTAGATCAACCCACGGCTTGGGTGAAGTGGTTACCGGTGGCGGAGTTCGCTTACAATAATGCGGTGCACACGTCTAGTCAGCATACGCCATTTGAGCTAACTTATGGTTTTCACCCACGGGGAGGTGTGGCGCCGTCGACCAATGTGGTCTCTTCGGACCCTGTATACCGCTCTTCGGAAATGGCTGCACTGCATGATGTTGCCCGTCGCTTACTGTTGGAAGCTAAGGCAACGCAAAAGACTCAGGCTGACCGCCACAGGCAGGCAGGGGAGGAGTTGGAAGAAGGGGATTTGGTGTGGTTATCTTCCAAACATATTAAACAGGCTGGGGGAAAGTTTGCGCCGCGATATTTGGGTCCCTTTCCTATCGTTAAAAAGATTTCTTCCGTTGCGTTTCGTTTGCGTTTACCGTCTAGTTTAAAGGTCCATCCAGTCTTTCATCGTTCGCTGTTGAAACTAGATACCTCTAGTCGTCGTGGTGCTATAGCGGAGGGTATCACTGCCACTTCTCCGCCATCGGGGGAGGAGGCCTTTGTGAGAGGGGATAGTGTTATGATTGAGCCTCATGGCTCTGTTACTGACAGACGTGGGCGTAAGACTCCTCGAGAGTCAGATACTCTCGAGGAGCGAGAAAGAAAAAGACTGCGAGACATTTTTGCAGCACCATCTGACGAAGAGTCTTTTGAGGGGTTTACGGAGAGAATGGAGGAGGGGCTGGTTAGCTCGGAGGAGGATGAGATGGATTGGACTCGGGTAAGGGAGGAATTGGGTGCCACTGGTCATGATGGGATAGAAGATGAATGGGGACTTTCAGGATTAGACCCATGGCTTAGCTGGAGGGATGGGACGGGATCCACAGCTGGAGATGCTGTGGGGCGTAGTCAGAGGTGTTCCAGCTCTGATGAGGAAAGTGATGAGGAAACGCCCGGGTTAAGGAGGACAGCTGACAGTGATGAGGATTTGTAACTGGCATAAAATGGGGCTTGGGAGCAATTGCAAATTGCGTTGGGCAAGGTAATCTGGACGAACGCTTGGGATCTGTGTGGGACGCTTTCCTGAAGACTGGTGTGTTTTCCTGTGCTGAGACCTTGACCTTCCGTCGTCTTCTTGACGGACGCCATCTCCTGTTTTGAAAACTCGGACTGAACTGACCACGGCTTGTCTTCCCCCCTTCTTGGACTTGGAATCTACAAACGTCTGCTTCTGGCTTTGATCTACGGAAAGGAACTGGGTCTACTCTACTGCTACAATCCTTGGCTGATCTGTTCGTGTTGGAAATCCTGTCTGCTGTGTGTGTGGGAGCGACGCAAGTTACTCTAAGCACAGTGTTGGCAGCAGAGAGGAATCTGCTGCCAATTAGTTGCATTCTTTTGTATCTTTTGTTCCTCGGCTTTTGTTTTGTTTATCCCCAGGCTGAAGCAAGCAGTTTGTTTTTACCCGGATTAAACTCCGGTTTAATCCGGTTTATCTTTTGAACGTTTTTCCTTGCCCCTTTTTGCTCCTAAAGGCTAATACTGCCTGGCCCTTGTATTTTACGGGCATTTTTGAGTTCTGTAATCCAATAAACTCTGTTATCTTGAACCTTGTGGCGTTCTGTCCTTGACAGTTCTCGTGCTCCAATTGTGATCTAGAAAACACCAAAAAATCGTCCAAGTATATGATCAAGAACCGATCTAGATAATCCTGAAAGATATCGTTGACAAAATGCTGGAATGTTGCGGGAGCTCTGGATAATCCGTAATTCATGACCAGGGACTCGAATAATCCGAATTTGGTCTGGAAGGCGGTTTTCCATTCGTCCCCCTCCTTGATGCGAACTAGATTGTAACCCCCCCGGAGATCCAGCTTGGTGTAAACCTTGGCCCCTCAAAGCCGGTCTAATAGGTCCGAGATCAAAGGCAGGGGGTAGCGGTTCCGCTTCGTGATATTATTCAATGCTCTATAGTCCACAACCAAGCGTAGGTCCCCTGACTTCTTTTTCACAAACATCACCGGGGAAGCAGCTGGGGATTGAGAGGGTCTGATGAATCCCTTGCGAAGATTTGACTCTATGAACTCCCTGAGAGCTTCTTGCTCTGGTTCAGTCAGGGAGTAGAGGTGTCCTCGTGGGATCGGGGCCCCCTCCACCAAGTCAATGGCACAATCGTAGGGTCTATGTGGGGGTAGTTTCTCGGCTTCCTTTTCATTGAAAACGTCCCAGAAGTCTGAATATTTCTTGGGCAAGGTGATGATGGGCTCTGCGTCTGTGGCATGGCAGACCTTGGCTACTAGGCAATGGTTTTGGCAATACTTTGAAGCAAATTGTAGTTCTCTGTTGGTCCAGGAGATGTTTGGGTCGTGGAGTGTCAGCCATGGTATTCCCAAAATCACAGGGAAGTGGGGGACCTCGGTGACGAAGAAGGAAATCTCTTCCATATGTTCCCTTATCCACATTCTGGTGGGTTCAGTCCACTGGCTCACTGGACCCGTCTTTAGGGGACGACCATCTATAGCCTGCACGACTCGGGCATTCTTGAAATCGTGATATTGTAATCCCAGAGAGTCGGCATACTCTCTATCAATGAAATTGTTTGTTGCTCCTGAGTCTATCATGGCATGGATCATGACGGGTCCCTTTTTCGCTGACCACAACGTGACCACTAGGAGAAATAGGACCCCCGTCTGCGGCTCTTGAGTGGGGTTTTTGACCGGGTTGGCGAGCCTCTCTACGCCCGGTCGCTGGCTTCCCCCGCCGGCTTGGCCCCAGCCGCCTCGGCCGTCTCCGGCTCCACGGAGGACGCCGCTGCCAGGCGGGCGGCGGGCTTTCTTTTGGCTAGGCATTCTCTGGCGAGGTGGCCCCCATTTCCACAGTACCAACACAAATTCAAACATTGGCGGCGGGCCTTTTCGGCAACATCCAGTCTGGGGCGCACATTGCCCAACTGCATCGGTTCTTCCTCGCTTCCCATGGGGTTTGGGGCTGGCGGTGGAGATTTCCATACTGGTCGTGGTTGAATACTGGTAGAAGCGGGGGGTCTCACCCCGGCTCTTCCACTCTGACCTCGGAGCCACTTTTTTTGTTGGCAAGCAGGACTTCGGCTCGTAGACAATGATTAATGAGTCTCTCAAGAGTCTCTGGGGGATCCACCTTAGAAATTTCTTCCTGCATCTCAAAGTTAAGGCCCTCACGAAACTGCCCTCTGAGGGCGATATCGTTCCAACCGGTGTTCTGAGCCAGCACCCGGAACTCAGCTATGTACCGGGACAACGGCCTGTCCCCTTGAAGGAGTCGCCGGAGTTTATGGCCGGCTGCCTCCTCGTTGTCCTCGATTCCCCAGGTCCTCCTAAGGTGGTTCAAGAACCCTTGCGCGGAGCTTAGATGCGTGGAACCTGCATCATACAGTGCCGTCGCCCAATTGGCCGCAGGCCCATCTAGAAGACTATAAATCCACGCCACTTTGACATCTTCGTGGGGAAATTCAGCTTGGCGGGCTTCTATGTACGCCTGGCACTGGCGACGGAAAACATGAACCTTGGAGGCTTCTCCAGAAAACTTGGTTGGGAGCGCTAGGGCAGGGAGGCGCACTCCACGTTCCTTCAAGCCCAGAATTTCACCCTCCTGTGTTCGGAGAGTATCACGGATCCTGTCGAATTCATCTTTGGAAATGGTGTAGCTGAGCGGTTGGTCTTCCGCCCCGGTTCCCGTAGACATTCTGGTCTTAGGTTAATTGGTGCTTAGGGTGGCGGAGTCAAACTGTCAGGACCCAGGCTGCAGAACACCAATAACCATGCGCAGAGACCAGAATCTAACTAATATCTTTATTAGGGAAATATATAAAGTCAATAAAAATAAGTGTAGAATATAGTTCAGAAGTAGACCTTTCAGGAAAGGTCAAATATAGTCCAGGAAAACAATGTCCAATATGTGATATTAAAGTCCAAAATTATAATCCACTTCACCGAAACACACACTATTTGGCAAGCAATAGTGTGGGGAACTGTCCATAGTCTTTGAGGCTTAAGGTAAATCCGAAGGAAACTGGAAAACAAGGCTTGAATCAGAGAAGCAAGGTCCGTGGTTTAAAACGCAAGGCAAGGCAAGACTTGAAACTTGGCAAGAACAAACTTGAAACAAGGCAAACATGAATCAAAAACTGAGTCCATAGAAGTCCATGGTACAAGGCTGGGCTGGAAACTTGATCCGGGATCTGGGAACTGGAGTACGAAGTCTACACACGATTTCACTCCTCAAGCCGACGAATTGACTCCGCAAGGATTCCTTTGCGGGCAAACACCTATATAGGATCTTGTTTTCCCGCCAAGGAACACTTTCTCTGGGGAACAAGAAACGAAACCTATACTGTGTCCAGATGCATGACTCCTTAAAGTTTCCCAAGGGAAGGAGACTTAATCAGCTAATTGTCTGGCAGCTATCCTGGCGCTCCGGCGAGTCGCCTCTCGAGCGCCCCTATCTTGATTATAATAATCCCAGCGAGAAAATGGGGGAGATTTCTGCTCAAGGCTTGTTTGGCTGACTTCTTGTGGGCAAACATCTTGCAGGTGCAAGGGCTCCAAATCTGGCAGAAACGGTGGGAAACCCAAGTTTTCCTCTTCATCTGCCACAATAGTACATGGAACGGGACTACATGGCCCATGAGTCATCACAGTTCTTGAGTTTGTTTTTTGTATTACTTTCTGTTACATTTTTGCAAAACAAACTCTGAGACTTCATGATATAAAACATGAAAACCTTCTTCCCAAATACTTATAACATGACTCCAAAAGTGATCTGTGAATGTTACTAGAAAGTATTACTCAGTATACCAATGAAGTATACCAATCAGCATGTAACTTTTGACATGTAATTTTTCTGTGCCCTGTTGACTTAAAAGTACTTCCAAGTTCTGGAATCACCTGCACCCCATTTTGCAATCAATACTTATGGTTTCACAAAGTGTGAGTCTTCTATATTTACATCCTTTTGTTTTTAAATGGTACTGAAAATCATGCTTGCAGAATGGCATCACATTCAATGGGCATACAACAATATTGAAATGAACTGCTGTACATTTGAACAGTACCTGTTGTTTCAGTAGACACAAGAAGACATCAGGGCCAGCAGATAGATTTTCAGTGTTTTTAATAGAACCCTTAACCAGACACTATTCAAAAGGTATATATTTACTAGAGCCTTGAATGTGCTCTTGAGTCAGTTCCTGGACAAAAAAAATTGAAGAAGCAAACACTTCAGTAGCGCTTGAGAAATTCACTTTTTTTGGCCTACAGCTCCAGGAAACTTTCAGCTAACATGACCAGTACAATATAGCCAATTTTACAGGGATTGACATGCAGTGACTCTGTAAGAGAGGTAATGATTGAAAAATCATTTGAACTTTGGGATGTCTCAAAGCCATGTCTTAACCATCCTCTTTTGTAGAATTTCACAAGCTTGGATTTTTTACTCTGGTGTGTAGACATGTATGCAATTGTGTGATTGACACACACACACACAGGAAGGTGGAGCAATGAATTCAGCCGTAAAGTTCTGGGTGTGGTTACAGTCAGGTAAACTTGAAATAGTAAAAAGATTTCCTCCATCCAATGCTGCCTTGGATATTGTTGCTGGTTGCACAGGGCTGAAAAGAACCCAAAATTTTGAAAAAATAATTCTTCTGGCTAAACATATGGCTGCGCCAGAAGCTAATAGCTACAGGAACCCTGTGTTTGAGGTAAGTTGAATCTCCTTTTTCCTCTTCCTATGGAAGATGAAAATGCCTCAGAATCTTTTCTCTTTCTTTATAAACCATAGGTTGTCTTTTTCTGGCAGAAATTATTTTGGCAATCATTGAAACACCTATCCAGTGCCACTCTGTCAACACAAAATTCCATCAAATACAGAAAATAGTTGGAGCTATGTGAACAGAGGATGTGTGCATTGGTTTTGTTTTGTAGATGTATAGTATCTATCTAGTAAACCAGTCTTTTCTTTGCTTTAGGTTCTGTGTGAGGCAAAATTGCACTCAAAAATATTACAAGCACTTTGTTCATTACCACTGCTTCATCAAAAAAAAAATAGTCTATTGAAGTTTCTGCTACAATTTTCCTTCTCTCTGTTTTAGACTCAAAGATATTACATGATCCCTTTGTATACAGTTTCAGCTGCTCAAGACCTCAGACTAGAAGTGGATCGTTTTGGCTGTGAATATAATTTTGATGGTATGCCTACCTTGGTTAGGAAGCCTTTGTTGTTATTCATGTTTGTAAGAATCCTGCTATGTCATGTTTTTTTTATATATATACAGTAAAGGGACAGAAAACAGTCATACCACCTGCACTGTTAATAACCTTTAGTGTAGTTTTATCCAGTACTTGGAATTATGAGAAGCAGCATCTAATGCTGAAGTAAAACAAATCCATTCCTATTGTCAAGAGTTTTCCTTTCTCTAAGGACCTCATCACATAGAGGTCATTAAGCCGGGGGACAGCGGGCGCATCTGTGGGGCAGCATGGTGAATCCATCGGGATGGCAAATCCATCAGGGTGGCAGTGCTCCACATGGCCCCCTTGCCATCCCACACTGTTATCCCTTTGTCCCCAACTTGCTTCCGCGCTGTCCTCGGCTTGTCCTATGAGAACACAGGTAGTCACCCATGTTGTCAGGACTGGCACTTAGCACACTGCTGAGACACAGCATGCATGGAGCAGGCATCGAGGTGTGCTGGAAGTAGCCCTGCGTCAAGTGATGGGCTCTGGAGGGCTCCATCCTGGTTGTGCATCAGCTGCATCCTAGCATGGGGCTGAAAGCCCATGTGATGAACTTGTAAACCCCACATAGAAATGAAAGAAATCTGGCTGTTTTTCTATTCAACAGATTCTAAGCAAATAAAAACAGTGAGACCGATCATCCAAATGGACAGTAGAAATCATTGATGACAAGGTTCACTAGCCATGAAAAGCCTTGGTGTATGTGTATAGCCCTGTTCTCTGACAAATTATATGCAAAATAGGTCACTTCATATTCCAGAAGTATTTTTGGCTGTAGTGGGGGTGGAGATCACATTCAAGATTTGGGGATAACAAAAATGGGATTAAAAAGTTCCTTTCATGCTGAGTTCCCAAAACATGTCACCTGGGCTGTTACTTTAGTTTGGGAGTGAACTTTCATTGCCTTTATCGGTTCTCACCTTCTTTATTAGTGTGGAGGAGAAAGTACACACAGAAGTGTAGAGGAGGAGATGAAGACACATCTAGTCCTACCTTCATGGAGAATCTTGGAATACTAGACATGTTTAAATATTTGAAAAGATGCCATATTGAAGATGGAGTAGGCTTGTTTTCTGCTTGACTGGTTCAACACAAACACTTTCCACTTCCTCACATTTACCTTGGGAAATGTCCTACGAATCTTCTACTGCTACTGGAGGACAGATGGGCTCACTGCCCATCAGACAATACAAGGGAGTTTCATGTGGAAGCCCTTACTCCAACTGGAGGGAAAGTGTTGTATGATGCTTCCCTCTCAATATGCGAGGCTTTCACAAGAGGGTGACACTTTGGAAAGCGTTGCCAAGAGGGAACTGCATGCGGGGTGACAGATTCGCCCTGCTGCCCCCTTTTTCCTCCCAGGTGCCAGGCAAAGTGGGATGCTTCGCCTGGCTAATATGATGAGGTCCAATTTGCAGGCTGGTCCAGAGTGTCAAATTCAGATTGACCCCAGGATGGTCAGCTTCCATGCATGAAATGAGAAGACATATCATGTAATTCTTTACCTCAGGAAGAAATACATCTTAGGTCACCTCGACTATATGCATGGTTCCTCCATGCCCCCTCATCAAAGGTGATCTTGCCAGCTCCCTCCTCCTCATGGTTTGTTATTCACAACATTGATCATACTTATTAGTTATTCTTTTTATTTAAATACCCACAGCAACTTAAGTTTGGAGCTTGTGAAGTCTCAGATGGTGTGTATGATGACTTTTGGTGTATATTTCATGGCTATGATGACATTTTAGTGGTTTCTGCAGCTAATGCCTTGATCAAGAAATCTTCTTACCAATGACCACTCATTAGAAATCCACCCATTTTGTTGTTGTTTTTGGTGGTTAATTTTAATACAAGATGATGGGAAAAACCCTACCTAACAGTTAATATTAAGAATATGATATAAAGATTGGACACCTACCAATCTACTTTAAAAGAGCCGGGAGGTGGGCCTTATTCTCCTCTCACAGTTTTAATCCATTCTCAATTATGTCCCCATCCTGAATCTATTTAGCTATGCAAAAGGAAGTGGTGGCAGTGGCTGCAGAGGGTTCTTTCTTCATGACTTTATTTCTCTCTCTCTATTGTTAAATCCGAAAGAGTAACAAAAGGCAAGATAAGAGATCAGATACCTATTCCTCTTTGCTGCTGATGAAACCTGCAATCTTGAGAAGCTACCTGTTAGACTCTCACATAGATCTCCAATATCTGATGTGATTAGGTCCCAAATTGCATTCCTCAGTTCTCATGGGTAAACAGTTTACTGACTGAATTTAAACAGAGTATCACTTAGTGCTCAAGTAAATCTTTTACAGTTAATTCTTTATTGGAAGTAAATAAGGTAAGCCATTAACGCCTAGCTTCTTCTGAACGGTCAAAAAGGCCATAGCAGTATTTATTATGGGTTTTTTTTTTATCTTTATGTATATGCTGCCGATAAGGAACCCAGGGCAGTTCAGAACATGGATTAAACCAATTATAATGGTTAAAAAAACTTTTAAATAAACGGTGAGATAAATATTTGCTATGTATGATACTGAGGCAGAGATGCAGAGTGACATTGTTTCAATAAGTTATAACAGCACAAGTCCAACATACAGTATTGTAATTCTTGTTTTGGTTATCACAGAATTTCTTACCAAACATGCCAACAATTAAAACCTAGACTTACAGAGGTCAGAATACTTTATCAATCATGCAACAGTCACATGGAGATAGAATCATAGAATCCAAGAGTTGGAAAAAATACCAAGGGACAGACAGTCCAACCCTCTTCAGCCATGCAAGAATACACAATTAAAGCCCTCCTTTGTGTGTGTGTGTGTGTGTGTCAGGAGTGACTTGAGAAATTGCAAGTCGCTTCTGATGTGAGAGAATTGGCCATCTGCAAGGACATTGCCCAGGGGACACCTGGATGTTTTGATGTTTTTACCATCCTTGTGGGAGGCTTCTCTCATGTCCCCGCATGGAGCTGGAGCTGACAGAGGGAGCTCATCCACACTCTCCCCAGGTGGGATTCGAACCTGGCAGCCTTCAGGTCAGCAACCCAACCTTCAAGTCACAAGGCTTTATCCCATTGTGCCACTGGGGGCTCCTGACAGATGGCCATTCAATCTCTGTTTTAAAACCTCCAGATAAAGAGATTCTACCATACTCCCAGGTGGCATATTCCACTGTCTAATAGTTATTATTACCATCAGGAAATTCTTACTGAATTTACTATATGGTGTGTAAACATGTTTTATCAAGCCTTTTTGATACTGTGATGTGGCCTAAGGGCTGATCAATAAATTTACTATTTACTCTGTTATTTACTCCTGAAATTGTAATCTAAGCACATCCAAACAGGATCAGGTTGTGGAGGATGTCATAGGCTGTGTTATAGAGATCGTAAGCCTATGGCCCGTCAGATGTTATTGGGCTGATAGGAGTTGGAATCCCACAACATCTGGGTTTCTTTCAAACAACAGAGTTATAACACTTTGAATCAGAGTGGTATATTTTTTCCTGTGGAAAATTCCTTGAAGGCTGCACTTCCTCATGCTGCATAGTTCTAATGTATGATTAAATGCTGACGGTTAGGAGCAGGGCTCACTGTTATAATCCGACTCCTCCTACCCCAGTGGACCCTTGGAGCTTGTCTATACTGATGGACAAAATTCATTTTGGTACTGGATTTTCTTTGTCCACATTGGCCCTGCAGTGGATCTGTTAATGCCACAAACATCATACTGAAATCACCATAACAAGTCAAACATTTACCTCTGCTGAACTGTTATTTTCAATATCTATTATTTTCAGCCACATGGCTCTGGACCCCTGCCACCATCATGAATTCAAATAAATGAAATTTCACTAATATTGATATGCTGATATGTAAGAATCCACATACATGAAGTTTTATAATTTATTTTTAAAAATTCAACCCAAGAAATAGCCAATCTTGGTGAGAAGGATCACCTCCCATCAACTAATTGTGCCCACCACTAATTCTTCCCCCACAATGACACAGCAAAGAGATGCTGCCTGGGGGGCTGGCCATATTCCTAAAAGTCTGGATTTTCTGTTATACAGTTTAAAGCCCAAAGAAACATATTGTAAATAAATTATTGCAAATGTCATGTGCCAAGTTCAGACCCCTTACAAGGTGAGTACAAATTGCAAATTACAAGGTGAGTACTAAATTCCATGTAGAACAGGCATCCCCAAACTGTGGCACTTCAGTTTTTTGGTTGGGGCTGCTGGGAGTTGGAGGCCCAAACAGTTGGAAGGCCGCAGTTTGAGGATGCCTAATGTAGACAAACCCCTAAAGAACTTTCTGAAAAGCATTATTAGGTATACTAAATTCTCATTCCTTCTTGTGAAATGTTGTCAGTATGCTGATCTCATCTTGTATTATTTTGTCTTTTAGGGAGACATTGAAAAAGACAGTCCAAATGAAAAAAATGATATTGCACTTAGAAACAGAAATTTGGAAAATGGCAATTCTCTACATCCTGAAGAAGTAAGTTTTTTTCCTACTAGATAACTACAAGCTGTGGTGAATCCAAACCAAAATCAAACTAACTTTTTGGACTATGGCTCAGAGAATCCTGAAGCCAACATAAGAGTTGATGAAAAAAGTTATCTTACATACTCTGCTCAAACTATTTATCAGGGTTTTGGACTACAATTCCAACCAGCATGTAAATGGTAAAATGTTATGGGAATTGTAGTCCACCAAAACATGTAAGGTGACAATGTTTCTAGTACTGTTGATTGTTCACTGGTGTCAGACTAGGCAAATATAGCAATCTATCAACTTGTCTCCCAATAAGCTTCCAGGGGAGGTCAGCACTTGTGAATAATCACTAGTTTCAATATACTTTGGACTGGTGGTGGCATTGTTCCAGGCAAGGAAAGAGCAGAGGTATTTTTGTGAAAACCCAGTTTCTGCCTCTAATGTCCTGCCGAGACGCTGTTTTTGTCTCAACAAGCAGAGGAGGTAGGGGTAGAAAAAACACCTATTCCAGCATGGCAGCTGTAACTCACAGCAAAAGGAATATCTAATTGCCATCTTTAAAGAAGATTTTTTAAGAGTGTACCTCATGATCCATTCCTGGATTTTGGACTATTAATGTCCCATCAGCATTCATCTTCTGCTCTTGGAGACATGAGTTATCTAAATCTCTTTATCAGAAACTAAATGAAATACAAGTAGAGACAGCTGTTGTCAACTCCCCTAGAGCTAGTATTTAAAAAGACTGCAAGGTTAACAAATTATGTCAACTGTAACATCTAAAAGTATACACAACCATCAAAGGGTAAAGTTTTTGTTTTTCCTCAAAACCATAAAAAATTACTTTTCCCAGGACAAAGAAATAGGAAATAGATATTTGAACTGTAACACCTCCCTTTGGGGTTAAACCAGTAGATAGCAACAGCAGCAATAACAACAAAAAAAACCTGAAGAAAGATAAGGTAAAAGTAAAAGGTTTCCCCTGTCTAGTTGTGTCCGCTCTGTGGGTTGGTGCACATTCCATTTCTAAGCCAAAGAGCCAGTATAGACACCTCCAAGATCATGTGGCCAGCATGACTACATGGAGCACCATTGCCTTCCTGCTACTCACATTTGTATGTTTTTGAACTGCTTGATTGGCAGAAGCTGGGGCCAACAGTGGGAGCTCACCCCACTCCCCGGATACGAATTGCCGACCTTTCGGTCAGCAAGTTCAACAGCTCAGCGGTTTAATCTGCTGCGCCACCAAGGAATAGAAAGTGTCGCCTTGTGTTCAGATACATTACTGACACCTTGCGTTTGGATATATTACAGTAGAGTCTCACTTATCCAACATAAACGGGCCGGCAGAATGTTGGATAAGTGAATATGTTGGATAATAAGGAGGGATTAAGGAATAGCCTATTAAACATCAAATTAGGTTATGATTTTACAAATTAAGCACCAAATCATCATGTTATACAACAAATTGGACAGAAAAAGTAGTTCAATAGGCAGTAATGCTATGTAGTAATTACTATATTTACGAATTTAGCACCAAAACATTGTCTACAAAAATGTGTTGGATAATCCAGAACATTGGATAAATGAGTGTTGGATAAGTGAGACTCTACTGTATTACTTTTAAGGAAAAATGGCTATGAAAGGCCCAATGGCCAATTACTTGAAACCAGTAGGATTAACCCAGTTTTGACTGAACTGAAAATGATGAGGAAAGAAGTACAGTAGAGTCTCACTTATCCAACACTCGCTTATCCAACATTCTGGATTATCCAACGCATTTTTGTAGTCAATGTTTTCAATACATTGTGATATTTTGGTGCTAAATAAGTAAATACAGTAATTACTACATAGCATTACTGCGTACTGAACTACTTTTTCTGTCAAATTTGTTGTATAACATGATGTTTTGGTGCTTAATTTGTAAAATCATAACCTAATTTGATGTTTAATAGGCATTTTCTTAATCTCTCCTTATTATCCAACATATTCGCTTATCCAACATTCTGCTGGCCCGTTTATGTTGGATAAGTGAGATTCTACTGTAACAGCAGAAATGAAAGAAAACATAATTCTCTGGCAAAGCTGACTAGGGAGGCAAGTCAGACAAGCCAGAATTTGGTGAAACTGGAATCCAAAACCCAGCAGCAAATAGCAAGATTCGGAAAAAAAAAATTCCCTGGAAGCTATACATAAAGCCTTCAGAAAGGGGATGATAAGTGACTTAAGGCCAAACAGAAAAATGCTTTTTTGTGGGAGGATATTATCCTTGTGTTTGGTATAATTTTTTTCTTTGTATATGTCTTTGTGTGATGGTAGATTTGTTTCTTTGAATAAAAAAGGAATTAAAAATGCAAAAAAAAAATTATGGTGATAGAGAGATCAGATTTGGCACTCTCAGATGCACAGGGAGGGAGGTACTCCCCCCCCCCAGTCCCATGGTTTTTATAAATTGCACATACTTAGACAGCTTTTTATGTGAGAAAGAAGCTTAAATACAAAACTTTAGTCCTGGCTTGCTTATTCTTTAAAATATAAATGGTCAGTTCAGTAAGTAAGCTTTTCAGAACCGTGGCATGAGGAAGAGGTGGGTTGTAGACAGGGCCGTAGCCAGAAAAAAATTTCGGGAGGGGTTTTGAAAATTTCGAGGGGGGGGTTGAACCCCTAGCACATACCCCTCCCCGCTACAAACCTGTCAATATCTGCTTGAGATAGTGCCTGGAGGGACTCTTAATGTTTTGCATCTCATAGACTTAGCATGGGGATTTGGTTAACCAGTTAAAATTCATGAGTAAACGAGATTTTTTTTATAACTTGAAAAATTTCCGGGGGGGGGGGGGGTTGAACCCCTAAACCCCCCCCCCCCCCTCGCTACAGGCCTGGTTGTAGATGTTTGGTTGTACTATCAAAACTGGATCTCTCACATTACCTAAATCTGGGAGAGAAAAAAAATCAAAGTTTCCATAGCTAAAGATATGAATAACATAAAAGTTCACTCAACCACTTATCCACAGCTTATTAAAATGTTGGTAACATGACATTTTCAGTACAGCTCCTCAATTCTCCCAATAACTGATCCAAGCTATTATTAACAGTATCTAATTATGAGTTGATGGTGGCGCTGGTAGTGGGAAATGTAGATGGCACGATGCTGGTCAAGGTTTGTTTGCAAATAAAAATCTTGCTTTCCTTATAACTAATGAAAAGCGTGTGATGAAAATGCAAAAACAAGGGATACGAATCACATCATCAGTATTGCTTCATGGTTCCCCCCCCTTTCTTTCCACAGCATGATGCAAACATCAATATTGAGATGGATGATCAACTGAATAAACATGAATCACATGCAAAATCTGTCTTCCACAGGTAATCATTTCATTTTGGATTCTCCACCTATCAATTTTCCTCTTTACTTGAAGTCCCAATGGCCACTGATTTACTATCAGGGTGGATGTAGTCATGTTCCAGCTGCCCTTTCACAGCTGGAAAATTTGGAGCAGGCTCTAGCACAGTATAAGGTGACAGCTATTTCCCTAGGTGTTCAAGGGTAGTTGAAATAGAGCAGGGTACGTTCATGGAGCCAAGCATTGGCCCCAGAATGGAGCTGCAAGAAAGATCTCCGTCTATGTGCGAGAGCAAGACCAGTATTCAAAGCAACCTGCCTCTTCTCCAGAACTCTGTTGCATTCTTTAAATGCAAAATGGGGCCCATAGAAGCCTCCATACTTGGTAAGGAGCCTTTTAAAAACATTTTAAGACCTGAAGGGAGTTGAGAGAAGGTGGGGGGAAGGGTGGTTGTCTTTCTGCCCCCTCGCCAAAAAGTCCCCCTTTGCATGGGAAGCCAAAGCGCAGGGAACTGGAGGTTTAAACCCCGGTTCCCTGTACATTTTGTGCTGTGTAGAAGAGACCTTAGAACAGCCCTGCGTGGTTGACTTGACTGCTGTCTTTTTGTACAATATTCAGTTATAGCACTTCAATTCTACTTTAACTGTAATTACCTCATCCCATGAAAAATGTAGGATTTGTAGTTTTATATTTCAAACTCGCTGTCAAGAGCACCAGTGACTCATCAAACTACATTTCCCAGGATTTCATAGGATGCAGCTATTACAATTTAAATGGGATCATGATATATAATGATGTACTATATAAAGATGTAGCTGTGTCTCATGGGTTTCCTCCCTCCCATTACTTTCAATTGCCATTCTGCTGGCCATTGAGTAGGAGGGAGGCAGCCAGCAGGGGGGAAAAATATCCAGATAAGTAAATAAATAAATAAAGATACAGTGTGAAACAGATTATAGTTGTTCTAATGTTATCACTTTACCTCAGGCCACTCATTTGGTGTCTGAGCTGAAAAATCTTAAATTCTACATGCTATAAGTAGATTGAAGTCTCATTGACCTAGGCTATAAACCTCTAAACTGTTCTCAGGAGACAAACCTATAGAACCCAATGGGATTTATGCTTGGGTAGACATGCCTAGCATTAAATTGTTAATAGGAGAAATGTAACTGCATGCTTTCCATTTAAAGCAATGGTATTCCAGCAAGACTTTAATTTTGTCTGCATGATTCCTCTTATGTCTTTAATGGTTTACTGGATAAGTATGTGAAGTCTAAAATACCTGCACTACTAGTGTGCGAATTGTTACAATCATTATATTAATTGCAACATCATTTGCCAACATTTCTTATGTTGATGTTTTAGAATTATTATTTTATACATATTCACAGCCCTACACCTCTTTTTCAATTGTACTTCCAGGTACCTTGAAAAGAAATATGATACGGTCCTTCACTTTTTCAAGAAACATAAAACCATAATTCGACAGGTTGTTTATGGAATATTGGCAGCAGGTATTTATTTGAAGTTTGAGTAAAATGAAATGCCTTTCTTTGATGTACAGCTTAGGTTTAGAAGGCAGCCTGAAGCTTCTGCTAGCATAAAGTTTGGTACAGTCATTTTATACCATTTATGAGAGAATTGTGTTGTTTGTTGCCTATTCACATTCAAGTCAAGCTGCTGGTGCTTACCTTCAGAGCCTTGAAAAGCTTGAGACCAAAATGCTAGATAACTCATTTATGATATTTCCATAACAACTGCCTACATTTTGGACGCTGGTTCCAACCCACAATAATAGTTGCATAGAATCGCCCTTTGACAAAGTAGGACTCATGTAGCATGGCAGATATTGAGGGAATGCAGCTCCCAACATTCCTCATTACTGGCTATGCTGGCTGGGACTGCTGGAGTCAGGGTCAGGGTTACATTATTCCCATCCATTTTTGTACTCAAGTTCAACTTCAATATTTTGTAATTAAATGAGGGATATCGCTATATCTCTGACCTTGCAAATATCAATATAATTAATAAAGGGTCTTTGGTGTGGCTCCTGGCATCAAAATTCCTCTAAGGGAGGTCGCCTAGGTGCAGAGAGAGAGAGAGAGAGAGAGAGAGAGAGAGAGAGAGAGAGAGAGAGAGAGAGAGAGAGAGAGAGAGAGAGAGGGAGAGGGAGAAGATTGGTATAAAAGGACCTTCTTGGCTTCGCAGCTCACATGTGGATGCCCTGATGTCAAGTGCCATGCATAGAACATCACAAGACCTCAGAAGAAAGGGTTTTTTTCTGATGCCTAAAGTAAAAGAAGCTGAGCAGTTGAATGCAAGTAACTAATAAATGAATACTTCTTATCGATGTACTTCCACTTTTGATTGCATTTGACTACTGCATGTATACATACATTTTTATTTGTTTTGGGGTGCCCAGCTCAAAGGGGGTGGGTTTTTTTTAGCTGAAACCCTATCAGTGTTTCAGTTGGATAATAAAGGGTATGTGTCCCAAGTTTGTTCTAAATCCATCAAGCCATGTAGGAGCCTTTGAGGTACAAATATACAAACATATATACATACATGTGCATACATTCACTCTTTTGTTTCCAAAATCTAGACATTGCATTGATGATTTCAGGACATTTCAGGATTTCTCTCCTTTCCCAAGTTTTTTTTTTCTTCCTAGCAGGAAGATGGTTTTTTTTATCATTTAAAAATACTTTTTAGGCTAACAGCCTTTCTCCTGTGTCCTCCCTTTTTCCTTTCCCCAAATGTTTTAAGTTGGTTCTACAAAGGGATTTGTAAAAAAAAGCTTGTAAAAAAGCTTGTACTAGAGTATGAAGATGTTATTGAAACTCCATGTACCTCTGCTCTTTATTTCCAAAGTTACTATGGTAGACAAAACACCCAGGCAATAGAAGTAGCTGAAAGAAGTAAGAACTGTGTGGGTTCACAATGCTTAGATCCAAAGAAGTCATGCTACCTCTCTTTTCCGTCTTGGTCAGACCACACCTGGAATACTGTGTCCAATTCTGGGCACTGCAATTGAAGGGAGATGTTGACAAGCTGGAATGTGTCCAGAGGAGGGCGACTAAAACGATCAAGGGTCTGGAGAACAAGCCCTATGAGGAGCAGCTTAAAGAGCTGGGCATGTTTAGCCTGCAGAAGAGGAGACAAGATGAGGGCCATGTATAAATATGTGAGGGAAAGTCACAGGGAAGAGCGAGCAAGCTTGTTTTTTGTTGCCCTGGAGACTGGGATGCAGAGCAATGGCTTCAAACTACAGGAAAGGAGATTCCACCTGAACATTAGGAAGAACTTCCTCACTGTGAGAGCTGTTCAGCAGTGGAACTCTCTGCCCCGGAGTGTGGTGGAGGCTCCTTCTTTGGGGGCTTTTAAATAGAGGCTGGATGGCCATCTGTTGGGGGTGCTTTGAATGTGATTTTCCTGCTTCTTGGTAGGGGGTTGGACTGAATGTCCCACAAGGTCTCTTCCAACTCTATGATTCTATGAAATATATGGGTCTGTGGAAAAATCATAGACAAACTTAGAATTCTCTGGAACAGAAAAGTCCTCTGAAGGGGTCCATGACCAAAAATGTTTGGAAGCCGCTGTCTAAACTCTCATAATTTAGGTAATTTTATCCATTGTTATAATTATATTCATTTTTACTTCCAAGGATGGAGAGAGGCAATCATAGGATCAGGTTATTTGCAAAAAATTTGGCTTTGGTCTGCTTTGTAAAGGAAAAAAATATCTCCCAAAACATTTCCCCAAATAAATTATCCATTTTTTGTAATCAGTTCTTTTGTTCTCTGAAGGACCTAGGGACCAGTATGTATGAGGAGCAAAATAGGTCTTTTATTCTATTTATCAAAGAGATTATCCTCCCTCTAATATCCCATAGAATGGATTGAACCAAAAAAATATCTGTTTTCCTCATCATGAGAGCCCCTGATTGAAAGCCCATTCTCTCTAGAATGGTCAAATAGTACAAACAGAATCAATACCGATTTTCTTAGTTCATGGTTGTAATTTCCTTTCATTAGCCTCTTTGTTACTTTCTGTGCTTTTGCATGATCAGCCAAACTGGTTACATTGGAATGACAGGCCTTGCCAGAACTGTGGTCCCAGTTGTGTTCTCAATGGAACTAGCCCAGAAATTGGCCAGATTTCAAAGGGATGGTTCCTTGTAACTGGCAGTGTTTGACTTCCCCTGTAACCATGAAATGCTCCATGCTATCATTAAGTCAACATAAAATTTATTTGTTCAAGGTGGATTGATTTAAATAGTAATATAAATACCCCCATTGTTGATTTAAATCAAGTTTCCTAAGTATGCTTTCACTTTTGGTTGTTTCCAAACTATGGTGACTCTAAGGCAATTCTATCACAGGGATTTCTTGGCAGTATTGGTTCATGGTAGTTTTGTCCTTGGCGTCATCAGAGGCCCCATCTAGACTGCCATATAATCTAGTTTCAGAATGTAGATTAACTGCATTGAACTGGATTATATGACAGTGTAGACTCATATAATCCAGTTTTATGTGGTTCAATCTGCATTATATGAGTTACACTGATTATTATAATGCAGTTCAAACTGGATTACATGGCAGTGTAGACAGGGCCGAAGACAGAGAATGTGACTTGCTCAAGGTCACCCATTGGGTTTCATGGCCAGCAGGGATTTGAACCCTGGTCTCCAGAATTGTAGTCTAATTCTCAAATCATTACACAACATTGACTCCCACTATTAATTTACAACTGAAATAAAAATGTGTACATGTTTTCTCTTACACTCAGATTCTTTATATCTCTGACTCTTTATATTTCTGTCTATATTTTGCATGTTCTTGCTTTTTTAAGGTACAGCTTAAAATTATTTTCCAATACAGTCTTTCTGAGAACCAGTACTTACGGCAATTTGAAGTTAGCAGACTAGCCCTTTACAGAAATGAGTTACAGTGAGTTCAACGGTGCTTAAATCCATATAAATGGGGGCAGGGCCGGCCCAACACGGAGGCCACGTGCGGCGGCCGCCTCGGGCGCAGGGCCCGGGGGGCGCCGTCAGGCTTCCCCCCTCCCAGCGGGGACCATGAGCTCACTCGCCGGCGAACAGGAAGGCCTGTTCGGTGACGAGCGAGCTCTCATGGCCGGCTGGGATGGCCCTGGATGGCCGGCCTGTGCGCCCTGGCCCCGCCTCTCACGTTGTGTGAGAGGCGGGGTCGGGGTGAGCTGCGTGGGAGGCGGGGCCAGGGTTGGCCCTGCCTCCCGCGCAGCTCAGCCTTGCCCGTCTGGCCTTTTCCAGGCGGGCAGACTGCACCGAAGGTCCCTGCAGGCCGCGATCGCGGCCTGCAGGGACCTCCGGTGCAGTCTACCTGCCTGGAAAAACCCAGGCCGCGCGGGGCGGGAGGCAAGGCCCCGTCTGGGCGGAGCCCTGCCTCCCGGCCTGTGCGCCCCGGCCCCGCCTCTCACGTTGCGTGAGAGGCGGGGTCGGGGTGAGCTGCGTGGGAGGCGGGGCCAGGGTTGGCCCTGCCTCCCGCGCAGCTCAGCCTTGCCCGTCTGGCCTTTTCCAGGCGGGCAGACTGCACCGAAGGTCCCTGCAGGCCGCGATCGCGGCCTGCAGGGACCTCCGGTGCAGTCTACCTGCCTGGAAAAGCCCAGGCCGCGCGGGGCGGGAGGCAAGGCCCCGTCTGGGCGGAGCCCTGCCTCCCGGCCTGTGCGCCCCGGCCCCGCCTCTCACGTTGCGTGAGAGGCGGGGTCGGGGTGAGCTGCGTGGGAGGCGGGGCCAGGGTTGGCCCTGCCTCCCGCGCAGCTCAGCCTTGCCCGTCTGGCCTTTTCCAGGCGGGCAGACTGCACCGAAGGTCCCTGCAGGCCGCGATCGCGGCCTGCAGGGACCTCCGGTGCAGTCGGCCTGCCTGGAAAAGCCCAGGCCGCGCGGGGCGGGAGGCAAGGCCCCGTCTGGGCGGAGCCCTGCCTCCCGGCCTGTGCGCCCCGGCCCCGCCTCTCACGCTGGGTGAGAGGCAGGGTTGGGGTGAGCTGCGCGGGAGGCGGGGCCAGCCCTGGCCCCGCCTCCCGCGCTGCTCGCCGTGACCCCGCCTCCCACGCTACGTGAGAGGCGGGGCCAGGGAGCAGGAGGCGGGGCCCGCCGGCGCCGCGGTAGGCGTGGCCATGTGCCTCCCGCGGCACATGGCCACGCCTCCCGCGGCGCCGGTGGGGGGGGCGCAATTTCCCCCCTCGCTTTATATATAAATTTATCTCCGGCCGGCCCTGAATGGGGGTAAGACTGCAATCTAAATATGGGATTTTTTTTTCGTGTCAGGAGCAACCGGAGTTGCTTCTGGAGTGAGAGAATTGGCCGTCTGCAAGGACGTTGCCCAGGGAACGCCCGGATGTTTTGATGTTTTTACCATCCTTCTGGGAGGCTTCTCTCATGTCCCCGCATGGAGGTGGAGCTGATAGAGGGAGCTCATCCACACTCTCCCCAGGTGGGATTCGAACCTGGCAGCTTTCAGGTCAGCAACCCAACCTTCAAGTCACTTAGTCCACTACGCCATCTGGGGGCTCCAATATGTGAATAAAAAAGGAGGAACACTTGACAGTTTCCTACTTTCTGTTGTTCTTTTCTGCTTCACTTTTTGTGGCTGAATCTTGGCTGCAAAAAGAAAGGAAGGGAAAAAAACAGTAAACAAAAATGAAATGGCTACAAATCCAGGTTTAATTATTAGTTAGCCCTCCGTATGTATGGATTCGGCATACATGGATTCAGCCACCCACAAATTTAAAATATATATTTTAAAAATAACCAAGCAAACCTTGATATTGTCATTTTATATAAGGGACACTATTTTTCTATGCTATTGTATATTATAGAACTTCAGCATCCATGGATCTTTGGTCCTGAAACCAAACCCTAGCAGATACCAAGGGCCCACTATACCATGAAGATCAAATGAAAATAAAATCTCTATAACAGGCTTAATTTCATGGTTTCCTGCTGTGCTTATTTTTTCCTAACCAAAGTTACCATATTTGAGCACTTGCTTTGGTTATTAATAAGGATGTGGCGCATCAACTAATGGTCCTACCCATCTCCTAGTCTCAAGGTGTGGGTAAACTTATTCAATGATTTAAAACTCTTTGTGAGTAGGGATGTCTGTACTCATTTTCCCTGATACCAGCACACAGATGCTGAGGCTAGCAGGGATGCAGCAGTCAAAGGCAGGCTAATGGGCACACTCTCCTCTTCTTCCATTTATTCATTCTATTCCATTCACTGTAGTAATTAGGGGGATTTTTTCTTCCTTCCCCATCTTCCAACCCATATCCTTTCTGATGCATAAGGAAGGGGTAAGAGGACTGATCAAAGATGATTCAGGGTGAAGGTAGTTTGACACCATTTTAATTGCCATGGCTCAATGGTGTGGAATCCTGGGAGCTGACGTCTGCTAAGGCACCAGCACTCTTTGGCAGGGAAGACTACAGACTTTGTAAAACTACAACTCATAAGATTCTATAGCATGGGGTTAAAGTGGTGTCAAACTGCATTCATTATACACTGTGAATGCACCCTCATTCTATTGTGTTGAGGAAATAGAGGAAATCCCATGTTCCAAGAACACCAAGGTATTTCACAAGTCCTATATTAAAGAAAGGGGCCCCTGGTGGCACAGTGTGTTAAAGCGCTGAGCTGCTAAATTTGCGGACCAAAAGATCCCAGGTTCAAATCCCGGGAGCGGAATGAGCGCCCGCTGTTAGCCCCAGCTCCTGCCAACCTAGCAGTTCGAAAACATGTAAATGTAAGTAGATCAATAGGTACTGCTCCAGCAGGAAGGTAACGGCGCTCCATGCAGTCATGCCAGCCACATGACCCTTAGAGGTGTCTACGGACAATGCCGGCTCTTCGGCTTAGAAATGGAGATGAGCACCAAGTTGGTCACGACTGGACTTAACGTCAGGGGAAAACCTTTACCTTTACTATATTAAAGAAAATAAGTGTTGTATGGGGGAATTATATGTTATCAGTTTATGCAGGAAAGTGCTTTCTAAAAATACTTTGTTGAAGAGTCTGTGTGACTCAAACCTCAGGCTGAAACCAAAAAAGTCTTTGTTTGCTTGCTGACTGATGGCCAAGCCCCAAGCTTTGTGTGATTGCTCTGCTTATGCTTGACATTTGAACTTACAAAGATATCTTTCCTTGAAATTTCATCTGTCTTTCCTCCACGGTTGTCTCAAAACTGACTCAGAAAGTGCTATTCTGTTTGACCAGGGATTTGAACCCTGGTCTCCCAGAGCCTACAAAGGGGTGTTTCTTGGACACCTTGACTTCTTATCCTCATTATTTTCTGCTTTCTAAGGATAAGCTTTTCTGCAAGTATAAGTAAAGATCTGTGGCTAAGCAACTTGAATCCTACATGCAAGATTGTTTGATGAATTGTTTTCCAAGAAAACTTAGCTAAAACTAGGCATCCTTGGATAAACTTAGCTAAAACCTTGGGGTTTTATTTGGGGAGGAAGTAAGGAAGAAGACTGAGTTACCGCTAACTGATGTGTCCATGTGCTTGTTTCCATGACAGCTTATCTGGCAATGGTAATTGCAGCCTGTACCTTGAATTTTCACAGAGCTTTGCCTCTCTTTGTGCTGACTATCCTTGCCATCTTTTTCATCTGCTGGGACTTTTTGATGGCCAAATATGAGAACAGAATTGCAAAATCTCTTTCTCCTTTTGGAAAGTTTCTGAATAAACAGTGGTTTTGGCTGAAATGGTAAATACGTGATGATTTTCTTTCTCTGTTGATTTAGATAAAAAAGAAGAGTCAATTGTTGTTTTTCTTTTGTTGTTTTTTTATGACATAGCAGTTGGAATTAGATAATTAAAAATTACATTTTGAAACTATAAAATAGTCAAAAAATAAAATAAGACTTTGGGGGTGGAAATAATCTGATTCTCACAATGTTGTTAGACTGCAACATTATCCCTCCCCAGAAAAAGCAATGGTGGAAAATGTTGGGCTTGTAGTTATGGAGGACCACATAATTTCTACCTCTGTCCTAAACAAATAACAGCTGATATATCCATAACATGTAAACTATAAAATATGCAATGATATCAGAGCTGAAAATAACCCCTTTTAAAAATACCAATCTGGCATGCAGCAGTTAACACATATTGGCCAATGTCCTGCTGATGATATAAAAGTGTAAGTACACACATGTGTTTTTTTGGTTGTTGG
This sequence comes from Anolis carolinensis, assembly GCF_035594765.1. Taxonomy (NCBI): domain Eukaryota; kingdom Metazoa; phylum Chordata; class Lepidosauria; order Squamata; family Anolidae; genus Anolis; species Anolis carolinensis. The sequence continues at coordinate 251,065,941 of NC_085842.1, read as the reverse complement.
AGAGGTTGGTATTCTCCTCCACCTTCCACAACGACCAAAGTCCCATTCCTCAACTCATAGTTTTCCTGCAATATCAATTTGAATGACCACTTCATGACTGGTGGAGAACATGGGGACTAAAGAAGCATTTGGCTATGTTGCTGTAGCCAGATGCAAAATTATTACCTTACTCACTGAAACTTCTGGAAAATTCCAGGTGATCTTAGTGGAAGATGATGACTGTCTGTGCCTGGTTAAGGGGCATAGCCAGATGCTTCTTTGATTCCCTGTGTTCTCCACTAGTTACAGAATGGCTGTTTAGGAGGCTATTGCAGCAAAACTTGCAGTGGTGAGCAGAGACCTATAGCAGAGTTCTCAGCTAGGACATTTCTACACAGGCCTAAAGACCATGATGGGATCCAGATTAGCCTGAGGCATCCAAACCAAACCTCAGGTTAATCCGGATTAACACAGAGTAAACCTGGATTTCCAGGTTTACTTCAGGTTAAAAAAAAACCTGCAAAGATTCAGACCTTTCAATAAGATCTGGATCTTTTCAGGTGTGCATCTTGTTGTGACTGAGTCTCAGGATCGCCTTCTGCAATCCCGAGGGTCAATCTCCACACCATCTCGTTTTTTTGGACTCTAGGAACCCAAATAACCCGCATTGCCACCCTGCCCTCCCTCACCCCCTTTTCTATCAAACACCTAAAAATACAGTTACAATTCCTGGAAATGATACAATTGAGCTTTAGAGGAGGAATTCCCTCTTCCCCACTCAAAAGCTCCAATGCATTATTTCCAGGAGCAATAGAGCACTTTGATGCCCCCCAGGAACAGTAACTCTTAAGTTGTTTAATGATAAAAAGGGGGGCAAGGGAAGGCAGGGGGTGGTGGCCACACCCTGTGCCAATGCTGGTTTGATATGGATGTAGCTACAACCTTGGGGTTTTATTTTCCAATTCTATGATTCTATAGCTAGATCATAGACAAGAATTCAGTAGATAAAGTTAACCTATTTACTACACTTTGTCAAATTTCTGCCATTCATTAAGGTGTTAAAGATACAGTCATAGGAGTCCTGTTATGAAATACGATAACCATAACATTGAGTAATCTCAAACTTCCCAGACTTCCATTGTTTCTTTTTTTGAAATCAGTTTTAGTTGTAAACTGCGGCACAGCTCAGTACTAGGATGATTTAGCAAATACAAAATACATCTCGGATGCCTTATCTGGTCCTTTGCAACCCACGTAACGATTTATTGAGCTCCTCATAGATAGCTACACATGAATGACATATTGTGTTTGGCTTGGAGGATATAGTTTCTTCATTGGAAAAGTGGTAGCAAAATGGTCTAATTAGATAAAGGAAATTAGATGAAGATATAGCAAATTAGATAAAGTGTACTTATCAGATTATGAGCTTTTCACTATCCTTTGTCATTCACTGTCCTATTTCAAACCCATTTTGCTAGGGTGGTGTGGATCTCTCTAATAACTGCCATTGTGTGCTGGCTTATCTTTGACACTGCCAAACAAGGAGCCAAACAGCTCATATCCTTTGCTGGACTAGTCGTGTATGTTCTCTTGATGCTGATTTTTTCTAAATATCCAACTAAGGTGAGTGTTTCTGATCCTTCATTTTCCATTTTGGTGCTTATATATTATTTGATGGGCATTGATTCATCCTCTCCTGAGCTGACCTGTGCAAATGCAATGGGCTATGACTAGCTGTCACTGAGTAGGAATGATGTGAGTTTTACTCCAACAAAATTGGATGGTGTCAAGGTTAAAGAAAGTTGCAGGAGCTGACAGTGAAAAATCTCTTAAATTCCTTCTATAAAATGTTTATAATACATAGTACAATTACATGGGGAACGGTATTAAATTCCAGAATTCCCAAACCGGAATGACAAGTGACTATGCTGGGAGAAAGCTGAATGATTTATAGGCCAAAAAGGTAGTGTTTCCAAGCTCTGTTATTCAATTTTACCCAGAGTTTATTCTCATTATCTCCCTTTATTGTGAAAGGCTAGCTTTCATAAAAGGGTAAGAAAGCCATCCATGGGTGAGGGATGTTAACCTAAATTTGTTGTTGTTCATCACCAGACTTATCGCTACTCTGTGGATTACAGATCACACTGCTCAGATCTTTCAGACTTATGGCTTCCTAACCATCCTGTCATCAAAACCCTTCTCATGTCTTGCAGACTCAGGCTCATGGCTTCCTTGATTGAGTCTATCCATTTGTAATGCAGGCTTCATCTTTTCCTATAAACTTCTACCTTCCCAAACTTCATTGGTTTTTTTTCTTGTGAGTCATGTCTTCTTATGAACTGTCAATAGTACAACGGTATCCATTTAGTCATCTTGGTTTCTCAGAAAGTTCAGGCTTCATTTGCTCTAAGACTCCATTATTAGTCATTTTGGATACCTATGGTGAATGTACACCTCTATGCCAGCACCACATTTTAAGTGAGTTGGTTGCTTCCTATCAGCTTTATTCATTGTCAGGCCTTCAAATTCATACCTAGAAACCAGTAATGATATGGCATGGATGTTTCTATGTTTGGTATTTAGCAATATGTTTTTACATTTAAGGGTCTTATCTAGTTCCTACATAGCTATCCTTCAGAGTCTTAGGCTGTAGAATTAATGTAGTTTGATGCTATTTTAGATGCCAATGCTATGAAACCCTGGGAGTGGTCATTTGATAAGGTCTCTTGCCTTCTCTGCCTCACCAAACTACAAATCTCAGATTCCATAGCACTGAGCCATGGCAGTTAAAGTAGTGCCAAACTATATTAATTATATTGTGTAGGTGCTGGCTTACTCTGCTTCTGATTTCTTGGCCAATCTTCATTTTTATTGCCTTAACCTGTATACATTTATGAATGGAATCTTTATCACTCATAGAGATATAGCAGATGGAACCTATGGCCACAGATCCTTGAACTTTTGACAAGAAAGCTTCTTATAAAACAGTTTGTAAAGGCATGCCTAGAAGACTTGAAAACACTGGGAAAATGAGTAGTTTTGTGTCTACTTCCAGACATGCTTGGACAATCTAAAGTTGGCATCTAATGCCAGCATGATGAATTTTCCCTTGAATAAAACTGACTTTCAGCCCATGATCTTTCACTTGTGGTTATCCAGAAAAGGATTATGAGTTTGTCCTTTAATTCTTGAAGGCACATCATAAGCTCAGGGTGTCCTTATGTGTCCTTAGCTTCAAAAGATAATTCTGTCTCTGAAGATGTATTCTTGATTTAAGCACAAATATCTGTAAGAAGGGAGAGCAGGGGATTTGGAAGTTGCTCTCAGCCAGTAAACTGAGCATCAGGACATGGGTCACTTTGTTATAGTCTTCACTGCTATGGTGAAATACATTGTACTCTGTTTAAATTAGAAGAATACTTTCTAAATTTGCATCTCTGTATACAAATGACCATATTTTGTGCAAATCTCTGTTCCCCTCTATCCTCTCCTTCTGGTGATATATTCTTTCCTTTTTAATAATGGATAAATGGCTACTCAGTTAAGATGGTGGAAAATATGATTGATTAAAGACAATTTCTGGGGAGAAAAAATCAACTGATAAAAAAGAAGGATGTTACTGATGATGTACTACAGCATATGCCAAAATTAATCTTTTTAATAGTCCATTTTCTCCTTCTCCTTCTTTTCTGAACATTCCAGCTTTTCTATTTTTCTGGATTTATGTTGTGAAGAACTACAGCAGTGCCTGCTCCAAACATATATGTGACAGTGACATTAAAAAAGCAATCTTCTTTGATCAAAAAAGAGCCCAGCTTACTTTTTTACTTAGTTTTTGTTCTAGTCCCAAAAAGACTTTCATCTGAGTCATATATTATTAATTCACTGCTTCAGTTCACTGTGTCACTGATCTCTTTTCTAAAACTTTCAACTCTTTTTCTGTCTGAGGAAATAAGAAATATAGCAAGGGATTTCTTACAGGTAAAAATTCCAATAAGCCAGTCTCCCAATAACACTGGAACAATGACTACCTTGATATTTTTCTTAATCCACAATACTGTACAGAGTAGACAGCTGAAGTGAATGTTAATGAGCTACTCCTGTGTATTCATCCTTATGTCTTCGTTGCCACTGATAGCCTAGCCTACATTAATATGTGATGTATCACAGAGTATCACTTGATCCCGGCGCTCCTAAACTTGTTCAGCATGGCACATCTGAATACAGTGTCGAAGGGGGGAAACAGTCGATTGCTTTGGATTCTAAAATTAATAACCAGTTCTAGTGTAGTTTGTAGGATTCTTCCATGTGATCTTTTTCCATAATAATATGGTCAACTTGACAAAAGCAAAGCCCAACACACACAAATAGTGTCTCTTACACAAAATGGCAAAATCCAAATTGCTTTTTGGCTTTTAGTTTTCATATTTTCATTCAAGCCATGAATGGTTGAATCTGTGGATATGGACAGCTAACTGCATGTATTCAATTTCTATCCTATTTTTCTTCCCCACTAAAACTCGGGGCAGGTCGTAATAAGATTTTTAAACATCAGGCACAAAAACACAATGAATAATAATAAAATATGGTTAAACAAATTGTCCTATTAAAAGATAATTGAAATAAAAGCCATTTAAAAATGCTTCTACTATTTGTTTTTCTGTATAGGTTGTATGGAGGCCAGTATTCTGGGGGATAGGACTGCAATTTGTCCTCGGACTAATAACATTAAGAACAAAAGTAGGATTTGATGCATTCAATTGGCTTGGGGTACAAGTACAGGTAAGCCCTATTACTGTATATGCATGTATTTGACTACGTTTCTGTGGGATCACTACTTGTATATGTGTGTGTTAAGGGAAAAACACCTGGTCAATTACAACTCATAGTTGAGTAATTAGAACAATCAAGGCTAACAAGCTTGAACCACTCCCTGAATAGGGTATATTTGGGAAATGTTTGTAATGTCTTTTGGGGACTTACTGAATACTTGCTGACAGCCTACTACGAAGATGCATGAGTTTAATGCAAGGAACTTTATGTGAGTTTTGTTGCTGGTAGTTTTATTGTGTTTCTTTTTGACTCTGCTACCTAAGAGTAAATTTTTGATTTTTCTTCCATTTTCCTGGCTTGTTTTCTTTTGCTCATTGTGAATACAACAAAGGACTGGATAAGTCTGGACGGGACTGCACGCAGTTTGTTTTTCAACAAACCCGTAACAAGCCCTGGCTGAAATATATGGCTGTATTCTCCCTCCTTTCTTTAAAATATATATATATACTAGTAGCAAGAACTGGAGTTGGGATTTATAGAAAGGTGAATGAAATCAGTATGAGATCAGTAGGATCCTCTTGGTTATTTAATCTTGCATAACTGGCAGTAGTTCTAGCATGTGTACTTCTTTGATATTGTATAAGGAACTATCCAGTGTATTCCTGAGTAATACAAATATAGATAAATCATCACAGGAAAATTTGTTCCTATGAGCAAGAACGTGTCATTTAACAAATCATCCCCAAAACTGTGGGAGTTCTTTATTCACACTTCAGGATTTATCAGTTACTTTGCTTAGAAAATAGCATTTTCTTTACAGAAATGCTGTTTTCTACATAGAAAATAATATTTCAGTGTGGGAAAACTTATTTTCTGCATAGAAAATAACATAGCTGCACAGGAAATGCCATATTCAGCACAAAAACCCACATGAATTTTATGCACAAAATAAGTCCCTGGCTAAGGAGATTCTACTTTGTCAATGACTCTCCTTGGGTTTTTTTAAAATATGGGATTGAAATATTCACGAATATTCTTTACAACCCTCTACAGTATTTGTTTGTATTGCAATGGTGTTGCAGTACAATACAATGGTTTGGGATTTTAGGAGGAAATGCAGATTGTGAAATGGCCGGAGAATGTCTGGGTACAGCCCAACCTATTCTCTCTCCCCAAAAGGTCAGTGGTCAGCCAGAGAAGAGGGTCTTGTGAGGGTTCCCTCAAGTTATAACCTTGTTGGCAATTGTTTTCCTCCTGCAATTTTAGTTTAAGTGTGTTGGTGGAACTTTATTTTCCATCAGCATCCCAAAAGATTTTGATCCTTATTTGGAGAAGCACTGGCCCTTAACTGGAGATCCGTATCTGGAGAAGCAGCAAGGAACCAAGCTGGTCATATAGTGGCTGCTTAGGGCATCATCGGGTGGATATGTGGAACTCCTTACAAATATGAGAATGTTGGCCACTTTTTCTCACCCAGGATCACAAGTAATGAAATAAGGCATAAATTGGCTTGAGACCTCAGAGAGCTATTTTCAGAGATATGATAAACAGTGTTGGGTTAAATCAGACTTGTCCAACCTGCAGGCCGTGGGCCACATGTGGGCCTAGGACACCTATGAATCTGGCCTAACACAAAATTGTAAACTTAGTTGAAACGTTAAGATTTTTTTTTTGGTAACTCAATTGTGTGATCTTTGAAAGCAAATGTTGTAGATAGCAATAAAATGGAAAGAAACAATCAGATTATCTTAACATCTACAAATATCAGTGCCATCTGTAATTCACATAATAATTGCAAACAGTCTCTGAACAGGGCAGCACATAATTAAGATTATTGTGTGAGGCCTTTTTTTTTTTTTGTTAAACAAAAAAATGCAAAAACCTTTCTGGGTGATTCCCAACTCTGTAGTTTTTTCCAGGATCTGTTTTCATAACTGTTCTCAAGTGTACACGACCACCTGCTGAGGCATACCAATTAAAACACATACATTCAATTCAAGATGACTGGGATAAATTAAGAAACTGCAATAGATTTTGTCTATATATGAATAAACTGCAATATATTATTATCTATTGCTAGTTTGGGTTGTGGGTTTTTTTAAATGTGTTTTCTTTCTCATTTAAGACTTTTTTGGGATACACAGATGCGGGGTCCAAATTTGTGTTCGGGGAAAAATACACAGATCATTTCTTTGCCTTCAAGGTAAGTTACAACTGTTGTTGTTTTATCAAATCTAAAAGGAGAGTATCTGTTTAGGAATATGTTTACCAGGTCCTCTCTTCTACGGGAGAAGAATTGTTAGTGGGAGTTATTTTCTACTAAAGGAATGTGATTGTTGTAGTCCAGCCTTTGATTGGGTCTGTACCTGATCTCACTGGGGATTCTGGGCTGTTAGGCTGCCTGATGATGACATTGGGGATTCTGGGCCTGCAAACCAGCAGGAGAATCAGGAGATTTTAAGCCCTGGGAATGAGAGCTCTCTGTCTGAGGGAGGCCATATTCTAGAAAGGCAGTTCCCTAGAAATGCAAGGTCAGAGACAGAATTGAGCTCAGAGGGAGAAAATGCAAGTCCAGGTGGCCAGGTTAATGAGCAGCAGTTAGATAGAAGATCAATGTTCCATCAACATAGAGCTTCTCAAGAGAAAGTACAAAGATTAAGCCGCTTATTAGAAAAGGAGCCCTTATCAGCTTTTGAAGGGAAACTGCACGGTTTTCTGTCTATATTAGAGACACTAGCAGATCATTCCTTTAGTCCAGGCAATATTGGTGTTAGAGTATAGAACTTCTACCAAGTCAAGTCTTCCAAGGGAATTCTAGTTCCAGGTTTCTTTGTGTTCATGTTTCAAGTTTCTAAGGGCTTTTTCTGTATTGCATGTTTTAGATGTATCCTGCTTTTGTGTTCCTGGGTTTTGATGCAATCATGTACTTTGAACCCTGAGGATTATTCTTGCGTTTTGGATATTGATTTTTATACACACACACATACACATTCTTCAATAAACTGTTTTCCTATTTTACCTTGGAATGGATTGTGTGTTAAGTACAGAGGTGTATTTCAGTCTTGGGATGCAACAGTGATATACTTGCCAGCACACAGGTACTGAGTTTAGAGAAAGCAAATCCAGGCACAGATTGGAGAATAATGCAATTATCTGAGAAACAAACTTTATTAAGGATCTCCAAGCTAAATCAACTCTACAGGCCTCTGACATATTTTGCTGCTTATATAACCTTAATAATCTGTCATAATTATGTCAACATCAAGTCAGCTTCACCTTATGATAACCCTATCTCAGGTGTTGTTGGTTTTTTTTTAGTGATGGGGGGAGCCCCCGGTGGTGCAATGGGTTAAACCCTTGTGCCGACAGGACTACTGACCAAAAGGTTGGCGGTTCGAATCCGGGGAGAGTGGGTGAACTCCCTCTGTCAGCTCCAGCTCCCCATATAGGGACATGAGAGAAGCCTCCACAAGGATGGTAAAACATCAAAAACATCTGGGTGTCCCCTGCGCAACATCCTTGCAGATGGCCAATTCTCTCAGTTTCTCAAGTCGCTCCTGAGACGGAAAAAAAAAGTGAGGGGGGGAGATTTATTCATAAGCTATTTACTAAAGTGTTCCTTTTAGGCTGTTCCATTATCCCCACATTGAGCACTAATACTATCACAAATAATTCTTGCTGAAATCTAACTTGTAGCCCCATCTAATGCAGGCCTGATGAATTAAAAAGAGCTTCATAACCCAACACTTATTAAATGGGTCTAGTCTAGTTGGGATTAATAATTGGATTTATTGTATATAAAGGTAAAGGTTTTCTTCTGACATTGAGTCTAGTCATGCCTGATTCTGGGGGCTGGTGCTCATCTCCATTTCTAAGCCGAAGAGCCGGTGTTGTCCGTAGACGTCTCCAAGGTCATGTGGCTAGCATGACCGCATGGAGCGCCATTATCTTCCCACTGGAGTGGTATCTATTGATCTACTCACATTTGCATGTTTTTGAACTGCTAGGTTAGCAGAAACTGGGGCTAACAGCAGGAGCTCACCCTGCTCCCCGGATTCAAACTGCTAACTTTTCAATCTGCAAGTTCAGCAGCTCCGTGCTTCTTTTCGGTTCTCTGGAGGTGGGCTAAGCTCTTGTCTTTTGCCACTTTACTCAGAGAAAAGGATGGTTACTGTTGTTGTTTTTAATAAGAGTTAAGGTACAGACTTACATTGACTCATAGACAAACCTAAAGTTTCTAGTCGTATACATGAAGTTTAGATTATTTTTTTCGTTAAAGAAGGGTTGTTGACTTTTTAAAAGGAAAGTTTCTGAAATTTTGAGTGGATTATCAGAAAGGTTGTTTCAAAAAAAGCAGACTAGGGCCACATGTGTACTTATTACAGAAATCAATAAAATGCCTCTCCAAGACCTTCTCTCATTTCTTTCATGGACCAAGGAAAGGGCTCAATAATCCTTGACCTCATAAGAGGGACATGTTGCCCCGCAACCAGTCCTTCACGTCTCTTGACTATTTGGATAGAGAATATGAAGCAATAAGATATTTTCCCTCTCATTCTCTTTCTCTCTTAGTGATCCTATTCATTAGACTAAGGAGATTGCATAGGGCAGGAAGTGATTCATTTAAAAGTCCCCGCATTTTTACAATCCTTTTATTTTGAGTACTTCAAGTAATAGAATACCCAGCAGGAAGATGTATCAGTCGCAGGATTGGCATGTTGATAAACATAGTCTTTTTTTGTCCGAAAGGTCCACCTGCCTTTTAACCCTTGGAAGGGATGTTTCTTATGAAATATTATCTGGGACTGCTGTGTTAGAGAATTTTTACCAAGTATATTTGAGTATCCTTGGGTGGTCTTAACATTTTTAATTCACCTGAATGGAATTTAATCAAATTGATAATTAAATTATTACATTAATGTTGTGAAATCATTTAAAAGTTGTCAGTCCTGGTGACATAAGGAGTTGTTCTGTCAATAATTTGTGACATTTACTTTTGTATAACAAATAGTGAATTACTTTTCAAACGTAACAGTTCAAGCACTGAGCTGAAACAATGACAAATAATGTCTATACCTGCAGAGTCAGCATAAGAAAGCATTGTATTGTTCATAAAAAGCAGATCCATTTACTCTACTAAGGTTGATATGTTTCCCAAACAAACATCAAAAACCCTATTTCCTAGTCAAAACATATACAACTGTCACTAAGAACTAGGATCCAGAACACTTAAAAACATGTAATAGCAAGTATTAACAGCAATTCATACTCTCTCATTTTTAGAGGAAGGCAATGACAAATGTCCTTGGTGGCGCAGTGGGTTAAACCCGTGCGCCGGCAGGACTGATGACTTGAAGGTTGGGTTGCTGACCTGAAGGTTGACGGTTCGAATCCAACCCGGGGAGAGCGCGGATGAGTTCCCTCTATCAGATCAGGCTCCATGCGGGGACATGAGAAAAGTCTCCCACAAGGATGGTAAAAACACCAAAACATCTGGGCTTCCCCTGGGCAATGTCCTTGCAGACGGCCAATTCTCTCACACCAGAAGTGACTTGGAGTTTCTTAAGTCGCTATTGACATGCACAAAAAAGGCAACTCCTATTGCGCAAGTTTTGCAAAGAAAACACATAGGGTCAATATAAATCAGAGTCAACTAAAAGGCATACGGCCTCATCACACCAGAGTATGGATCCACTTTAAATCCGGTTTCTGCCTCCTGCACAATTCTGGGGTTAGTAGTTTAGTGAGGCCAGTACCTCTCTGGTTGAGCAGTTTAAAGGCCTTCCCCTAAACTACAAGCCCCAGAGTTCTGCAGGAGGTAGAAACCAAATTGAAAGTGGATCCATGCTCTGGTGTGATCAAATAAGCAAAGATCTGCTTCAAAGGAAGGCTTTCAATCAGTGTCCTCCCGTGACATTTCACTGCTTTAAGCAGTTAGTCCAACTAGGTCCTTCTCACTTGCGGTATCATTGATATCTGCTTTCCTTTTATCCGTTCCTCCTTTGTGATGTCGCCTGAAGCACATTACTACTCCCTGGTGGCTTTAGTGGCCATGTTATACCCTTCTGTCCCCAAGCTTATGGAAAATAGCAGGTATGCCATCGGAACCAATCACTGAAAAATAAAAGTGTTGGATAAGCAAAAATGTTGGATAATAAGAAGGGATTAAGGAAAAGCCTATTAAACATCAAATTACATTAAGATTTTACAAATTAAGCACAAAAACATCATGTTTTACAAGAAATCAACAGAAAAAGCAGTCTCGACTGCACCTCGTATGTTTTGTGCCCCAAGCAACCACTTAATTCGCCTCATTGTTGGACCGGCCCTGCATGCCATCCTACTGTGTCAGACATTGATAAGTATAGCACTCAGCAGTGATTGTATGCTTCTCTCTGTGTCCACCCACCCATAGAAATTTTATCAAAAGCAAGTTTCATGTCTCTTTGATATTATAACTCCTGGGAGACTTAAGATATTAGAGGTCCTGGAAGAATTTCCAGGATGCTCTTGGCCCTGTCAAGAAAGTAAAGAATGGTTTGGGAGGTGGTAGCAGCTAACTGCCCCAAGTACTGATCCTACCAAATGAGGAAAGATCACTTATGACATCAAAGAAAGGCATACTCAGTACTAACACTGGTACTTTGGGCAAAATAACCACAAAAACATTGTGCAAAAACAGAATTCATAGTGGCTTTCATTGTTAACTATAATAGGAGGTATCTCGGGCTCTTTAGAGAGAAATCTCTGTTTTCAATGATTGAGCAGATCACAATTTGTGGATCTGAGCAACCCATTTGCTCATTCTAGCTCTCAGAGCAATGTCTGCAGGTGTTTTATCAGTAGGAATTGAACACAAGGTTCTTTGGAGGCTGATAAAAGGCTCTGTGGGCCTGGTCTCCATGCCATGGGAGATCACAGGCAAAGATTTCTCCCCACATTTCTCAAAATATGCCCTGCTCTCTGTCAAACTTTAAACCTTAGATCCTAGAACTCAGTCAGAAGCTTTTTAATATTCAAACAAATGGCAGGTTTAGTTCTGCCCACTGAACCAAGAGTATTTGAGTCCGAACAAATTGGTTTCTAATGCTAGTTGGTTTTTTAAAATAAAGATCTTAATACAAATATTTTGTAAAATAAACTGCTAAAATATTTGTCTCTAATGGGTGGAGAGGATACACATTGGTTCACCCTCTGATCATTTTTAGCTTTTATTAAAGAATGCAGTAGAAGCTCAATCTGTATTGCTACTGTTTTTTATGATTAAAATTAATCATACTGGGTTCCCCCCCACCCAATTTGGGATCATTAACATTTGGCTCATTGCCTCTGCCGTAGTCCTTTGGGAAATCCAGCCATTTCACCCATCCCAAGACCTTTAATAACAACAACAACAACAACAATAACAACAACAATAAACTTTATTTCTATTACACCCTATCTCCTCGAAGGGACTCAGGGCAGATTCCAACAAACAACTACATACATTCAATGCCTTCATAAAATAGATAAATATTGGCATAAAATTGCAACACGACCCCATATATGAATAATACAGCGTTTAAAACCTAAAATCAAATTAAACCTAAGCTCCTCTTCCTCTTCCTCCTCCTTTGTTGCTTCAGGCTAAAATTTCCTTTTCAGACTTGTTTCTGTTGATGGCGCTTCTTCCATTTGTGTTCATTTAGGTGAACATGAGAAACATTGCTGCCTCCCCCAGATGTAATGGGAATGCAGCTACCATTGTTCCCAACAACTGACTGTGTTGCCTTGGTGCTGTGGGGATTGCATTCAGACAATACAGCAATATATGCATGTTCCTTTTCCCTGTTTGATTACTTAGGTCCTTCTCCTTTTTTATTCAAGTGCTACTAGAAAAGTGGAGCCCAGTGGCTAATTTTGACCCTAATTTTGACCGGGCTGTGGTGCAGGCTGTTGAGCAGCAGCAATAAATCACTCTGACCATGAGGTCATGAGTTCGAGGCCAGCCCGTGGCAGGGTGAGCACCCATCAATTAAAAATAAAAAATAGCCCCTGCTCGTTGCTGACCAGGCAACCCGAAAGATATTTGCATCTATCAAGTAGGAAATAAGGTACCACTTGTTTAAAAAGTGACCATGGAATGGCTTTAGACTACGACCTGGGGATGGCGTGATATTAATTAATTATCAGGTTTTTAATGCTATTGGATGAATTTTTAATTTTTGCTATATTTTAAATGTATGTCTGATATGTGTATCTGTAGGCATTGAACAAGTGCCTATGTAAGCCACCTTGAGTCCCCTCTGGGGTGAGAAAGGCGGGGTACAAATGAGGTAAATAAAATAATAATAAAATAAATAATAATACTACAAGATATTCATTGAAAAACTGTAGCAAAATCTGTCTCACGAAAGCAATTTTTTTACAGTTTAATAAACTTTTTCCATGTTTGTATGATAGAACCAATTAGGAAATGAGATTTATAATCCAGGAATAAAAATCATGTTGCATAGTGTGATATCTATACATACAGATGGTGCTTTCTGTATTGGACAAACATGACAATAAATATTTAAACACCTGCAGATCTGGTCCACAACAGGTTCCTTTCAGTATTTCTGCAACATAGGAGAACAGAATCATCCTGCTTTAAAAATTCATATTTATTGAACAACCAAAAGAGTAGTGATCCTCATCTTTTTGTCCTTCAAATGTTTCAGATTTCAACTCCCAGTATCATTTACTGGGGTCCATGTATTCCAGAGCTTCTGGGAACTGAAAGTCTCAGTCTAAAGGATCACAGGCTGAAAACCAATGCCATAGACATTGTGTTCTGAAAGGGAGCAGGCCCTTAATTACCTGCTTTTCTGATGGTCACAGATGTGCTTTTTTGACGTCCTGTTTCTGCTCTACTTACAAGTCTGGAATGTAGCAGAATTTTCATATTATTATTTTAAAAGCACTCTGTGTTCCTGCTCATTGATGCACAGTCCCAAAGTACCTTTCTTTGGTACAATAATCAAAAGCTTTATTGTGAAGGACAGCTGGCCCTGACCAAGGAACTCAATGTTGGAATGTGGTATATTACTAGGTAAAACTCATGGCTAGTGATGTGCTTTAATTAATCCTGATTTCATTATTGTTAACAAGCCAATGTGGGGTAAAAGTCTATACTCCAAGTCAGCATTACCATTTCCTGTAATTATTTAACAAATCACAAACATACTTATGTAACTCAGAGCCAGTTGAATAATACCTTTGAATTTTGTATGCCCTTTTCATGCTCCAGGCAGCATTATCCCCTAGTATGACCATGTAAAAGAAATGTAGAACTTTTATTTATTCAGTTCTATTATCCCCACCTCCACCCCACACCCAACTTTTCAAATTTCCTTTTTTGTGTATTTGATTAAAAAAATGTCAATTTTTGTTGTTGTTGTTGTTGATGATGATGATGATGATGATGATGATGATAATGTTATTCCTAAAAGGGGTGGGTGGCTAAATGACGTTTAGCCAAGAGGAATCAAGTTAAGGGCTGGAGAACACTTATTTAAAAGGTACCCTTTAAACCCTATTCTTCCTGAGAGAGAGACAGCTTTTCATGTCTGTGTATCTCATCAGGCATGGAACACACATGCTTTCCTTCCTTCCCCCCTGTGTGGACTCCTCCAGAGCACTTGCATTTCTCAAAAGCCTCAAACACCTGGTCAGCTGATCAGCTGTCAAATGGAAACACAGGTGACTCAGGGAAGTACAAGTGGAAAGCAAATACAGTAGAGTGTCACTTATCAAACGTAAACGGGCTGGCAGAATGTTGGATAAGCGAATATATTGGATAATAAGGAGAGATTAAGGAAAAGCCTATTAAACATCAAATTAGGTTATGATTTTACAAATTAAGCACCAAAACATCATGTTATACAACAAATTTGACAGAAAAAAATCGTTCAATACGCAGTAATATTATGTTGTAATTACTGTATTTACGAATTTAGTACCATAATATCATGATGTATTGAAAACATTGTCTACAAAAATGCGTTGGATAATCCAGAACGTTTGATAAGCGAGTGTTGGATAAGTGAGACTCTACTGTACAACTCTCTCAAATTCTGTCTTTTACAGTTTGTAATGTAAAGAGGGGACCCTCCATCTTAATCCATTTCACAAGACTGTTGTGAGGACGGCAAGGGGCTATGTAGCGGGACTGGGAGGTCTGTGTTTGGACTCCCTTTGTGGTCCCGCATTTTAAAAACCCACTTCTTTGTCCCTCATTTTGGTGCTGTCTGGGCACGCCCTGAATGTATTTAATATGTCCATGTAGATGGGCCATAAGAACATCCTTCTTCTCAAATCTTCTCAACATTTGAAAAACATTTTTCAAATATTTGCCAATATTATTTCCATCCCCAATCTCCAGGTATGTTATTAGTATGCTGGTGAAATGTCAGTGATATTTTTCTTCACTTAGGCCAGTGATTCTCAACTTGTGGGTCCCCAGGTGTTTTGGCCTACAACTCCCAGAAATCCTAGCCAGTTTACCAGCCATTAGGATTTCTGGGAGTTGAAGGCCAAAGGGACCCACAAGTTGAGAACCACTGCTTTTAATGTCCTTAACCTGGAGACATTTCCAATTCCTTTTACAGTTTGTCCCTGAGTTACAAACATCTGACCTACAAATGACTCCTAGTTAAGAATGAGAGTGAGACAACAGGAATCTACTCCTAGAAAGAGAAAGTCACTCCTGAAAGATTTATAATGGGGAAAAGGTGTCTCCACAGAAACCTTCTCACCAATTCTTACCCTGTTTCCCCTAAAATAAGACATCCTCAGAAAATAAGACCTAGTAGAGGTTTTGCTAAATTGCTAAATATAAGGCCTCCCCTGAAAGTAAGACCTAGCAAAGTTTGTGTTAGGAAGCATGCCCGCCAAACAGAACACCAGAGCATGTAGGATCGGTAAATGTACATACCATAGATGTATATAACATGGAAATATTGGTAGTAACAAGAAGTTCTTGATAGGATTTACAGTTTGTCTGGTTATGCTGGTTTGTGATGACAACTACTGTACAGTATATAGTAAATGTTCATTTTTTGTTCAATAATAAATGTGAATTCTTCCTCATGGAAAAATAAGACATCCCCTGAAAATAAGACCTAGTGCATCTTTGGGAGCAAAAATTAATATAAGACACTGGGGAAACATGGTATTTATACAATAATCCAATTTTTTCAAAATCCAATTTTCACAGGGACAGAAAGTGATGTGAAATCTTCTGAACAGGAGCACAGACAGCAAAACAAGCACCATAGGGGTGCTAACCCTTCCTTATGCTATCCAAAGCTTAAACATACATATATATATTTGGCTAGAGTTACTCCTTTAGAATGTACCTGTTCCGCCTTAGATACAAATCCAACTTAAGAACAAACCTACAGAATCTATTTTGTTCATCATTTGGGGACTGCCTGTATTTCTGTTTTGAAATATAGAAAATGGAAATTCTTCATACTTTTAATTGTTTTTTTTTTCTGTCCAGGTGCTGCCTATAGTCATTTTCTTCAGCACAGTGATGTCTGTTCTATACCACGTTGGATTCATGCAATGGCTTATTAAAAAGGTAAAGCCCAAGGCACATGTTTTCCTGCATAGCCTACAGCAGGGGTTGGCACACACAGAGGGTTTTGGCATCACTAAGCCCTCAATTTTGGCAACGCTGAACCTTCAAGTGGACCACAGCTTTCAGGTTTCAGTTTGTTTTGGAGTTTGGGAGGGAATTAATTAAAGCTCCTTTAGAGTGTGAGAGTAAAACTGTCTTTAAGGCTTTTACCACAATACTCTGTGTGCCCAGAGTTGTTCTGGAGTGAAATTGCACATTTTGAAATGTTTTTTTTTTAAAAAAAAAATAAAGTAAAATAGAGAATCCTAGGCATGTCGAGAAACCTGCTTTGTGAAGGGCTGGACAGCCTTCCATCATTGTAGCTCTTGAGAACTCCTCTTATGGCCTGATGACCCAAGGTGGTTAAAACAGTGATTAAAATATACGGACCAGCCCCACTCCATGGCAGAATACTTTAAACAGGTTAAAGAGGTTAAAGTAGTCCTCCATGGTCTAGAGATGGTCCATGAGCTTGCTACTACTCTGTATCAAGTTTCCAGGACAGAGAGAAACTGTAGTCTATGGATACAAATTTGATTCCAGTCTCTGACACATTGGTAGAACTAACGTGTCAGTCCTCTGCATTAGATAGCTTAGATCCAGTCTAAGTCTCAGAATCCAAAATTAAGGTTTCCAAATTCTGCTATAAACCTTCTTACCTACCCTCTTAATATCCATCTCTCTTTTTCATCTCTTCTCTAAAAGTTTACCAACCCAAATTATGCGGTTTTCAGACTACAATAGGGACCTGCTCTCTAGGCCCCTCTAATTGGTAAGAAATGGTAGATACAAGTCACATTTCTTCTTTTTTTAGATGTTTTAAGTGTTTGCACAACTTGTAGAAAGTACAAAGCATGGCCAAAAGAGGTTATCCAACAAAGTAGGATCAAATTCCTGGCCTGTTTTGGTTTCTGAAGACACTGTTTATTTGGGTAACAGACTGGCATATAGGAAGTTGCAGCTTAGATTTAATCCAGTGAAGAAATACTTATTCCATCTCCCTGGTGGCAACTGTCAGTCATCATCTCCTTCTTCCCATGCAAGGCTGTCCCTATTTTTGTGAATTCCTGTATTTTAATAAAATTATATTTATGTGAATGAGATGCCAAAAGTATTCCTTTTGAAGGCTGAACATGAGTCAACTGGGGAAGATAGGAAAATGGTACTTTTAAGCAGTGTGATAACAGCAGAAAACTAATTTTCCACATAATAACTTTCTTTTCTTAGGTTGGATGGATAATGCAAATTACCTTAGGGACAACCCCTGTTGAATCCTTAGTTGCAGCCGGCAATATATTTGTGGGACAGGTAAGCTTGTACAACAGAGAAATAATCTACTAGCCTTGAGACCCCCTTCTTGAAATAGACCATGGTTTGTCATCATACTAAGCAATTTTTCTCTCCTAGGAGATAAAGTAGAGCAAATATATATCCTTCCTTGGAACTTATATACACTCTAGTAGAGAAGCATTTCCATTAATGAGGCAAGAGCGTGGTTATCTCTAATGCACATAATGCCATCAGGGGTGGAAATTAACATCCATTGAGGCACCTTCTCCTGACCGGGTGCTCTCACATCTGGAGGACACCCAGTTGGAATTAGCTAAACTTTACATTTTATCTGCTCCAAGCTTCTTGCCTTTCCCCCACATACTGCAATCTGGCCATCCATGTTGCTCTAACTTACCTCCTTCAAAACTCCACAGACCTACCTTGTTCTGTTATCTCTTGAAGGAGTAAATATTTATCAAAAATAACTCTCTCAGTGTTGGAATACAAATTTCTCTGAAGATCACAAACTTTTCTCCATCTTTTGTGCATGTGTAAATTGGATCATGGAACTTCTGAAGTTATACAACTATAACTGAGGATGCATCTACACCAGAGCTTTCCAAATTGTGTGCCATGACATATTAGCATGCTAGCTACCATGTGCAGGTGTGTCACAAAAACATAATGAAAAAGGACAATAATCTTTGAAATATATGTTATCTTATTTTATACATGTGTGTGTGTGTGTGTAATGAAAACCATATATATAGAGAGAGAGAGAGAGAAAAACGCACGCGCACGCACACACACACACACATATAAAAGGTTTTCATAAGATATGTTGTGTCCCCATAGATTTTGTTATTACAATTTGTGGTACAGTTTCATTATCTGGGTGGAGGTCAGAAGAGGATGCTAGACAGAGAGGGAAAATCTATTTTATGGGTGCATAGTTGAAGGAGAAAAACCATTTCCCCCGTTTCCGCTGGTTATTCCCTCTTCCCACTTCCCTTTCATAAAGCAGGGTTGTTTCCACAACAGCAACATATATAAATAAAAGCTAGTATATAAATAAAGATCACGCAGGCTTCCGTCCAGGGAGACAGTTAAATCAGAGAGTGTGAGAATGATTTTAAATATAATAGGGGTAGCCAAACAAGACCTAAATAGAAATATTGCATTATTTCTTGATACTGAGAAAGCGTTTGCTAATGTTCATTGGGAATTTATGGAAAAAGTCCTGTCCCAATATGGGGTGGGACAACAATTTAGAAATGAAGTGAGCGCAATATATTCTAACCAAAAAGACTAACGATAAATGGCCAACTGTCAAATTGGATAGAAATACAAAAAGGAATAAGACAAAGTTGCCCATTGTCACCAATTTTGTTTAGCTGGATGTTAGATATATTAAATATTAAGATCAGAGAAGATAGGCATATCAAATGAATGAAAATAAAAAGAGCAAGATTTTAAAATTAAGGCATATGCAGATGACATGGTAGTCATCATAGAAGATCCTATAAAGAGCACATCAAATTTGATGGGAATAATTAGGAAGTATGGAAGTGTGGCAGGTCTTAAAATAAACAAAGAGAAACCAATGTTTTTAATGAGAAATCTTTCAAGAATAATATTGATAAACTGGAGAGCATTTCAGAGTGCAAGCTTACAAGAAAAGTTAAATATTTAGGAATATGGATAACTAATAAAATAATAATTTATATCAAGATAACTATGGTACAGCACTCCACAAAACTTGCAAATTGTTACAAGATAAAGCAAATAAATGTTGGAAGTGTGAGAACCAGACAGGCACATTTTCCATGTCTGGTGGATGTGCGAAATTGCCAAGAAGTATAGGAGAGAAGTGCATAAGAAAACACAGAAAATGTTAGACATAAAAATTTAAATGGAACCAAAATATTTCCTCCTGGGAATGCTGGGCATGGAAAAAAACCGAACAGATACTGTTCAATTATTTAGTAACAGTGGCAAGAATAGTCTATGCCAGAAACTGGAGAATCAGAGAAGCACCCTCAATCAATCAATGGTTACTGAAAATAATGGAGATTATAAGCATAGATAGACCAACTTACTTGATATCAACACAACAAGGAAAACCAAAAACTCAAACAGATTTGCAACTAAAGATTATTTGAAATGCGAAAAGATGAAAATAATAACATGAACTAGAAAGAAGATATAATAAAGTAGTTGTTTCATAAGTGAATAAAGAGAGAAGGGGGATGTAAAGAAGAGAAACTATTAAGCTTTTGTGAACTTTGAAAGGACTATACAACACTATGAAGTAGATGGAAGTCAACATACCCCTATTTCCCCTATCCTTTTTTTCCTATTCCCTTTCCTCGTCTTTTCCCCTTGTATGTGTTTTTCTCCCTCTATAACTAAAATTTTCTTTTCATCATATTGTAAATATTCTATATGTGTTATTAATAAAAAAAAATTTTTTAAAAATAACTATGGGAAGGCATGGAAGGAGGTTAAAAAAGATCTGGATAGACGGCAAAGGATTCAACTATCTTGGTCAGGGAGATAAAAATGATATTTTTAAATATCATTATTGCTAAAAATGATATTTTAAAATTGACAAATAATTAAGGAAGTGAAGATTTTTGAAAAATGGAAAAAGGAATTTAGTTTACCAAATGAAGTTGGTCTGAAATGGTTTCCACATGACTCCACTCCATGGATAAAGTAAAATACCGGTAATGTGAAGTTATGGCCAGAATGTACTTATTTTCTTCTCTTTTGTTCTCCTTGTCCTTCCTGCAGTCAGAATCTCCACTTTTAGTGAAACCCTATTTGCCGTATGTTACAAAGTCAGAACTCCATGCCATCATGACAGCGGGGTTTGCCACCATCGCTGGAAGTGTCTTAGGAGCATATATTTCCTTTGGGGTAAGAATGAAAATACACGGTTATTTTCCAGACCTTTCTTTTCCTGCTCCTCCCAGAATGGTAGGATGCCGTATAAAATAAAAGTTTCTCCATCAACCATAGAATTTTGTAGAAAACAAGTATTTTATTCACAGTTTGTCTTCCAACAATTTTTTAAATGTTTTTATTCTATGGAAAATAAAAGAAAGCAAGTAGCACAGATGGGAAATAATGCCTCATCTGAGAAAAGCTGTGTTTTCACTATGGATTAACTGTGATAATAAGGATAAAAAGAGAAAGCCTGATATTATCGAGGGTGCAGCAATGGGTGAAAGCCTTGTCCTGATAGGACTGCTGACTTGAAGGGCGGGTTGCTGACCTGAACACCACCGGTTTGAATCCAACCCAGAGAGAGCATGGATGAGCCACTTCTGTCACCTCCAGCTCCATGAAGGGACATGGGAAAAGCCTTCCACAAGGATGGTAAAACTTCAAAAACATTCAGGCGTCCCCTGGGCAATGTCCTTGCAGACAGCCAATTCTCTCACACCAGAAGCGACTTGCAGTTTCTCAAGTCACTCCTGACACACACACAAAAAAATCCAGGGATGTGAAAAATCTTCAGTCATTATTCTCACTTTCTTCTTACCAATAATCTTATTTTATCCTAGTTCTGTATTGACTATGAGACTTGTATTTTTAAAACAGATATTGTTAAATATTTCCCTCCCCCCAAATATGCATTTTTGTATTCAACTTTCTTTTGATTGAAACATTTTTGCACATTTTCCTCTTTTTTATTTCTTTTTTAAAAAATTATACATTTTCAGTACATTAAAAAGGTAACGTCCTTGCAGACAGCCAATTCTCATACCAGAAGCGACTTGCAGTTTCTCAAGTTGCTCCTGACATGAAAAAGTACGTTAAAATAATCTTGAAAATAAATAATGAAGAATGAAAAAACAAAAAAGATTACTTCATCATCATCATCATCATCATCTTGGTTTGTATTCCACCCTATCTCCCCAAAGGGAGATATCAATAGCTGTAATTGCATACCTTACTTAATCATGCTTAGCTCTTTAACATTTATGCAAATCAACTTTTCTTACTCAAATCCTTTCTGATCATCCAAACTAATAGTAAGTGAGTCATTTTTTCCTTTGCAAAAAGTCCATAGGGAGCTTCCAGTCTTTTTTTAAAGTCACTAATGGTTTATTTCTAATTCAATAAAACAGTTTATCAATTACTGCTAATCTATCAGTTTGAACAACAATTTTTCATAATGTTTTCCCTTTATACATCCAATTACAACACTCTATATAAATTGCCCCCAACATCCTACATCAATAATGCATCATTTTAAAAGTAAATTTTCCATAACATCTGAACATGATATACATTCAATGTAACTATCTTATCTATTAATCCACCCCATCCCTAGTATATATGAACTTCGGAGTCTGACTCTCTTCTTTCATACAATATCGCCTTTCCTAACTGAAGTGAGAGTCTACTAAAGAAATATTGCTTCTCATTTTTTCTAGTGAGCTATGTTAGGAAAAGTCGCCACCCTCCTCAAAAAGCTAGATCGCATTTTGATGTTTTGATACTTCAAAAGTATTATACTTCTATTCCCAACATACCCATTGTAACCTCCTCCAAATGGGCTAGACTACAGAAAGATGATGGATTTTGAACGATTAAGTTTGTAGTCAATCAAATCTGGAGGGCACTTTATTGGGAAGCTATGCTACACAGCAATAATCTTTAACACTTTCTTTCTTTTTTGTCCTTTGAAATCTCAGGTTTCAGCCACCCACTTATTAACTGCTTCTGTGATGTCAGCTCCAGCAGCTTTGGCTATTGCCAAGCTCTTTTGGCCTGAAACTGAGCAACCCCGAATAACCGTACAGCGGAGCACGAACCTCGGGAAAGGGTAATGAGATGTACACTTGCATGGCTCAAGACTTACTCAGAGCTGGGAAATCATATAAGCAGGTTTAGTTGTTACACTGGTTAATAATTTAAAAGTATCTATAAATTTGCCAAGGGAGATATCCTGCTGATTATACACACACACCTTTTATGACCTCTATTGATTTGCCCTCATTACCAAAATCAGCAGCACTGAAATTGGTAACACAAGCGGGTCATTCAGTTATGTCACCTAGTTCTTTTTTCTCCTTCTCTTGTAAATCTGGCTCAGAGTATTCCTGGAACAAGCAGTATATGCTGAATCTGGGGCCACTGACCAGGTGACCTGGAACTGCGTAGGCCCTGTTGGGTGGAGACCTCCACTATGTCACCATCGTTACCAAGTTGCTGTAAATGAAGAGGTGACCAAGACAATCTGGAAACAAAGTACATGAGGAATGGTTTTGGGAGCTGAAAATTTTGGGCCTTGCCAAGAGAAAAGCACAAGATGTGACACAATAGCCATCTCCAAATATTTGCAGGCATGCCATGTAGAAAATGGAACAAGCTTGTTTTCTGCTTCTCCAGAAATTAGGACACAAATCAATGCTTGTGGTGACATCTCTGTCCTTGTCATCTGATCCTGTTAGGAAAAAGTTTCTGATATTAAAACCTACCCAACACTGGAATGAAATCCCTCAAAGGGTGGTGTTTATCTCTTGGGAGCACTCTTGGGCTGGACTAGATGGCCTTTTGGTTCCCTTATGACTCTGTAATTCTCATGCTCATCAAGGGAGCCTTTTTCTTGTTTCTGATCATAACTTGACAAGAACATCAAAAACAATATTCAAATTAACTCTTGTCAATTCCATCTCCAAGATCATTCATCGTTAACACTAGGTGGACTATTTGTGTACATTCTCCAAATGGCTATGTCTATTTCTTCCTAGTGTCAGAGGCGAGGAATCATTCCTGGGTAATACACAGGCATAGAATAGCATTTTTCCACTCCGATGTTTTGGATCACAATCCCCACCATCACCATCCAATAAAACGATAACTGTGGCTCTCCAGAAAAACTCTCGAAGATAAATAAAAAGTTGAATTTATGCTGGAAATGTAAACAAACTACTGGAAGCTTTTATCATATGTGGTGGACTAAAGGCTAAAACCATATGGATAAAAGTGCATACTGGTATTGAAAACATAATAAAAAATAAACTAACACTGAAACCAAAAACTTATTTATTGAGACTATTTGATACGCAAATGCTGAAACACCAGGAAAGTATCTTTCTGTACATGACTACAGTAGCAAGAAGTCCTTATGCAAAACTATGGAAGCAACAGAGAAGAATGGATTACAAAAAAATTGAAATGGCTGGAATGGACAAATTAACATTAATTCTACAACAATATAATACACAAAAACTGCAAAAAGAATGGAAACCTTTTATGGATTTTATAAAGAAGATGGCTGCAACAGAATTTGTAAATTAAAAGTGTTATGAAATACTTTTCTTGTTAGAGAAAATATCATAGTTGGAACCTTTTTCTTTTACTTTACTTCCTCCCTATACTTAAGAATATGTATAATGTTACTTTCTCCCCCTCTATGTCTTTGATGATATGATAGACCCATGTGTAGAACTATCAACATGACTCCATAACTTACATACTATATCCTGTGATGTTTCCCACCTTTCCCTTCTTTTTTCACTTTTTAAATTGTTTGAGTTGTTTTCTTTTCTTTCTTTTTTTTTGAAAAAAATAAAAGCTTATTTGTAAAAAGAGAGAGAGAGAGAGAGAGAGAGAGAGAGAGAGAGAGAGAGAGAGAGAGGACAATAGCTGTGGCTGATGGTAGAGAATCCAAAACATTGGGGGAGGCCAGCCAAGGTAGTATGGATCATGAATCTGAGCCAATTGCTTTTCCTGTGCAATTGGTTCCATGCAAGCCAACAGAAGACGGGCATTTCAGGAACAAGTTACATGGAGATGATAGCTTGCTTTGCCTAATATCACTACTTCCGCTTTCCTTTCCTTGTGTGAGCGCAGAAGGAGTACAAAATAACAGTCTGTAGCATGAGCCATATGAGACCCCAGCCTGTGTCTGTAACACAGCTTTGGACCTGAAAGCCTGATAAGCCTAAATGAAGGAGCAGTGGCAATTCAAGTCACAGATTCCTTGTATGTGACATTTCGCCAGGAGATAAAGAAAGTTTGAAGTTCTTTCAGTGCTTACAATATATATATGTAGGTAAAGGTTTCCCCCTGACATTAAGTCTAGTCATGTCTGACTCTGGGGGTTGGTGCTCATCTCCATTTCTAAGCCGAAGAGCCGGCATTGTCCGTAGACACCTCTAAGGTCATGTGGCTGGCATGACTGCATGGAGCATTGTTACCTTCCCGCCTGAGTGGTACCTATTGATCTACTCACATTTGCATGTTTTCGAACTGCTAGGTTGGTAGAAGATATATATGTGTGTGTATTTTGTATTACAAGTATTATATTAATTGCTTTGTTTTTTTCTGGATTTTGATTATCCTGATATTTTTTTAAACTACCTATTACTATAGGTGAAAGTTTTATTCATGCATTTACTTTGCTAACCAAATAAATTCCAAATAAAGATGCATATTTCATTTCTGTTTTCTTGGCAAAGGGATTCCCAAAATCTGTTGGAAGCAGCCAGCCAAGGTGCCTCTTCCTCCATCTTCCTGGTGGCAAACATCGCTGCGACTCTGATTGCTTTCCTTGCTGTGTTGGCTTTCTGTAATGCAGCCTTGTCATGGCTGGGGAACATGTTTGACTATCCGCAGCTCGACTTTGAGGTACTGGCCTATGAGGTTTTAGCTGAGACGTGGCTTTTTTTTCTCCGCATGCACATGTCATATAAACACAATATGACCTTTAATGTTTTACCCATACAAATAGAAAAGATGGCTCCAAAAAGGCAGTCAAGACAAACAATGGAGAACACAGCTAGTCAGGATATTTCTCCTGACTAGCTCTTTCTCTAACATTCACTTTTCTCTTTAAGATTCTGTTTTAGATACAATATTTAGTGCAGTTAGTGTGGCCAAACTATCTGTCAATAATAATAATAACACAATCCTTCATTATCCTTCTTTAACACAGTTTATGTTATACCCAATAATTTCACGGATATTTTCTAATTACAGAGAACCATAAAATCACTTCAGCTTTAATTGAAAGACGATGTATATTTTTCAATATGGCCTTAATTGTGCGCTTCGTTTATTTGTGCATTGACTATTTGCGAAAGATGTTTGCAAAGAAATAAAGCAAGATTTACGCAAGAGGGTTATTAATAAGTGGAGGACATTTCCTTCTCACTCTCCTCATGGCAATTAATCATTTGCATTGCTCCATTCTCCCATAACTATTGAGAGAAAGGAAGGAATTGTTTATTAATAGGGTAGGATTCTTCTTAAAGTTAAAGCGCAGGAGTCTTGCTCGTTTTATATATGCTCAAAGAATTGTGTTGCTACCTGGGCTGCAAAACAAACAGCATATTGTTTTGCAGCCCAGAAAGGATTGGGCTAGCATTTCCAGATGCTGTTTGTAGCTCTCCAGAGGTTATTTGACCATAGCTTTTATCAGAATTACTAGATAGCTATCAGGCAGAAGTGCCTAGGTGAAGCAATTAGAAAGGGAGGTATTAAGCATCCCTCTCCAACCTCTCCTTTGCCATCTAAATTGTGCCATCTCCCGTCTTTCCAGATGCAATTCATTGGACTAATGGACTTAATGATGCTCATCAGCCTAATTGGTTGATTTTGTAACCTAGCATTTTGGAGAGATCATAATTTCTCTCCACTTCACTTATTATTTCGCAAACCTCTTTCGTGATCCCCCAAAATGGGTAACTTGTGGCCCTCTAGATGTTGTTAGACTGAAACTTTCATTGTCCTTTGCCATTGGTTGCTATAGCTAAAACTGTGAAAAGTTGTATTTAGTAATACTGTGCTAATTTAGAGGGACGCTTTAGGGAAGAACTTTTCAAACTCCGTGTCACAATATATTAGTGTATCAGGTGCAGTGTATGGGTGTGTCACACAAACATAACATATCTCTGGGTCTATGTAAAATAAGCAATAAATCATATTTTAAAAAAAATTAAATGAAAGGTTTTTAAGAGATATCTTGTGTCACCATATATTTTTATTACAATTTATGTATGTGTCTGTATGCATAACCTCTGGTTTCTGAGTAAAACTGAATTGTCATGTCATGAAATGATACAAGTGTGTCACCACATGAAATATTTGGAAAGTTCTGCTTTAAGCTAATGTTCAACCTCACATGCTGCCTCAGTGTCCAAGCACTCCTGAATCCACTGAAATATCTGGCAGAAAGAATGCTTGTTAATGAATAAATAACTTCTTGAAAATAAAATAATAATAATAATAATAATAATAATAATAATCCAAACTTTTGTCTTTTACACAAATGTGAGGTCTGGTGTATTGTGTTCCAAAACTTTGTCAGTCTGGATTTGAAAGTCCCACAGTATTTTTGCGATTGCCAGTGGTAATCGGCACACTGGATGCCATGCCAAAAGGTCTCAACCGGCATTTGAAAACAATAAACATTGACAAAATCACAATCTGTCAACTGCAAAAGGCCACCTTACTTGGATTTGTGTGCATCATTTGAAAATACATCACACAGTCCTAAACTCTTGGGAAGTGTTTGTCTTGTGATTTTGTGATATGAAATCCAGCATATATATCTTGTTTGCTGTGTTATGCTGTGTTTTTGTGTCAGAATAATAATAGCAACAACAACAACAACAACAACTTTATTCTTGTATCCTGCCACCATCTCCCCATAGGGGCTCGGAGCAGCTTACACACAGCACAAAAGTGCCTTAAAACAGGGAATAAAATTAAACACAATATAAAATGCAATTAAATAAAACAAACAGACATAAAAAACACAACTTAAAGCTCAATTAAACTAGCACTCTTCTGGCAGTAAACTACTGTAAACATGGCCAGGCTGTAAACAATGGGCAAGGGAATGGGATAAGTGCAAAGGCCATTATGACTAAGCCATTTAGCCCTGATGCTAGCTCATGGAAATAATTTCGCAAGCTTCAATTACTGTAGAACATGACTCTAGATGCATCTCTGCATCTCCTCTGTCCTTTTTACTTCTTTAGGAAACCATTTTGAGAAATCCCAGTATGTGGTCTTATTTGTTTTTCATTTAATCACACTTTCTCATTTTTTCAATTTTGTGCAGATAATTTGTGCCTATGTCTTCATGCCATTTTCTTTCATCATGGGAGTCGACTGGGAAGACAGTTTTATTGTCGGTGGACTTCTAGGTTATAAGACTTTCTTCAATGAATTTGTGGCTTATGAACACCTATCTAAACTGATTCAGCTAAGGAAGAATGGAGGGGAAATGTACAGAGATGGTGTGAAACAATATTTGAGTGTGAGTATAATTTTTGATTCATAAAATCCCCCTCCATCGTTGATACAGTACAGTGCAGCAGTTAAAACTGAATTGTGAATTAGGAACAATTTTCCCATTGTACAGTTAATACTAACACCAAAATTAAGGAAGCAAATATACCACCAATATCCTTTTGCTCCTGTTATGTCTCAGTACCAAATCTAAGGAGCCCCCGATTGCGCAACGGGTTAAACCGCAGAACTGCTGAACTTGCTGACTGAAAGGTCGGCAGTTTAAATGGGGTGAGCTCCCACTGTTAGCCTCAGCTTCTGCTAACTTAGCAGTTCGAAAACATGCAAATGTGAGTAGATCAATAGGTACCACTCCAGCAGGCAGGTAATGGTGCTCCGTGCAGTCATGTCAGTCACATGACCTTGAAGGTGTCTACGGACATCGCTGGTTCTTTGGCTTAGAAATGGAGATAAGCACCAACCCCCAGAGTTGGACACAACTTGACTTAATGTCAGGGGAAAACCGTAACCTTTACCTACCAAATCTAAATTATGCAGTATAATCTGTAATATAGCAAGACGTTATGTAGGGTGGAGAAACAGCACATGGAGATTTGGGGCCCTTTCACACATGGCTAAAACCTTTGCCAAAATGGGTTAAAGTAACTTGCTTCATCCCCCAACTCAAACCCTGGACTTTCTCTTGGGGGTGGCTACATGCTATCGAGATTGAAATCAGGATAGCATGAAGCCACCTGAAGTCCCCCATTTGGGCCTCAAAACTTACAAAAAGGCCTGCCAACAGCACATGTCCCTCCCCGCAGTTCTTCTGGTGAGAGAAAATGACATGTCAGGAGGGGGAAAGAGGGAAATCCACTTCTCAGTGCATTCAAAAACAACAAATTATCCTAAGAAGTCAGGCTTGATTGAGATTAAGGGTAAAATTAAAGCTGTCATTGCTCAATACAATGAAATCATGTGATATTTAATTTGGTGATGTAGAGAAGGCCAAGAATATTGCAAAACTATAATTCTCATAATATAATTTAAATATATATATTTTACTAGCTGTGCCCTGCCACGCGTTGCTGTGGCCCATTGGAATTGCACTGAATAGCTCCGGGTTTTGGGGTTTTTTAGTTCCTGTGGAGGTTCGTGACGTGATATTTTGTGGTTTCAACCTCGAGGCATGGATGATGGATTGTGTTGTGAAATTTCGAGGTTTGGGGTGGGGTTAGTTTTGTTGTTTTGCTCGGTGCCAGGATTCCATCACTCTTTTATATATATAGATTAGATTTTCCTTATACATAAATTTAAAAACAAAAAGAAAATACAGGTGTATTTCTATAGGGTATTAAGAAAAGGGTATGGGTAAAAAAAGAGGAAGGAAACATATGTGGTGGCAATAAAAAAAAGTTGAGAAAAAAATAGATTAGGGAAAAATTATACTAGGAGTTTCAAAGTTTGGCTTCCAATCTTTCTCCTTGTGTCTATACTCCATTTATTCAATCCTATCCTTGGTATTCCTTTCTCACTTCTCCTTCTCTTTTCTCTGTTTTTCAGATGGTCTTTCTTAACTTTAATAAATTCTCTATATCATCATTTTTATTTTTATTTTCTTCTGGGTTAGATAGTCTTTCACTGGGCTCCAGTATGTTTCCCCTCTTGTCGGTCCTTGATATCTTGATAATAGGTTAGTCGATTGATCCATATTTCTCAGCTCCAATATCTTTATTTCCCATTGTTGAAGGGTTAGTATTTTCTTTAATCTCCAATTTTTTGCATACACTATTCTTACCACAGTTATTAAATAACTTAATAACATTTCTTGATTCTTCTCCAATTTCTTATTAGTTATTCCTAGTAAATAGGTTTCCGGTAACATTTCAAAATGAATATTTAATTTTTTTTTTGGGTTTCTTCGTGTATTCTTTTCCAATATTCTTTTGCTTTTTTGCACATCTACCACATATGGTAGAAGGTACCTTCTTGAGATTCACATTTCCAGCATTTTGTTTGCATATTTTTATTATATTTTCCTAATTTTTGTGGTGTGATATACTAACGGTACATCATTTAAATCCCATTTTCCTTAAGATCATATGCATACATTAATGTTAGCTTTCTGTCCCATAAGTTCTCCCATTCTTCCAATCTTATTTGTCATCTGATGTTTGTGGCCCATTTGACCACGCATTCCTTAATCTCTTCTGTTTCAGTATTCCACTCCAACAATTTTTTGTATATTTTTGTAATTACTTTCTTCTCTGAGATAGCATTGAGTCATGGCAGTTTAAGCAATATCAAACTACATTAATTGTGCAATGTATATGCAACCAACGTCAGGGAAATCCTCTTCTTTTCTTTCTTTTTTCTATTAGTTTTGCTTAACTCCTGAACTTGTTTTTCCTTCTTAAGTTCTAATATTTGTATCATAAATAAGTCTCTGGTGTTGTAGATTTCAGGATGTTTTCAACATGACATTGACAAATGAAGTTGGAACATTCCATTTTGATTGAAAGTGCCCTCAAAGGTCTCTAATACAACTAGGTACAAGTATCTCTCTCAAAGAGAGAGTACTTAGCTTCATGTCCACCTCCGCAACCTGCAACAATGAGGCTTCCTAGCTTTCAATCATTTCCTGGAAAAAATAAGCCCAGGGAGGCCTTGAAATAGTTTTCTCTGTATATGCATGGAGCAAAAGAGACATCTACAAATTGCTTCTTTACAAACATGAGGGGCAGAAATGAATGTCTAATCAACTGAAGTACTAAGATGATTTTACTAAAAGCAGGGAACAAAAGGCGGGAGAGCTGTGTTTAGTGGAGTCTGTTGCCTTGAACTAAGATGCTCTTTTTTCTTTCTTTTTTTTAAGACCAGAAAAGTTTGCCCGGAAGAAGGCAGTCTTTGCTTTGGACATTGTAAAGCTGGCACCAGAGAAAGTTTCATTAATATATATAATAAAATAAAGCAACTGTATGGTTTTATACAATGCAATAGGGTTTTGCATAGATCAGTTTTTCCAAACAGTCTCTGGCTGTTTTGGCCAGCCGCAACGGCAAAGCCTCTGCCACCATTTTTTCCAAGTGGAACGCAAAGAGGCAACTGTGCTCCCGCACAGGTTTTTCCTGTAAGCCTTACCTCTTGAGCCAATCAGAACAGAAGAAAGCCACAACATGTCTTTTAGACAAGCTGGGCCTCTATTTTTCTGTT
Source organism: Anolis carolinensis (assembly GCF_035594765.1). Lineage (NCBI taxonomy): Eukaryota > Metazoa > Chordata > Lepidosauria > Squamata > Anolidae > Anolis > Anolis carolinensis. Next base: position 251,034,797 of record NC_085842.1, on the reverse strand, counting down.
GCAACAGGCTTCTGAGAGAGGCAAATCAGTAATCTAAATTCTCAGTGCCGCTCACAGCTCTGCAATAGCTTGGCTTGCTTTTTGACTCAAATAGCAAGCAGTTTACTTTCTATACTCTTAAGAAACTGCCACCTATTGTGTCCTTCACATGAGGCAAGCTTCAAATGTGAGGTGGAGGTATCTTACCATTTTTAAAGCCACTGTAAAATGAGGAGGCAGGAGGTGATTATGAGAAGCAAGGAACTATAACTTCAGAACTTAATGCTTGCATCTACTCTTAACAATGATTGGTCTTAAGCTGTATGGTACTCTAGTTAAAAAAAATTACAGGAACTTTTCTGTGCTTACTTATAAGGAAAAAGCATCCCAGAAAGAGCGGTTTCTTAAGTCTGGTGTTTTTAATCCATTTTTATTGAAGGATATAAGGAGAAACGATCCCAGAAAGTGTGGTTTCTTAAGCCTTTAACCCAAGTCTTATTGAAGGCTAGAAGTAGAAAAGGATGTTTCTTAAATCTGAAGCCTTAAAAATGACGGAAAGGGGAGCCAGATCTTCCTGGATCTTTTGGTTGCCAGATTGCAAATTCAGGAGGCTACCGAAAAATGGATCTGGGGATCCACCGAAATCTGGATTCTGAAAACAGAATGGGGTGTAACCAAACTGCACACACCTACCATACAAGCTTGCTTTCTTCTGCCATTTTGCAAAATGGCTAAACTTCTTAACTGAAGGTATATTGACTCGTCATTATTGGCAATCCCTTGTGTCTGAGTATGATTGCCTTCCAAATGTAGTTTCTTTGTGGTGGTTCCGTAGGTGACCTATTCTTGATCTGCATATTCTTTCACAATGAGGACATTGACTGTCCTGACAGATCTTCCTCTTTACACATTTCTCCCTTTCACCTCTTTGAATTACACAGCACTGTTGGTAACAGTTGACCTTCAGTTTGAACACTTGAGTGTTAGGGCTTCCCAGTTCTCTATGCCACAGTTTTTAAGGTTAGCTTTAAGTCCATCTTTAAATCTCTTTTCTTGTCCACCAACATACCGTTTCTGTTCTTGAGTTGAGGGTAGAGTAAATGCTTTCAGAGATTGTGATAGGGCATTTGGACAACATGGCCAGTCCAGCAAAGTTGATGGCAAAGGATCGTCCCCTCAATGCTGGTTGTCTTTGCTACTTCAGAATGCTGATATTTGTCCATCTGACTTCTGAAGAGATTTGCAGGATTTTTCAGAGGCAACACTGATAGAATTGTTCCAGAAGTTGGGTGTGACATCGGGAAATGATCCACATTATATACCTGTATAACAGGGTTTGGAGAACAATAGCTTTATAAACAAATATCTTGGTATCCCTATGAATGTCCCAATCCTCATACACTCTCTACTTCATTTGGAAAAATGCTGTACTCACAAAGCAGACAGTGTTGTATTTCAGTGTCGATGTTTTATAGAGAGGTGGCTGCCAAGGTTGTTGTCAACATTTTCTGACATTACACCATTAAGCTGTATGTACTGTACTCCAATACTCTGTGTTTAGACATGTGGTGAAAACTCACCTATATAGTTGAAATTACAAGTTGAGCATCCCTTCTCTGGAATTCTGAAAACTGAAATACTCTAAAATCCAAAACTGGCTACATGGGTAGCTAGCTAACATAGTGACACCTTTGCTTTCTGATGATTTAATGTATAAACTTTGTCCCATGCACAGAATTATTGAAAATATTGATTATTTAATTTACCTTCGGGCAAGGTGAATAAGGAGTCTATGAAACACAAATAAATTTCAAGTTTAGACTTGAGTCTCATCTCCAAGGTATCCCATTAGGTACCTACATGCAAATACAAAATGGAGAGGGAGCTGAAATCCCAAACACATCTGGTCTCAAGAATTTCAAAAAAGGGATACTCAATGTGTATTAGAATCTTAGAATAATAGTGTTAGCCATGCAAGAAAAGCACAATCAAAGCACCCTCAATGGCTGGCCATCCAGCATCTATTTAAAAGCCTCCAAAGAAGGAGCTTCCACCACACTCTGAGTCAGAGTTCCACTGCTAAGCAGCTCTTAGAGTCAGGAAGTTCTTCCTAATGTTCAGGTGGAATCTCTGTTCCTGTAATTTGAACCCACTGCTTTGAGCCCTAGTTTCCAGGGCAGCAGAAAACAAGCCTGCTCCCTGTTCCTTATGACATCCTTTCACATATTTGTACATGGCTATCATGTCTCCTCTCAATCTTCTCTTATGCAAGTTAAACTCTTTAAGACCTTTGATCAACCCTCTCCTGGGCACATTCTAGCTTGTCATTATCCTCTTTGAATTGTGGTCTCTCCTCTGGCCACCATCCAGCTTGTCAATATCTCCTATAAACTGTGGTGCCCAGAATTGGACACAGTATTCTAGGTGAGGTCTGACCAAAGCAGACTAGAGAGGCACCATGACTTTCCCTCAATTTACATACTATACTCCATTTGATGAAGCCCAAAATTCCATTGGCTTTTTAGCAGCTGCATCACACTGTTGGCTCATGTTCAACTTGGTTGTCCTCAAAGACTCCAAGATCTTTTTCACATGGACTGCTGTCAAGCCAAGCATCATCCATTCTGTATCTTTGCATTTCATTTTTTTCTGCCTTACATTTTACCATGTTGAAATTCATTTTGTTAGTTTTGGCCCAGCTCTCTAATCTATTAAGATCATTTTGAATTCTCATTTTGTCCTCCGGAATATTAGCTATCCCTCCTAATTTAATGTGATTTACAAATTTGATAATCACACCCCCTTAATCTTCACCCAAGTCATTAATAAAGATATTGAACTGTATTGGGCCAAGGACCGGACTTTTTCTATGCTAGCTATGACTGCTCCACTAGTCACCTCTTTCCAGAATGAAGTGGAACCATTGATGAGTACCCTTTGGGTTCGTTCACATAACCAATTATAGATTCACCTAATGGTAGCCTTGCCTAGCCCACATTTTACTAGTTTGTTTGCAAAAAGCTCATGAAGGGTTGCATTTCCCCTATTACCTCATCTGCTCTGTATTGCTCAGGTTGAACACCAATCTCTTTTTCAGAGAAGATGCAGACAAAGAAGGTGTTGAGCAGCTCTGCCTTTTCCCTATCTCCTGTTAGCATTTCACCACCTTCTCCATGCAGAGGCCTACTATTTCTTTTTTCTTTCTTTTTCTACTGATATAAAAACCCTTTTTATTGTTTTTAAACTCTCTGGAAAACATGAGCTAATTTTGTGCTTTAGCCTTATGAACCTTTTCCCTACATATGTTGGTTATTGATTTGAATTCCTCTTTGGCGATTTCCCCCATTTTCAATTTCTTGTGCATGTCACTTTAAAATCTTAGCTCAGTTAAAATCTCTGGACATCCATTCTGTTTGTTTTACACTTCTCCATTTTTTTCTCCTTGTTGACACTGTTTGCAATTGTTCCTTCAGTATTTCACTTTTATGAAACTCCCATCCATCATTTAGTATTCCTGTCCATGGAATCATGTTCAGTGTTTCCTTAAATTTCATGAAGCTCTCCTAAAGTCTTGAATGCATGTTTGACTTCCCTTCCTTTCACTTGTCTTTTAACAAACTCTAGGAGCACATGGTCACTCCCACCTAAGAATCTCACCACTTCCGCTCCATTGACCAGATCCTCAGTGTTGGTTAGGATCTGATCCAGAATAGCGTATCCCTTTGTTGCCTCTTCGTCTTTCTGGACAATAAAATTGTCTGCAAGGCAAGTGAGGAATTTGTTGCACTTTATACTTTTAGCAAAGATTGCTTTACAGCAAATATCAGAGTAGTTGAAGCCTTCCATTACTACTATATCTCTTCTTTCTGCATGTTTGGTCATCTGGTCAAGTAAGGCTTCATCCAATCCTTTTACCTCGGTTGGAGGTCTGTGGTAGACCCCACAACTATGGGCCCTAACAGACAGGCCCTATATCACAGGATCTTATCCCAGGTTTTCTGTTTATCCCAGATTATCTGGCAGTGCAGGCTCATATAATCCAGTTAAAAGCAGAAAACCTAGGATCAGATCCTGGGATATAGGACCTGTCTGGAAGAGCCCTGTGTCTTTTTCAGTCCTTTTTTCCCTTAATTCTTATCCAGATGCTCTCCACCTGGTTTTCAGGATTGAAGTCTTGCATCCTTTCCCAGGTGTAAATATTTTTGATTTATAATGCTACTCCACCCCCTCTCCTGTTTGGTCTATTTCTCTGAAATAATTACCTATAAAATGTTAATTGTTGGGGATGTTAAGAGATACTTAGTGATCATTTCTCAAGCCTTAGGGCAGAATGTTACTCATTACAAATTAACTTCATTCCTTTCCTTGTTTTTGAAATATAACATCATTTCACAATTGTTTACTAGAAAATGTAACTCATTACCGAAACAAGGTACCTTTTTAAAAAAAACTGCATTAGTCATTGTCCTTTAATTTTGCTCTAAAGTGTGCATTTATTATGCTTTTTGTCCATGTTAGCAAGAACGGTTGAATCCTATTTAATTAAAAAATGCAGTTCAAAGTGTTAAGTTAATGTAACTGAATAAGATGTTCTCTTGTACTTGAATTTCAGATCCGGTCAGAAACCATTGCCACTTATGCCCTGTGTGGATTTGCCAACTTTGGTTCCTTAGGAGTGGTGATTAGTGCTTTGAGTAAGAACATTATATAAATATCCTACATGGAATATAGAGGTGCTCCGGAAATCTCTGTAGATGTCAGATAAAAGATCTGCCCTTAGTTTAAGTAGGGAGAATAGCAAAAACATGAAAACATTTTATATAGTTACAAAGGTGATTTTTCCCCCCATGTCAGGAATGACTTGAGAAACTGAAAGTCACTTCTGGAGTGAGACAATTGGCCGCCTGCCAGGACGTTGCCCAGGGACACTTGGATGTTTTACCATCCTTTGGGAGGCTTCTCTCGAGTCTCTGAATGGGAAGCTGGAGCTGATAGACAGGAGCTCACCCCACTCCCCAGATTCGAAACACTGACCTTTCGGTCAGCAGTCCTGCAAGCACAAGGGTTTAACTCATTGTGCCACTGGGGGCTCCAAAGGTGAAATGAAATGTGGGGATTCCCAATGGTCCATAAGAACACATCAGCTTGACTTTGATGCCTGTTATGTATTCTGTCAAGGTCAGACGCCAGCCAATGGATGAAAATACAGTTTATTTACAGTTTAAACAACTCAAAAAATAAACAACTGTAAAAAATAAATTTACAGTTTATACAGTTTAAACAACTCAAAAAAGCTCTTAAAACAAACACAGGAACTTGCGACACTTAAACTTCAGTGTGAAAAAGACATTTAAACTGAAAAAACTCCAAAAAAACCAAACCGGAGTATAATCCAGATTATCCAGAGATATAATCCGGATTAAAACAAAACTGCTTAGATTCAGCTCAAAATTGCAGGATAACTTGGAGAAGGCAAAACAAACTACGGGCCGAATTCCCAAGGGTCCAAAATAAACAGAATCCCAACTGGGTTACAAAATAGAGTTTTAAGGCTCAAAACAAACAATGTCCCAAACCGAGCCAAACGGAGGCAGCACAAACAAACCGGTGCCGGAAACAAAGTAACGAAGGGCAAAGAGTTACTGCAGGGTCAGAAGCCAAACCAGTGGTCAGTAACGGAGCGTAACTGCAGAACCAGGAGCCAAACTGGAATTGGGAGCGAAGAGTAATTGCAGAGTCAGGAACGAAGCCAGCAGTCGGTAACGGAGCGTAAATGCAGAACCAGGAGCCAAACTGGAATTGGGAGCGAAGAGTAATTGCAGAGTCAGGAACGAAGCCAGCGGTCGGTAACGGAGAGAAGTTACAGGGTTGAGAATGAAGCCAAGCCGGAATAGGGAGCGAAGAGTAATGCCAAAACGATGTCCAGTCCAAGGTTCAAGATGAGAAGTCGTCACAGCAAAGTCCTCGTCAATGGGTTGACACAAGTAGCCAAAACGACGGAGGCAAACTAATGCAGACAGTAATCACAATGCAGTCTAAAGAAAACCCACACAGTTCCAACCCCCGTCGTAGACGTAACCCAGAATAAACTTACGTCGGTGCACAGTCTCAAGCCAGTCTTCAGGAACACAAACACGAAACCCAATGGTGCCCAACAACCACCTTGCCACACACAAGGGCCCAATGGCCAAATGCCCTCAATTTATTTACAATTCGTCTTCAGAACTTGAGCTGGGCACTGCCCTTCCCACAGGTTGTTCCCATTCCTCATCTGAGCTGAAACCACCCTGCCGACGCCCAGACCTACCCTCAGCTGTGGAACTATCCCCACTCCTCCAATTAGACCACCTTGGGTCCGATCCTGAAGGACCCCACGTTTCCTCAACGTCCCCATCACCAATGAGCCCAGTCTCCCCACCACAATCCTCTGGAGCACGTGTCCACTCCATGCCATCCTCTTCAGCCTGTGCCACATCCCCAACATCCATTTCAAGCCCCTCATCCCCTTCAAAACCCTCAAATGAATCCTCATCTGTTGATTCCTCAAATATCTCTTTAAGTCTCTTTCTCTGTAACTCCTCAAATGAGTCTTGCTCCCGAGGAGCCTTTCTTCTCTTCCTGCTACTATCAGTAGTATCATTGACCCCAGAAGGCTCATTCACAACATATTCACTGATTCTATTACTTGTTACAGTTAGTCAAAGGTCATTCCATTGTAGAAGACAAGTAAACAAAAATAAGTACATTAAATTAAATTTGTCTCCTTTCAAACTCATTTGGAACTCTAGCAGGTGCATTGACAATTCAAAAGATGAAGAACTTTAAAATCACAGAAGTTTAAAAATTGGTTTACATTTCCCTCACTGCTGTAGTAAAATTACAGCCCTATATGCAATATGCAATTTGTTATCTCGCAATAATTACAACTATATTCTATATTCCCCTGGTGGCACAGTAGGTTAAACTGCTGAGCTGCTGAACTTGCTGACTGAAAGGTTGGCGGTTTGAATCTGGCGAGCGGGGAGCTCCCGCTATTAGCCCCAGCTTCTGCCAACCTAGCCATTCGAAACATGCAAATGTGAGTAGATCAACAGGTATCACTCTGGCGGGAAGGTAACGGCGCCCCATGCAGTCATGCCAGCCACATCACCTTGGAAGTGTCTATGGACAACGCCAGCTCTTCAGCTTAGAAATGGAGATGAGCACCAACCCCTAAAGTCGGACACGACTAGACTTGATGTCAGGGGAAAACCCTTACCTTTAGCTTTATATTCTGTAGAATTCTGTCTTGAGTAGCACAAGAAAATAAAGAATAGAAATTGTATTCCTTGGCTCTGGCATTGTCTTATCACAAATGCAGAGCTATCCAAATGCTGGCCCAGCTGAGTCATAGAAGATCTTTTGGCTGCTAGGAGAAGTCCCGTCTCTGCTGCTTCAAAGATTTGGTGGTGTGGGGGGGGGGGGGGGTATCTGTCTCAAACTAAGCAATGTGTGTATGAGAGGGAAAGAGAGTATGTTGTTGGTTACTGCGTAAACATCACGCTTTAAAGCTCCTCTTCAAATGTTTTCCTCAGCTGCCTTAGCTCCCTCCAGGAAGAAAGACATTGCCAACGGGGCCTTCCGAGCCATGGTCGCTGGCACCGTGGCCTGCTTCATGACCGCTTGCGTTGCAGGTAATACAGCCTCAGACACCACACAATGGCACTGTTTTGTTTTGTCAGCTTCTGCTTTCAGCACATGGGGCTCTCTGGAGTCTGATAAATAATATATCATTGAAAGAATATGTTCATTCCATAAGATGAAAATCTGCCCCAAAAAGGCCCCCTCGAGTAAGAAAAATGGCAGGGCAGGGAGGAAAACAGGCATTGTACCTTAAAACAGCAAAGCTGTGTTACATTAAGTCAAGATTGTCCTTATTTACTTTTAATTACTGTATTTCAAAATTAATATCCAATCAATACAGAGTTTATGGTATAATATAATGTATTAGTTGGGACTATTTTAATAGTAACTCTCAAGCAACCGGATACTACATTTATCCAGCATCTTTCAGACCCCATGGGTGCAGGTTAACTGAGTCTACTGTATTAGAAAACAAGGTTCTACTCATCACTTTCAAAATTGCAGGGTTTTTTTATTTCCATTCACCAAAAATACATTGAATAAGGTTTCATGCAGAATAGGAAAAAAAATCTCTGGAAGTAATGAGAATTTCAAGGTTTTATTTTGTTTTGATTTCACCTGTATATTCCCAGGTTTGCACCCAAAAGTTACAATTATTGCTTATAGGTTGTCTTTCTGCTCTGTTTTCAGGAATTTTATCTGTGACAGAAGATCCATGCACTACTTTATTAGAAAACATGACTACCAATAGTACAGAGATGATTACATGTTGTTTAAAGCTCGTAAACAGGTAATTATAAAAGGATATTATCTCCAATTTATTGGGATCATCTATGAAATCAAATTGTTGCTCTCAATTGTGACAGGAATGTTATCTGTCGGTTTTTGTGGAGGCTCACATATATAGTATCAATTACTCCTTTTATGAATCTATAAAATAGAGGTTGATATTAACATGAGACCCCAACATTGCACTGCCTTTCTGTGGTGATGGGATTCCATTCCGAGAATATCTGTAAATTTAAAGCATGGCTCCAGCATTGGTAGGAAGAGACTTCTTCATTGCCGCAAGGGCCAGCCACTCAGCCATTTGTACAGGCAGCTTCTGCTGAAAACAGGAGTTAGTTCATGTGCTCTGACCTGAAAGAAATAACAGATTCACACTGCGCTTGTAGCATAAAATAAGGTGGGCAAGAATTTAAAATTTATCATAATTAATTTGCTACATATTTGCTTGCAATTGATAAATAAGAACCAGCATGTTTTGCAAACTTTTGAAATAGGTATATGCCCTTTTTGTAGTTTGTGAGAGTGATCATAAAAATCTCATAGGGAAGAGATTTTTAACTTTTTTTGTTCCATGAACTCCTTAGCTATTTAGGTGAAAACCATGACTGTAGCAGCAGATAATTTTATGATGCACAACATTAGCATATCACACCATAATTTGTACACACCAGGACCGTGAACTTGTGTTATCTAGCATCCAGTCAAACAATGACTGAGCGCAAGTGATTTTCAAAATATGCAGCAAATAATGTGATATGAAATTAATATTTCTGTAAATTTATACTACGACATACATTAATACATGAAGGAAATGCTAGATTTCAGTTAGAGGTCAGGGAAAATAAAGATAGCAAATTGATCTTTTTCAATCCAAGCTTATGGGCCCCTTGAAATCTTTCCACGGACCACCTTGCTAAGAACCTCTGTTATATGGGAAAACAGAGTACTATAATTCTTAGAAATTTTAAAATTATTATTTCCAAGACCTATGCAGCTAGTTGAAGAAAACCACTGGTTTTGTCCAAAAGCATTCTAATTTAATATGCTTAAAATTAATTTTGTTTTATTATTCAAATTTCTTTTCCCTTTTCCACCAGTGCAAACAGTTCGACAGAGATCTTCCTGAAAACAAACAGCAATTTAACCATGACTGGATGTTGTAAAATTCTGCACCAACCCACAATTAACTGCAGCTGGACAAATACATTATCTTAAATTAAGATGTTTTTGTGTAAGAGACAGACCTATACATTTATCTCACTGGAGGGGGTCTAAAGTTGTATCTTGTGGCAAACAAAATGCGGGGAGAGAAAATATCCCACAAGTCATGCAGCACAGCATTCTTTATTTAAGTGCATGAGTGTTAACTCACATTGTTTCTAGGAAATTATCCTCACCCAGTTGATGCTCCCAAGAGCAAAACGGCTCTTTGAAGGACTGATTTTGGCAAAGAGTTAGGTGCCTGCTCCCATTCAGCCTTCCTCTATACTTGTTTATATATTCATCGGTGACTTTTTGTTCAATCATCAACATCATCTTAAAAGCCAAGAAGAAGTTAGTTGGAACTCAATGTCATGTACTATCTGGTTTTGACACAATTGCAATCAAAAGGAACATTCCTTTCTTTATTTATTTATTTACAATAATTTTACCCCGCCTTTCTCACCCCGGAGGGGACTCAAGGCGGCTTCACAACATGGCAATAATTCAATGCCTTTTAAAAACAAAATACAAAAGTGTCAATTAGATAATAAAATATTAAAAGACAATTAAAACCATAACATTTAACTCTGACAACAGAGTAAATCATGTGATCCAAGCGCATAGTCCGGGCGGTTCCCTTTGTCAAATGCTGCACCAGATTTCCAAAGGCTTGGTCAAAGAGCCATGTCTTCACTTTTTTGTGGAAGATCAGGAGGGAGGGGGGCTGATCTAATCTCCCTGGGGAGGGAGTTCCATAGCCGAGGGAACAGCACCGAGAAGGCCCTGTCTCTTGTCCCCGCCAATCGCGTCTCCGAACATGATCTCTGTAAAACGAATTTGTGATGAAACAGTGCAGAAAATAAAATATCCCATCAACCAAAACAAAGACAAAACAAACAGTGTGGATGGTATGTAAGGAGATGGGAAACAGTAACTTTCTTATACACTAATTGGCTGTTGGCAAAGGATAGTTGAGAGTTTAGCATGATTTATCTTAGGGAAGCAAAAAACATTTTGTTGTATGGAATGAAAAGTTAAATGTTTCAAGATCTAAGTAAACTTCTGTCATATTCTTCATAGTACTATATCAAATTATTGAAACCCAAAAGACATTACCTTCCTGAATACTTGAAATTATCTACTTATGCTTGAAAACATATTCCCTGAATAAATTGTTCATTTATTTGTCTGAATTTAGGCCGAGTCATGAAACTGAAACAGCCTTAGTCGCCTTAATAGATGATCTACGCAGGGAACTAGACCGGGGGAATGTGTCCTTATTGGTTCTCTTGGACCTCTCAGCTGCCTTCAATACCATAAACCATGGTATCCTTCTGGGATGCCTCATGGGAATGGGGCTTGGAGAAACTTTTACATTGGCTCCGATCCTTCTGGATGTTGTTGGGGGACACCTGCTCAGCCCCATAGCCTTTGTCTTGTGGGGTCCTGCAGGGCTCAGTATTGTCTCCCGTGTTGTTTAACATCTACATGAAGCTGTTAGGAGAGATCATCCAGAGTTTTGGAGTTCGATGTTATCTGTATGCAGATGATGTACAACTCTTATCACTCCTTTCCACCTATTCAGGCCCTGAACCGATACTTGGGGGCTGTGATGATCTGGATGAGGGTGAACAAATTGAAATTGAATCTAGACAAGACAGAGGTACACCTGGTCAGTCGGAAGGCCGAACAGGGTATAGGGTTACAGCCTGTGCTGGATGGGGTGACACTCCCCCTGAAGACGCAGGTTCGCAGCCTGGGAGTTCTTCTGGATTCATCACTGAGCCTGGAACCCCAGGTCTCAGAAGTGGCCAGGGGAGCTTTTGCACAATTAAAACTTGTGCACCAGTTGCACCCATATCTTGAGAAGCCAGACTTGGCCATGGGGATCCATGCTCTCGTTACATCTTGAATAGACTACTGCAATGTACTGTACATGGAGTTGCTTTTAAAGACTGTTTGGAAGCTTCAAGTTGTTCAACGGCAGCCAGATTACTCACTGGGGTGGCATACAGGAAGCATACAACCCCCCTGTTACATCAGCTCCACTGGCTGCCAGTCTGCTACCGAGCACAATTCAAAATGCTGGCTTTAGCCTATAAAGCCCAAAACGGTTCCGACCCAGCTTACCTGTCCGAACGCATCTCTTTCTATGATCCACCTCAGAGGTTAAGATCATCTAGAGAGGGCCTGCTCTCGATCCCACCTCCTTCGCAGGCAAGGTTGGTGGGGACGAGAGTCAGGGTCTTCTCAGTGATGGCCCCTCGCCTATGAAACTCCCCAGCAAAATTAGATCAGCTCTCTCCCTCCTGACCTTTCAGAAAAAAGTAAAAATGTGGCTTTGGGACAAAGCTTTTGGACAATAATCTGCAGTATAATTTAAAAAATATGGAATAGTCTAATGACAATTGGAACAACTACGGATTACAGCTCTGGATTATGTGGTTTTAATTAGTTGGGATTTTTGTTTTGTTTTAATGTTGAGATTTTTTTTAACTTGTTAGTTTTAATGTATTTGTGATTTTATTGTATGTATATTTGTGACATCGAATGTGCCTTTTTGTAAGGCCGCTCTGAGTCCCCCGCAGGGTGAGAAGGGCGGGATATAAATGTGGTAAATAAATGAATAAATAATTTCTATATTAAGAGGAAAACATGTCAATGGCACAGATAATTTTGACTGACTAGTAAAAGAACACATACTTCAGCACTTGCATAATGCTTTCTTTAAGTACATATATCATTGCTGTTTGCATTCTTGGTAAAAACATGCCTATTCAGGAACTTAGTGTACTGTTTTCATAGTATGTTCAGGAACATATCCCACACAAATCCAGGGGTTGAACTGTATTATGTATTTTTCTCTAATAAGGAAATGTTGAAAGAACCAGTGAAATAACAAGGAAGACAAACTGAATACAAACATTATGTGAAGCCCTCATAAAATGTGATGAATGAGGCAGAATAGCTGTGTTATAAAATTTTCATATAAATCAGCTTTAAGAAAATAGACGAATATACATGAAATAGAGCAATAAACAGCAATATTAATTTAAATCACAATTCCTTCAATTAAAATCATCCTTAAGCAATTTACTCACAAAGCTACATCATGCCTTAGCATATCTCATTGTCTTTGGAAAGACCTGAGAAAAATATTTTTAGAAATCCCAATCTCCTAATACTTGCTTCACTATAGCAACAAAAGATGGTGGGCACTACGGGCATATTGCCTTGTGCAGTGTAATTTACTAAAGAACAGACTATGCAGGCAAGGAATAACTGAGATTAAATCAACCAGCAATATTGTATTTGTTTCTTTTAACATGCATGGCCTTCCAGATATTATTTGAACACAACTTTTACCATTCTTCACAGTAGCTATTCAGTAACAAAATTTTACTGCAGTTGGTGGTTTAACCTTCTGTGCGCTCTCTCTCTCTCTCTCTCTCTCTCTCTCTCTCTCTCTTCTATATATATATATATATATAGAAACCCCAGCCAAATATATATTAAAATACCGCAATCATTATAATCATACAACGCATTAACAAGAACTGAATCGCAATATCTCAAAAGATGACTGAAATATAAAGACATATTTTTGAAACACAAAGGGGGATCCCTAAGATTAGAAATGAGAAAAGAATTAGAAAAAGAAGGGGTCAAAGTGCAGTGGTTTTTATACCTGAGGCTAACAGAACGTTTCGGAATGGATGGTAAACAAGATTTCCTATATATATATATATATATATATATATATATATATATATATTATTTATATAAATAAATAACAGAACAGAAAGAACAATAATATGTGCTGATCTGGGCAAAACATTTGGAAGGGTAATTGACATTGACCAGTGGTAAAGTGTTTGGAAAGACATGGTGAGTTTTATGTGTTCTAGCAATCCTAAAGAAAATTGTTATAAAGTCCACTATCATTGGGATTTAACCCCACAGATGCTAGCTAAAATACATAAAACCAGAAAAGACTTATGCTGGAAATGTGAGAAAGAAAAAGGTACAATCTGTCATATGTTATGGAACTGTAAAAAAAGTTAAGAACTATTGGAAGAATAATTAATAGTATTTTACCATTAGAATTAGAATTTGCGCTGCAGTGGTATCTTCTCAACATGATAGATGTACAAATCAATAAAACCTACAAGGCGAATAATTATGTATGTAATTACAACAGCAAGGATAGTATTGGTACAAAAGGGGGAAATAACTTCTATCTATAATTGGTGATTGAAATTAAGAGAAGCCATGGAAATGGATAAATTAACTAGAATAATGAAAGGGAGCTCTCTAAGCAAGGTGTGGAAAGATTGGGAGACAAAAGAGAAATATTTTAAGGAAGATATAGTCTCTGTAAACAAAAGTAAGCATTGAGTATTTAAGTTCCTTTTTTTACCAAATGGAATATAAGAAGATTTAGGAAGAACCTCTACCTCAAAGGAAGGGAAGGGAGTAATGTCTTTGTATTTACTGTTTAATTTGATTATGTTATGTTTGTTTGGTTTGTGTGTGTCTTTTCTTCTTTGTATCTTATAGTGTTATATGTTTTTTTTCTTCTAAAAATCAGTTAAAATATATCAAAAAAGGAAGTTTTTCCTAACGTTTAGGTGGAATCTTTTTTCCTGCAATTTGAATCCATTGCTCTGTGTCCTAGTCTCCAGAGTAACATACAATAAGTTTCCCCCCCTCCTCCATGTGACATCCTTTGAAATATTTAAACATGGCTATCGTGTGCCCTCTCAGCCTTCTTTTCCCTAAGCTAAACCTACTCTCTACAGCACTTGGTTTCCAAATATTCTGTCATTTTGGTCACCCTTCTTTGAACACGTTGTTGCTTGCCAAGTGCCCAGAAGTGGGCACAATATTCCAAGGGAGATCTGACCAAAGCAGAATGGAGTTGGACTATGACTTCCCATGATCAACACTATACTCCTATTGATGCAGCCTGGAATTGCATTGGCATTCTTAGCTGCTGCATCACACTGTTGACTCATGGTTAGCTTGTGGTCTACTAAAAGATGCCTAGATTCCTTTCACGTTGACTGTTTTCTAGCCAGGTGTCACTCATCCTGTATCTGTGCATTTCATTTTTATTACCAAAGCATAGTACTGTACATTTCTTCCTGTTGAAATTCATTTTGTTAGTTTTGGCACAGCTCTCTAATCTGTAAAGGTCATTTTGGATTCTGATCCTGTCCTCTAGGGCATTAGCTATCTCTCCCAATTTGGTGTCATCTGAAAATTTGATAAGCATCTCTTCTATTTCGTCATCCAAGTTTTTTTTTCTTTTGTTTGGCTTGGTTGAACCATCATACTACTTAATTTTTAATAGGAGAAAGAAAAGACCCACAAGATATGTACATACAGCAAGCAGCATGTGGAATTGGGCCAGGTGTGGTGGGTGACTAAAGATACAGACTTTGATTATATCAGGCTGTTCCCAGCAGCTGATGGGGCATTTCTGGGTTAAATTTGCGTTGCTTGAGTGTAGCTCCTTGGGTTGGTGAGAGTCGGGCTTAGGCCCTCCGTTGTGGCAGTTGGCACGGGACTTGGATCTAGGATAGAAGGCCAAGTGTAGGTGGGCACACTGGTAAATACCAAGGTTTCCATAGTGGAACCAAGTTGGGTGTGGATTAGAAGGGTCCTGCAGAGGCAAACACATACTACACCAAAAACCTGTGGAGTGAGACGAATCGCAGTTGCGGTGGTTAAGCAGATTGTCTCAGGCAGTCATGTTGGATAACAACTCCTCTGCTACAGCATCTGCACTGGCTGCAAATTTGTTTCGGAGTCCAATTCAAGGTCCTGGCTTTGACCTTTTAAAGCCCTAAACGGTTCAGATCCAATTTACTTATCCAACTGCATCTCCTTATACCAACCGGCCCACTCGAAGATCTTCACGGGAGGTCCTGCTGTCACTTCCACCACCGTCGCAAATGCAGCTGACATCAATGAGGGAGAAGGCATTCTCGGAGGCCGTCCCAACCCTGTGAAAAACCCTCCCAAGAGAAATTAAAACTGCTCCCTCCCTGTCTAAACTTTCCTGTTTAGACAGGCCTTTAGTGAAGGAAATTAATCTGGAGTGACAGAAAACAACATACGTTATGAACAGGAGCAAAGTGCAATATATCTCAACATGATGCCACATGAATGTGAATGTACATTGTAGTTGTTTCTTTAATTTGCTTATTTTATAATGTTTATATCTATTATTGGTGTATTTTGATTGTTGTTTATATGATTTTAATATGGTGTAAGCTGCTTTGGGTCCCATGAGGGAGAAAAGCAGGATATAAATAAAGATTTATTATTATTATCATTTGAAACACAACAAGATGAGTCCACAGCAGACACTCTGCTGGCTGTCCATTGGATTACACGTCGAACACTTCCCAAGTGTCTAGGACTGTGTGATGTATTGGCGAATAATGCGCGCAGATCCCAGTAAGGTGGCCCTCTGCAGCTAGCAGGTGGTAATTTTGTCAGTGCCAATTGTGTTTAAGTGCAGGCCAAGGCCTTTAGGCACTGCACCCGGTGTGCCGATCACCACTGGGACCACCTTGACTGTCTTGTGCCAGAGTCTTTGCAATTCAATCTTTAAATCCTCATATTGTGTCAGCTTTTCCGGTTGTTTCTCTTCAATCCTGCTGTCACCTGAGATTGCAACATCGACAATCCATGCTTTGTTTTTTAACACGATCGTGAGGTCAGGAGTATTGTGCTCCAAAACTCTGTCTGTCTGAATTCGGAAGTCCCAGAGTAGCTTGACATGTTTTGTGTAACTTTTTCTGGCTTGTGATCTCACCAGTTCTTTGTCGCAGGCAGATGGTATTTGTGGCACAAGTTCCAATGAATCATCTGAGCAACGATGTTATGCCTCTGCTTGTAGTCTGTCTGTGCAATCTTCTTGCAGCAGCTGAGGATGTGATCCATTGTTTCATCTGCTTCCTTGCAGAGTCTACATTTGGGATCTGTCGTTGACTTTTCAATTTTGGCTTTGATGGCATTGGTTCTAATGGCTTGTTCTTGGACTGCCAGAATCAGGCCCTCCATCTCCTTTTTCAAGTTCCATTTGTGAGCCGCAGCCATGTTTTTTCTTTGTCAGTTTGGCTCTCAATTTTTCCCAGGAACTGTTCGTGGAGAGCCTTCTTTCGCCAATTTTCTCTTCTTCTCCTATTATTATTATTATTATTATTATTATTATTAGCATTAGCATTAGCATTAGCATTAGCATTAGCATTAGCATTATTACCTGTGCTAGACCAGTTATCAGACAACAGTGGGTGGCAGGTGGGCTGGCCAGGGACAGGACCCAGACCCATTGGCGGCCAGTCCTTGTGAGTTGTAAGCAAATAAACTGTAGCCTTTTATTTACCCAAATATTGTAATGTCAGTTGTGTATGCGTGCAAACAGAGCCAACACCCCCACCTACCTGGGGAAAATTAACCCATTGTAATATAGGCAGTAAATGTTGGAAAAATGTCATACTATGAGACTCTAAGCAGTATATGGCACACTTGGAATTTACATTCACTTACCAACATGCAGTATTTTTATAATGTTTTCATTACGCTTCAACAAAATATATACATCATCAAAAAGGACAAAGATAAAGGACAAACTTAAACCAAACAAACATAACATAATCCAATTAAATAATAAAAATAAAGACACAACTTCAGTGTCTTGTCTAAACTTCCTTCCTTCCCTTTGAGCTAGAGGTTCTTGCCAACATGTAGTCTTTTCTTCAAAGCCATGCTGGTTTGGATTTTTAGTCCAAATACTAATTCCCCCTGTCCAGAATAAATTCCTGCATGTTGTTATCTAAAGAAGATTTATTTAATTCTTAGAAAGGATTGTTATTTATCACTATGCTGTAGTCAAACTAAAGGGAACTATAATAGTGTCATAGGATTCCTAAATATCAGGGTGAACATTCAGTATGTACTTTGAGCAGATCATCCCATCCTGATTTTTCTTTGGAAAGAAGCACTAGGTGGCAGGATTTCACTACAATTATACCTTAGGAAGATAGAAGCTTGCTTTCTGTAGCAAGACCTGCTTGCCAATTTTGATCCAGAGAATGTCATCTGTGTTTTGCAGAACCTATGAAAATTAACCCTTTAAAATTTGACATTCACAATAGCAAACTGCAAAAGAAACATCCCATTCGTGGTGATCAAACAAAACTTGGCAAGTGATTTTTTTTAAGGAATTAGTCACAGTCATTCTTCTGAAACTGCCATTAAGTTGACTTCAACATGACATCCCCATAAATGAGAGACCTTCTTCACAGGTCTTGCAACTCAGGGTTATATTCCAGTCTTCATAATTTCTACTACCTTCTACCTTCCCAAATACATGTGAGCCTGTGTGCATGTGTGTGTTTACTAGAGAGTCATTTTTTCGTGTCGGGAGTGACTTGAGAAACTGCAAGTCACTTTTGCTATGAAAGAATTGGCCATCTGCAAGGACGTTGCCCAGGGGATGCCCAGATGTTTAATGTTTTTACCATCCTTGTGGGAAGCTTCTCTCATGTTCCCGCATGGGGAGCTGGAGCTGACAGAGGGAGCTCATCCGCACTCTCTCCGGATTTGAACCATCAACCTTCAGGTCAGCAACCCAACTTTCAAGTCGGCAGTCCTGCCGGCATAAGGGTTTAACCCATTGTGCCACCAGGGGCTCCTACGCCGCTTTGAATCGCACCCACGGGAGAAAAGCGGGATAGAAATGAAATAATAGTAATAATAATAATAATAATAATCATGATTTCTTCTGATATGTCCAAAGTACAACTATTTCAGCTTCATCATCTTGGCTTCTCGGGAGAATTCAGGCTTGAGTCCCTAGAAGCCAAGATGATTTTGTCTTTTTAGCAGTCCACGTGATCTATAGAACTCTCCTCTGGTACATTTCATATGGGTTGATTTTCTTCCTTTCAGGTTTCTTCATTGTCCAGCTTTCACAGTCATACATAGGAACTGGAAACAGGACCGGCCCAAGGGAATCTTCAGGGGTACGCAAAAAAAATTTTGCGCCCCCCCCACCGCGCCGCGGGAGGCGTGGTCAAATCTGGCCCTGCCTCCCACGCCACGCACGGGCGCCCTGACCCCGCCCCACGGCGTGGGGCAGCACAGGAGGCGTGGCCAGACCTGGCCCCGCCTCCTACGCTGCGTGCGGGCGCCCTGACCCCGCCCCCACGGCGTGGGCGGCTTGGCCAAGGCGTGCGCGGCAGGAGGCAAGGCCAGAGCTAGCCACGCCTCCCACTCCGCACACCCTGTCCCAGGCAGGCTGCAGCGGGAATCCGGTCCTTCCAGGCCACGGTGAAGGTCCAGCCGCGACCTGGAAGGACTGGACTCCCGCCACAGTCTGGTTGGGACAGGGTGCCCGCCGCGGGAAGCGGGGCTGGCCACGCCTCTCGCGGTGGGCACCCTGTCCCAGCCAAGCTGCAGCGGGCGTGCGCTGCGGGAGGCGTGGCCGGTCCCGCCTCCCGCGGCAGCCACCCTGTCCCTACGGCAGGCGCCGCAGGAGGCGGGGCCAGACTTGACCACGCCTCCCGCATCGCGCGGCCATGCCTCCCACAGCGCGGGAGGCAGGGCCAGGGTGCCGGAGGCGGGGCCAAGTGTGGCCACGCCTCCCAGGGGCTCGATAGCGCCCCTGGGAACATGGCGCCCAACGCGGGGGCGTGGCTAGCGTCCCGTGTTGGGCCGGGCCTGACCGGAAACATATGGAATGGACAGTCTTAAATTTAGTATTCAATGCTAATTTTTTATACTTCAGAACCTTGTGAAGTTCCTTCATAGCTCCCTTTCCAATCCCTATTCTGATTAATCATTGGCACAGAAAATCCTGTCGTCAACTTGTATTTCAGCATTTTCTAATTTTTAGTCCATGGAACCCCAGGAGGCTACAATATTCTTACAGGAAATCTACCAAGTCTCTCACAATAAAATAAATACATGAAAGGAAGTAAGTAAAACCTTCTCTCCCCATTTTTTGTGGTGGCATTTCCATGGCACTAGCACTGACATCATTGCACAGGAGTTGCACAGGAGGGCACCTTGGTCTAGTGATGCTATGATCCTGACAACAGATTCTATGGTTGTTAAGGCATAGTGGAGCTGGTGAACTGGAGCTGTTGGAATGGGCACCAGCGATAGGGCAAACTGTGGCCTGATGCAGCAGCTGATACTGATGTGGATGTCAATGCAGAGAGTGAAAGGGACTGAGCATAGACTGGTGGGGAGCGGAAGAGTAGCAGCATTGAACAGAACCTGGTGCTTCATCACACTAGAGCACGTATCCACTTTAAATCTGGTTTCTGCCTCCTGCAGAATTCTGGGGTTTGTAGTTTGGTGAGGCCCAGGACCTGTCTGCCTGTGCTGTTGAAAGCCCCCTCCCTAAAGTGGATTTAAAGTGGATTTAAAGTGGTTCTAAGCTATAGTGTGATGAAGTCCCTGGCTGCCAGTGGGGTCACCCCTCAGAGCATTAAAGTGCCCAATTTCAACTCTAATGATGTGCCTCTGCATCACTGCCTCGCTTGAGGTCAACTGCAAGTCCGTCTGTCTTGAAAAGACAGAAATCAAATGCTAGGGCACCATAATCCCATTGTCTTCCAACACAGCTGACTTGGGGATGCTGGTAGTAGAAGTTCAAAAATGTAACTTCTCTGAACTTTGCTTTTGGCCCTAAGCATTTACATATTTCTCAATTCACTCCAAATTCGAAGATCCTTGATGTGCAATGTTACATATCTGATGCCCTTTAAGGTTTTAAATAATACTCCACAGCTACAAAAGATATTTAAAAGAGGTTGAGAGTAAATAAAAGATTAGGAATTACTGGGCCATTATTCAATTCTAAACCTGCCTTTGCATTTTCTTTTTTTACTTTCTTCAAAAATCTTCCAACTCCTTGCTATTTTCTACTAGTAGAAGGTGTTACATGCATATGTTAAATTGTTGAAGTTCTTTCCTCCAGTTTACCGATTCAGGGCTAGGGTGTCCTTGACTAAATCTAATCCTGATTCACGCATGATATGTTCAGCATACAAGTTAAGCAGATTGATAAATACAGCCTTGCCTGACCTCCTTGCCAATTGGAAACCTTTCAACTTCTCTGTATTTTACCCTGACAATAGCCTCTTGTCCTGAATACAGACACTCAGGTGTTGTGACACACCCATTTCCTTCAGCGTGATCCATCAAGTTGTCTATGATCTACTTAATGAAACATTTTTCTATAATCTATAAAGTACATGCTACTTTTCTTTTGAAATTCTTTGGTATGCTCCTTTAGCCAATATGTTTACAATATGGTTCCTAGTTCCTCTTCCTTTCCTGAACCCATCTTGGACATTTGGCATTTCTTACTCCATATACAGGTTGAATTTGTATGTAAGTTGGAACAGGCACATTTCTTAAGTGTAACTCCAGCTATATATATATACAGTGTTCCCTCACTTATTGTTGGGGTTAGATTCCAGGACAACCCGCAATAAGTGAAAATCCGCAAAATAGGGACGCTATATTTATTTTAATATTTATACATTATTTTAGTAGTTATACACTATTTTAAGTCTTTATCAACCAATCGTGTGTTGATAAATCACCTCCTTTTCTCTCCCTTTGGCTTCTCCTTCCTCTCTTCCTTAGGCTGTAAATTGTATTTTTTATGATTTATTATAGTCTCTTAGAGTTTATTGAAACAGCGAATCCGCAAAAAGTGAACCGCGAAGTAGTGAGGGAACACTGTATACACACACACACACACACACACAAAAGCTTTGATAGCAAAGGGAAGGATTAACACCCCTATGGTGTTTGTTTTGCTATCTATGCCCCTGTTCAGAAGATTTCACCTCACTTTCTGTCCCTGCCCATTTTGAAAAATTTGGCTTGTGGTAGAAACAAAGATTGATGAGAAAGCTTCAGCTGAAACACCTTTCCCCCAGGATACCTCTTTCAGGAGTGAATTTTTCTCCCTAGGGGTAGATTTCTCTCACTTCCTGTTGTCTCACCCCAATCGTAACTATGGGTCATTTGGAAGTCGGATGTTTGTAACTAAGGGACTGCCTGTATGTTGAAAGTTTGTTGTAGAATTTTGAGCATAATTTGCTTTCATGTTAGATTGATGCAATGGTCATGTAGTTACTGCCATGCTTGGGGTCCCTTATTTTAGGGACCTGGAATATATATTGGGGTTTTCCAATCTGTAGGCCATTCTTTTGTTTTCCCTATTCAACCTCTGTAGTTTGAAGCAGCCTTATTGGTACGCCATCTGTTCCTGGATTCATTTCTCCCCAAGTGGCTTAAAAGTTTTCTAAAATTATAGGTTTATCTTCAAATGGTGCTTCCTTAAACGAATCTGTCCTTTTTGCATCTCTTTTTTTATATAGTAGACTCTCAGTGAGATTGGTAGATGCCAGATAAATATATTTTCTGTTTGCTTCAGAGTTACTATTAAAATAGACCCAACTAATACTATACCCCACAGTATACCATAACAGAAACTCTGTATTCGCTTGATATTAAAATAGAAATACAGTAATTCAAGCAAATAGTTAGTTTTGCTTTTATTTGCTTTTGAATACTGTATTCAATACAATTTAACTGATAGATAGATAGATAGATAGATAGATAGATAGATAGATAGATAGATAGATAGATAGATAGATAGATATGTGTGTGTACCGGTATATTATTGCTTGATAGCTCCAGTTGCTTGAGTTTCAGGTTAATGAGGCCCCATCTAAACAGCCATATAAATCCAGATTATCTGCTTTGAAGTGGATTATATGGCAATGCAGACTCATATAATTCAGTTCAAAGTAGACAATGTGGTTTATCTGCTTTGATAATTTGGATTATATGATAATGTAGAAGGGGCCTGAGTCTACTGCAGTTCTTCAGTGTAATGTTTCCATCAATTTCCCCAGTTTTTGTAGAAGATGTCTCTTATTCTTCCTTTTTTGTTTCATCATCTGTTTCTCTGAATTTATAGTAGAATCATAGAAACCTGCAGTTGGAAGGGACCTCGTGGGCCACCCAGTCAAGCCCCCTGCCAAAAAGCAGGAAAATCCCATTCAAAGCACCCCCGACAAGTGGCCATCCAGCCTCCGTTTAAAAGCTTCCAAAGATAGAGCCTCCACCACATTCCAGGGTAGAACGTTCCACTGCCGAACAGCTCTCATAGTGAGGAAATTCTTCCTAATGTTCAGGTGGAATCTCCTCTCCTGTAGTTTGAAGCTGTTGTTCCACATCATAGTCTCCAGGGCAGCAGAAAACAAGTTTGCTCCCTCCTCCCTATGACTTCCCCTCACATATTTATACATGGCTATCATGTCTCCTTTACCTTCTCTTCTGCAAGCTAAGCATGCCCAGCTCTTTAAGCCACTCCTCATAAGGCTTGTTCTCCAGACCTTGATCCTCTGGACACATTCCAGCTTGTCAGCATCTCCTTTAAATTGTGGTGCCCAGAATTGGATACAGTATTCCAGTAGTGCTCTTGTGTCCTTTCACTGAAAAGTTGCTTTAAGGGTTCTGACCCTATTTCTGTTACTTTTCACATTTGCTTTTCATCTGTCCTTAGCTGCTTGAAACGTTCCATCTGTCATCCATTTAGGCTTCTCTTTCTTTTTGTCTGCAGTTGGGATCTTTTTGCATTCTTTCTTGACAAAGTCCCTGGATTAAGTTTAAAATTTGTTTGACTCTCAATTAGATCCAATAGTTCCAAACTTGCTTACTCACAAATACTACAGACGCAGCTGCAGTTACTTGTTTTTTAAGTATTATTTTCATTCCTTGTTTATTAAAGTAAGTAAAATTGTTTACTATGGTCCTAAATATTCTCAGCTAAAAGCCAATCAAAATATCTCTGGGCAAGGATATTGAACTGAAATTGTGCTGCCATCCAAAGCATTTGCAAAAATCTATCAAGAACACTGGTGTTGAAAATATTTCCCACACTTTGCTCTTAGCATTAAAGAAAAATGCTGGTAAGTTATGAATGGAAAGTTCTGGGAAGGAATGACAGCTTTTCAGAAATTATGTAAGGAAGAAGCAAAGAACCTTTTGGTGTCACAAGAAAGGGGGTCTCCATGAGTGGAGTTGTTTTGGATCACAAACCAGATAACTAGATCAGAGAAGATTCTCTTTCTTGTTCATTCTCTCCCTCACAGACTTACCACATTGTCAAGTTTCTGGAAGCACCAAATATGTTGAATGAGGAGAAAGTAATACTAATCCTGTTAGTTAATTACATTGCCATAAGTCAGACATATACAATCATTGCTCATTTTTGTAGTCATTGAGTAGATCAGAATTTTTCAAACAATCAAGTGGCCCAAATATCCCTCATTCACTTTATTACCATTGCAGCCCTTTCCTAAAACACCTGTTGGAAGGGAAGGGTATGAGTTGGGATGTGTCCATCTCTTTTCTTGTAGCTGGATGCTCTGCAAGGATGTCATCTACATAGCGCTTGCAAGGACAAACAGTTCTCTGCCTACACCTGTTGTAGTGGGTCTAGCTACAAGAAAATACCTGGGTGTCATTCTCCCATGGTCCAACAACACAGAAATGGCCACTGGGAGGGGCATGGAAAATGTGGCAATGGATACATGATACACACATGTCTCGATGCAGGATCTCAACCTAAGAGATACTGTTGTTGTTTTTTAATTAAGGCAAACATAGTACAATCCTTCTCCCAATAAAATGACTGGCCACATTCCCTTTTGTGTATGTATTGTGTATGGAAATATAATAATTGTATGCACAAGACTAAGAAAAGACAAATGGCCCTATCCTCAACAGATGCTGAAGAACATGTTCAAGAGCTTACCTACTTATTAGGGCTAAATACAGCATCACAATCCACTCCATGGTTGAGTAACTTGCATCATGAAAGTTAAGGTCAGTATTGCATAGCAAAATAATTATAACTTTCTAACTCACAGGACTCAGGCATGTATTTCCATGACAGAAAAAAATCACTTTAAGGCTATGTTTGGAAATACGACTCTAGAGATCGTGTCCAGATCTCTGCTGAACCATGGAAATCCATTAGAAGACCTTGAGCAAGTCACACTCTCTCAGACTCAGAGGAAGGCAAAGGCAAAGTCTCCTCTGAACAAATCTTGCCAAGAAACTCCCATGACAGGTTTGCCTCAATGTTGCCATAAGTTGGAAATTACTTGAAGACAACCAATGCATTTTTCCCTTTGTAGAGATAATATTCTCTGGGAACACATGGGCATTATCTTGTGCAAAGTCCACTGCAAAAATATAACTGGCAGCAAATATAGGCATGTTTTCTTGGGTGCAAGACATTGAATATAAGAATAAAGGGGAAGCAATTTCTTTGCTCTCAGCAGCAGCTGGATCTACACTAGATGACGTGCACCAAAAATGTTAGCTGCATTGCAGAATGGCATGAAAAACATGTAATAAAGAGATTCGGGTGAAAATGCGCTGTTACGAAGTACTGTATATCCCTGCACTCAAAGAAACACAAGAGTTCCTTACGATACAGTGGTTTAGACTGCTCTAGCACTTATCCTTATTTTATAACTGGGAAATCTGCTTGTGTACATTTTGTTATATCCACACCAGCGCTTATGAGGTCCAGTACATCTCAAAGAATCAATAAGGAGGAAAATTTAAAAAAAAACTTCAGGCAGATGTCCGGTATCTTTTATGGTTCCCTTCAATCTGCATTATCTAAAACTGGCAGAAAGGCACGGAGCCTGCTTGTAAAGTTTTCCTGGTGTGCTAAAATGGTGCATGAGGAGAAGGCAAGGGAGAATGAGGGACAGCTGTTTCCCTGTAAGTTTTAGGATTTAAATTTGGGGTTTGGGGAGGGGGTGGGTGCCATCCCACACCTTTGGTTTCCAGGAGCCCAAAAGGTGCGAGGTGGCTGTGGGGACTTACCGGAAAGCAGCTGGCAGGCACAGAGCCTGCTTGTCAATCCTTCATTTCCCCTCCCCTGGTTTGATCCGAATTAATTTGCTTTTACCTGAGGAGTAAAAGCATGACAGGCCCCACATTTTTGGACTTGTCTGGAAGGCACTTATTCTCTTAGGCTGGATCTACACTGCCCATACCCCAGAATCTGATTCCAGATTATCTGCGTTGGCACACAGTTGCAGCATAATGACACCAGGCCCCTTCCACACAGCTGTATAAAATCCACATTGAACTGGATTATATGGCAGTGTGGACTCAGATAATGGCTGTGTAGAAGGGCCCTAGGAGAAATGAGGAAAGGGTGAAGACGCTTTTCTATTGCATCCCTTCCTAGCAACCACAAAGGATTTAAGCATTCCTGTCTTATTTACTTCTTTGTACTGCTCATGGAACTCATCCACTAATACACCTTTTAATTGACACCCCATACATTACATTTTCATTTATGAACTTTTCATTCTTCTTCCTCGGTTTCTTAGGTAGGTCCATTGCTATGGTAACTGAGAGCCAGGTTTCTTTAATTTCACTTACATAAAGACTAACCAATTCAAGAAGGCTGTTTTACAAGCTTCCCATGGAAACAATTTCATATTAGCTCTGAAGTGAATGGCAACACCATTTATTTAAATCAATGCAGTCCAAGGAGCTTTTGACGAGTGCGAGTTCAGAGCTGTAGCTTTACAAAACTGAAGCTTCCAAGGGATCTTTTTTTAAAGTGCTGCACAAGATGGGAGGCTGGGGGCAGCCTTTTTATTGGCATTACATATTTTTGAAGATTTTTACAAAAGGAAAAGCAAAAGGAATCTGTTCCCCAGTCGGACACGCCCTAATCCTAATTATGGAGTTTTCTACACCAGCAAAATAAGCCATTTGAAATATTGGAATAATCTGCCCTGGGTTTGCCTCAAATCCCTCTGCTCAAATTCAGATCGTGCCCACTTTTTTCTCTTCTTCTATTTAGGGTTACCACCCACTGCCCAGCTCAACCCAGCCATGAATGAGATTAACTGTGAGGTGATAGATTGCCGTCCTCATGTAGGAAAGGCCAAATAAATTGTGTCTCCTCTGCTGAGCATTGGTTGCATTGCTGGATGCTTCAATCTGATCGCAGAGCAAGTGACTTCACAGGCTAGAATTTGCCCGAGAGTGCTTGGCAAGGAAGGCAGCAGAGGGGCTTTGGTGATCTTGATCCAGATAGACACACTAGAAAAAAAACATATATACATAATAGAGTTGCTTCTTTTTCTTATTTTGTTTTACTTTATTTGATACGTTAATTGCCCTATCACTGGAACATGCTATACAAAGAGTCAAGATACCTTGTTGAATGAGGTGAACTGTGATGCAAGTGAGTCCCCAAATCAACTGAGGTATCATAAGTGAACAAACCCTTTACTGACAGAATACCTTCTAGTGTAGAAAAGCAGGATACTGAGATCCTTTCCATTCTCCCAACTTTAGTCCCACCTCTGGTTCACTGCTGGCCTTCTACAAACCAGAAAATTCTTTGATCCCAATGTTGCTCTGGGTTTTGTTACACCTATGTCTCAAGAAGGCAAAAACTTGGAAACTTCATGGAAAGAAGTTACAAGTGGAGTGCCGCAGGGCTCCGTCCTGGGCCTGGTTCTGTTCAACATCTTTATTAACGACTTAGACGAAGGGTTAGAAGGCACGATCATCAAGTTTGCAGATGACACAAAACTGGGAGGGATAGCTAACACTCCAGAAGACAGGAGCAGAATTCAAAACGATCTTGACAGACTAGAGAGATGGGCCAAAACTAACAAAATGAAGCTCAACAGGGACAAATGCAAGATACTTCACTTCGGCAGAAAAAATGGAAATCAAAGATACAGAATGGGGGACGCCTGGCTTGACAGCAGTGTGTGCGAAAAAGACCTTGGAGTCCTCGTGGACAACAAGTTAAACATGAGCCAACAATGTGATGCGGCTGCTAAAAAAGCCAACGGGATTCTGGCCTGCATCAATAGGGGAATCGCGTCTAGATCCAGGGAAGTTATGCTCCCCCTCTATTCTGCCTTGGTCAGACCACACCTGGAATACTGTGTCCAATTTTGGACACCACAGTTGAAGGGAGATGTTGACAAGCTGGAAAGCGTCCAGAGGAGGGTGACTAAAATGATTAAGGGTCTGGAGAACAAGCCCTATGAAGAGCGGCTTAAAGAGCTGGGCATGTTTAGCCTGCAGAAGAGAAGGCTGAGAGGAGACATGATAGCCATGTACAAATACGTGAAGGGAAGTCATAGGGAAGAGGGAGCAAGCTTGTTTTCTGCTGCCCTGCAGACTAGGACACGGAACAATGGCTTCAAACTACAGGAAAGGAGATTCCACCTGAACATCAGGAAGAACTTCCTCACTGTGAGAGCTGTTCGACAGTGGAACTCTCTCCCCGGGGCCGTGGTGGAGGCTCCTTCCTTGGAGGCTTTTAAGCAGAGGCTGGATGGCCATCTGTCGGGGGTGCTTTGAATGCGATTTCCTGCTTCTTAGCAGGGGGTTGGACTAGATGGCCCATGTGGTCTCTTCCAACTCTACTATTCTATGATTCTATGATTCTAACTTCCCTTCTGGCCTGAGGTTTCATAGGCAGTCCATCCCATAGTTTCTTTCTCAAAGTGATATTCATTAAAAAAAAAAAAAAAGAGGGATATTCCTATCCCTCTGACCCTGCAAGTGTTGATGTTTTCTAATGATGGCTTGCCATGGTCCTCCTAGCAACAGATGTTGCCTAGGCCCTGGAAGAGAGAAAAAGAGACTGTTGACTCGTGTTCAGTTTAAATATTTGGTAATGTAAGAAAAGAGAAATATCCCTACCTCTCTGACCTTGCAAATGTCAATGTAATCCAAAATGGGTCTTTCTTGTTGCTCTTGGCACCACAGATCTTGGGATACAAGTCGGCTAGGTGCTAAGAAAGAGAAATAAGATTTGGAGGGGTGGGAATCTCTTGGCACCCTAGGTCTTTCTGTTTCTTTTGATTGTGAGGGTCCTGGTACTTTCTTTTTAAATTGGTTACCCCTTTCATGCTCACCTCAAGGCTCATGCAACTGCAGGCAAAATGAATTAGGTGGGAGGCACAGTCAATGGCCCTGGCTTGATATTGATTGCTGGCTACCTCTAACCAGAAATGGATGTGCTGTGGAAGGAAGCAGAAGTTTAGGGCCTGTGTAGCTCCCAACTGATTGCCTGACCAACTTCCCCGAGGGAGACCCCTTTGGGTTTTTAAATGGAAAATGAGTGGGTCTCCTCTTTAATACTTACCTTCAGCATGAAGACAAGGTGGTCCATTATGGGATCCCCAGACCACAATCTTTCTAGCTGCAGGTAGTCCAGATTCAGGATGGATTCTCGGTATAAATCCTGAAAGGAAAATGAGTAGTAGCCATGAGAATTGGTGATGGCAAAGGCGCCGACTCTCCTGAAATTCTATCTAGAGAAGATCCAGGGTATCAAACAAGCTGGAACTTGCTGATGGGAGAAAAACAAAAGCAGTCCATTAGAGGGAGGAAAGGAGAGAGAGGTTGAGAGAATCCTTCTGTCTCTTCCAAGCACAGGACCTAGGGGAGACCCACCCATTTCTCTCTTCATTGTTTTTAAGTCCTTAAGAAGTAGAAGTAACAGGCTCCCACATAAGAGAAGGAAAAAGTCCTGTTGTATTTTGAGAATTAGCTAAGATAGGGGTAGAAATCCTGGTCACCTCCCATACTCCCCAAATCCACGGTGAGCTTGCAGAAGACACAGCCAGTGCAGGTATTCTTGGCATGAGATGGAAGAGGGCAATCATGTATCAAGAAAGACCAATAAGGGCATTGGGTACAAAGGCAATCTCTCCAATACCACCCGGGAGAAACAGAAAGAGGTGAAAAATAAGAGTCCTGTTAACCACTAACCTACCCCAAGAGAGAGAGAAAAAGAGACTACCCCCAATTTATATTTCATAACCCAGAATACAAAATAAAGCAAATACATTTTATAATAAAATACAAGTACTTACCTACTTGAAAACTAATACAAGTAATCAATAATGTAATTTTTTTTCTACCAGAAGTGTATCATAGTAGTTCAGGGTTTGGATGTACGAGTAGAACAAAACACAACACTTTATTGATGAACACTTACTAATGACACAGGAAACCATAGTGGCACAATGGGTTAAACCCTTGTGCTGGCAGGACTGCTGTCCGTTAGGGCAGCCGTTGGAAGCCAGGGAGAGCGAATGAGCTCCTTCTGTCAGCTCCAGCTCCCCATGCGGGGAAATGAGAGAAGCCTCCCACAAGGATGGTAAAGCATCAAGACATCCAGGCATCTTCTGGGCAATATCCTTGTAGATGGTCAATTCTCTCACACCAGAAACGACTTGTAGTTTTTCAAGTCACTCCTGACATGAAAATAATAATAATAATAATAATAATAATAATAATAATAATAATAATATAACTAAACTTCACAAAATCAAATGTACAGAAAACTCATAGAAGAATTGCTAACAATCACAATGTTATCGCTATGAACATTCACTGTTAAGTGACTCCAAATCAAATAGCCAGCCTCTATTTATATGGAGCTAAATTCCAGGAATTCTTGAAAGGTTGAGAATGAGTGAGAAATTTCTCGAATGTGCAGTTCCAAGAAATCACTCTGACGTTCAGTTACAGGAAGGGCTGTTAAAACACATGTGCACCCCACTGAGCCTCATCATCTGTCTGTCTCGCGCTATCATAATTTTGGAGCTAGTAGCAGCAAAATGACCAACTTAGCAAATTTCCATCCAGAATGTAATTTCTAATTTTTTTGTTTTGACTCTACCTTTTGCTTCTTACTTTTTAATTTAGTTTAATTTGTATTTATTTTATTTTCCTGGAACAGCCGCTGAGCCTCTGGGAAGTGTACACAGAGCCCTTAGGGCTCCACTGAGCACAGTTGGGGAACCACTGCTCTAGAGTTTCAGCTACATAGAAGAGCACTTCTTAACTCAGCTACTTCCCATAACTATTTTAATTTTATGTTGCAAACAAGACATTTTCACCCAAAATGAATATTGTAACTTCGTCTGTGAACATTTGCACAAAGATAATTTCAATACCATGAATGTACAACTTCAAGGGTATAGGATAAAATTTTGTCCCATGACACATTCCTGCGGAAAAAAACAGGAAAATAACGTAACACTATGTGGGCTTATAAAGAAAATATTGTACTTACAAACTAAAAGTGTTCTTATTGAAGCTGAAGCTTCTTTTAGGCTTTGGTCATGGAAAAGAATGCCATATTCAGAACTGATATTTACACTGGCTATATTATATTCTCCTCACTGTGTAGGCATCAACTTCTGATGAACGGGAAACCCAACCTTGCCACCAGGGCCGGCCCCACTATAGAGGCACCTGACGCCGCCGCCTCGGGCGCAGGCCCGGGGGGGCGCCGTCAGGCTGGGCGGGAGGCGGGGCACCGCCCTGACGGTGCCCCGCCTCCCGCCCAGTGCGCCCTGGCCCGTCTGGCCTTTTCTAGCTGGCCAGACTGCAGCGGAGGTCCCTCCAGGCCGCAATCGCGGCCTGCAGGGACCTCCGCTGCAGTCTGGCCAGCTAGAAAAGGCCAGACGGGCGAGCAGGAGTAGCGTGGGAGGCGGAGCCAGCTCTGGCGCCGCCCGCCCCCCCGCCCAGCGTGCCTTGGCCCTGCCTCCCACGCAGCGTGGGAGGCGGGGCCAGGGCACGCTGGGCGGGGGGGGCAGAGTTGGCCCCGCCTCCCACGCTACTCCCGCTCGCCCGTCTGGCCTTTTTTAGCTGGCCAGACTGCAGCGGAGGTCCCTTCAGGCTGCAATCGCGGCCTGGAGGGACTGTGATGAGTCATGGGCCATGTAGTCCCATTTCTGGCACTGTAGTGCCAGATGAAGAGGAAAACTTGGGTTTTTCACCGTCTCAGTCAGATTTGGAACTTTCCCAGCCAGATTTGGGAACCTTGCACCTGCAAGAGATTTGTCTTCCAGAAGTCTGTCAAACAAGCCCTGAGCCTAAATCTCCTGTGTTTTCTCGCCACGAGTTTTGTAAACAACAGAGGGGAGTTCAAGCAGCGTCTCGCAGGAGTGCTAGGATAGCTGCTAAGTATTCAGCTGATTAAGCCTGCTTTCCATGGGAAACTTTAAGGAGTCATGCATCTGGACTCAGAGATTAGCTTTCGTTTCTGGTTCCCCAGAGAACTGCTCTTTGGTGGGAAAACTAGACCCTATTTAGGTGTTTTGCCCACAAAGGGTTCTTGCGGAGTCAATTCGTCAGCTACGGGAGTAAGTTGTGTGTGGACAGCGCGCTCCTGTTTCCAAGCCTTCGTTCCTGTTTTCAGCCTTGTTTACCTCCACGGATCTTGCCTTGTTTCCTAGGATTTAGCCTTGTTTTTCCAGGACTCAGCCTTGCCTTGTTTCCCGGATTTTGCCAAGTAATTCCACGGATCTTGTCCTTGCTTCTCGTTCCTTGCTGCCTTGTACCAAGCCTTGTTTCAAGTTACTCCATAGCCTCGCTCAAGTTTCATGGACTAAGGACCTTGTCATCTCCCCTCACTTTGCCTGACAAAGTGAGTGTTTCGGTTATTGGATTACAACTTTGGACCTTAATATTTCATATTGGACATTGTTTCTTTGGACTAATTTTGACCTTTCCTGAAAGGTCTAATTCTGGACTATTTTCTACACTTGTTTTTATTAACTTTATATACTCCTTCAATAAAGATATTAGATAGATTTTGGCCTCTGTGTATGGTTATTGGTGCTCTGCAGCCTGGGTCTTGACAGTTTGACTCCGCCACCCTAAGCACCAATTAACCTAGGCCAGAATGTCTACCGGAGCCGGACCGGGAGGTCAGCCACTCAGCTACACCATCGACAAGGAGGAAGTGGACCGCATCCGTGATAAGCTCAATGCGCAGGAGGGAGAAATAAAGGGGTTGAAGGAACGCGGAATCCGTCTCCCGGCCTTGGCATTGCCAACCAAGTTTTCTGGAGAAGCTTCTAAGGTTCATGTTTTCCGTCGCCAATGCCAGGCTTATCTAGAGGCCCGCAATGCCGAGTTCCCCCAAGAAGACATCAAAGTGGCGTGGATCTACAGCCTTTTAGACGGGCCAGCGGCCAACTGGGCGACGGCACTGTTCGACCAAGTTTCCCCGCATCTAAGATCAGCGCAACACTTCTTGGATCACATTAAGGCGACTTGGGGGATCGAAGACAATTTGGAGGCAGCCGGCCATAAACTCCGGCGCCTCTCTCAGGGGGACAGACCCTTGTCCCAGTACATAGCCGAGTTACGAGTGCTGGCCCACAGCACCGGATGGAATGATATAGCCCTCAGAGGACAATTCCGGGAGGGTCTCAACATCGAGATGTTGGAGGAAATTTCCAAGGTGGATCCCCCCCACTCTCTTGAAGCACTCATTGATCAATGTTTACGAGCTGAAGTCATGCTGGCCAACAGAAAACAATGGGTCCGAGGCCAGAGCGGTAGAGCTGGGGTGAAACCTCCCGCTCCCACCAGCGTCCAGCCGCGTCCAGCATGGAGACCCCCACCACCAGCCCCATACCCCAGAGGGAGCGAGGAGGTGCCGATGCAGTTGGGCAATGTGCGTCCCAGGTTAGACGCCGCCGAGAAGGCCCGCCGCCAACGCCTAAATCTCTGTTGGTACTGCGGAAACGGGGGCCACTTCGCCAGAGAGTGCCCAGCCAAAGGGAAGCCCGCCGCCCGTCTGGCGGCGGCGTCCTCCACGGAGACGAAGACGTCTGAGGCGGCTGGCGCACAGCCGGCGGGGGAAGCCAGCGACCGGGAGTAGAGAGGCTCGCCAACCCGGTCAAAAAACCCACTCAAGAGCCGCCAACTGGGGTCCTGTTTCTTCTAGTGGTTACCTTGTGGTCAGCAAAAAAAGGACCCGTCATGGTCCATGCCATGATAGACTCAGGAGCCACAAACAATTTCATTGATAGAGAGTATGCCGACTCTCTGGGATTACAATATCATGACTTCAAGAACGCCCGTGTGGTGCAAGCCATCGATGGCCGCCCCCTCAAGACGGGCCCCGTAAGCCAGTGGTCGGAACCCACCAGAATGTGGATAAGGGAACATATGGAAGAGATTTCCTTCTTTGTTACCGAGGTTCCCCATTTCCCTGTGATTTTGGGCATTCCATGGCTGACACTTCACGACCCAAGCATCTCCTGGTCCAACAGGGAACTGCAGTTTGCTTCAAAATATTGCCAAAACCGTTGCCTTGTAGCCAAGGTCTGCCATGCCACAGACACTGAACCCATTATCACCTTGCCCAAGAAGTACTCAGAATATTGGGATGTATTCAATGAAAAAGAGGCCGAGAGATTACCCCCACATAGACCTTATGACTGTGCCATTGACTTGGTGGAGGGGGCCCCGATCCCGCGAGGACATCTCTACTCCCTGACTGAACCGGAGCAAGAAGCTCTCAGGGAGTTCATAGAGTCAAACCTTCGCAAGGGATTCATCAGACCCTCTCAATCCCCAGCCGCTTCCCCAGTGATGTTTGTGAAAAAGAAGTCAGGGGAATTACGCTTGGTGGTGGACTATAGAGCATTGAACAATATCACTAAGCGGAACAGCTATCCCCTGCCCTTAATCTCGGACCTACTAGACCGACTTCGAGGAGCCAAGGTCTACACCAAGCTGGATCTTCGGGGGGCGTATAATCTAGTTCGCATCAGAGAAGGGGACGAGTGGAAGACCGCCTTCCAGACTAAATTCGGATTATTCGAGTCCCGAGTTATGAATTATGGATTATGTGGAGCTCCCGCAACATTCCAGCATTTTGTCAATGACATCTTTCAGGATTATCTAGATCGGTTCTTGATCATCTACCTGGACGATTTTTTGGTGTTTTCTAGATCACAATCAGAACATGAGAACCACGTCAGAATGGTGTTACAACGATTGCGGGATCATGGACTTTATGCCAAGCTGGAAAAATGTGCTTTTGATCTACAAGAGGTAGATTTCCTGGGGTACCGCGTCTCGCCACTAGGGCTCTCCATGGACCCGGCAAAGGTTTCAGCAGTATTGGAATGGCGGGCGCCCACCAACAAGAAAGAGGTGCAACGATTCTTGGGGTTCGCGAACTACTACCGCAAGTTCATTCCAGACTTTGCCCGCTGGTCTGACCCAATCACCAGCTGCATCCGTGGGAAACAGCCCTTCCGCTGGACAGATCAAGCAGAGAAAGGGTTCCAGCAACTAAAGAAATTATTCGCGTCCCAGCCAATCCTTCAGCATCCAGATCCTGAAACCCTTTTTGTCGTGCAGGCGGACGCCTCCGATGTGGCAATTGGGGCTGTACTCCTACAACCGGTGGGAGATCATCTTCATCCTTGTGCCTTTTATTCCCGTCAATTGACCGCACCAGAGAGAAACTACACCATTTGGGAAAAGGAACTATTGGCCATAAAGGCAGCCTTTGAAACTTGGAGACATTGGTTAGAAGGGGCCAAATTTCCCATTGAAGTCCATACTGATCATCGGAATCTAGAGCATCTAAGAACTGCCCGCAAGCTAAATCAGAGACAACAACGCTGGGCTTTATTCTTTGAACGTTTTAACTTCCAAATTCATTATGTAACCCCAGCCCAGACCAAACAAGCAGATGCTCTGTCACGGAAACCGGAATACGCTGCAGGGCGCAAGGAGACCTTTGAGTCCCAGCTGCTACAACCCGAGAACTTTGCCACGCTCACAGTGGGAAACACCAAATCCACTCCCATTGAATCAACTCCCTCTACTCCAGGGCCCCTTTGTGCTCAAGAAATCAGGGCTAGTCAGCAAGTAGATGCCTGGGCGCAGGACCAACTTCGCCAAGGACTACATTTTCCCTTTTCGCTTAAGGATGGGCTACTTTGCTATAGAAATCATGTTTACATCCCCCCAGGACCGGGCAGGGAAAAGGCACTTCGTTTGTGTCATGACTGCAAGCCAGCAGGGCATTTCGGGCTATTTAAAACTATGCATTTGATCCTAAGAGATTTCTGGTGGCCCAAGATCCGCAAGGATGTGGAAAAATATGTCAACACCTGCCCAGTATGCCAGCGCTCCAAGACAAGAAGGGAAAAGCCCTCAGGGCTTCTACATCCCCTCCCTACTCCATCCCACCCATGGGAAATAATCTCTGCGGATTTTATAACTGATCTACCACCTTCCTGTGGATTCACCACGATCCTAGTGGTGGTGGACCTTTTCACCAAGTTGGCCCATTTTATTCCCTGTGAAGGCCTCCCCACGGCCAAAGAGACTGCAGATGTATTCCTCCAACATGTTTTCAGATTGCATGGATTGCCGAAGAGTTTGGTCACAGACCGTGGGTCCCAATTCACCTCTCGTTTCTGGAAAGCACTACAAAAACTATTGGGCATAGACTCTCGTTTATCCTCGGCTCATCATCCCCAAACAGATGGGCAAACTGAGCGCACCAATGCCACTTTGGAACAATACCTTCGCTGTTATGTGAATTACCAGCAGGACAATTGGGCTTCCCTGTTATCGCTGTCAGAGTTTGCCTACAACAATGGGGTCCAGGCTTCTACTAAAGAAACCCCGTTCTTTGCAAACTACGGCTTCCATCCACGTTTCTTTCCTCCTGTCATTGAAACCTCAGAAGTTCCCGCAGCAGAGGACTGGCTGCAGGAACTCGCAGCGGTGCAACAACTTTTGCTCCAGCAATTAGACCAAGCCAAGGAGGACTATAAACGTCACGCGGACAAACATCGCCAGCCGGGCCCCGAAATCAAGGTAGGAGACCGGGTTCTTCTGTCCACTCGCTTTTTGCCCTCCCACCGCCCTTGCCGGAAGTTAGATGCCCGTTTCATTGGTCCCTATCCAGTGGTGGCGCAACTTAACCCCGTGACTTTCAAACTCCAACTTCCACGCTCTATGCGCATTCATCCAGTGTTCCATCGCTCCCTGCTCCTTCCGGCGGATGGTGTGCGCCCTGATACAGACCGGCCGGCCCCCCCTCCTGTTTGGGTGGATGGGGAGGAGGAGTTTGAGGTTCAGGACATTTTGGATTCTCGCTTTCACCGCCGCCGCCTACAATATCTCATTGACTGGGTGGGTTTTGGCCCCGAGGAACGCTCTTGGGAAGACGCTTCCACAGTCCATGCTCCTGATCTAACCCGCCGCTTCCATCAGACCTATCCCGCCAAGCCGCGGCCACGCGCCTCGGGGAGAGAGTCCCAGTTTGAGAGGGGGCTTGAGGAGGGGGATAGTGTGATGAGTCATGGGCCATGTAGTCCCATTTCTGGCACTGTAGTGCCAGATGAAGAGGAAAACTTGGGTTTTTCACCGTCTCAGTCAGATTTGGAACTTTCCCAGCCAGATTTGGGAACCTTGCACCTGCAAGAGATTTGTCTTCCAGAAGTCTGTCAAACAAGCCCTGAGCCTAAATCTCCTGTGTTTTCTCGCCACGAGTTTTGTAAACAACAGAGGGGAGTTCAAGCAGCGTCTCGCAGGAGTGCTAGGATAGCTGCTAAGTATTCAGCTGATTAAGCCTGCTTTCCATGGGAAACTTTAAGGAGTCATGCATCTGGACTCAGAGATTAGCTTTCGTTTCTGGTTCCCCAGAGAACTGCTCTTTGGTGGGAAAACTAGACCCTATTTAGGTGTTTTGCCCACAAAGGGTTCTTGCGGAGTCAATTCGTCAGCTACGGGAGTAAGTTGTGTGTGGACAGCGCGCTCCTGTTTCCAAGCCTTCGTTCCCGTTTTCAGCCTTGTTTACCTCCACGGATCTTGCCTTGTTTCCTAGGATTTAGCCTTGTTTTTCCAGGACTCAGCCTTGCCTTGTTTCCCGGATTTTGCCAAGTAATTCCACGGATCTTGTCCTTGCTTCTCGTTCCTTGCTGCCTTGTACCAAGCCTTGTTTCAAGTTACTCCATAGCCTCGCTCAAGTTTCATGGACTAAGGACCTTGTCATCTCCCCTCACTTTGCCTGGCAAAGTGAGTGTTTCGGTTATTGGATTACAAGTTTGGACCTTAATATTTCATATTGGACATTGTTTCTTTGGACTAATTTTGACCTTTCCTGAAAGGTCTAATTCTGGACTATTTTCTACACTTGTTTTTATTAACTTTATATACTCCTTCAATAAAGATATTAGATAGATTTTGGCCTCTGTGTATGGTTATTGGTGCTCTGCAGCCTGGGTCTTGACAGGGACCTCCGCTGCAGTCTGGCCTGCTAGAAAAGGCCAGACGGGCAAGCGGGAGTAGCGTGGGAGGCGGGGCCAACTCTGGCGCTGCCCCCCCGCCCAGCGTGCCCTGGCCCCGCCTCCCATGCTGCGTGGGAGGCGGGGCCAGGGCACGCTGGGTGGGGGGCGGGGCCAACTCTGGCCCCGCCCCCCTCACTATTCGCCCTGGCCCCGCCTCCCACGCAGCGTGGGAGGCGGGGCCAGGGCACGCTGGGCGGGGCCAGGGCGCGGGAGGCGGGGCCGGTGGCGGGGGCGCTTTTCAGCACCCCCGCTTCACATTAAAAAATATCTCCGGCCGGCCCTGCTTGCCACCAAACTAGGAAGGAAACCAATAATCAGACAACTAGAAAATGAGAACAACAAACTTTATTAATCTTTTACATTAACTGAATCGGAAATGGCTCTCAATAAATATAAAAATGGCAAAGCAGCTGGCCTGGACGATCTCCGGATGGAACATATTAAGAACTTTGACCCAAAAGCAAGGTGCTGGATGCTGAAGCTGATGGACAACTGCATTGCATCCTATCAGATCGCTAAAATTTGGAGGAAAGCAAAAGTCATAGCCATTTTGAAACTAGGCCAAGACCGTAATGATCCAAAAAGCCATAAGCCAACTTCCCTGTTGTATCATTTTATAAAGTTCTGAGATATTTATTTTGCATTTATGGAAAAAAATAGGCCTATGTATGATGCCACAGCAAGCTGGTTTCAGGAAAGGGAAAAGCTGCACATCATGTATTGAACCTGACTTAGCACATAGATGGTTTTGAAAGGCAGCAGATTGCAGGAGCTGTCTTCATAAACCTGTCAGCAGCATATGATACTGTAAATCATTGCCTTCTCCTGAAAAGCAATGAGACGTATGCTTTTATAAATATCCCAAAGGATTACCACCTCACCCGCTTCATAGGAAATCTGCTGCAAAACAGGAGGGTTTTTTTGTTGAGTTCCAGGGTCAGAGAAGCAGATGGCAAAAAACAGAAGAACAGCCTGCTTCAGGGGAGTGTGCTTGCTCCATCAATACTTAATAGTTACACAAATGACCAGCCACTGCCAAAAGGGACAGAGAATTTCATCTATGCTGACGATTATGCCATCACCGCCCAAGCAGGGAGTTTTGAAATGGTTGAACAGAAGCTCTCCAAAGCTTTATGTGCTCTTATTGCTTATTACAGAGAAAACCAGCTGATCTGGGCTTGACAACTATTTGAATTTATCCTTTTAGGGATTTCCGGGCTCCACGGAGTTTTGGGGATGAACTGTTGTGCAAGATCAGACCACTGAAACTTTGCATCTGTGAAAGTTAAAAGAAATAATCCATTTTCTTGGGAGGGGGATCGATTTTTTTTTTACAACTGATATGCATGAAGTTTAGGCAAGTGTAAAGAGATTAGTAGTGAGGGTTTATCCCCTTCTCTGCAAGAATGCTTTCTGATAAGGTTTATATCCCACAATCATTTGGCCTCAAGCACAGAATTTTGGGAGTTGTTCACATACATATTTACCATTTCCCTATTGCTTTTCCAATTTTCCCCCATACTCCATCCCTTCTTCTTTAAGAAGGGGAAAAAACTGAATACCTGTACCATGTAATCGCCTGAACCAACAGATCAGTCTTGGTGTCTCTAAGACTCAAGCTTGTGAGAGCCACATATCCGATCTGAGAAATTCAACTGTCTTTTTACCCTGAGAGGGAAATGGACACGATTTGGTTATCCCAAGACCTGGAGGCAGCTTACTCTTCCACTCTTCATAAATATATCATTTTAAGTGAACATTTGTAACCTTCCAAATAAAGTCCTCATAACCCTTTCCTTTTATTTCTTTTTCAGTCTTTTGTCTGTTCATCTTAGCTTTTCACCCCACCCACAAAAAGCATTAGAATCTCACCTCTTCCACAACTGCCATGGTTCTCCCCAGTTGCTGTTTCTGCTATGTACTAATAAGCAAAACATCAATAATAGATTTTAAATATACACTTTATCTTCTCAAGGGCTGGAGTACATGCTTCAGCCTTCCAAACAAAATTCTCATTAGTTGACAATACAAGTAACATGGCTTAATTGTGAAATAAGGGTCTGGTGGTGGAGTATACTGTAGATAAACAACAGATAGACACAGAAATGAGTTATATACTCTGCTTAAGCTAAATTATCAATGTGGGCAACAATACAGTTTTGTGTATTCCCCTCCAGTGCATATATTAACAACTATACATGGAAAACAAATGCTGCTTTGTGGTAAATGAATTATGTAAATTCAATTTATAGCATTAATTTGAACTTGTAAATTTAATCCACTCAAACACCAAAAGGGGTTTCGTGCAATGAATATTTCCAACGGAGTTTAAGACATTTAAAATAAATATTGAGCAGCTGATGGGGGAAGGGGGAAGCATGTTCTACACATCACAAAAGCTGCTTTAAAACAATAATTTAAGTGCCTAATGAATATTTACTACCTTGGGATCTTAACTCCTAACTAAACGTGGCTTTTAAAACCCTCATTGTGAAGCCTATACAGGTGCCAGATATTGATGGCAGCACATCACAAGTATGCATGCTAGAAACGTATTAGGGAAATAAGTTCAACTACATTTAAAAGGGTTTTGTTAATAGGGCATGAACAAAACATAACCATTTTTTAGAAGCAGAGCACAGACAATGAATGTCCCATCACCAACAAATCTTGAAATACAATGGGTTTTTATGTTTATGAAGTCAGTTTTATATCTAACTTGCCAAATTAGTATTCCCTTTCTCTTTCACACACACAAACACACACCATTGCAGTGGTCATACTGTATGCTGCACCTCCTACTTTACACTAAATTGAACATTTCGTAAACCGACTGCTTCAAAACTACTGAGGCTGGATCTACAGTATTCCAGATTATATCAAGGCAGATAATCCACAATATCTGCTTTGAACTACATTATCTGAGTCCAGCCTGCCATATAATCCAATTCAATGTGGGTTTTATACAGCTGTGTGGAAGGGGCCTATGTGTTTTCCACTTTCAAAAAGTTTAAAATATTTGCTACATGTTTCATGAGGTAGCAAAACGTGTGCAAAGGAAGATCATTTTACCAATGTTAATTTTGTTTAAAGTTTTTTTTTTGTTTATACCATCAGTGTAGTACAATGGAATGTTACATTTCTGTTTATTATTGTTTTTAAACATTCAAGTAGAATTCAAAAATGGCATAATCAAAGGAGGAAAGTCATGCTGTTCTTCCTTAGTAATGTCAAAGGCACTACCCATTGGATATCCATGTCATGCAAAGACGTCCCATGAAACACCCACAAAAGTAACAAACACTCGGCTGGAGGAGCAAAGAGCAATATCTCAGAAACAAAACATTGTAATTTGAAGGCTGCGAAAAATGCTAATTTTCCACAATAGAAACATTGCCTTGATCTGAGCCCAACCTATACAATTATTGCCTACATTCAACGTATTTGAAACGGTTGACAGTATTCCCCATTAAAAGCAATCTTGCAATGTTGAAAGAGGGAGGAAAAAGAAGTTAAGCAATTAGCATGAATGCCATGTGTTGTGGCTACCCCATCTCCTACAATTAAAACATACTTTTCCTCTTTTACCATACCTACAGTATAATTTGTCGAGGAAACATAATAAGAATTCCACTTTCCTGGATAAACACAAGACAAGCCAATCTCTCTCTTAAATTACTAAAAGGTGTTATCCTTACGAGATGCAGAAAGGTAAAATGCAACACAATGCTATTCTTCTAGGACAAGCCATAATTAGAATTGAATTCGGTAGAAACACTCAATTTACGGCTGATAGTGGGGTAGGCTGTTCATTCATCTTCAAAGTTGAATACGGGAGACCATCTATCAGCTTTAACTTCTTGAAATACAGAACAAAAATATAGAACCTTCCCTGGTGTCCCTTTTAAATGCAGCTTTAGAGTGTTTATTGTCTTAATGGCATTTTTGAAGGCTTCCAGATACATTATTTCTGAATACTAAGAGATAACAATCTTGTTTGTTTATGTACATTTGGCCATCAGAAGTAATGATTGTCATTAAGACTCTACTGGGATGAGATCCCAGGGTAGTGTAGATCCAGCCTTTGTCTCCACTGCCAGATAGTGGATAATCCTCATTATCTACTTTGAACTGGATTATATGAGTCTACACTGCCATATAATCCAGTTCAAAGCAGAGAATTTTATATGGCAGTATAAGGTCCTGTCTACACTGCCCTATATCCCAGGATCTGATCCTAGATTATCTGCTTTAAAATGGATTACATGAGCCTCACCTGCCAGATAATCTGGAATAAACAGAATAATCTGAAATTAGATCCTTGGATATAGGGACAGTGTGGAAGGGGCCTAAAAGGGGCCTTAAGGTGATTCTGTGGACCCATCTACACCACCATATACAGTAGAGTCTCACTTATCCAAGCTAAATGGGCCGGCAGAAGCTTGGATAAGTGAATATCTTGGATAATAAGGAGGGATTAAGGAAAAGCCTATTAAACATCAAATTAGGTTATGATTTTACAAATTAAGCACCAAAACATCATGTTATACAACAAATTTGACAGAAAAAGTAGTTCAATACGCAGTAATGTTATGTTGTAATTAGTGTATTTACGAATTTAGCACCAAAATAACACAATATATTGAAAACATTGACTACAAAAATGGCTTGGATAATCCAGAGGCTTGGATAAGTGAAGCTTGGATAAGTGAGACTCTACTGTAATCCGGTTTCTGAAACTAGGTTATCTACTTTGAAGTGGATTATATGGCAGTGTAGACTCATATAATCCAGTTCAGATAATCTGGGTTCAGAAACTGAATTATATGGCAGTGTAGATCCAGCCTGTGATGGCTTCCTTTGCACACCCCTTGCTGAAAAAACATTTTAAATTATTTTTTCAACCCAGCACATTGCAATTGCAAGGTATATATACATTTTTTTTTGAAAAACAATAAAAAAAGTGGAAGTGACACATTAAGAAGGTGGATTTATGCCGGCCATCTGGAAATGAAGGGTTGCACATCCAAGGAGCATGATACCAGCAAGTGGGCCAGAAGTTGCTCCTGGGTGTACAAATGATGCCTTTACCACAAACTGAGCTAAAACAGTCTAACCCTATGTTAAGTAAAGTGGATGAAGTCTTTGGAATTTTGATGAAACTCTGAAGCAGCCCTGCACTGTGGGCAGACCAGCTCCAAACTGAACCGGCTACTCAACACATGGGTCCTCCCCATCATCCCCCTTTCCCTGCACTCAGGGCAGAGCAATGAGGACAGATCAGGCCTATGTCATGCTATCGCTTCAGCACAAATAAAAGCTTATGTGAAAAGGTTGTACATGCACATGTCTCCTACATCAACAGGAAATGAATCCAAAATGTGGCCGGGGGGTATGGGCAGGGAGAACTTTACTAATGAGGCCAGAACATCACTAATATAGCAGAGAGGGGAGGGAGAGAGGGGTCTCTGGAAATTAACGTTTGCCACAAAGAAGTGACTGTACAGTCGGGCCTGCACATCCACTATACTGCATCCACAGATCCAACTATCCATGACTTGGGCATATTTTTAATCCAAAAAACAAACTTTGATGCGTTGTTGAAGGCCTCCATGGCTGGAATCACTAGGTAGCTGTGAGTTTTTCGGGCTGTCTGGCCATGTTCCAGGAAGCAGCTAGGCTTTGAATCTGCAAGGCCATTAAATGCTAATCAAGATGATCAGTTGCAACATTCACACTTACCTCAAACAGACAAGAGTTCTTTCTCCCATCCTGGACTTTCCACAGATATATAAACCCCACTTGCCTTGTTTCCAACAGACCTCACACCTCTGAGGATGCCTGCCATAGATATGGTCGAAACATCAAGAGAGAATGCTTCTAGAACATGGCCATGCAGCCCAGAAAACTCACATCAACCCAAACAAACTTTGATTTTAACATTGTAAATACAAAACAACACTTTACTATACCATTGTGTATAATACAGCGTTTCTCAACCTGGATATCGGGACCCCTGGGGGGGGGTCACGAGGGGTGTGTCAGAAGAGTCGCCAAAGACCATCAGAAAACACATATTTCTGATGGTCTTAGGAACCCCTTTGGCAGAGAAGTCTGAAGATCTCTCCGCCTGTCCTCCTCTTCCTTTTTGAAAACAGAAGGCGAATCCTCTCACCAAAAGTATTCAAATTTGGGTGTATCAGATATTTGTGCCAAATTTGGTCCCATGAATGAAAATACATCCTGCATATTAGATACATTACGATTCATAACAATAGAAAAATGACAGTTATGAAGTAGCAACAAAAATAATGTTATGCTTGGGGGGTCACCACAACATGAGGAATTTTATTAATGGGTCATGGCATTAGGAAGGTTGAGAACCACTGGTATAATTGAGCATCCACAGATATTAGTATTCACAGGGGATCCTTAAACCAAACCTCAGCGGATATGAAGAGCCCACTGTAGCCAGGACAAAAAAGTGTTGGTGATGTCATGAGACCATGGGAATGACTGTCAATGACTTTTGATGTGCAAATGTTGTGTGAATAGAGAATTTCAATGTAAGAACAGTAGTAAACTATTTGACACAGCTACTGTAACTTTAACTCCATTTAGGTTTGCCTTATGT
The DNA here is from genome assembly GCF_035594765.1 of Anolis carolinensis. NCBI lineage: Eukaryota > Metazoa > Chordata > Lepidosauria > Squamata > Anolidae > Anolis > Anolis carolinensis. Next base: position 250,990,310 of record NC_085842.1, on the reverse strand, counting down.
CCCTTGCATTCTACACTATGCTTTCTGAGTGCATTCCATTGTTGATTAAATGTAAAATTTTCTGAAAGGTTAAAAACACATTTCTGACATTTGCATTGGATGTTAAGTTCTTCAAACCCTAAAGGATAATACAGAAGTCTGAGGGTTCAGATGATAATCAGCACATTATTCTTCCCATACAGCTCATTAAAAAGGCAGTGTATTGTTTCCTGAACGAGACAGGATGCTTTCAAATGTGCTAATAATACAAATGATTTCCCCCATCTTTGTCTCCCTTTCAAAAGGTTGTGGATTATGGGAGGCCGGGTAGCTTTGGTCACTGTTAAATCAATCTCACCTCACTTCCTTTCATAAGTATGAAATGAATTTTGAGTGATACTGATTATAGCCACTGTAGCCTGGACCTAGTTATACCTAATTACAATTTCATGCAATATTGCACTCCATTATTGTTTCCAGGTAATGTGGCCTCTCTACCTCTCCCTTTCTCATTGTCAAGCAACAGCCTTTACAGGCAGATCCTTGTTAATGAATAGAAATAGTTTGGGGAGTTGGGGGAGGGTTGATACAATCTCAAATAGCCTCTTTTGCATTGTAAAAAGATACGTAGATTGGTAAATATACTAGGATGTGCTATTATCCATTATTCAGTTCTACAATTAGTGAACACCTGGCATTCGGAAAGTGAAACAGCTATTTGCTTCCCTTCTGAATTAGTGTTGACCGCTCAACAGACACCACTAGGTCTTCCCATTTCCCCTTGCTAAGTAAGCTGTGGTGGACAGCCAAACAACAACAAAAACCACACACATTTTAGATTGTGAATGTTAGCTTTGTAAAAACACATACAGATATTAGATCAAACTGAACCAAGATCATACCTTGGGTGTATTCCTTGATACAGAGATAGTCACATATGGAATGGTGCTGGGTTTCAAACTGGAGAAAAACATATAAATATGTCTACAATTTATTCTCTAAATGGTATCATTAAGACAAATAATACTCAGAATGAAAGGAAAAGTTCTTTCAGGAACATATGAACATGCAAGAAACTGCCAGATAATCCATTCAGCATGATAAAGTCCGAGTTGCAGGCAATCCTACATCTTCAAATCACCTGCTGACCTGCGGACTCCATGAATTGTAGGGTTTTTCTAGGGAAAGAATACTCAGGTTTTGTCAGGTTTTTTTCCTCTGAAATATAGCCTACAGCACCTAGTCTTTGTTTGTTTATTTATTTTATTTATTTACAACATTTCTACTCCGCCTTTCTCACCGGAGGGGACTCAAGGCTGCTTACAAAACTGGCAAAATTCAATGCCAATGATACAAACCACAGTAATAAAATAAAACATAAACATTTAAACACCTAAATATAATCAAATAAAAACAATATATAACATTTAAAACATAATATTGCTTATGTTTGTTGGAACTTAACTACATCCTGCACATGTTTATAGTCCTCAACAAAGAAATAGATAGGCAGGTGAGTTAGCTGTCAGGGAAAGGCATTCCCCCATTGCCCTTTTTGTCTGCCCCCCTCTCTCTTTGGCCCCTTTTACACTGCCATATAAAACCCAGATTATCTGCTTTGAACTGGATTATATGGCAGTGTAGATCCAGCCTCCGGCCCCAACCAAGTACTAACCAGGGATGACCCTACTTAGCTCCAAAATAAGCTGGAAACTTATCATAATTATATTTGGAACCCTTCATAATTATAGTCTTAACTAAAGTCCAAATTGCAGTCAGCTCTGTTGGTTCCTCTGGCTGGATTTAGGACTGGATCTAAACTGCCCTATAGCCAAGGAGCCCGAAGAACTGGAATTGCTGGGGATTCACCCCCGGGATTGGAAAATTAGTCCAAAAGTCAATTTCCACAGCGCCCACACCTGGAAAAATCTGCACCTTACATTCTTGTCCAGATCTTGCAATTTGCTTTATTAATCTGGAGTAAACTGGGAAATGAAGCCTCAGATAAACCTGGGACAGGTCCCATATTTTGGGCTTGCCTGGATGGGCCCTGAGAAGGATGGTGGCAGATTGTGATGATATCTCCGGTAAGCAAAACTCTTGCCACTTTGGTTCAATCGGCCATTATAGAATCATAGAATCATAGAATAGTAGAGTTGGAAGAGACCTCATGGGCCATCCAGTCCAACCCCCTGCTAAGAAGCAGGAAATCGCATTCAAAGCACCCCCGACAGATGGCCATCCAGCCTCTGCTTAAAAGCCTCCAAAGAAGGAGCCTCCACCACAGTCCGGGGGAGAGAGTTCCACTGCCGAACAGCTCTCACAGTGAGGAAGTTCTTCCTGATGTTCAGGTGAAATCTCCTTTCCTGTAGTTTGAAGCCATTGTTCCGTGTCCTAGTCTCCAGGGCAGCAGAAAACAAGCTTGCTCCCTCCTCCTTATGACTTCCCTTCACGTATTTGTACATGGCTATCATGTCTCCTCTCAGCCTTCTCTTCTGCAGGCTAAACATGCCCAGCTCTTTAAGCCGCTCCTCATAGGGCTTGTTCTCCAGACCCTTAATCATTTTAGTCGCCCTCCTCTGGACGCTTTCCAGCTTGTCAACATCTCCCTTCAACTGCGGTGCCCAAAATTGGACACAGTATTCCAGGTGTGGTCTGACCAAGGCAGAATAGAGGGGGAGCATGACTTCCCTGGATCTAGACGCTATACCCCTATTGATGCAGGCTAGAATCCCGTTGGCTTTTTTAGCTGCTGCATCACATTGTTGGCTCATGTTTAACTTGTTGTCCACGAGGACTCCAAGGTCTTTTTCGCACACACTGCTGTCAAGCCAGGCATCCCCCATTCTGTATCTTTGATTTCCATTTTTTCTGCCGAAGTGAAGTATCTTGCATTTGTCCCTGTTGAACTTCATTTTGTTAGTTTCGGCCCATCTCTCTAGTCTGTCAAGATCGTTTTGAATTCTGCTCCTGTCTTCTGGAGAGTATTCTCCTTTAAAACAAATTCTGAGACCTTGGGTAGGGTTGCCATTTGCTATCACCTCAAAATTCAGGCAGTAATTTTCAAATCACAAAGATTTATTATACTTATGCATATTATTTAACTCCAGCGTAGTTATGCAAATGTAGCATGTTGATAATTGCAGGTGGCATTCTGTTCGGTAATACTAAGATTGTTAGCAGGGCTTTCCATCTTGTAAATGGTGGAAATTCATGTTTACAGCTGCTAAGAAGTAAACACAAGCCCCCAAACCTACCCTTTTTGCCTGTCAGGGATCCCAAAAGCTGGAGTTGCAGAAGGTGTGCTTGGCGGGGCTGGAGGACTGGCGGGGCAGGCGGGACGCCTCCTGGGGCCCAGTGGTCATCATGGCTAAGCAGACTCAGTCACACAGTCAGTAAGATAGGTTTTGCCCCGCACGAGCTAATCAATTTTGGGGCTAAAGTGTGCTCAATTGTATACCAAAGAGCCCTCGACATTGCTGCACAAAATGATCTTATGATCATAGCGCAAGCTAGAGCCACTCCATACCTGGCTAAATTTAAATGCAACATGGGCATGGAAACCTACCACTTCTTGACTCTTCCATTACATATTAGAAAACTTTTTGCCCGGGCTAGATTCGAGCAGCTTGACATTAAGTCCAAGCTAGGTAGACGTCAGAATATCCCCTATACGAAGAGAACTTGTGGGTGTTGTGAGGTAGATGCAGAAGTGGAGGACTCAGAACATTTTTTCTTAAAATGCCCCTACTACACCAGGATTCGATCTCTCTATTTAGACCCTCTGCTGGAGAATCATACTCACTTAGAGAATAAGGAGAAACTGCATATCCTTCTACAGGGTTCAGATAAAAACTCTATTTTAAAACTGGCCCTTTTTACACAAAAAGCGCTGGCCATTCGTGGGAAGATGGAAGCTGAGAGCTGACACATTATTGCCATTAACAAAATCCAAACTTAAAATTTACTATGGACAAGACACTTGTTTTACTTACCCCTGTCCTCGTTCAAACCTTACCTCAGGAAATTGCTAATTTTAACCTTTTTACTCTGTATTTGTATATTTATCTAGGAGCGGGTTATTAGGCCGCAGGTCGGGATGTTTTGTATCTTTACATGGTTTTATTGTATGTAGTCGTAAGACTGCACGTATTGTATGTTTTACATGTTTACACGTTTTGATATGGTCAAAAGTGACTAATCAATAAAGAATTGTTGTTGTTGTTGTTGTTGCCTGTCAGGGCCCCAGCTAAAGGGTTACACAAAACACTGACAACCAGGGTGCTTCAAAATGACAGCTTATAGTTTGGAAAGGCACCAGCACTTTTTGGCAGAACAGACAAAAGACCCTGTAAAAATACAATTCCCATGATCCCATAGTCATGTAGGTGCATTTTTGGAAAACTTTTGGTTGGAGGGCTGCCAGGCTGAAAAGTTAAGTGCTTTTCTGGTGTGGGGATGCCTTTATGAGATGTAACTACAGTAACAGTGCAAATCCAGTAATCCCATTTAAGAGCGATCAGGAATCCTATCAACTAGCCTCAGTGGCCCCCTTTACATTGCAATACAATACCCAGATTATCTACTTTGAGCTGGATTATATGGTAGACTCATCTAATCCAGTTCATAGCAGATAATGTGTATTATCTGCTTTGATAATCTGTATTATATGGCTGTGTAGAAGAGGCCAATGTAAGTTAATGCAATCCCCTCTGAACAAATTTTACTCAAAAAACTCATATTTTCACCTTAATGTGACTGTAACTCAGAAATGACTTGAAGGTACTGAGAACAGCAGCAGTGAACAGATTCTGAGAATCCTCCTTTGGAAATATCAAGGAAATGCTATGGCTATGACAGAAAGTAAATCATTCGTCTTTTGAAGGTGGAAATTTGAGATGGTTTCTCTAATATAAAATAACACACTCAGGTTGTTTTTGAAAAGGACCAGAATGACTACTCTTAAAAAATGCCCTTTGTTTATCCAGGCTGTTATTGCTTAACACAGTAAAAACAAAACAACCAAGAAAAACTGAATTTAAATATTTTCTCTAAATCTAAAGCCAGATGCATGGTAGGGTAGGTTGAGCAAATGCATGCACACAGACACACAGACACATACTGATGTGCCTTGCAGGTAATGTCATGATTCATCCACACACAATTCATTCTTGTTTGTTACACAGTTGCCATGGAAACAGCTTTCTTTCAAGTAGCAAGTAAATTGCTGAGAAGTACATCTCATTTTGATTATACAAACAGCTCACTCTGGGATAGATAAATACCCTGTTTTCATGGATGTAAACATTTCATTTATTCTACCTATTCTCTTCAAAATTAGTTCTTTAATAAAGGCCTGCAATTTTCATTTTGCATTTGTTTTCATGTTGTTCATTGCTTTTTTTTTAAAAAAAGTATTTTACTTAACCCAAAGTTGATCTCATTTGTGTGAGATTATATTTGCAGCTAGTTTATATATGCTTGATATGAAAAGATCCCTCTTCTCACATGTTTAAACCAAAATGCAGGGAAGAGATATCTTTTAAAAAAATATATACCTTGAGAAAGTTGGCTCTACATAGAATTAATGCAGTTTGACACTATTTAACTGCTCTGGTTCAATACTATATAATCCTGGGAGTTGTAGTTTCACAAGGCACCGGCACTTTTTGGCAGTAAAAGCTAGAGACCTTGCAAAACTACAACTCCCTTGATTCCATTACATTGAAGATAGATCTACACTGCCATATAATCCAGTTCAAAGCAGATAACCATATTGCATAACCTATTGGAAAATAGCTGCACCCAGTCTCTGGGCACATATCCTTTTGACAAATGTGAATCTCCATGAATATGTGGAGACCATTTTTTGAAAACCACTAGTTAAAAAAGGATGATTTTGTTAGAAGACAACTCTTTGAACAAGTGATGTTCACAAGCATTGATGTAGTAGCACACAGGTAACTCAGCTGTTAAACTGAAGAACCATGTCTTTAAACTGCTAAGGATAAAGTCATGCCACTACAAAAATATATTTGGTTAGCAGAGGATGGTTGTTTCTTTGCCATTGAAGTTGCCCAAAAGATATACACTCCCTTGAAACCTTTTAGTTTAAAACACGCACTCAGAAATTAAAACAAAGTCTTCTTTGAAAAATAACGTATCTTGTTACTCATAATACATCTTGTATTAGTTCACCATACCAGCACGGGGAGCTCTGGTGTGGGCTGGTCCATGAGGTCACGAAGAGTCGGAAGCGACTGAATGAATAAACAAACAGGCACATGTTTTATTGAAGTTTAGTTACAGATAGGACATAGCTTCTCTCTATGTTGAGTACACAGGGTATCATCCTTAATCAATGGTCCATAGTGTTTAGTATAGTTGTGCTCACTGAAGTCCATAAATCATACTGTATCCATTAAAGTCCAAACAGCAACCTGCTTTCATTGAAGACCAAACACATACATGTATCCACCTCCACTGAGGTCTGATGCAAGACTGAATACAAAATGGAGTCCTTAGTCTGCACATGCTTAGTACAATCACATATCTATAACCCCTCCCACAACAAAGAGGTACAAATTGACAAATCAACATACATATAGAATACAGGGTACCAATAAATAGTGAGAGGCTTGGGAAGTTGCTATTTCCAACAAACCTGGATTTGATATGGCAATGTAGATCCAGTCCAAGTCACCACAGTTAAAATGGCATCAAATTACATTAATTCGGCAGTGTAGATGCACTGCTAGTTACTAACTGGACTTGCAGGTTTTGCACTAATGTTTTATTCAGGACATGGCAAAGATGATCTGCAGATTCAGGGAGTAGATATTCCCACTATCATGAACAGAGGGTTATCTGATTAGATTTTGGTTCCTGGAAAGGAGAGACTTTGAAATGCTTCACTCTCAGAAATGCTGGATACAGATGCATTCTGGTGGAGCATTCTGGGCAAATAATCTGGGCAAATAATCTGGGCAAATAATATAAATGACATTTTAAAAAACACTTTTATTTGAATGGAATGGTTTAATAAATTTCAGCAGAATAAAATAAAATTTACCAGTTTTGAATTGATTACATTATCATTAGTCTTGTCAATTAAGACAATAATTGGGTCTGCTAATGCAGCAGACCCAAAGTTGTAAGGCTTCAGTGGAGATACTTTTTCCTCGTGATAACTTTTCCGGGAGTGAATTTCCCATCCTAGGGGTTTATTTATCTCACTTCCTGTTATTTCATCCCCGTTTGTAACAATGAGTCATTTGTAAGTCGGCTGTTTGTAATTTGGGGACTGCCTGTATTCATTATGAGTTTTTCTTAAGATGAGATATAAAATGTAAAACCTGGTGAATTTGAAACCATGACTCAAAGTACCAGTTATTTTATCTGAGCCTCTGTCTTTTGTTGTTGTCCTGATGAATAATCTTGCAAACAGTATATATTTTGGTTTTCTAGTTTTTAATTCAAGAATAATTGTCTCTCTCAACAAATAGATCATTGCATATGTCAGACATTATGCCCCTTTTCCCATCTTTGAAATATAGATCTTAAAAAATACTTTTGTAATTTTTTTTAGGTTTGATATATTTAAATGGAAGCCCTCTGATCCAATCAGGACGTTGCTCCTGTGTTTTTAGTAAAAACCAAATATCTGCATGGAGATTCGCTATAAATCTCATAGTTTTACTGGAATGCTTAATAGTATAAATTCCCAATCCACCTTCCTGTATATTTTGAAATAATACTTTCTTAACACGCTAGCACATTTACATCTGTTCATAAAGTCCATAATTGTCTTTTGTCATGACAGAGACAATGTTCTAGAGTCTAGACCGTTTAGTGGTATAGATTGAAAGAAAAAAATTAACTTAATCACTGCAACTGCAACTCTGCTCAATCAAGATAAATCTGGTTTGTCCAGATTCTTAGTTTTATACATAATAGATCTAATTAAAAGTTTGTAATTAAGTAAATTGTCTCTGCTAAAGAACTTTGAATTGTGACAGCCAGGTATTTTATTCCTGGGGTGTTTGTCTGTATCTCCAGAACTAATATTAATTTTCAAACTACATATTTTAGATTTATTTTTATTTATAACCAAATCTGATACTGTTCCAAAAATGCAAATTTCATATTATTCTCAAAAGCTCTTGAGTTGGCTTACTAACAGCCACAGCTAAGTTGTGTACAAAAATATTAAGACAGACCTCTAAATGTATATCCTAAGACAATCAATATTAAATCCAGGTTGAGTATCCCCTATCTGAATGTTTGGGAGCAAAAGTGTTTTGTATTTTGAATTTTGGAATACTGTATTTGTATGTACCGACATAATAAGATTTCTTGTAGATGAGGTCTACGTTTAAACCCAAAATTAATGTATTTTTATATACACTTATACACATAGCCTAAAAGTAATTTGATACACAATATTTTAAATTATTTGTGCATAAAACATTTATAGTATATTAAAATTTCAGAAAGCAAAGGCAGCACTACGGTATATCAGCCACCAATGTTGCAAGAAGCCTTTAAAGGGCTTCTTGAGACCTTTCCACGCTTCCCTTTATCCCAGGATCTGATTCTAGATTATTTGCTTTAAACTGGAATATAGGAGTCCCCACTGCCAGATAACCTGGGATAAACAGATAATCTGAGATCAGATCCTGGGATAAAGGGGCAGTGTGGAAGGCCTTTGGAGAATTGAGATAGAACCAACTCCAGACTCCGTTGAGTGACACAATCAGCAACTGATGGGTGAAGATTCTTGTAGCCATGGAAGAAAAAATAGACCAAAGGGTCAGAGAAATGAAAGGGTATGCCAAATTGATGAAAATGTCAAGAGATAGCTGCTAATTAACATCATGCCAAGAAAAAGATAGATCCTTGACAGAGAGAGAAACAAAAAAATCTAGGACATAGTCATCAAAGTATCTCGTGGTGTAACAGCAATGTGGCATAGAAAGTCAGTGAGTTTTGTAATAGTAGAAATTCTTGGTAGATGGTCTTTGAGCTACATTCACAATGCACTTGACCAATTCTGATAATTGAATCACAGAATTATTCTCCACACAGTGGATTTGATAGTTTTCAAGTCTGGGTATCTGACACTACTGTTGCAGAGAGTCAAAATGTCTAGATGCAGAGGGAACTTGTGATATCCAGCCCATGAGTGTTGCAGAAGATTTGTGTGCCACAGTTGCCACGGCCACAAGGGAGTGATTAGGATGCATCTTTCTTTGTCATGTTGGATCTTGGCCAGTACCTTGATGATAAGCCGCCCGGAGTCCCCTCGGGTGAGAAGGGCGGGGTATAAATGTTGTAAGTAAATAAATAATAAATAAATAATTATAAGAGGGAATGGAGGGAAGGCGTACATGATGAAACCCTCACAGTTGAATTGGAATGCATCTCTAAAAGTGTCCACTCAATTGAGGTCCCTGGAGCAGAACATCTCACACTTGTTTTGTTCCAAGTCTTAAAAACAGTCTGGAGAAAATCTGAGCATAGTTTCCAAGGAGGTTCTCAGATTTGGTGGTGGGATCAATCAGGGTTGTGGATGAACAGGGGGGGGGGGCTGAGAAGAAGTTGTCTGAGCAGACCTTTTAACTGGCTCCTTGGAAGCTGTGTTGCTGTGCTCAAGATATTAGGTGCTTCCAGACAGGGGTAAAACCCACGCCAGAGCGGATTTTAAAAACCTGCTTCGGCATGGGTTTTGTCCCACGATGGTCCCCAAACCCAAGCTTTCTGGGACAGGGTGTCTAGATATCATATGGGTAACTATCGGGATAGCACCCAGACACCCAGAAAAATCCCAAAACTACACTTAAAATTTTAAAAAAAAACTTTATCTGGTCAGCATTAAATACCTCTTTGAGTCCTCCTGGCATGCCAGGAGTCCAAGGGGAAGCAATTTTCCTCTTCGTCCCCCCATCTCCTGGCGTGTCATTTCTACAAACCAGGAGGATTCAAAAACAATTGAAGGATAGTTTTGAGGTGTCAGGGGAGGGGTGAGTGCCCTCTTGGTTTTTCGGGCTCATGAAGTTCGATAAACTGAGATGGCTGTGTGGATTGGGTCCAGGAAATTGCGTGATGTGGTCCCCGGCCCCAATCTACACAGGGTCCATACCTAGTAAGACCCAGATCTTACCTAAGCTTCGGGTCTTACCAGGAGTCTAATTAATTCAGAACAAAGCTGGGAAACCCTGTTTTGTTCCAAATTAATTTGCTTTTACTGGCGGCGGCATTTGAACAGCTCTGGTAAAAGTGCGACAGGTCCCGCATTTTTGGGCCTATCTGGAAGGTCCCATGGTCATAGGGGCCTTAAGCTGTGCCTCCCTGTTGCTTTGGACCTGAGACATGAAGGCTTGGCAGTAGCAGCACCGTTGAACAATGTGTGCCTCCCCAAGACAAAGGAGGCATTTTGGACCATCCTTGGCCAGAATCTTGCCACCACACTCTGACTATCTTTTAAAGAAGATTGCAAAGGCCATAATGCGCTTAGCTGTAAGTTTGAGACAATATGACACAATGAAAATTAATCCTGATCCTGCAGACAGCATATCAGTGTAAACCTTTTGCTTTCTCATTCTACACAGAGCTAGTGGTAACTTGCATCCACAGGGGCAGGGGAATGAAAGGAATCCAACCTCCTTTTCCATGACTAGGACACTGCTTTTTGCCTTTAGGAGTTCAGTCTTTCAATTGATTTTGAGTAATCCTTTCATCGAAGACTCTCTGACTAATCTGCACTCTCTGACTGCTTTTCAATTTAAGGAAATAGTTTCTCTAATGACAGCAAAATGTCAGAGAATAGTTTTTTGTGCACATTTTTGTGTATAGTTGGAGGACTCAGGTGGTCATTAAAGTTTGTTTGCATTTCAAGGACTTGTATAAGAAAGGCAGGAAATCAGAAAGCAATTACACTAAAGATGAACCAGTGAGATCACTTCTGTGTTCCCGAATGAGTAATTTTATGGACTGATGTACATTGTATTGATTAACTATACTCTTTCTTATACTTTTGAATATGAGGAGGAAAACCTTGGGAGAAAATTGGATTGAACATTGAGATCTTCTGTGTACAGTTACTGAACTTTTAAAAACTTTTTAATGCTCCCTGCATAATAGTCATACATTTCACTGCAAAATGGATGAACTAAGCACTATGGGACTATTTCCATCATATCATATCCCCTCTATAATAGTTTATGGTCTAGTGTTGTGCAAAGTACTTGAGAAAGAAATATGAAGGGATACAAGAAAATATACTGAAGGCATTCCCCTGCCTCTCTCCCTTTGGTTTCATCTACACCAGGAATCTCCAACTAAGGGCCACAGGCCAGATGCGGCCCTCCAAGGTCATTTACCCGGCCCCTGGCCTAAACATTCGAATTCAGGACACCCTAAGTCTGAAACGCCTTGAAGGCACACAACAACAATCCTGATTAACTTGACAATTTCAACCCAAAGCAGGTCCACACTTCCCACTGAAATATAGGGAAACTTAATTTGGTTAAGTATGGCCATGTTCCAGAAGCATTCTTTCCTGACGTTTCACTGACATCTATGGCAGGCATCCTCAGAGGTTGTGAGGTATATTGGGGGGGGGGGGGGGGGAACTAAGCAAGGAAGGTTGAAATATCTGTGGAAGGTCTAGGGTGGGAGAAGAAATTCTTGTCTGTTGGAGACCAGTGTGAATGTTGTAATTGATCACTTTGATTAGCATTAGTGGCCTCACCAGATTCATGTCCTGGCTTCTTCCTGCTGGGGGAATCTTTTGTTCAGAGGTATTAGCTGCCCCTAATTGATTCAGTCATGTTATTTCTTATTTACTGTTCTGATTTAAGAGGTTTTTTAAAATACTAGTAGCCATATTTTCTTCATTTTTATGGTTTCCTCTTTTTTGTTGATATTGCCCACATGCTTGTGGATTTCAATAGCTTCTCTGTGTAGCCTGATATGATAGTTGTTAGAGTGGTCCAGCATTTCTGTATTCTCAAATAATATGCTGTGTCCAGGTTGGTTCATCAAGTTGTCATCAGAACCCTGTGATTCCGGCCACGGAAGCCTTCAACGACATATGTTGGTTAAAATTGGTCTTCATTCTAAATATTTTATTGTTCATGGGTTTTTTTTGTACTACAGATTACATATGTGCAGTGTGCATAGCCAACTTGTTCATTTAAAAAAAAAAAGCTCTAGTCCAGCCCTCCAACAGTCTGAGGTACTGTGAGCCAGCCCTCAGCTGAAAAAGTTTGAGGGCCCCTGATCTAAACTGTAGAATGAATGCAGCTTGACACCACTTTAACTGCCATGGTTTAATGCTATGGAATAATTGGACTTGGGGATTTCAAAGATCTTTAGCCTTCTCTGCCTTGGCAAACTACAAATTGCCATACAATTCTGTTAATCATTATTCCAAAATATAGCACATACAAGGCTTTAGTTCTCTCTGGTTTTGTTCATATGTATCCCAGATTTCTTCTGACTATTTTTATAAATTTGTATGTCTTCTGGTATCTCCATGGTATAAATGTATGTACTACTAACCTTATGGCACAGTAAGTTACCTGGGTTGGAATGGCCTCTGAATAGAGTATCAGTCTGGAAACCTAGCTTACTCCTTCTGTCTTTCATCTCCAGGAGGGAAGAGAAGTTCTGTGGATTGGAAATAATGATCTGTCCTCTAACTGCTGAATGTTACTGAAGAAGTCTTGCATTAGCTGTGATTAAAAGTATAGTAGGGTCTCACTTATCCAACATAAACGTTGGATAAGCGAAAATGTTGGATAATAAGGAGAGATTAAGGAAATATCTATTAAATGTCAAATTACATTATGATTTTACACATTAAGCACTAAACATGTTTTACAACAAATTGAAAGAAAAAGCAGTTCAATACACAGTAACGTTGTGTAGTAATTACTGTATTTACTAATTTAGCACCAAAACATCGCAATGTATTGAAAACAGTGACTACAAAAACATTAGCCACTAACAAATGGACTACAAATAAAGATAGAATTGCATAAAATGAATGTACAGTAACAACATTGTAGGAAGTTAAATCCGTAAAAAGTTCAGTCCTTGCTGCTTAGAGAAACTGCTGTGGATATGGGCAGGAGGCAGACTGCAGTGGATAATCCAAAACGTTGGATAAGCAAGACTCTACTGTATTTGCAAATGCACAACTACAGAATTCTAAAGCTCTGAATAACCAATTTTCCCATTAAATTATTTTCTGTGCAGCTTCAGTGCTTTGTAGGTGCATATTGAAAAAGGTTATCTTTTGTAATAGTTGACTATGCAGTGTCAACCACAGACTAAACAGCAGATGTGCATATGAGTGGGAACACAACATCAGCATACTTGTTATAAGGACATCAAGCAATACAATCGCTTTTTAATAATTATTCTCATGCTTTTGTCACCAACCAGCTATGGTTCTGCGAGTCATTCAGGGACCCAGCAGATATCTTCACACCCTTAGCAATACCTTCTAGTGTCAAGAAATCCATGAATTACTGATGTTCAAGTCACTGACCCAAGTGGCCCACAAATTAGAAATTTTGGCCCAGCAAAATGTTGACTGCATAAATTTGCAGCCCTTGGCCCAAATAGTTCCAATTTGAGGAGTTCTAGTAAATCAGTGCAGTTTACATAAAACATCAACTCGCATTTAAGTAGGTCTGCCATTCTTGGAACTGCAAATAGGATTTAGACGCTTACGACATATATGTTAGCATCACCATAAAGAAACATCAACAGATATGGATTCTGAACTACAGCTGCAGCTCAATAATAACTACAATAACAGTTGCTGTCTAAAGAAGTCTCTTGATAGATATTAATGTTAACAAACCCTGCATTAATGATTCACTAGCAAAAGAAAGTTTAATGCATCTGACTTCCTATGGTTCCAAATAAGATGAGCCATTATGGCATAGTGTGCGTCACATACTGCACCCCGACTTAATTAAGTACTGTTATACTTGAAATGTGGACTAATTATCCCAAAAGCATTAATCAATTTGTTAAGAACTCTTGAGCAATAATGTCGATCTCTTTACTCTTGCCCTTGTTAAGATTTGGGCAGCATGAATATCATCTGCTTATTGATACAAATACCTCCTCCCCTTTAGTTAATTTAGAGAAAACATTGTCAAAGTACCCTAGGATGAAAGGGCTGATAAATAATTTTGAGACTCAATGTTGAAGTGGATTGATTAGGAGCAATTTTTATGTTTTGCACAATAAAATGATGAGTATCCAGCGTTCGCAGAGCCAATTTGCAGAGCAACCTCTTTTCTCTAATTGCTGCTAGACTAATGTAGAAGCACACTCCTAGGAAGTAGAGAAATCCATTTACCCAACCATGTCATTTAAGTAGAGCGCACAAGTAGTGGATTTTTCTATTTACCCTTCCTATTAGCCCTGCTACACTCCACCTGTGACCCTCATTCTATGAGGGCAGTGCTCTTTTATACAATTTTGTAAGTATAATAAAGGGCCACTTAAAAAATTTTCAGAGCAGACCAAGAACATTTTTAAGGAAATAATAATAATTAGGGTCCTAGGCAATCTCACTAATTTCTGGTAATGCATTGTCAAGCCAAATTGTTTGATAAAAGGTCTAATAAATCAAGATCTTTGGAGCAGAAAATAGCATTTCATCTATTACAAGAGCACAGTGACCACCGACATCTGACTACAGTTTGACATTTGAGTTGTATCTCCTCTTGACCATTTGCCTACAGGATAATAGTTGTGTAAGTGAAAGCGGCGTAGGTGGTTGTAATTGAAGACAGGTGCAGTTCTATATGAACTAATTAGAAATGACGCTGGTCCTATTCTGTGTACTGGGACCAGTTTACAAGGAAACATATTTAGATTTATACTGTTACGATGAACAGAGTGAGTTTTAAAAAATTACTTCCATATAGAAACAGGACACAAGGGCAAAGGCTGCTATAAGTTTAAACAAACAAGACTAAACTGTGACAATCTGTGATAAATTCTTGGAAACCTGGAAACCAGTCCTACATAATCTAATGATTAATCACTGAGACCCCTAATTTCTAGTATAAAGGGGGATAGAAGGAAATATTGGGGAAGTAAACCTGTGCAAACAATATTTAACACAGTCTTCCAGTTTTACCCTGCCATCAAAATAGTTTCTATGACTTAAAAGAGTTACAATTGTTGAATCTGATAGTAAAAGTAAAGGTTTCCCCTTGACATTAAGTCTAGTCGTGTCCGAGTCTGGTGGTTGGTGCTCATCTCCATTTCTAAGCCAAAGAGCCGACGTTGTCCGTAGACACCTCCAAGGTCATGTGGGCGGCATGACTGCATGGAGCACCATTACCTTCCTGCCAAGTGGTACCTATTGATCTACTCACATTTGCATATTTTTAAACTGCTAGGTTGGCAGAAGCTGGGCTAACAGCAGGAGCTCACCCCACTCCCTGGATACGAACCACCGACCTTTTGGTCAGCAAGTTCAGCAGCTCAGTGGTTTAATCCACTGCGCCACCAGGGAATTTGATATAGAGCTAATTTAGATGTATACCGTATCTAATTTATATAACATGTCTCTCTGATTTTGAATAGCTCAGGTTGCAGGAGAACAAGTGTGCCTGTGAATGATGGCTTGTACTGTATAAGTAGGCAAGCAGTGGATAAGAATTTGTTGACCATAACCAAGTTTTCTTCATCATCTTGTGAACTGAGTAAGATTTTCTTTGTGATTTTGGGAGGATTTCCAAGGATACTTTAATTGGTGGTATACAAATTGTACTGTGCAGGTGCATTTAGATCAAAGGTTAAGACAATGTGATATTCAATTTAGCAAAAGAGAACAATGTTGGATTAAATTGTTTCATTGGGAGATGTGTTGATGTGTGTAATAACCTTTATTTATTTATTTATTTATTTATTTATTTATTTATTTATTTGTGTTCTGCCCTATCTCCCCAAGGGGACTCAGGGCGTATCCCAGCATACACAACACAAGGCAAACATTTAATACCTAGAAACACAGATAACGTAAAGGCTTCCCCTTCTGGCTCTTGAGGGGTGTTGCTCATCTCCGGCTCTGGGGCTGATGCTCATCTCCATTTCTAAGCTGAAGAGATGGCATTGTCCGTAGACACCTCCAAGGTCATGTGGCCAGCATGACTGCATGGAGTGCCATTACCTTCCTGCCAGAGCGGTACCTATTGATCTACTCACATTTGCATGTTTTCGAATTACAAGATTGGCAGAAGCTGGGGCTAACAGCGGGAGCTCACCCCATCCCGCAGATTTGAACTGCCAGTCAGCAAGTTCAGCAGCTCAGTGGTTTAACCTGTTGCGCTACTGTAGCCCAAAGTAATCTAACGTAGGCTGGATCTACACTGCCCTATATCCTAGGATCTGATCTCAGATTATCTTCTTTGAATTGAATTATCTACACTGTCATATAATCCATTTCAAAGCAGATAATGTGGATTTCAGATGGCAGTGTATATGGGGCTGTAGAGACAAATGAAGAAATCAAGAGTGTTCCAAGAGTATCTATACAGTGTGCCTAAAAATTATTCAGAAAAGGGATAGTGGGAAGATCATGCTGGATATTCATAGTTTCTAATGAATAATGCACTCTCTATGGAATATAGCATTTTATTCTGGGCAGGGGAAATTAAACATAGCCACATTTCATTATAGTTTTAAAAATGTACTGTGTAAGAACTGGTTTACAAATGCAAAATCCCATAAAATACACACTATATCTTATTACAACTGTACCCAATACTTTCACCTATCTCTACATTATTTAAATTGTCTATTTCTTATTACTGTCATCATCAAGCAATTGCGATCATTTCTGGCATCCAAGGGCAGAACTACTTCTACTGATTAAGTGGATGCATTCTTTTTATTCCACACTGCATAAAATCTGAAACCAATGTTCAATCAAAGTTACAGAATTCTGCTATATAGTTTACTTTTTGCTCCAATTTTCTTATAAAGTTCACGACCTAAAGCTTGTAATGCACACAAAAGTTCTATTGTGGACAAAGAGATTAGCTCTAAATCTCTTTTTCAACGGCACAAGTTTGATATGTCTTTCTTCTTATTCTTTTCAGGATTTCCCTGAGGTCCGGCTGCAGGTTCTCTACCTGAAGCAAAGGCTCTCCCAATCTGGGGCCATTTCAGAATACATGGAGAACTATCATTCCATTTTAACTGCTATTTCCTATGGAATCCTGGGCTTTGTAGTTTGTTGAGGCACTGGGACCCTCTTGCATAGACTTCTAAATCCAGTAGACCTCCCTCAACAACAAATCCCAGCATTCCATAAGACAAAACCATGGCAGTTTACATAACTGTATGGTTTGCAAAGACACTTTGACATTGCAAGCCCCAAGCACTCCAGAACTTGAGCTGATTTACTACATGTGTCTCTTTAGGACAGTGGTTCCCAACCTTTTTTTGACCAGGGCCCACTTGAACAGGGACCACTTAACCGGAGACCACCTTGACCAGGGACCACTTGACTGGGGACCGCCTTGACCAGGGACCACTCTCCAATGTTAGTACCAAAAGGGTTATGAATAATTTTTTGGTCAACTTTAGATTCGGTTTGGTTATCTGGGGTGCTGATTCAGAAAATTGCATTGGATAGACCACATCAGCTCTAGTTTCTGATACAGAGCATATGCCATCCACCAATCGCCATCTGCTCACCCACAGAAAACCATATTTTATAATCTATTGCTGATGTGGTCTATCCAATGCAATGGTCAGCTCTGTAGAAAGAAGCGGAAATAAAATTAATAAAAATAAATAAATAAATAAATAAAGAGGAAGAAGGTTTGCAGACTGGATTTTCATTCTCGCAGCCCACTGTTAGGCCATGGCCCACAGGTTGAGAACCACTGCTTTAAAAAAAAAAACAGCAAAGCCAGGTGCAGCTGATTTCTACCAGAAATTATATAAAGGCGAAAATAATTTGCAAGGCGATGACTGGGTCCGAGAAAAATTGGGAGAAGAGGACAGAAATCTTTTACAAAGGGTTATTTCATATCAGGAAATTGATGAGGTAATAGGAAACTTTAAAAAAGCAAAATCACCTGGAGCTGATGGTTACACAGCAGAGTTTTACAAACAAATGAAGGAAGCACTAATACTGGAATTGGCATCAGCTCCAGGTGATTTTGCTTTTTTTAAGTTTCCTATTACCTCATCAATTTCCCAAATGTTGGCATTGTGGGAGTGGGGAGTCATGGTACTCTGATCTATGGTGGGAATGTGAAGAGATAAAAAAAAATTGGAAACAAATTCTAACCCAGGTTAAATTACATACTAAAACCAAATTTGATATAAATATGCAAATTCTGTTAATAGGGATATATGGGGACAGAAGAATTAAGGACCAAGACCAAGACTTAATGATGATAATGTTTAGAGCCGCACACGCAGTAATAGTGTGGGGGTGGAAAGATAAAAAGAAATGGACACTTGAAAAATGGTATGAATATATATGGGATCAAATACAACTGGATATTATGGACATTATAAGAAACAAAAATCATGGTCAGACAAACAGAAGAAAATTAAAGAAATATGGACTCCGTTTAGCAGATGGCTACAGATTGTTAAACCATATGACGAAAGTTGGAAGAAAAAATTGGAAAGAATGGAAAGAAGGCTCATGTAACAAGAAAATAAGGTTTACGTTGTCAACAGGGAGGGGGGTGGGTGGGTGTGGGGGAGGTAGAAGGGAATGGAAAAGGAAAATGTATCTATGATTATGTATTATAAAATAATGATTAATAAAAATTCCCTTTGGGGAGGAAAAAAAAAGATCACAAAAAAAGAGAGAGAACCACTGCTTTAGAACAAGCCGCCTTTCTGTTGACAATACCATATTGCAGGGGTTCTCAAATTTTTTCAGATGCGGAACCCTTTTCATATATATTATATTATATTAATTATATTATATTATATTACAACAACAATAACAACACATTTTATTTATATATCGCTCTCCCATAGGGATTCAGAGCGGTTTACACATGGTAAACATTCCAATTATATTACTGTATATTATATTATATATAGTGTATATATATATATCAGACATGGGCTGGGCCAATGGCAGATGGATGGAGAGTGTTTGTGTGAACTAATTTACACGTGCAAAAAAGAGAAAAGAAAGAACAATACAATATTTAAAATGAAGAACAATTTTAACCAACAAAAACTTAACAGTATTTCAGTGGAAGACCCCAGGGGCCATCCAGTCCAACTCCCTTCTGCCATGCAGGAAAAACACAATCAAAGCACCCCCTGAGTAGTGGGAGGGAAATAGGTTTGAGAAAAACAGTCTGGGCAGCAAGGGAGGTGGGGAAAAGGGTTTGGGTGGCAAGGAAAAGAGTCAGCTTGTTGAGGGAAGAGGGCAAGAAAGGACACTGCTGCTGCTGCTGCTGTTTCGGGCAGCTCTAAACTTTAATTTTCCTGCTTCTCTCAGGAGGAAGAAAAAGGAGGAGGTGGGAAACAGCATGGCACCGCGGAGCCCCTCACTATCACCCGCAGAGCTCCAAGGGCTCTGTGGGGCACAGTTTGAGAACCCTTGCTATATTGAATGGTTTGCTTTTTGATTACCCTCCTCTACTGAGCAAGTTTTAAACATTCATCAATAATTTTAAATACAGTAATACTGCAAAAATTAAGAAGAGAAGAAAAAGAGAAAGAAAAAGGTGACATCCAATCTTCCTTAAGGAGATTATAAATACATGTGAGTTATTCATTCCTCTTTCTTTAAGAAATGTGGTTGATCCTCCACATTTACGGGTTTAACTTTTGCAAATTTGATTACTCATGGATTTGATTTAAATGAATCTCTAGGACCATTCACATGATTCTGTGGTCAGTTTTCAGTGGAAGTTGATCATAGAGTTGTGCTGTAGTACCTAGATATTTTTAGAGAGATGTTCTTTCAAATTAAAAAAAAAAAAGATCCTGTGCCCCTAATCCAAGAGAATGTGGAGGGCTGACTATGCAACTATCCTACAATATCTTAGTACTTCCAATAATCAAGACTCAAATTTCCCAAGCCATTGTTTCCTTTTAGCAAAACGTCTATACGCGATTTCCAGTCTTTAAGGAATGTCACTGATGACCATTCCCCAATCACATTTAAGTTATCAATATCTGCTAAATCAATTTCTCCATGATAGGTAATGCTGTATACAGACTGTCCCCATGTTACAAACAAGGTAGGTTGTGTAGGTTTGTTCTTAAGTTGAATGTGTATGTAAGCTGAAACAGGTACATCTCAAAAGTGTAACTCTAGCTATATATAGAGGGGGGCACTTTGGATAGCATTGGAAAGGATTAGCACCCCGTGACTTTTTATTTGCTGTCTGTGTCCGTGTTCAGAAGATTTTACCTCACTTTCTGTCCCTGTGATAATTGGATTTTGAAAAATTTTGAGTGTTGTCATTTTATCAGTGTTAAAGTAGGAACAAGTTTGGCAGCTTTTGCCTGTGTTATGGGCCAGAGGCCATTTTGGCCATCACTTTTGGTGTGATTCCAAAAAAAGCTGACTCTTCTCCCAGGAAGGCGCAGTTCTTTGGACACACCTATAATAATTCTCTGAATTGTAACTAGCAATATTAAAATGCCAGCATTCACAATATTGTGTGGAAAGTGCCCTGTAGACTCATAGAAATCTTAACTAGGCGAATAGTAGTTTCCATATAACTAATTTGCTTGGGTTGCTAATTGGAAATATGAAATTTGGTGCACATTACACTTATTTTTAAAAAGCAGTTTTGAAGTGTATACATTAATATTATTATTAGTGTTTATTTCCAGAACTCCACTAGTCACCAGGCATTGTATGTAAGTCATATAAGTACACTTTTCTAACATGAATTACAGAAATTCACATTATTTCTGTTCCTGGCACTATCGTATCATTCTAATTGTGTGTATTATATTTATTTTGTTTACAGAATCTCTGCTCACACACCCAGGAGGCATTATTTTGTGTTGACCTTGGCATTTATACATGTTGGTAATGTATTCTGAGAACTCATTAAGAACCATACTTGGCAAAATCTCATTTTAAGTGGTATAGTTATTAAACAACTTTACAATTTAATTAGAACCCTCTACTGCATTTCATTAGAAGGTTATTCAGTAATTACTCAGCAGGTCTTGGGTGTTTACAAATGGAGAAGTGACAGTACATAATACTCTTAAATTATAACTGCACAGCAGGAGAAAAAGCTTTAAAATGAGGAATGGACAAATGCATTGTTTTAAAAAACAGAATGGGAAAATATATATGTATATAATCAATTTTCTTTAGCTGTGGTTCCCCCAATTTTGTTCATTGAAATATGTAGATGGTTTTTTAATCCTGCTTCAAATGTGTCTCTATGGTTTAGATTGGGTGCCATCACACTTTTCAGCTCCTCTGCCATTGCAGTAGCATTTAGATCAGGGAACCAATATGAGTAATCCAGCTGATAATGCTAACTTCCTCAGTAACCCATAACTTGCTATCTTGCCTTTGTCTATAGTCTTACCCCTTGGAGCAACAGAGAACACACTTACTTTATCCTCTGTGAAATAAAAATTCAGATATTTACAGGGAGATAGTGTGTCTTCTCTAGACCAAATATACTCAGGTTGTTCAAATTTGCCCTGCTAGAACTTAGTTTTCAGGCCTCTCACCAACAGATTCCCACATTCCAGTTTTCAGGGCACCAGAACAATAAGAGAAGGGGGAAAGGAGGAGCTGTCCCCTTCCCCAATCCCCTGTTACTCCAGCCAATGAGCAACTGTTGGATCTGTGTTGTGCCCACTGGCTACCATGACAAGAAGAATGGGAGGGAATGCTATCCTGTGTTCCCTGGCTGCCTGAGCCTGGGGAACATGGGGAGGGGCTATGTAAACAGTTACAGCCAGTTTCATCTTGGAACCAGCCCATCTGTTTACATGGGCCTAAAGTCAGAGCAGAATTTGAAGCAGCCTTTGATGGGTTAATACAATAAAGCCCACATGGATCTGCTCCATGCGGTGTTTATCTACACTTCGTGCTAAGTGGTCAATGTAGATGTGTCCATAGTCTTCTCCTTCCTCTGAGTTTAATCCATCACACCTTCCTTTGAAGCGGATCAAGATGGAGGGTGGACAGGTGACATCTGGCAGAAGTTTATTTTAAAAAATTATCTCCAAAACGTGATGGACCTCAGTGTACACACAAGCAGATTTCTTATCTCTTTCTTCACCCAACTGTTAATTCAAGCTCTGTTTAATATTACAAGAAAGAAAGGAATGGTTGCAGAGATTTCTAATTGATTTCCAATTGTGCTTCCCTTAAGCCACCAGTGGCTCCATTTTTTGATAGCTCAATCAGCTGTTTCAAGCTTTTAAAACATGTGTTCTGTAAGGTAAAGATAAAGGTAAAGGTTTCCCCTGATGTTAAGTCCAGTCATTTCTGACTCTGGGGGTTGGTGCTCATCTCCATTTCTAAGCCGAAGAGCCGGTGTTGTCTATAGACACCTCCAAGGTCATGTGGCCGGCATGACTGCATGGAGCGTGTCATGTGCTGTAGCAGTCCACAAAAGAGGATGGGAAGGAAGTCGCATGTTTTCCATGACTTCATGAATATACAGTCATGCAAAGGTGCACAATTTTGGGGCAGAACTGGGTTTTAAGTACACCTTTTAAACACATGCTTTTCAGCTGTTAGTCCGATTCTGCCTGCACTTTCTTCAAATGTTTAGCCACCCCATCCCCTTTTATCCCAGTTACTTTCAGGTTTTGCTACATGTGTAGAAGGGCCCTAAGTAATGGCTTGGACTGTTCACATCTCTTCCATAGGACAGTAATTCAACTTTATTTCTTTGATCTTGAACATTTTGCACATATTGTGGCTTTGTGTTAACGTGTTTTCTCCTTGGCTTTGTGTTTTATTTAGTCTTGGGCAGCTGAATACAACTCTGATTGTCCTCATACAGGCTTCGGCTCATATACAGTGGGCCCTCCTTGATCCATGGGCTCTGGATCTGCAATTTCCACTTAGCAAGGATCAACACATCCTACCTATAAAATTGCAGTTCTGCACTCATGTTGCCACCAACCATTGGGATCTGGAGAGTCCACAGTATTCTGAAGCCATGCATGCTTTCTGCAAGCCTCTGACCTATAACTCTGCTCCTGTGGACGATAGTGCAACAGTCCCTTGATTTTGGCTACACCAACAGATAGCTGCCCCTCCTTTGAAACAAACTTGCAGTCTTCCTGTTCTCCAATCCAGTCTGTGTTCACATATCTCCTCGGTGTGTAGTTGTTTGCTGACAGCTGTGCTGTCTCAGGAGTGCTGTCTCTTTCAGGTTTCTTGCCAGTCTTCTGAATGCATTCCAGTTCCTTTGGATAGGTGTGCTGACAACATCAGCAGCAATGTCTGGTCTTGTCACCATATAAGAGCTTTCCAACTGCTGTCCTGTACAAGTTGTTATGCGGTAAATGCTGTTTCCATATTTCAGAAAATCAGTTTCCATTGGTTTACACATCCCAATATGTCTTTTAGTTTGTTTCTAAGCCCCAAGATAGTACATGATATCTCTCACCCAT
This sequence comes from Anolis carolinensis, assembly GCF_035594765.1. Lineage (NCBI taxonomy): Eukaryota > Metazoa > Chordata > Lepidosauria > Squamata > Anolidae > Anolis > Anolis carolinensis. The sequence goes on along the minus strand of NC_085842.1, from coordinate 250,966,682 downwards.
TTCACCACTATTTTTCTAGTTCAGATCTCTGATAATTTCTGATAATTTCATCATTGTCTTGCTGTTCTTCATAGCAGAGAATCAGAGCATCAATCGTAGATGCAAACCCATCTCTGAATCTGCTATACTGGCAGGGGGTCATATTTTCCTTGAGGAAACCCTTCTCAACCCAGGCTCTGGCAGCTTGCTTGAGCCCATATATGTTATTTTATATTTTGTAGTTTGTGTACAGAAATAACATCTTGGAGCTGTAAGGAGACAATAAATGTGATAGTTCTATTGGGATCTCTGCAGCTTGTTTGATTTTATCAGCTAATCTTTATTGTTCTATACTCAGTAATTTCACTGTTTTAGAGTCTTTTGGTACCACTCTGGCAGGAAGGTAACGGTGCTCCATGCAGTCATGCCAGCCACATGACCTTGAAGGCGTCTGCGGACAATACTGGCTCTTCGGCTTAGAAATGGAAATGAGCACCAACCCCCAAAGTCGAACATGACTAGACTTAATGTCAGGGGAAAACCTTTACCTTTATCGATAGTCTTTTACTAATCGTTCTATAGTTTTAACATTTTATTGGTAACTTTTAAATATGCAGAGCTATTGCTTAATAACTACTTGCTTTGCACTATGTAGGAGCAGTAAACCACTGCTTGAAAGGAGCTTTGTTGCCCATAAGTATTATACCAATGCTCTCCTTGGGAATTAGGAACTCATCATACAAACAAAGAGCCTTGTTGCTGGGTGCAAGAGAAAGGTCTGCTTTGCCCAGTCACAATCATGACAAAAAGGAGGGAAAGCACCAACTCACCTACAAAGACAATCTGTCAACCCAGCTCTGAACAAAGAAAATTAAATAACTATTTCACCGCAGTCTCCCTCTGTGTTTGAAATTTCAATCACAAACAAATTTGCATCCTTAACAGAAGAGACCAAGCCTGAAACAGGAGCTGTTAAGTGTTTTTCACAAAGTAATAGAGAATGTGTTCCTGTGGAAAATCACATGTAATGCACCTTATACCAAATTATTATGAATACAAAGTTTGCTAACTTCCAGAATCTGACAATATATTGGTTCTCAATTAGAAAAGGTGCTGAGCTTCTAGTCTCTGGTAACTCATATAATATTTTTTGCTTTCCTTGAAACATTTGCAGTGCCTTTTGCCATTAGCTACAAAGGCTTTTTCTTCTTTCTCTTTATCTCTCTAATGGTGTTTCACAGTAATGTTCTTCAAACTATGAATCAATTTTATTTGATGTGATCCCCTCTCCCACAACAGAGGTATTAACACCCGGGGTGTATATTGCTGGAAAACTATCAAAAATGCTTAATGTTATAACTCTTTCACCTCTACTTCTCTTATCAGACTAATTTTGATACATGTCCATTATACAATCAAAATGAGTTCTGATATTCTCATCTGCCTTAACTTTTCTTATTATCACCTGCTTAATTAATTTTGGAAGCTGCCTTGGGTTCAACTCTGGGAGAAAGGGAACATATACAATAAATAACAATTAGATACAGTTTACAGGCTATCTAGGATCTGCAAGTTTATTGCAATGCAAGTCATGCATCCCTAGCTGTTTTAGTTCTTCTCAAACACATGGAAAATTGAGCACTTACTGTCTCTGTGATAAGTCCCAAAGACTTTGAAGTTCCTCATCATACTTTCTTTGGGCTTTCCTCCAGTGTGTTTCGCCTTCCTGATTACATTCCACAGGCCTTATAATCTCAGCAGTCCCTTTGTTGTGGTCATTCCATCCAGCTCCATTATCTACTGGAACAAGTCCTGGAATCCACATCATTTTTTCCCCCCAAAACAGCAATCATTGCCTTACAACACATGTCTATGGGGACAGAATAGTCATGTTAGTCTGGAATATCAGTTTGAAAGGGGTCTTTATATCACTTTTGAAACTGAGAGAAACAAAATTGTAGCATATGAAGAAGTAAATTTAGGACCTTATCATAGGGATATACTCCATTTATCTCAGTATGCATCCCATTTTTTAAAGGATTGGATTCATACTGTATTCAGACAGGATGTATAGTGACCCCATGACACCAAATTCTTATAATATGAAAATACTGCACTTTGACTCATCACACCATGGAAGGCTGGCTCCTCCCTATCCGTCTGAATGCCGTGCTACATCAGATTTTTATCCCCCCTCCCAATATTGCACAGTGATATAGTCTGGAAATCTTGAACTACGATTCTCACGAGATTCTAGCTGATGGGATACACACTGATTTTATGATCACACGTAAAAGCAATATCTCAGAACCATATTACATCAAAAAACATTACTAGAATTCTGTGTGTGCAATTACTCCATTTCTGCAACAGATGGGTCAAAAGCTATGTGACAGAACCTATTTGGAATTGCATTCAAAGAATCTCAGAAATAGAGTATATCCCAATGTGATAAGGTCTGTAGTCTACAGAAGCTTATGCTACCAAATCTATTCACTGGGTAGTCTCAAAGGTGCTACAAAATCCCTTTGTATTCTCCTATCTACATTAACTTCTCTCTCATTGAACTGGCCCCACAACCCTGTTAGAGGATGGATCATAGGGGATGATTACTGGAATGAAAGATCTGCTAGTTTTACATCAATTAAGGTTTGCTTTTTGGAATTTAACAAATATTTTCAAGATGTGGCTGGATGAATCCATGGACACCAAATCTACGGATACAGAGGGCTGACTGTACACCCATGGATAGAAATAGTCTGAATTTTCTAAAACAATGATGGAAGGGAGACATAGTGTAGCATGTCCTCCCTCATCAAAGAAATGGGAAGAAAGGGACATGCTACTCCAGGCTAGTTTTTTTCTTTTACAAGAGGGCAGTCACTTAAGTAACTCTGACTGAACCAAATATTATCTACATATTCGCAACGTGATTTTTTTTTACTGGTAGCTAAAAGCAGAGGCAAAAACAAGCAGGAAATAAAGGCAAAAGATCATAACCCCTCTGTCTATGACACCTCATTCCTAGTGGACAAAAGAGTAGCAAGAACAAATGCAGAAGATGCTCCTTTGGAACTTCCAAGGAGGAGTTTCACCGTGTTTCTCCTGACCTGAGCTTTTTTGGAAGAAGAAAATAAAACAGAAGTAATTTCATAATTTAAAAGAGGTCTCTCTTGAGACTAAAGTAGCCTGTAGACATTGGAAAGTTTCATTCCATATTCTCAGACAGAGCCATAGGTTTTTTTATATTGTTAAAAAATTGGGAGTCTCAAAACATGGGATTCAAATATAGCCTGAAGTCTCCCTTCTCTGGATTAAATCCAGATTTAGGGTACATCTACACTGGAGAAATAATGCAGTTGGACACCACTTTAACTGCCATGGCTTAATATCATGGAATCATGGGAGTTTATCCTTTGCAATAATAGGATTTAAAATCAGTTCTGAATTATTGTCAGTGTTACTGTCAGGACCCAGGCTGCAGAGCACCAATAACCTTACACAGAGGCCAGAATCTATCTAATATCTTTATTAAAGAAATATATAAAGTCAATAAAAACAAGTGAAGAATAAAGTTCAGAAGCAGACCTTTCAGATGAGGTCAAATATAGTCCAGAAATGTATTGTCCAATATAAGATATTAGAGTCCAAAGTTTTAATCCACTTGACCGAAACACACACTTTGCCAAGCAAAGTGTGGGGAAATGACAGAGTCTTTAAAGTCCAATGTAGCTTGACAACAAGACTGGAAAATAAACTTGATTCTTGGCTAGATCAAAGACTTGAACGAGGCAAACATGAAGCATGAACAAAGTCCAAGGAAGTCCGTGAAACAAGGCAAGGCTGGAAACTTGATCCGGGAAACAAGGAACTGGGGTTACGAAGTCCACACACGATCTCTCTCCTCAAGCTGAACAATTGACTCCGCAAGGTTCCCCTTGCGGCAAAACCCCTATATAGGGTCTTGTTTTCCCGCCAACAGAACACTTTCCCTGGAGAACAAGAAGCGAAACCCAACTCTATCCAGATGCATGACTCCTTAGAATTTCCCAAGGGAAGCAGACCTAATCAGCTAATTGTTTGGCTGCAATTCTGAGACTCCGGCGATTTGCCTCCCTGACTCCTCTATCTCTATTATAATTGTCCTTTTGGGAAAACGGGGGAGAATTCTGCCCAAGGCTTGTTTGGTTAACTTCCTGAGGACAAACATCCTCCAGGTGGAGAGGCTCCGATTCAAGCAGAACCGGTGGAAATCCCATGTTTTCCTCCTCGTCTGCCACAATAGTACTAGGAACGGGACTACAAGGCCCATGAGACATCACAGTTACTGATCTGAACACATCTGCTTTAGTATTAGATTCAAGTAACTCATGATCGGTGAAGCCTGTCATTCCTAATATAGTTCACAACTGTGTCTTGTTTTGTCTGCATAAAGCTGTATAATGCAAATACATATGCTCTTTATCCCCTGCTTCCCAGCCCTTTATTTTGTTTAGCACTAAGCCTCTTCTAATGCTTTGGTTCAAATAGTTTTGTTCCATTTTTTAAAGAAGAATATAATTGGGTATGTTCATCCACATTTCAGTGTACACCTTTAAGGCCAACTACTCCAACTAGACGTGTTAAAGCACTTCACCAACTAATAAGCTACTCTAGCACATCATTAACTTGTCACTACAATGATTCATTATATGCATTCAAAATGCTTTCTTTTAATTGCTACAAAATATACTTGCTTTTCTTTTGGCGATATTGTATCTATTCCCCCAGGAGTCTTTTAAACTCATTATCTAAGTTTAACTTGTTCAGTTATTGCAAATATGTGGCAGCCATTATTTTCAATTAAGTATTTTTTCAAAACAAAAATCTAAGATACTCCATCTTCAGAAAGATCAAAAATCAAGATACATACATACCCACTTCATGTCAAAACTGCAGATCAAGTAGAAACTATTACTTTGTCATACTACAGTATCTGTAAAACTTCATCATCATTTTATTTCATACTCCATTATTAAATTAGTATTACAAATCAGAGAGCAATTCCATATTTCTCTCTCTTAATTTTAAAAGAACCGCTTGCTTCAGTTTACAGTATATTATTCAACTCTTAATTAGGGATGTGGTATTTCTATCTGAACGATTTCCAAAGGATTTTCAATGAGGCGTTTAGGCACTCTGAATGGTGACAGCTGCTGGATTGGATCCAGGTATCATCATCATTCCACAAAGTATGGGGGTTTGGCATCAGGACTTGCAATGTCTAGGTTGAAAGCGGATGGATTCAGAGCCGAATTCCATCATGTGATTTATGCTGAGAGAACTGGGGACTCTGCCTTTTATTGCTGTATTTCAATCAATACAATCAGATGAGGTATATATTCTTGAAATTAGAAGTCAAGTCTGTTGTTCCAACTTTATATATTTACACACATTGACTTTTAATGTTTTCTATGTGGAGATGAAATTAATGTATCTTTACTGCATTTCATTTTATAAAGGAGAAAATCCTAGTCATACCAAGTCACGGAGTTCACTCCAAGTAAGTGGTACAAGACTGCAATCTCAGCCTTTGGTCTAATATCTGCATGCACCCAATGAGTTCCACAGGACTTATTTTTAACAAATATGCATTTTTAAAATAATTGCAAACCACAGAAAAATTAAAATGTGGCAGGATTCCGCCAACATTCATTCTTGCGTTGGCTAATGCTAACTGACATAGTACTATCAGAAATTCATGAAAACATCAATTTCCCTGTGAAGAATTTTTTTTGAAACTTAACTGCCTGCTTGGTATTTTTTAAATACTTTGAAGGTATAAATAAATACATAGAATAAAATCACATAAACAACTGAGTAGGTTTGAATAGCATTTGCATTTCTGAGGTAGAGATATCAATCTACTATGTTTAAAAATAGTTTCATTTATTTTCATTATTTTCAAAATGCATAATTGCAAATACCATGACAAAAATTCTTCAAATGCAGTATGAAAACATAGTACATATACACTACCTCTAACACCCTTGTTTTAACTGTTTAGACTTCATCCTATTGTCAGTAATTCAAAGTTGTAAAATCATCAGGAATGTAAAACTTCAAGTTGTAAAACTCATGGCATGTTTCCCATTTATTTCTGAAACTTACTTTGCTGAGATTTTAAGGAAGTATTAAGAAACAGACACAAAAAACCATGTTAAATCATGCATGAATCTTGGATATAGAAAGTAGCAGAAATTATTAAAACATTGTAAGATATCACAGCCATATATTTCAATGCAAACTTTTTGTAGGATTACAATAAAAAAGTCAATGTTACGTCTGTAAGCGCCTTTTTAGATTTTCCACATCATTTGCATTAATATCTTGCAGAATCACTACTCTTGCTTTTGTCTGGGAGGGATTAAATTCAATGGTCATCAGGCAGCAGAGGTCTATTAGTTCTCTCTGGCAATTCTGCAAGCCCTCCTTAAGCTTTGAGGAATTGACAGGATCTTTTCGTAACTCTTTCATTTCGGGTACTGAAAACCCAATCAAGCTTGTTAAAATCTCATCAGCAAAATCAACGTCCAAATAAGCAGTGCCATCAGATATTTTTGCTGCAACACTCCAGAAACCACCACTGCTTGTTAGACTTCCAGAAAGAGTGACTATAAATGCTTTAATTTTCACAGCTGTAATATCCTTGGGCTTACTACTTAATAGCAATGATAAATATGTAAAAGGAGGAGAATCCAAACCAATTGCAGGGTATTTGTTGTTTATTTTGCAGATCTGTACACAGTCAGAAGAGAGTTCAAATTCTGTATTACTGCTTGTTATTCTGTTGTTAGAAATGCTGGATGACACATCATTGCCTTTACTATTTCTCTCCTGAAAAAGCTTGTTTTCAAAGCAATCATCCAAATCCTGGGTGAGTTTCACATTATGTTTTGCAGAAAAACCTCCTTCAGATACATCTTCCATCCTTCCTTCTCTGTGTTTCTTTTCTCCTGGTCGCTGGCTCTCTTTGCTAGTAGCCAGAACATGTTTCTCTTCTTGCTGGATCTCCTCTAACAAAAACAAATCGTCATCTAATGGAAAGTCATCAAAGTCTCCTTCCATGTTTTGTTCTTCAGGCCCTGTATTGTATGCCATAGGGTCTTGCTGCAAGGAGTTTGCTGTGTTAGCAGGGAGAGAATATGTGGCAGAATTTAAACTTGTACCTCTGCTGCAATATCCACTTTCAACAGGTGCCTCGCTGAACATTAATTCATCATTTTCTTCAAGACTCGCCAGAAGCTCTTCATCAGAAGGACCCAGACTTTGGCCAACTTCATCATGAGGTTGCGGAACCACAAACTCTCTAGTATTTGATGCAACAGCACTTGGGACGTTTTCATCTTCTTTCTCAAGAAGTCTAAGAAGAATTCTTTCTCTACCATTTTCTTTCATGAGACCATCCACTTCACCTCCCAATAATTTCACGTTTTCTGGTTTCAGCAGGAGGACACCTAAACGATACACAACCTTCCCTTGTATCATGACCTTTGTCCCTGGAGGGAGATCGCAATGGAGAACAGGGACAGGATGGTATTCCATAGCTTGAATGTGATGTACACCATCGGTCAGTTGCAACATCAGCATTCGAGAAGGCTTCGCCTCCCAGGGCCTCAAAGTTCCTTGTGTATTGTTAGTAATTTCCTCATTTGTAGTATTCTTCCCTCTCAACTTTTGCAATTGGGAATAGGCAGGCTGGCTGACGTCAACAAGTGAATCTATTTGTATGGAATAAAAGCCATTCAGTTCTCCTTTTGGATCGTTCAAAATGCAATCAGGAAGAATAGGATGTTCAAGATCCCTGAGATCTGTTAGAAGCCACTGCTCAAAAACCTGCTTATTAAGAGAAGCCTGGGCCAAATGTAAACCACCATTTTCTTGTTGAATCCAATCAATGCAAGCTTCTATCCAACGCTCTGGGACCTTCACATGCCATGTAGATGATAGCCAGGTTTCCACTCTTACTGCAAGAGATGATGTGGTCATTTTCTTTTGTGGTAATGGGGAAATTTGTGAATGCCCTGAAAATAAATAGAATGGCATCTGACTAAGCGTGAACATGTACTTGACATATTTAAACAAGTTATTGCTTATAGAAACTCATCAGAAAAATAAATTGCTCTACAAATTGTGACAAATGTTTATTCAAAGCTACAACCCAAGTGATAAACTAACCAAGTAATCTGGCAGTTGCCAGCTAATATAGGAAAACATTAGTAACATACAAGACAGTAACTGAGAGGCAACCTGTTTCAGCACTGTCTACTGGATTACTGTCACATCACATTACTTTTCCTATACAACACAACTCTGGTATCTGCAAGGGATATTTTTACTTCTGTGGATGCCTAAAATCCATGGATAATAGCAAACCCTATATTTTTACTATACTTGGCTGGAAACATATCATAGAACCGTACTGCACCTTGAGGAGCCTATGAACACTTTTTTAACAACATAGGTTAACTAAAATGGTGAATATTGAATCAATGGATAAGGAGGGTGTATTCTACTACGGAAATGCAACAATTCGGATGGGAATTATGCTGTTGCCTATATTTTGGGGGAAGCATCTCCCAGCGTTCTTTACAAAGGGCTGACAAAACCTGTTATGAGACAACATCTGCAGGATTGCAACATTCTTTCATCTCTTGCAGCTGAACAATCTCTCTTTCACATATTGCTTTAAGGCATGTTTATTACGAATTCCCTACTATGCATATCTCAATACAGCTTTCTCAAGCAAAAGACATATAACACAGGATATAATACAGTTTCTGATGTTAATGTCAGATAGAAGATGTGCTATTTTATTTACATCTATTTACGGTATATCCCACCATTCGCAGAAAAATATCCTAAAGTATACAGCAATATTAATATAATACACAGTTTAATAGTTTTAAAAGGGTGTACTACAACATTCAATGAAGCCACTTATAGTCACTGACCACTTGCATCTCCAGGGCTTATACTGTATCTACACTGCCATATAAGGCAATTAAACAACATTATATCGGCCTACACTGACCAAATAATGCAGTTCCAAACTGCATTATATGGCAGTGTTGATACTGCTCGTTTCTGTACCAAAAGGCCATTAAAGTTGGCATCAGGTTTACCTCTTTAAGAAGGCACCACTGTATCTCTATCTTATGTCACTGTCTGATATCTTATCATCTGATATTACAAACTCCTGAAGATAGATGTTGTCTAATGGGAAGTTCTAGCAACTCTCTTCAGTTTCCCCAATGGAAAATAACACTGAAATGTGCATTTCCCCAAATTAGAGGCGGCAGCAAAATTGCCAGCTCAATAACAAAGTTTTACATTTCTAGAATAGGAAAAGCAATGCAGTGATGTGACAGTAATACAAGTATGCCTCATGTTCCTGGGTTTTACTTCTTTAGCAGAAACTTTGGTACCAGAGGAAGAAATAACATAGGTTGTAGTTCGGCGAGGAGCTTGCACTCTGCCAGAGAAGACTAAAGACCTTGGCAAAACTACAAGTCCCATGATTCCACAGCATTGAGCTGTGGCAGTTTAAGGGTTTTCTGTTTATCCCAGATTATCTGGCAGTGCGGACTCATATAATCCAGTTTAAAACAGAAAACCTGGGATCAGGTCCTGGGATATAGCACTTGTCTGGAAGGGCCCTGGGTTATATAGAAGTGTTAACTTATCTAATTCAATTCAATCTGCATTAATGACTCGACACTAGGCATGGGTAAACTTCAACCCTCCAGGTGTTTGGGAGCTGAAGTCCAGAACTCGTGGATGGCCAAAGTTGCCCATGCCTGGTCCACACTGTCCATTATAATGCAGTTCAAACTGCACTATAAAGCAGTGTAGATGGGGCATGTGGCTAGATCTACATTGTAAGGTAAAGGTAAAGGTTTCTCGCTGACATTAAGCCTAGTCATGTCCAACTTTGGGGAGTTGATGTTCATCTCCTTTTTAAACGGAAGAGCCAGGGTTGTCCGTAGACATCTCAAAGGTCATGTGGCCGGCATGACTGCATGAAATGCCATTACCATCCCGCTGAAGCGGTACCTATTGATCTACTCACATTTGCATGTTTTCGAACTGCTAGGTTAGCTGGGGCTGACAGTGGGAGCTCACCCTGCTCCCCGGATTCAAATCGCCGAACACCTGGTCTATGCTGTCCATTATAATGCAGTTCAAACTGCACTATATAGCAGTGTAGAAGGGCCTGCCGCTGGGGGCCTTCCCACACAGCCCTATATCCCAGAATATCAAGGCAGAAAATCCCAGAATATCTGCTTTGAACTGGGTTATCTGAGTACACACTCAGATAATGTGGGATTTTCTGCCTTGATATTCTGGGATACATATAGGGCTGTGTGGAAAGGCCCTATGCTATCAAACCCTGGTCTCTTGGATGGAGGAAGGTAAAGACCTTGCAAAACTGCAACTCCCAGGATTCAGTTGAGGCAAATGGTATCAAACTGCATTAATTCCAGTGTAGCCGCACCCCAGGTCAATGGAAAAAACAAGCCCTGGGGCCCCTTCCACACATCTGTATAAAAACCACATTGTGGAAGGGCCCAGGGTCCACACTGTTGTATAATCCAGTGTCTGAATACAAATTATCTGCTTTGAACTGGATTATATAAATCCACACTGCCGTATAATCCGGTTCAGATAATGTGAATTCAGAAACTGGATATGGCAGTGTAGGTGAGGCCTGAGGGCCCTTCCACACAGCGATACAATCCAGAATATCAAGGCAGAGAATCCGACAATATCCTCTTTGAACTGAGATATTAGAGTCCACATTGCCAGTTCAAAGCAGATAATGTGGGATTTTATTCAGCTGTGTGGAAGGGGCCTGAGTCATCCCCACCCAGGCCTCATATTGTTTTCTATGTAATCATCTGCACAGCAAAAGCACTTTGTCCAATCCCGGTTTGAAACTGCGTCCAGTGGTGAGTGTGGACGGGGCCTAGGCCTCTCCCTCCCCCCATGGCGAAGCTCGGCCCCAACATACTGTCCTGGAAGAGGCTCGTTTGGCGTCCCTCCGTTTCCTCCCCTTTTGTTTTAGGCGCCAAAGTGAACTCAAGGCCCGAGCTCCGCCAGGCTAAGGCTCGCGAGAATTGGCTCTCGTCAGGGCTGAGGCGGAGTTTGCCCCGCCGCCATTTTCTCTCTCCCTTTTTCTCTCTCCTCACGCCGAGGCCCCGAGGTCAATTCCCTTCTCCTTCACCCTCTTCTCGGCCCCCTGCGAATTGAAAGACTAGACAAGTCACTTTCATTTTTAAAGTATTTATTGCTATTATCACAAGTAAGTATTTCGCGATGTGTAATTGAACTAATTGGGGCGGCGGTTTGCGTAAACGAGGGAGATGTCGTCTGCAGCGCTCTCTGAAGGGATGAGGCCTAGTCGCTGGCTGAAAGCCTCCACGGAGGGCGGGATTTCAGAGAGATAGGGGGGAAAAAATCAAAGGGACAGTCCTAACAACCAATAGGGGCGCGGCGCAGAGGAAAGGCAGCCAATAAGAGGGCGACCGTGGTTGCTGTGGGTGCGCGCGCGCGTCTTGCTGTGGGAGTCCGTTTCGCATTTGCAGAGGCGGATTCAGCGGAGTAAGAAAGAAAGAGGAGAGAACCTCGGCCTGGAGGTTTCTGAGGGGTCGTGTGTAGCGGGGGTCCTCGCCGTTTTTGTGTGCGTACAGATATGTATATAATATGTATATTCGGGGCGTGTAGTGGAGAAAGTATGGCGCCTTCTAGGAGGGCGGGGGGGGGGATCTTATTTCGTTCCGCGGCCTCCACTTTGGCACAGCAATGAAGCGCCGCTTGTTTTGCGGCGGTTGCTGCACAAATCATGGCGGATGAGACCATCGAAAGGCGTTTCCGCCTCTTTCTCGGGCGCCTCTCTCGCAGCCAGAGCCTTTCTTTCCTCCGCCGCCTTCAGGGGAGAAGAAAGGGACGGGGCTCTTTTGTGTCTCGGCGGGGCTGGATGGAGGGGGAGAGCGGCGGCCGCGTGGCGGGGCTTCTTCCGCTCGCCAGCGCCATTACAGCGCGCAGAGCCAGAGCCGCCGCCATTTTTGGTCCCACTGCACTCTACTAAAAACGGGTCCGAGATTATGCAACGCAGAGGCCCCTTCCACACAGCTGCATAAAATCCCACATTGTCAGCTTTGAACTGGGTTACCTGCGTTCACACTGCCGTATATTTCAGTTCAAAGCAGAAAAGGTGTGATTTTATTCAGCTGTGCGGACGCAAATAACCCAGTTAAAAGCAGATATTGAGGGTTTTATAGCTATGTGGAAGGGCCCCAAGTCCACGCTGGCGTATATTACAGTTCAAAGCAGATAATGTGGGATTTTATTCAGCTGTGTGGAAGGGGCTCCAGAGCCGCAAAGGAGCAGAGCTTTAAGCGCCCCAGGGCCCTTCCACACAGACCTATATCCTAGAATATCAAGGCAGAAAAATCCCACAATATCTGCTTTGAACTGGGTTATCCGAGTACACACTAAGATAATGTGGGGATTTCTGCCATGATATTCTGGGATATAGGGCTTTGTGGAAGGACCCGCAGAATAACAAGGCAGGAAATCCCACAATATCTGCTTTGAACTGGAATATATGGCAGTGTGGACTTAGATATCCCAGTTCAAAGCAGATATTGTGGGATTTTCTGCCTTGATATTCTGGGTTATATAGCTGTGTGGAAGTGCTCTAGGTCCTCATTGGCCTCTGGAGTGCCCCATCTACACACTGACCATTTAAAGCTTTTTCAAGACAGTGTTGAAGTAAGTGCCTTTTTTGTGCAGATGATTACATAGTTTGAGTCCCGCATGGCGGTTAGACAAGCCCTTGATGCATATTGAGGGCTTCCGTTCGCTTTTGTGAGCGTTTGTTGTTTAGCCACACTGTGCTTCGAATTGTATTAAATGTTAAGTGTAGATGGGACCAGAGGCGCCTTCTACACTGCATATGAAATCCAGATTATTGGCTTTGAACTGGATTATATAGCTGTGTAGACTCATAATCCTGTTCAAATGTGGATTATCTGATTTGATGACTGGAGCAGTGTAGTAGAGGGGGCCTAAAGGCCCCTCCACACAGCCATATAACCCAGAATATCAAAGCAGAAAATCCCACAATATCTGCTTTGAACTGAGTTATCTGAGTCCACACTGCCATATATTCCAGTTTAAAGCAGAAAATGGTGGATTTTATTCAGCTGTGTGGAAGGGGCCTGAGTTTTCGTGATGTAAATAGCTTGAGATCAGGAGTGTGTCTAGTTTTGGATTACAGGCAGTTCCTGAGTTACAAGCATCCAATTTACATACAACTCCTAGGGCCCTTCTACACAGCCATATATTCCAGTTTAAAGCAGATAATGTGGGATTTTATTCAGCTGTGTGGAAGGGGCCCTAGTTATAAATGAGGAGAAAACAGAAATTGAGAGGAAATCTACCCCGAGGAAAAGGAAATCCACTCCTGGAAGAGTTGTCATGGGGTAATTGTGTGTCCACTGTAACTGTATCCCCAACCCTTGATTCCACAACAAGCCACATTTTTCAAAATCCAGTTCTCACAGGGATAGAAAGTGTAGGGAAATATTTTGAACAAGGGCTCAGACAGCAAAACAAACACTGCAGGGATACTTTCCCTATGCTATCAAAAGAAAATATTTAGATGGATTTATGCTTTTAAATGTACCTGTTTCAACTTAAATACAATTTCAACTTAAGAACAAACATTCAGAGCTTATCTTTTTCGTAACTTGCGGACTGCCTGGATTTGAATCTATGTAATGGGCCCCATTTTCAATGCAATTTGAAGCTATTATTATTTTATTATATAAGCTTTGTTTATATCCTGCATTTCTCTCCGTAAGAACTCAAGGTGTCTAACAACCACACAATCTAATAACAATTTAAAGCAAAGACAGAGAATTAAAATACTAGTGGGTGGATATAAAATTAAAATACAATAAAGATTAAATTTAAAACACACAACCCCCCCCTTCCCACCCACAATCTCCTCAGCAATGTGCCCCATATCCTCCCCCAAATACTTGATGGCACAGAAATGTCTATCAGCTTTAGGAATGCAAGCAAGGATGGGACCATCTTCATCTCTTGGAAGGTATTTCCAAAGTCTGGGAGCAACCACCAAAAAGGTCCTCTTCCTTATTCGCTCCAAACATGCTTGCTTACTATATAGGAACCAGTTTGAGGCCCACATTGTTGTTAGACAAACCGGGGTGCTAACTCCAGTTTCAAACTGTGTTAAATGGTCAGTATAGATTGGGCCTGGGTTTTTCTGATTTGAAATGTCTTGGGCTAGAAGTGTGCCTGGATTTGAGTTATTTGTGCGTATATACAGTGTTCCCTCACTACTTTGCGGTTCACTTTTCGCGGATTCGCTGTTTTTCAATAAACTCTAAAATACTATTATAAACCATAAAAAATTACAATTTACAGCCTACGGAAGGGGAGGAAGGAGAAGCCAAAGGGAGAGAAAAGGAGCCCAAGTGGCAACAGGAGGAGAAGGAGGTGATTTATGAACACACGACTGGTTGATAAAGACTTAAAATAGTGTATAACTAAAATAATGTATAAATATTAGAATAAATATAGTGGTCCTACTTCGCGGATATTTATTTATTGCGGGTGGTCCTGGAACCTAACCCCCGCGATAAGTGAGGGAACACTGTAATGAGATCCCTTGGACCCCATCTACAATACAGTTTGTTACTAGAGAACAAACTCGCCATGAAAGTTACTGAAAGAAATGTGTACTAGTGTTCTGTGGTTTAAGCCCCAAAGTGGTTCCAGGATTTCTATGTAGTCTGCACAGCGAAATAACTTTAATACCGGTTTGAAAACTGCATTAAATGATCTGCGTAAATGAGGTCTTTGTCTCCCCTTGACGTACCCTAATTTGAAATGTTTGGTACCAGTAATGTTTCATGTTTTGAGGTGTGTGTGTGTATAATGGGAAGTCTCGGAGATGGGACTCGAGTTTAAACACAAAAATCATTTCTTTCATATACATCTTATGTATATAGCCTGAAGGTGATTTTGTACGCAGCATTTTTTAAAAAATGTGCATGAAGTAAAAATGTGTGTACTTTGAAGCATCAGAAAACAAAGGTACTACTCCACTATCTCAGACACCCCTGGGGACAATTTTGGAGCATTATAGATTTTCATATAAGAGATTTCCAGACTAATACGTTTTTGCTGTGAAATCGGACTAGCCATGAATTGTTGGGCTCTTTCATTGGTTGCATTATAGTCTACCCTGGCAACAGCTCACGGGGCAGGGAAGAGAGTTGGCTATCCTTTTTGTTGTAAGAAAAGTATAGCTCAAGGCTTCATGCCTGTGACAATATTCTAACCCTCCCCTCTCCCACGTTGAGCCATGATTGAAAAACTATAATTTTGCTTGAGCATTGCCTGCATGATACAGCTGTTGCCTTGCTCCTTGCATTGCAAATTAGTAGGGTTCTTTATGATGGATCCTGAACCTGGTTTCAGTTGTGATTGGGAGCTTTGAACAGTTTTAAAGAGGTTGCGCCAAGCACAAAAGATAGAATGGACATGTGTTAAGGTTAGGCTGGATCTACACTGCCATATCATGCACTTTGGAGCTGCATTATATAGACAGTGCAGATCCATATAATGCAATTTAACTGCATTATATGAGTCTACACTAACCATATAATTCAGATTCAAACTGCAGATTCCAGCCGCAGTTTTATTTCTAGCAGTATGAGGTATGTTGAAAATGGAAGCAATCCCCTTCTACCTCTCTTGTTGACTATGTACTTTCCTCTTATTGATACTATGATACCTGGATTTAAAGATGTGTTGTATTCCCTCACTTAGTGGGAGACTGAAGTGCTTCATATTTTTAAAGTTTATTTTCTGACTTAGTATTGAATTAAATGAATTCTGTTGCATGATGCAAAAATAAGCATTCATTTTAGTAACAGATACAGAAAGTGTTTTATATGGGAAAAAATAAATTTAAACATTTCAGTGTGAATGTTAAAATTGCTAAATCTACCCAGTGGCATTATTATTATATTTATTTCTAGCCCGCTTTATCTCTCCCAAAGTTGTTTTGTGGAGCCAATCAGATGTAGAAACTAGCCTAAAGTAGGAAAAATTGTGTATTTACACTTTTCTTAATCTGACCAAGTCACATGTTCAGAATGAAACAGATCTATTTAATTATGAAGTTAGCTAAATACTTTTAATGCTAGCCTTAAATAGTGTATGGCTTGGAATTGCAGGACAGAGAAAAGTTGGCCACTGGGGGGGGATAGCAACATGTGTGTTAATAAAGGTTGGCTTATCTGAACATAATCTAATTTTGTAAAAGATCAAGCCCATTACTTAATGTGTGTTGCTTTTCATAGGCTGTCTGATCTTTGATCCCGCCCAGAACATTTAAGTCTTGCTTGGCAAAGCTATATAATATTGGTAAGTGCTGTAAGCAAAACATTCTCCTGTTTCTTGTCACTTAACAAGGTGCCCAGTTTGTGGCTAAAGCTCTTTCCTTATATATTGTTTGGCAGGTTTTACCTACAAGTCTTAGAATAATGGAGACTGAACAGCAAGAGGAGACTTTTACTAATACAGAAACTAATGGTAAGTTTTATTGTAGCGAGTGCAAATTATAGTTGTAATGTAAGTGAAATTTGTAGCAAGGGTCTAACAATAGGCTTAAACATTTATTAATTGGATTAATACATGCTTGATTTATCAACTGTGAATGCTATTATTGCATATTCTGGAACTAAGTATTACTTGGTAGATATGTATATATTAAATCAAACTGCATTCATTATTGTGCAAGTGGGTTTTCTCCCTTTGCCCTAAATATGCTTCAGGTGGCTTGCAATTCTGCATAGCAGATTTGCAAGGTATGGGAGGAGAGGGAAAATGGATTCTAGCAGTGTGTTGTTTACTGGTGGAAAAAAGGGAATGCTGCCGTGTCATTTTCATTTACTAAATTGACAGCATATTGTCCTCATTTTAAAGTATTTTATTTTAAAAAGTTTAAAAGAATAATATTTGAATTGCACAGGTATGGAATTCAGAATGTTGTGTATGTGCTGTGTTACATCTTGTGACTGTAAACATTAAAATTCAAAATATTAAATAATTTGTTAATTACAAAAAACTGAAATAAAAGTGGTTCTTTGGTTTCTGTGAAATCACAGAAATACGTTTTGACACCACAGGTTGGGTAGTATTTGACATAAATGGCATAGTTAATATAAGTATAAAAGAATTAGGTTAGCTCCTAAATAGTGTTTCTGGTTTCCTGTCGAAAAATGGGGGCAATAAGGTTCCTAAGATTCACTGACTGTTCACTGAAGTTTTTTTTTGTTTTTTTTTGTTTTGTTTTTTGTTTTTGTTTTTTTTTTTTTACTAAAAGTGATGTGTAAATTTTCCTTATTAGTCTTTGCTATTAGTTAGGCTTAAAATTCAGAGTAGATTTTCAGTCTTGTTGATAATAGTTGATTTATGTATATAGTTTAATGAAAATACATGTCTTTTGCTGCTTGAAAAAGCAACACCCCTCTTTTCCTTATTTTGTTTTTCCTCTAATTCCAGGCAAACGGCCAGCTGAAGATACTGAAGAAGAACAGGCCTTCAAAAGGTCCAGGAACACTGACGAAATGGTAGAACTGCGCATTCTGCTTCAGAGCAAAGTATGTTTTCTGTTTCGTTAATATATTTTTCAAAAATTGTATACATAATATTTTGTTTAATTTGGCTGTTTATGTTGAATTTTGGATGAACAATTGAAGAGTGTCAGAGGGTATAGGCCAACATGCAGTGATTTCCGTTTGGGAGAAAAAGTAGATGTTTTTGTTCAAGGAAACTGCTTCCAAGAATACCAAGCACAGAGACGGGATATGTTTTTTTGGGGGGAAGGGGTCATAGAATCTTTTCTAGAAAATGTTTTAGGTACCTTAAATAGAATATGCTCTGATTTCAGCTATTGGTTTTCTTTGTGTGTACTCAACAATCTTCTACCATCTCAGCACTCCATCAGAACTGTGGAGTAAATTCAGACCCTCTCATGATAAGCAGTGCATTAGGTGATCTTCTTGCCTTGGAAATCTTAACATTGGGAGATTGCCCAGCATGTAGCATTTCTATGGAATTTTATTCCATAGAAAAGAATCACCAAGAAGCATCTAAAGTTGGAAAAATAACCTTCCAATGTCACTATTCAGAATAGGCATAATTCAGAGTGCTAGTATCTACGTTGTTTCCTTCCTTTCCAAACCCGAAGATCCAGTAATAGGAATCAGGTGGATTTTAAATTAAAGAATTGAGCATAAGTTTATCTTTTGATGTTTTTCAAAATAGGGGAAATTCCTATTTGAACAGCTGGTTCATGGAGTTAAAAACTGCTTTCTAAGTGATAACCTTAAGGGCTACAGATGTTTAAGGAACCAAACCATTGGATTGTGCAATAGCTCTAATATAGGCATTATAAATTATATATTTCACAAATGTTAGAGAGAAGTTGTATTTCTATAGATTGTGTTTGAGAAACTAATCTTAACTTTTTGCTTCCTTAGAACGCTGGAGCAGTTATTGGCAAAGGTGGCAAAAATATTAAGGCGCTTCGTACAGACGTAAGTATTTATGAGTTAAACACTGATTATTTACAGAACATAACATTTAAAGCAGATTATATACACTTCTAGCAACTGTGAAGACTATGCAAACCATTGTTAAAAATTAAGATCAGTTGTCAGGGTATTCCATTGATACTATAATTTTTTTAAAATGGAATAAGTCATGAGAAAAGATTCCTGCTCCCCATTTTTACAGAAACAAGGCATTCTGTTGCCTTAACTTGCACTACTGGATAATTTAAATTTCATCTTTAATGCAGTTGTTCCCAAATTGCAGGTGATTGTTCTTTACCCATCTATGGGATGATCTTGTGTAAAACAAGCTATCTCTTTAGGAGATAAATGTTCCAGTTGGCATGATAGTTGTATATGGGAGTGGAACCTGGTACATGAGTTCTAGCCTGGAAGGAATTCTCAGTGAACATGGCTTTAAATATGTTTACTTTTTATAGTGGGTTGACTCTTGTGAATAGACACGTTCAATATTAGTTGTGCCTCATAATTCAACACTATGCTTCGTAAAACAATTCTTTTACTGTGTATTTTTAAAGTCATAGTAATATTGGTATTTAATGCACTATTTGGCAATATATCATTTCACGTTGTGTTTGATATTTTCATTATATTGTAAAATAAACTCCTGCAGAATGTTGTAATTGTCAACTTTAGATCTGAGGTATAAACAAGAACCTGGGTAACAATCACTTGTGAAATAACAGACCTTTCTGAAGCTAGTGTACTTGAAACATTCACCTACCTAAATACAGATTTCATACATATAATTCCTGGATTAGTGGCTTTCCCAGTTTTCCCAGGATTTCAGTAATCTGAATCTCTGCAGATCTTGTGTCTACCCTCATGAGCCAGCCTGCTACTAAACTTTTAATGTTAAAAGTAGTTTAGGCCAAGTAACACATTTTTACAGTCCATAACAGTTAAGCCACAGTCATTGTAGCATTCCGTATTGTGTTAGTCTTCAGAACAACTTAAGCTTGTTTCATTGAGAGTAATGAGTATAGTTTGTATTAAATTAAAATTTATTGCTTTTCCCCCTCTTCCCTCTCCTTGTTTTTTTGGCCATATATCTCTCCGTTGCCCATGTACTGGATCGACTTGCCCCTGCGTTGCCCACCATGACGTTGGCCCATCCGCCCCTGAACGCCCATGTGAAAACCCTGGTTGGCTATGCCCAAAAATGTGCTCGTTGCCAAACGGGTGCCTTACTTGACAACTTCTGATTGAATGCCCATGCCCAATGCCAACATCCACGAACGCCAATGACCAATGCAGTACAATGCCAGTGTTTCAGTCCCAGACAGCAGTGGCCCCGAGCGGTATGTCCCAACAGTTTATGCCTCACTGCCTGATTAGAAAGAGAGAAATGTATATTATTACCTGCCTTTATATAATTAAATAGTATCCCCGTAGACGGTGTATTGTTTTTTTTTTAAAGTTTTCTGTCTTATTTTCCCCATTAAGTATTTTTGTCACTGAACTTTTACGTGAGTTGCCCACCCAACAATCCACTAATTTTATTTCAATGGAAGGAGCACAGCTTCAATTGTTGTATATTTGCTGCATTGTAAATCAGATTGTTTCAAAATAGTTTTTTGCTCTGCTCTGTCTTTGTGGCCCACCTTGCTCCCCAAGCATTGCCTGTTCATAATTTTTTCTGATGAAATGCTAACTCCTGGTTCACTCTCCTTCACTTCTCATTTGTATTGTCTTTTTTTTTCCGTCTTGCATTTGTATTTGTTTTCTTGCGGAGCCCATTAGTAATCTAATTTCTAACTGGTCTCATAACCCTATTCCAAATACAATGTTCACTACTTGCATATTCCCATGTCTCCTAGGAAAGGGTGTGCCAGTTTTAATAATGTAATAGTGAGGGTGTCCTCAAATAATGGTGGCGGGGAATATGAATATTCACTCCGACTTTCGGTACTTCGTCAGTTTCTTTTCCACTTAATCTGCCTCCTTCCAAGAACTTCGTTCGCTATCTCAAATCTTGTTTTAAACTTTTACCATCTATATGATTGGGCATACAAAAGAGGTGCATGTGCTATAACTTCAATAAGCAGGCTTACTTAAATGGGGAATATTAACTAAGTTCTACTCAAGAGCTGACTTACAGTCCATTTAAGTATGAATACACAACTTATTTCACCTTTTCCCCATCTTGTTCGTGACTTTGGATAATGTGACACGACAGCATACTGAGTATAAGTGCAGATATTGAAACAATTGGAGAAATTTTAAAGAAAATCATCCCTACTTTAGAGGAGGTAAGTGCGCAACATATCTGAAACAATTGAAACTAAGAGTTGTTTGGCTAACTTTCAGCAATTTTTCTTTTTTGTCTATTAGGGGAGGTTTGAGATCCACAGGGGTTGGGGGGAGCAAATGTTGCCTGTTTTAAGGCAGGTTTCGTAGATGAGAATAGTTTTAAGGGTAAAGATTGCCCCTAAATTAATTAATTTTACAATGTGGGGTTTTTTGGAGATCCTGTAGGCTATATACTTACAGTTCTCATGAACCAGGGGCAGCACTTTGCCCACAGGGAGTGTGCTTGCATGGTACCCAGGTGCAGTGCTTGATTCCAGCAGCTGATGAAAGGCCCATATCCCATTCTGACTGTCATTGCTCTGGCCTCTTAAGAGAAAGACAGCAGTCATAAACTACCGAAGTTAATCTTCCCCTGCTGCCATTTTCTTTTCTTTTGTTTGCTGTCTTCTTGGATGTAAGGCCGAGGGCACAGAAATATCAAATTAATAGTTTGTAAACTGCTGTTGGGAGACTTTTTGGATGAATAGTGGGATAAAAATGTTTTCTGCACTGAATCAAATTATGTATTCACTTTAAATTCAATGTAGGAATGTAGAAAGCTTGATAAGTCGGAATAATAGTTCTGGGTAGTGCAGTATTGCCTGGTGTAGTGTCACGATTTTAGAGTAATCTGAAATTAATTGCATTGCCTTGTCAATAAGCGACCTAAAAGGGGGGGGGGGTGAGAGAGAGAGAGAAGTGCTTACACTTCTTCACAGGATTTTCAACTTTGAACATCTAATCCTTCATCTTTCCCAACTTTGGGAAATGCGTCCCTTGGATAACCAGAGTCAGTACTTGCACAGGTTTTTGAATCATGGCATAACATATACTGAGTACATTTAATATATGTTGATTAAAGATAAGAACATATACTAATACTGCTAATATGGATTAACCAAAGAAGCAAATTTATTACAATACTAATTTAAATAAATTTTGGATCCACACTCCCTCCCGAAATTTTCCGTAGTACCAGCATTACAAGGGAAGTGACTTCGACTGCGAATTAAGGCTGTTGATTCATCAGAGTTTGGCTGGAGGAATCATTGGTGTCAAGGGTGCTAAAATCAAGGAACTCAGAGAGGTAATATATTTTTGTGTTTTAGATATAACCCTAGTTAGATGGGAAAGATATTCTCATTGTAAATTTGGTCAGGTACAGTTACATTAAGATATGGAAATGTTATACGTAGTACTTAATCATATATTGAGCTATGAGAATAGGGATGAGTTGAGATGAAATACAAATGCAAGGTATTTGCTGCTTTATTTGGAAGTGGACATCATTTTCAGAGAAAGAAAAAATGGAAAGGACTATTGAGCTTAATTTGAACTTTGTTCTGTTTCTTTTAATTCTGGTTACAAAAACAAGCAAGAGAGTCAAATGATTTTATATATGTGAAAGCTATGTTTTCTTTAAATGTCTTTATCTTCAGATTGACTTAAGATTCGGACACTTTCAGTGTACTCTGTCACATTGGAACTGATGAGTTCTTTATTTTGTTTGCTTGTATGTTTACTAAATAATTAATTTGAATACAGGCAGACAAATTGAATTCATAGTACTCAAAGTGTTCTGCAGAAATAGTCCTTAAAAATCAACCCCTTGAGTGGGTAACTGAATGGCTTATTAACAATACATATCAGCTCCCTATTCATCTGTGACTGTAGGAAGGCAACTTTTGTAGCAAATCCAACAGATTGCACCTATAGAGCCCATAGATTAATCTGTGACAGTGAGGATACCTATTACACAATTTAGTACAGCTCGTCTCTTATAGATGGGCATTTGCTACTTTCTGGGAAGTCAGGAAAGTGAACATTGCTCAAGAGAAAGGTAGGGAAGCTGTAACTATACTCTATAATTCTTGTGAGACACTGTATTCAGAACTATTAATAAAACCAGGACTATTTCAAAATGCTATTTAAAAAAAAAAACAAATGCCTCTCTTCTCTAAGGAAATTGCCATTTGGAAGCAATAATTAAAATGTTCTGTCATTTCTTGTTATCCAGAGATTAATTGTATTGAACTTTCTATTTTAGTATAATCTTCCGCTTTGAGGTATTTATTTCTTCATTTGTCAGTCACTGTTAAAAGAATTTCAAAGAAATCTTGATTTAAAAAGCACATTTTAGTATTAGTGCACATGTGATGAAATACTTATTTTTTAAAACCTGCATTTAAACTTGGGGTTTCAGTTGTGACAGAACTGATTGAAAAAGTTGCCATTAAAATAAAAAATACAATGTTGATTGATGGTAACTTTGATATGGTGGAGGCTCCTTTGGAGGCTTTTAAGCTGAGGCTGGATGGCTCCTTTGAATGTGATTTTCCTGCTTCTTGGCAGAGGGATTGGACTGGATGGACCATGAGGACTCTTCCAATTTTATGATTCTATGAAAAGATTCTTTCAATTTAGATAACCTTCATGGAAAGGTAGAAAACAATCGTGGTCCTCCATTTATTGTGAGTCTGCAAGTCCTTTTAACCTATACAGCAGAGGGAGTAAAAAAAGCAAAATTAGATTTTCCGTACTATTATACATATGTGGAAGACAAACCCTACCATTTCACAGATCCGCAGACACACTCTATTTTAGAATTCCATTGTAAATAATGGGACTTCAGCATCCATAGATTTAAGTATTCATTAGGGGCCCTGGAACCAAAGCCCAAGGGCCCAATGTAATTCATAGTATCTTTGGCGGGTGCTGCTTTGTAGTATTTCTTTGCACCTCACTGGAAAATCTTCCCCATGACAGCATATTGGATTTTGCAATGGTCTGACCTCTTTCCCATCCCTTATTATCCATATGAAACTGCTGGAGAGAGGTCATTCAGGGTTCGAGAGAAGGGTGCTAGTAGTTCTTTTGTCTTAGACTTTGCATAAAGTCTTAAGAAGCTAGATGTAGAAAGGTAAAGTAGGTAAAGGTAAAGGCTTTTGCTTGACATTAAGTCTAGTCGTGTCCAACTCTGGGGGTTGGTGCTCATTTCCATTTCTAAACCGAAGAGCTGGCGTTGTCCGTAGATATCTCCAAGGTCATGTGGCTGGCATGACTGCATGGAGCGCCATTACCTTCCGCTGAAGCAGTACCTATTGAGCTACTTACATTTGCATGTTTTTAACTGATAGGTTGGCAGAAAGTGGGGCTAACAGTGGGAGCTTATCCCACTCCGTGGATTGAAACCATTGACTATATGAGGGCAGGATTGTGCTACTTCGAGATGTGATTTTCATCTTGTGATACCTTTGGTATTTAATTACTTGCAGCTGTGCATGTTAACACTAATTATATCACTTCCTGAGTTGGAATAGGTGATTCCTGAAACTTCTCACAAAAAAGCTACTGGGGTGTGTGTGTATATTTGTGTGTATGTATTTCCTTAACTTAACCTCTTGCTCAACATAAAATATTTTAAAAGATAGTGATTTAAGTAGCTTTGAGATTATGTACTAGTTAATGCTCATTCTAAAACATCTTTTCATGTAACTTTACTTGGCAGAACACTCAAACCACCATTAAGCTCTTCCAAGAGTGCTGTCCTCATTCTTCTGACAGAGTGGTGCTAATTGGTGGAAAGCCTGATAGAGTTGTGGAATGCATCAAAATAATACTGGATCTTATATCAGAGGTAATTTAATCCAGAAAATAGTTAACTCCTTAACTTTTCCAGGTTACTCTTTTGTATGTAAACAGTCTTAGCAGCGTGTTTGTGGTGTACTAACTCAATTTGTGTGGAGACACACTACTTTGAGAAATAAGTTATGCATATTGCCTGTAGATTTGCCACTGCATAGATTGGCAGGTGTATGTATGTTAACCTGGTCAACATGGCTTAATTTTATTTTAATTGTAGGGTTCACTTAAATTTTTGTGTTTTATCTAATACTGGAGTTTGACTACGTATTATCCATTTTAAAGGAAATGTTGGAATATAAATTTAACAAATCAGAAGTTTTGTATGTTGAGTGGCATGACAGTGTTGACCATTCTAACCTTGGTTTCCTTTTTCATACTAGTCACCAATCAAAGGACGTGCACAGCCCTATGATCCTAATTTTTATGATGAAACATATGACTATGGCGGATTTACAATGATGTTTGATGACAGAAGGGGGCGGCCTGTGGGCTTTCCAATGCGTGGCAGAGGGGGCTTTGACCGAATGCCTCCTGGCCGTGGTCGCCCCATGCCTCCGCGAAGGGATTATGATGACATGAGCCCTCGAAGAGGACCTCCTCCCCCTCCTCCAGGCCGCGGTGGCAGAGGTGGCAGCCGGGCTCGCAATCTTCCTCTTCCACCCCCTCCTCCTCCTCGAGGCGGGTGAGTGAAATTTATTAGTTTTTTCCTTACTACTATGTTGCTAGAGCAGTGTCAAATTATATAGTTGTCAGGAGCGAATGTATTTTGCTGGAGGAGGGAGTGCAAAAGTTCTGAATTAGTAGCATTCTGTCAAATGGGATTGAAGTATGGCGGAAGAGATGAATTTTTTTAAAATACGCATTTTGTTGCCAGGATATTTTTCCATTAATACAAATTACTGGTTTACCGAATCAGTTTGCTTTTTGTATCTCAAAGTTTGGGGCTGGTTGAGTTTACCTTGAAATGTGGGTGGGATAAATAAAAAATTCAGTGTAATGTAAGTGCATACTCTGATTATATTCTTTGCCTTCTTAAGGGACCTTATGTCTTATGATCGAAGGGGCAGACCTGGCGATCGTTATGATGGAATGGTAAGTTTTGTTGAGAAATTTGATCACACTAAGACACTTTCTGTTAAGGAGACAAGCATAAAAGTATATTTCTCCATTGGATATGAATGTCCTTGTCCTAAATTTTTGGAAACAATCCTACATATGTGAAAGAGTAGGTAGTGAAATATGCATTTCCTTTTTTAATCTTGTTACTAGGAGATCATGTAAATTTTTGCTTTTGTGGAGAAAGTCTACTACTTGTAATGGGTAAAATAAGTAAAGTTGCAAGTGGTTAGACCTAGATTAGTTTGAGTACTATGAAGACACATGTAATCCCCATCAAGAGTATTAGCTTTCAGTGAGCATTCTTCTGATGGCTAAGTGCTGGTGTAATAATTCTGGTCACAGATACTTCGGTAAACAGCAGCTGCTATCAAACCTATTAAGAGGTTTTGGATGGAGTATCTAGGTGCACTGCTATTGTCGGTTAGAAGCATTAGCTTTAGTATGATATTCTGTGCCCAAGCCTCAAAATCTGCTTGAGTGTAGGGAGAACCTGATGAGATTATGCGAAGGTAGTGATACTTGAAAATGGTGTTCATTTTATGCCACTTGGTTGATGAAAAAAATGTGTTGTGTCAAGAGTTTTGTTCCTCTAATTTTCTGAGCATTAGTTAGAATATGCACTATGATGGGATGGGGGAGCAGTTATTTTCTCCAGTTTTCTTCCATCCTAGTGTCATTTCACTGACTTGGACAGAATTGGTTATGTATAGAATGACAACAAGTACAGCCTAAATATCCTAAAGACACCAGTGTCTGTCTGATCCTGAAAGCTAAGCAGGATCAACCCTGGTTAGTGCTTGGATGGGAGGCTGCCAGTACAAATAGGTTCTGTAGGCAAAATTTCAGAGGAAGGGACTAGCAAAACTACATCTACAAGAGTATTTGCCTAAGAAAACCCTTTGAAATAAATGGGGCTGCCCGTGAGTGAACAGGTAGCTTGAAGGCACACTAAAAGTTCTCTTTGATGATGAAAAATGTGAATGCAATAATGAACTTCCATAACTTGGTAAATAATAATTCAGTTATTTTAAGCAAAGAATAATTATCAGTCTTGGAAAATATAAACGTCGACTTTTATTTTTCGGCAAAAGAGTCCAAACAATTTCATGTAGTTTTCTCTCTCTGGTTAGTGAGGGGGTGCCTCTAGCAAATGTGCTTTTCACAGTGAACTGTCAAAAGCACATTGGTGTGAAGAAATGTTGGAGATAAAATGACTCAATATTATATATATTCTAAACAGAATTTGTGTAGGCAGTAAGAATGTGGTTTACATTAAGACTTTTTAAGATAACTGCAGAACAGAGGGGGCATTGCTCCTGCAAGAAGTATCTGCTTCTTCCAAATTTCCTAAATTGCAGTTCTGTATCCAATCTGTGACTACTGCCTATATGTATTGTGTTTTAGAATATTATTGAAATATAAAACTAAAATACATTCTACGTGTGGTTGTGTAATTAGCAATTATTGACTTTCAAAACAGGCATCCTTGTGTTCTTATTTTAAAATTAGGACTTTTGCAGTTGGTATTAGATGTGAAATTCACTTTAGTGAATTTAGCCACAACAGGCTTCAATCAAAGGCGCAGCTGTACAAGCCATAGACTTTCAACATGTGTTTAGTTTATTATAGAAAGTGCATCATTTGGACTTCAGAGTAATAGCAGCAATTTGTTTAGCTCCTTCTGCTTCCAGAACAGTTTGCATTCTTAGACTGCATTTTGGCTTTTTGTGGAATGTGATCCATAACTAATCTGCTATTTTTATTTCACATGGTTATATTTGGGATGTGTGGGTGCATGTGTATTTCTGAGTTACTTATGAATCTGCTTCAATATACTGACATGTTTCAAATGTTCTCCACTCCTTTCTCTTCTTTCTGATGTGCCTTGTTTGGCAAGATGATGCAGTGTCATGTTAATGCTTGTGATGACATAGAAACACCAGAAATGGTGAGTACATTTCCCTTTTTTACAGTCATGTTTGATTTGTTACTGATTTGAAAAGAGTTGACATGTTATGTTTGGTTTTTGATTGATTCTGGAAATAAGTAAATGAATAGTAAAGAACTATTTTTAGTAAAATGCTGCATATAACCCATTGGTATGGAAGACTTCAATCCTACATTTGTCAATTCAGTGATACTTGCTTCTAGATAGAAAAATAGAGGCAAACTAAATAATCATTAGCAGTTTCCCTTGTATCTCTTCCTACAACAGAGTTGCTCAACTGTGCCTTTTAGGTGTTGGACTACAACTCCCATTAGTCCAAGGCAGCATAGTTAATTCCAAACGCTTCAACTTGCAATTCAGCACTGTTGCCCTCAAAATAGTCTTGTCTTGCAGTCCGGCTGAGAGTTGTAGTTAATATGTAAACGTGCAAATTGTGTTACATGATACACTAACAATGTATTTTGTTCAGACAAAGGGAAAGAGCTCATTAAATAGTGGCTTTACAGAATTGCCCACCAAATGGTTGATTTGTGTGGAATCATTCCTTGTTTTGCCTGTTGTAAAAATGCCAGTGCAATATATTTTTATGTGGTCAGGTTCTATGAAAGGAATGAAACATGTAAATGGAAAACATATCCCTTGAATTCACTGTTGTGTTGTCTCTTGGATCTACATCCACATTGAGAAGAATAAAAACATTCATTTCTCTATTTCCTGATTAAAATACATTTTGCATAGGCTTGTTTCAGTGGTCAACTTTGTGCATAAATAAATGTATACACATGTGGTGTGCATGTGTTCATAACTACTTTCTAGGGATTTGCCAGTATTT
Source organism: Anolis carolinensis (assembly GCF_035594765.1). Lineage (NCBI taxonomy): Eukaryota > Metazoa > Chordata > Lepidosauria > Squamata > Anolidae > Anolis > Anolis carolinensis. Next base: position 250,938,145 of record NC_085842.1, on the reverse strand, counting down.
CTGCTCAGCTTAATGAAGCTGCATTATAAGAGTTGTGTAAGAGTTTATAGTATGCAATTAACCCTTTGGTGAGATAGTCATAATATTAGAACAAGTTCAACAGTAGTAGCAGGTCAGCTGATATTGCAGGCTGTATAACTGGGTGATAATCATTGATGTTGGAGTTCTGACCTTTATTGTTATGAGTGCTAGCCTTGACTTCATTTAAGTGTGTGAAGTGCACCTAGTTAATTGCTTATTTGCCATTTAACTATTTAATTCTGTAAAGTGGTGAGTCTTCCAAGCTTTCAGAGCCTGCAATATTTTTACAATGTTTGGGGGAGTTTGGTAAAAGGTCTTACCTGCAATCTTCCCTGTCTCAGGTTTGTTAGGCAGATAACATCTGAAACAAGCCCTCTATTTTGAGATTCTAAAGGTTAGGTGTACATAATATAGTTTAAAAGCAGAACTCAGGTATTTTTCCAACTGTCCAGAATACACCCAAGTTAGAGTAGTTCATATTCACAGTACTGACATAGAAAATAAGCTTTTTATTTTTTCTCTTTTCTTCATAGTTCGAGGGTGGATCAGGCTATGGTAAGTTTTCATATCTATTTATTGTACAAGAGTTACAGTTTATTCATTAAAAGAGCTAGATGCATCCCTTTAAAATCAGACTATTCTTACGCAGGGGGCCGTGGCTCTTATGGTGATCTCGGTGGGCCCATCATTACCACACAAGTAACAATACCCAAAGATGTAAGTGTATGTATTAGCTTTGTTCTTTCTTCATTCCATTTTAATAAATATTTAGACAATACAGTTTTTAGTATTCATGTGGGGTGGATTCTCCCTTGTCCCAGATATTAAGGGTGCATTCTGTTTATTATAAAAGTTAAAATATGTTCATCTTCCTTTCCAGTCCCTTCATAAATAACTATGATTATTTGCCCCGGGGTATAACGTGTTAGGGAATTAGAGTAGTGAATTCACGAGCTGCGGCTAAAACCTACTATTCTTTATAGCTGGCAGGTTCTATTATTGGAAAAGGAGGCCAGAGGATTAAACAGATACGCCATGAATCAGGAGCTTCAATCAAAATTGATGAGCCCTTAGAGGGTTCGGAAGATCGGATAATAACTATTACAGGCACACAGGACCAGATTCAAAATGCACAGTATTTACTGCAAAACAGGCAAGTTATCACTCTACTGTGTATGTTAACTACATGAAGACTTAATGTTTCTTTGTGTGACTTATCTCTCTAATGAGAATGTTTCCTTTTTTATACTAACTTCCTTACTTGGTAGCATGCTTTTCTCTTCTATTCTTCGTTCTTATTCAATGAAGGCACCATCAAAACTAATCATGCTGGAAGTGGGCTTAACCAAGCACTCCTTTCTCTGGTGAAAACTGCTGCAAAAAATTCTACTCATAACCTATTACATAGATCCTGTAGAAAATGTAGAAGATTTCAGTGGATGTTGGCCTAGTTCTGTGTGGAAGACTAGTGATTTTGTTGTTTTTAGATAACTAAATTGACAACAAATCGCAGTCTACCATATGGCACAGGCCATAACCTCTACAGGACAAGTTGAAAACGATTGTTGCTGTTAATGCAGCATTTCACACCTTACTAGCATTACTTCCTCTTCTGCCATGTATATAACAGCTTTCAATTTTGACTTGCTTTTTCTTGTTTAACAAACACTGTCTAGAAAGCATATTGCAATGTATAACTTTAATTCTGGTCTGTAGCTAGCTACTAATTATTAAATGTTGTATTTCACCAATAATATGTATTGTCTAATTCTTATTAAACTTGTAATGCATTTTAAAAATTGATTGATTCAAGATGTTTTGTTCAACCATTCTAATATCTGCCTTTTTTTTTCTTTTTCCTTATAGTGTGAAGCAGTATGCAGATGTTGAAGGATTCTAATGCAAGATATTTTTTCTTTTTTATAGTGTGAAGCAGTATTCTGGAAAGTTTTTCTAAGACTAGTGAAGAACTGAAGGAGTCCTGCATCTTTTTTTTTTCTTAAATCTGCTTCTGTTTAAAAAGCCAACATTCCTCTGCTTCATAGGTGTTCTGCATTTGAGGTGTAGTGAAATTTTTTGCTGTCACCAGATGTAATGTTTTAGTTCTTTACATTATAGGTGGGTGGGAATGGGGTGGCTTGCGAAACTAACATTGGTATTTTGAAACAGCAGCAGAGAAGGTGGATTTTATTTTTTGTTCTATGTTGATTGTAAACCGTAATGTTTTTCTGTCACTTGTGAGCCATCTGCTTTTATACCTTTTTGTTGTTGTTTTGGAGAGGAGAGAAAGTACCGATAGGCCACTTGTCCCAGCATCCATTCAAAGCAATGTACGGAATGTAATGCCCTTTTGTAAGATGTTTTATGATTTTAAAAATAAATTTAGTGAACCAGTTACTGCAGTCATTTCTTTATGCACATTTCATTAGCTGTAAAATTAACACCCGCTACATCATTTCCTGAGTTTGGCTTTTTTTTTTCTTCCTATACCAGAGAAGCAGAACACCCCATTTCAGTGTTTAGGAAAGTTTTAGGAGTATTGATAGTAACAGGCTGACTCCAAACTTTGATATCTCTGAAGAAAGTATATTGAATGGTTTTCCCCCCTTTGTTTACTCCAAATGTATACCCCTGATACTGTATTGCAATGTGTTGGTTTGAATAAAATCTTGCAAAACTTTGTCAATGAATAGCAAGTAACTGTAGAAAAATACCAGAAGTTTAGTAATTTCTATCCTTGGCAATTCTGCCCATATCCAACTGTAACCTGTTAAAAATGTTTCCATTGTATAAAGACTTGAATGAAATTGTTGTATCTCCTTCCTATTTTATTTGCATAGCAACTTGTGTGCGCGCAAAATCAAAAAATCTCTTATGTAAAATTTCAGCATTTGTATCGATAGTTTTCAAGTTTTATTTCTCTTGAATAAACACTGTAATGTCTGACTGGACACAAGATGTCCAGATTTCAACATCAACTCATGTACTAGTTCTCTGCAGTTTTTCAGAACTTCGATTCACAAAAATGCATGAAAACACATTCTAAGTGAAGCACACACCAATGAAGCCTCTCAGAAAATGTATGCTTTCCAATTAATTTCTGACCCAAAAAGGAACCTATTATGGGCGGGGGTGTTTTGTTTTGTTTTTTTAGATTTGTTTAGAGGAGAATAGCCATTGCCTTCATCTGAAGTCAACCAGTGGGTTTTCCAATTCGAACCATGGTCTAGTGGGCTTGTCCAACTTCCAAAACCACTGCAATATGGGTGTATCTCGGAAAATCTTACATTATCTTAACATTTTATTTATATACATCTCAGAATCTTAAAATATGTGGATGTATAGAAGTTTGTAGGTTTAAGTGGTTGCAGCTAGAATAATGTTGAAGTACATTCAATGTAATTCATTTTACATTTCCCACCATCTGCATTGTGAAAGTTTATTCTGAACATTTTTTAAAATCCCTTTGGTTTAACCTAAGTACATACAATGTGAAGAGGCACGTCGATATGTTGTCTCCAGTGTGGAAACAGATTTGCTGTAGGGAATCCTGACATTCAACTTCACTCTTGAGTAGTTTGGAGTTAAGACTATTGAGAAACACCTTGGTTTTATTTGATGAGCCAAAAGAATGGTGTTATGTTCAAATCGGCCAACATTTCTTTTAACCATCAAAACGCCTTTAGGTGCATCTACAACTAGAAGTAATGCAGTTTGGCACCAGCACTGGCAGAGAAAAATCTTGCAATACCCTAGGTAGTTAAAACGTGTGAATGTAGATGTGTCCTTTGATTCCCTTTACAAAAAATGATAAATGCATTAGGTTGCTGTGAGTTTTCCAGGCTGTATGGTCATATTCCAAAAGTATTCCCTCCTGATGTTTCACCCACATCTGGCAGGCATCCTCAGAGGTTGTGAGGTCTGCTGGAAACTAGGCAAGGGAGTTTTATGTATTTGGAAGAATGTCCAGCGTGGGAGAAAGAACTCTTGTTGGAGGCAAGTGTGAATATTGCAATTATTCACCTTGATTAGCATTGAAAAGCCTTGCAGCTTCAAAGCTTGGCTGATTCCTTCCTGAGAGATCCTTTGTTGGGAGGTGTTAGTTGGCCCTGATTGTTTCCTGTCAGAATTTCCCGTCTTCTGAATGTTCTTTATTTTCTGTCTTGATTTGAGTTAATACTGGTAATCAGATTTTGTACATTTTCACAGGTTCCTCCTTTTGAAATTGCCCACATGCTTGTGGATTTCAGTGGCTACTCTGTGTAGTCTGTTGTTAGGCATTTCAATGCTAATCAAGGTGATTAATGGCAACATTCACACTTGCCTCCAGCAGACGAGTTTTCTTCTGGAACATGGCCATGCCGCCCGGAAAACTCAGCAACCCAGTGATTCCCTTCGACAAAACTTTAGCAGGAGTTGGGCCTAGAAGAAAACAGAAGTTGGGTCGGGGAAATAGCAAAAGCGGAGGGACGTCTTCGTTTCCAATCAATTCCCTGACTTGTCATTGTGCTGGGAAATGAAAGCAGGGAGGGGCCCGCCCTGAAAGGCCTGTAACGAGTGACGTTCGCCTCCCGAGCCATTGGCTTATGCAAATCAGGCCGTTCTGATTGGGCAGCGGTAGGAAGGAAGGAAGGGAGCGCCGCGACGTGGGTGGCCTCTCTTGGAAACAGCGCGGAGCCCCTCAAGAGTCCTGCGCAGGTAAGGGGGGAACCTGCGGAAGTTATGGTGCAGCCTGGACTCGTTGGGAGTCGTTCGCCCAGGAGTCTGCAGGGGTTTCCCCACCGGCGCCTGGGAGAGCCGGGAAGCAGGCCCAAGAGTGGGGCCCACATGTGAGGGGGAGAGGAGGTGCTCTCTCTGTGTCACCCCCACATCCTTCCCGCCAAAATAGGTCCCGGGAAAAGAGAGAGAGAGGGAGGGAGGGAAAACACCCTGGGCTTGGCACATCCCTCCCAGAGGCCGGTTTGTAATATGTACAAGTATGTAACAGCGCTCCATGCAGTCATGCCGGCCACATGACCTTGGAGGTGTCTGCGGACCACGCCGGCTCTTCGGCTTAGAAATGGAGATGAGCACCAACTCCCAGAGTCAGACACTACTAGACTTAATGTCAGGAGAAAACCTTTACCTTTTACACCATAGATTGAACACTAACATTTAGGAAACACTGCATGAACACCAAGCACAAAGTAGCTGCACGCAGCAACATCCTGCGGAAACTTACTGGCAGCACGTGGGGTGCAGGCCCAAAATGGCCTTGTCATACTCAACTGCTGAGTGCGCCTGTCCTATCTGGCAGAAGTATGTCCACGTGAAGCAAGTGAACAGACTGAACGAAACATTCAGATTGTGAAGGATTTTAAAAGAGATTCCATGTTAGAGGTGAGTTAACTGGAAAAGGAATTGTTGTTGGCGATAGCTGATTGGCTGAGCCAGCCAGGATTCTGATTGGCTGCTGCACTGAGACCAACGGTTTTCAACTGACATTTTTATTCTGATGTGGAAGAAAGTACTGTAGCTGACAGGATTTTGGCCAGGAATAAAATGGCTGTCATGCTCTCCTAAGTTTGATTATTTAAGGAAGAAATGAGGCATGTTTAAAAGGACTGTTATATACTGATGCCCTGTGTGTGTTTTGAACTTTTGAACCTGAATAAAGATACAGTTACTGTTACATTCAAGCCTAAGCGACAATCTTATTACACAGCAGAGTTTATCTTGATTTAAAGACTGGGATAAAGCTTCTATTTACCTATTTGATTTATTTCTACACAGCTAATCACAGGATGTCTCAAACCTACACCTGTTGATAAGCTCCACAAGCTAGCTGGCATTGCCTCCCCCCCCCCCCCCAATGTGTGACGGGAAGCTGCTGCTAACAGTGACAGAAAGTGACTGTGAAAGCAATCTTCTGCATGGCTATCAGCCTCCTCCCAGTAGACTCAAATCAAGGTAAAGCTTCATGAGAACCACCACTCTTCTTAAATGTTCCCCCAGCAACAGCAAGTGTATCCCTCTGGGCAGCTAAATTAGGAAATCCCAACTGGATGCTGTCAGAGTAATTTGCAGCGCAGCAGTAATTGGATGGAATCAGTGGAATGCAGAATGAAGAGACATCAGAGACGTTGGTAAAACTATATACAAGGTTTTACTGGGTTCAGTAATAATCAAGACAAACAGACTTGCAGACAATGGACAGGACTTAACACCTAGGCAGACAGCACTCAAAACAACTCAGAACAGAACTGAACTGATGCAATCAGTAATGCACACACACTTGTGTCTGGATACTCCCCAGTTCCAGCCACACATCAAGGTCAACAAAGCTTCTTAGTAATTAACTCTTTCCAGACTATAGTACACTCTGGATGATGCAATCAGTATGCAATACAGGCAAGACACAAATTTCATTTATACACTAGCAATACACAAATCGCACATTAACAGATCCCCCCCCCCCCCACACACACACACACACGTGGATCTTCCTCCAGGAACAAACCACAAATGGGCAAATTGGAAATCCCTGAACAGACTCAGAAGTGGAATGGGCAGATCAAAAGATATCCTGGCCAAATGACACTACCTAGAAGGATCCTCCACCTTGTGTGACTGTGGAACAGAACAAACAACTCTATACTTGTATGCTTGCCCACAATGCCCTGCCTCATGCACAGAGGAAGAACTGTTGCGAGCTACAGGCAATGCAGTCACCGTTGCCCGTTTTTGGTCAAAAATTATTTAGCTGCCTGTGTTCCCTCTATTTTTATTAGTTTTATATTTATTTATGCAGTGCTTTTGACACAAAATAGATAAATAAATCACAAGGACTTTAGCTTTCTCTGCCAGAGAGGTCCAACTACAAATCCCAGGGTGCCATAATATTGAGCTATGGCTGCCCTCGCTGGCGCAGTGGGTTAAACTGCTGGGCTGCTGAACTTGCTGACCAAAAAGGTTGGCGGTTCAAATCCAGGGAGCGGAGTGAACTCCCACTGTTAGCCCTTCTGCCAACCTAGCAGTTCAAAAACATGCAAATGTGAGTAGATTAATAGGTACTTCTCTGGTGGGAAGGTAACAGCCCTCCATGCAGTCATGCTGGCCACATGACCTTAGAGGTGTCTACGGACAACGCTGGCTCTTTGGCTTAGAAATGGAGATGAGCAGCAACCCCCAGAGCGAGACACAACTAGACTTACTGTCAGTACCTTTTTATGGGAGTTAAGGTGATATCAACAGTACCTGTATTTGGGTATACCTATAGAGTGATATCTCTTGAAGATGGGACACAATCTAAACACAAAATTCATTTCTGATGCAAGTCTAAACATAAAATTCATTGATGCTTCATATACACTTTGTACTCATGCAATGTTTTTAATAATTTTGTGCATGAACTATCAGCAAGCCAAAGTATCACTACTATCTGAGACACCCACATGGACAATTTTGCTCAACATGTAATGGGCATAGAAAGGGACACTCCAGGCAGGATTATTGCTTGCTGCTTGCATTCTATTTTGTCAAAACGGTCTGAGATCAGTGCTTCAGAGGAAACGGGCAAACATCCATTGCAGAGCAGTGGTTTCTTCTAGCAGTAAACAGGGATTTCTGTGCTTTGGTGGGATTACCTTACCTTGAAGCAGCCAGCCAGGGTTACCTGGGAGACCACAGCTCTTTGCTTATCTTCTCTCCAAGCATGTGTTCAGATGGATTAGGAAGCAGGATGGAGTCGGAAAATTGTGGACCTCAAACAACACCTTAGGTGGCTTTGATTATTTTAAAAGAACAAGTGCTCTGTTAGCCATGATACCCATGCAATAAAAAGTTGATTCTCTTCCTATTAGCTCTCTTCAGCTTTTACAACCATACATAGAAATCTAAATATAGCATGGATGATCCTGACTTTGGTGTTCAATGATATACAGTATCTTTACATTCGAGGATACTGGACTTGATATCAGTGGGAAACTTTTACCTACTCTTACTTAAATGCCGGGAATCAGTTTGACTTTTAAAAAGCTTTTTAAACTTCTTCTTTGCCCCACTGTAAACCATCCCCTTCCCCCATTGAGAACTGAGAGCTGGATAATATGGAAGATGAAACTTTGTTTCTTGTGTCTTAAGCAGTTGCTTGTTTGACTATGGGAAGTTGTTATGACCAAATTGTGAGAATATCCATTTCAATTGCAAGCTTCCATTCACACTCATTTGCTGAATAAATGAAAACGGATGAACACATATGAGTATATCACGTGGTAGTTTACTACCCAAAAACCCAATGTACAAATAATCCACACTGAAAAGCAGTGTCAGAAATGGTTTCTTTGTAGGATAGGATCTGTACTGCCTGTTTAATTTTTAAGAGCATCCCATAGTGCTGCAAATCTGCCATTTGCATGAGGGCCAAAGGAGTGGATTGACAACAAATCGGATAGGATAGGATAGTGCTGCAGTCATGGGACCTAGTCCATGTCTATATTGCTAATGCCTACTGTGGGTATCATTCACATGCAATATTTGACAAAAGCACCCATTGCTTGCAGTTTTATTCATTATATTCTTGTGTGTACACCACTGTACTTATTAGAGTTGAATAACATGCATATGGATTGGATTGTAAACTTTAGAATAAACCGGAAAGTGAACCTGATTGCCAGCAGAGTAAATTACCATAGCTTTATCCTGTGACAAACATATTCTGTTTTGTATACCGTGTCAAATTATGATGAAATAGACTCGTAGAGTAACAGACTATAAAACTTTTATTTGTGTCAACTTTAAATCTGGTTTTAAACAGTTTATTAGTTAAAATGTAACTTTTAGTTGTGTGATGTTCAATTTGTTGCAATGTTTTATTGCTCGATGTCGATTTTAATGTTATTAGGTGCAGGTAATTATATGGTAATTTATTTATTTGTTGTTTACATTTTACAGCATTGAATGTTTGCCGCTTTTAACCACCCTGAGTCCCAATTGAGGAGATAGGGCGGTATAGAAATATAGATGATGATGATGATGATGATGATTATTATTATTATTATTAACAGCAGTTATCTTTATTCAGAAATACAACATGGAAGCATTCTTGAACCCAAAAGAATCTGCCAAGTTCATTGCTGAAAATAGCAAAGATGTGTACATTGAAGATGATGGTGTGCAGAAAGTTGCTGAGATGTTATTTGATAAAGTCATGGAGAAAGAGTTTAGTGTGGCTGGATGGAAGTCTCATGAGCTGAATCCTCAAGCAACAAATGAAGATGCAGTCAATTGGGTATTCCTTGCTGATGCCCTCAATTTTTCCTTTTGGTCTGAACATGAAGACCACAAATGCCTGGTTAAGTACAAGGGCAAAGCATACAGTGGCTACTGGTCTCTTTGCGCTGCCATCAACAGAGCACTCGACGAAGGTTAGTTCCTACTTACTTTCCAAATAAGAACTTCTGGATCAGTGACCCTGATTTAAGACAGTAAAGGGCACATTTATGAACTTCCAGATGTTATTGTTATTTCATATTGTATCATATTCTCTGCATGAGGACTCGAGACATCTCCCAGTGCTGTTGAACTGCAAGTTGCATGTTCCTCACCATTGGCTATGCTGGTTTGCAGCTCAACATCTGACCGATTACACAGTTGTTACCTCTGATTTTGAGGGATATTCAAAACTCAGTTCAAGGCAAAATTTTCATGGGTTGCTCAATTATGTAGTTGAATTTAGATTCAGGTTCTATGGTGTTATTTCTGAACAGGCTTGTCTCGTTATTCATAATATAGGGTGCTGAATCATAAGGTCCAAGGATCAAGTTGTAATATGTTTATGTAATATGAAATTCTGTAGTTTTTTTAATTCAAAAGTAACCATAGGAGAAAACCCCAGAGTACGACTACAACATATATTTTAGGTGCAGGTAATTTTTCTTCTATCTAGCTGAGACCTCTTCACCAGAATTCCTCATGTGACCATTCCATAGTATTAATTAATTAAGCCTTCCTATTGGTGACCATGTGAGTTTTTTGGTATTGATTTTTTTATTACTATATCTGATACTTGGGGGGGGGGGTATACCGGAATTCTGGTTGTAGCTAAGGAGGGAAGGATTAAACCTTGATAAATTTGTTTTATTATCATCTATTTTTAATTTTGTTTGCTAAGAAGTTTATCTTGAACACAGAAGCAATAAATAAGTAATAATATAGTTGAACCAAATAGAAATAAAATCAGTTGGTTTTATTCTGAGGTGAGCTGACAAAGAAGTAGACTTTTACTTTAGTAATTGTGACTGTAAACGTAGTTACTTGGTTGTTGAGATATAAATAAATAACACTCCATGCTTTAGAGATGAGGCTACATTTCAGGTAAGATTCCTGTGCTTGGGAATATTCCTTGTTGCATCCTAGAATACATCGTTACATGTGACAATGTTGCTTAATTTTTCCTGGCCATGGTTGTAGCTATTGCCTATTTGAGATGAAATATCCCTATTCACCCTGATTTTTGGTGTAGCACATTTTTTCTATCTTTTAATTTCTACCAAATTTCAGCCCCAGCCAGCATTGCTGATGGCAGTGAATGCTGGTATTTGCAGTTCAACAATATCTTTACTGTGCTTCTGTACAGTACCATCTGTAGTGAAAAGAAAGTAATATTTTATTACAAAGGCATTGCAGTATAGTCATACTGTGTTGCATGCTTTATTCTGTTTATCATGGTTAGTGTGATCTTTATCATATTCCTTTTGTTGTGTGCCTCCAACTTAAAGCAGCACTATCACAGCACTTTCTTAACAGGATTTGTTCAGAAGGGCTTTTGCAAATCTAATATTTGCACTTGCATTTAATTTGCATCAGTTATTATAGTTGCAAAGTAGGAGGTTTAGAGTTGTAATAAAACCTTGGTGGCTGCATCAGTTCCCAGTAGTAACGAGAGTGTGTTCATATTGACAACGTAGATTCCAGCATACTTGGCTATAACTGCTTCAGATTGTTTCTTTCTGTGAAGATGTTTCATAGATCAACCTGACTTGTATCATTGGTTTCCATCGTATTCCACATAGGTAGGCAAGGATCGCTAGCAAAAAGAGGGGAGTTAAAACAGTTCTTAGAAGACCATATTAGATTTTGTTAGGACACTGAAAACCCTCTATAGCAGAGATGCCCAAACTAAGTTTAGGCTGGATGAGGCCTCCAAGGTCATTTACCCAGCCCCACCCTAAACTTTAGACTCAGGGTCTCCCTATCTCTGAAACAGCTCAAAGGCACACAAAAACAATCCTAATTAACTTGACAATCTCAGCCCAAAGCAGGCCCACACTTCCCATTGGAATACTGGTAAGCTTATATTGGTTAAAGTTGGTCTTCTTTCTAAATATTGTATTGTTTTTTCCATGTTTTTTGCACTACAAATAAGATATATGCAGTGTGGATAGGAATTTGTTCATTTTTTCCCCAAACTATAGTCCGGTCTCCCAACAGTCTGGGGGACCATGAAACAGCCCTTGACTTAAAAAGTTTGAGGACCACTACTGTATAGAGCTAAAATGGTATATGTCTATGCGCTCATGTACATTTATATAAGTATATAGATTAAAACTAAACATATCTGTGCATCTAGACAGATTGATATAGATACGTATAAAAATCCAGAAATCAAATTGAGGGTATTTATTAGAAAAACAGTTTTTAACAGCAGCCATCAAATGTTATTTGAAACAACATTTTAAATTCTATAATGTGAGTTGATCAGTCAGTACAAAACCCATCAAAACACTTGTTAATGCTTAATAAATAGAAAAAAGCTTAATGTTTGCAGGGTTTTAAAATGCATTGGCATAGCTCGTTTTTTTTATAAGAAGTAACGAGCAAGAACTTGGACCTAGATTCTTCCTGACAAAGAGAAATGCTGTTTTCATCTGCAGCGTGCTTTAATGGTTGAACAGAGGAGGCTTTGATTTCTCATTCCCTTCTCCCCCTACATTCCTTTTTGTTTCCCCAAACCTGCTTCAGAGGTTGTTGGAACCCTTCAGAACAGAGGGCTTGAAATTGCTTTTAGACTCTTTCTTTCTTTCCTTCCTCTATTTCCCTCATACACCTTCTCCATTTTATTCTTTCTTCTCCCCTTGTTTTCCCCCATACACCTTCCCCCCTCTTCTTTCTTTCCTTTCTCTGCTTTTCTTCCCTCCTTTTTCTTTCTCCTCCCGTATCTCTTTCCCCTTCCTTTCTTTCTCATTTTTCCTTCCCTCGCCTATCGTTTCTTCTTTCCTTTTTCTCAATTCCTTCTTTCTCTTCTTTTTCGTTCTTCCCTGCTCCATCTCTTCCTCCCCCCCCTTTCTTCCTCTCACAAAGGGGCCGCTTGAACTAGCAACAGCCTACCCAGTAACATCTCAAGGTGGATTTATACTGCCCTATATCCCAGAATCTGATCCCAGGTCATCTGCTTTGAACTGTATTGTATAAATTTACACTGCCAGATATTTTGGGATAAACAGATAATGTGGGATCAGATCCTGGGATATAGAGCAGTATAGAAGGGGCCACAGAGGGCTATTTCATCTAGTAGCAGCTTTTGTGATGCAGATAGACAAACATACATACTTGATATATGTAGATTACCAAAAACACAGCTGCTGTTTTTGTGTAAAAATTGTATTTATTTATTTATTTATTTATGCCCAGATAAATAAAAAAGCATTACAGTGGTGGTTTGTATATTTTTCTCTTTCAGGGAAGAAAGGTGGCTTTTTACAAACGAACCCAAATCCTTGTAGCCGACATATGGAGTGTGTTGGAGGGAAAAGGAGACGGCTGCTTCAGTGACATTTCCAGTGTGACCATATTTGCTGACTATAGGCTACCACAGGTGCTGGTTCATTTGGGAGCAATGAAATACTCTGATGAACTGATGAAAACACTCTAAGAAGGTACGGCACTATTCAGCATCACGATAAATTCCTATGCTGTACAAGTGTACATAAATATCTCTTGTGACGATAATAGAAAAATCTTGACTTTGCAGGATTGGTAGTCCTTTGACAGGCAACATTTTTGAGCCTGTGGATGTTTACAGTTCTGTGTAGCAGGGTTGGACAGCCACACGTGGTCTGGAGGCTGTATCCACCCAATTTTCCATCCTAGCCAGGCACATTGGCACACTTAAAATTAATTGGGCACCCATTTCACATTTTGAGAAAGGCTTATTTTGGAGCCAGTAAAGGTATGATACTTTCCCCCAAATCATGTGAGATGGAGAATCACTTTCCCTGAAGGCTTCTATGGGTGCAGTTCTCCATTTGAGAGCTGGATTTTTTTCTGGTGGTAGGAAGGTTGGGCCATGCTGGAGTGCTAAAGGGCCACATTCTGTCTCAATAGATCACATAATTCCACATCTGATACACAACATTGATGGTCTCCAATTCACCTCATCTATAGTTAGACCATGCCCCATACTGAGGGTGAGGAATATATAGTTTTATATAACATCTAGAAAGCAACATATTCCCCATGTCTGCTATACCCCTTGAGAGTAAACTCAGTAGGGTTTATCATACTTTATTGCCCCTCTACAGTTCCAAGGGATGAGAGCTTTTTTAAAAAAAATAGAGATAAACTGCCGGTGTAAATGTTCAGTGTTACCATGCAGTTAGCTTCTCTTCAGATCCAGATTTCAGCATAACAATTTATCTCTGATTTTGGAAACCAAGCAAAGTAAGGCTTGATTAGTATTTGGAAGGGAGGCTATCAAGGAATACCAGAAGCTGTGTAAGGCAATAGCAAGTATGACTTGAGCATTCCTTACTTAAGAAAACCCTATGAAATCCATGAAGTCACCATAAATTAGCAGGCAGCTTGAAGGCACTATTATCTAATAAATAAATCCTGAAGCCAAATTGAAGTTTTAGTATCTTGCCAATCCCTCTTCTCACTGATACCTTCCTTGTATCTTGTAGGGCACATGTTCCAGTCTGGAGACAAGCTGGAGGTGGAAATCCGAGGCTGTTCTATTTGGTGCTGTGAACTCATTTGCAAGCGTTTGCTGGACCTTTATAAAAAGAAAGGCAAGGATATCCGTGACAAAATTAACCCTGTTCTCCTGGATTATTATCTATGGGACTATGCTCGGGATCATCGGGAAGATATGGCAGGAATTCCTTTTCATCGCGTCCGATGCATATACTATTGATACAAATTTCATGAATGATACAATAGTATCAACATTTTTCTATCTACACATTTGAAATTTGCAAACAATACAAAAGAGAATCTGTTTTTATTATTCTGTATTCTATCTTTATTGTAATAAACTGGACAAAATTTCTGTCCATTTTATTACAGTAAAGGCATTTTTCTGTCACGCCTACAGTTTTATATACTGCTCCTTATTCTGATTACTTTGTATCAAGCTTGTCTGGTCTATTAACATACTGAAATTGCTGTTTGATTTCCAGCAAATATTTTTTTATTCAATAAAATATGGTAATATTTAAGGTATCTGGAGTCCTATATCATATAATGAGAATGTGGAGCATGCATCTTTATGATAGATTTCCCCAAAATTCTGCACATCAGCTGAAGTAGAATAATGTTGCTATAAAATGGTAATAAAAGATACTGAAATGTAGATATATCATTGAATAACACAGCTGCAACCGTCCATCTTATAATATTTCCTATTTCTATGAATGTCTGTGGAAACCGTACGGTGAAGAAAGGTAACAAGAAGGAAAACAACTCATTTGAATGAATGTCCCCTCGGGGAGATGGGGCAGGGTATAAATAAAGTTTTATTAAAGTATTAATATGTCCCCATCAAATCTCCCGTTAAACAAAAAAAATTGTGCCACTTAGTATGTAGTGATGGATGAAATGTTTATATATGCTGGAAGTGAATAAAAATATAAATGAATTGATTGGCTTAAACGTATCCAAAGCTTGCCCACTATAGCGAAGCCAAGATGACCACCCTGAGACTGTAGCACTAAAATGATTTCATGAGAATACATGCCTCACTAGAAAACACAAGAATGCTTGTTAAGGTGGAAGGCATCAGAAAAAGAGGAAGCTTTTTAGACCACCCACACTTCAGAATTATAGCACTTTGATGCCACTTTAACTGCCATGGCTCTGTCTTCTGGAATTCTGGGATTTGTGGCTCCAGAGTTCTCTCACAGAGAAAGGTAAATATCTCACAAGACAACATAGCATTGATCCAGGGCAGTTAGGCCCCTTCTACACTGCCATATAAAGTCCAGATTATCTGTTTTGATAATATGGCAGTGTAGACTCATATATACTGCAAAAGGTCATCTGAAGTTTTGGAGTTTGGTGCCACCTATATGCAAATGACTGTTGGGGTTAAGTTCCAGGACCACCCACAAAGTAGGGACGCTATATTTATTTTAATATTTATACATTATTTTAGTAGTTATACACTATTTTAAGTCTTTATCGACCAATCGTGTGTTCATAAATCGCCTTCTTCTCCTCCTGTTGCTGCTTGGGCTCCTTTTCTCTCCCTTTGGCTTCTTCCTTCCTTCCTCCCTTAGGCTGTAAATTGTAATTTTTTATGATTTATAATAGTCTTTTAGAGTTTATTGAAAAACCGCAAAACAGGGAATCATCGAAAAGTGAACCACAAAGTAGTGTGGGAGTACTGTACTCCTTTCCACCTAAAGCCAAGGAAGCTGTCCTAACCCTAAACTAGGTGCCTGTCATCAGTAATGGACTGGATGACAACAAACAAATTGAAACTTAATCCAGACAAGACAGAGGTACTCCTGGTCAATCAGAAGGCAGATCTGCGAATAGGGATCCAGCCCGTGCTGGATGGGGTCACACTCCCACTGAAGACAGAGCGCCAAACCTGGAGGTCCAGGTGTTGGTGGTGGTCAAGAGGGCCTTTGCACAACTAAAACTTGTGCGCCAACTGTGCTTGTTCCTTCAGAAGCCAGACCTGGCCACGGTGATCCATGCCTTAGTTACATCTCATCTGGATTACTGTAACATGCTTTTCGTGGGGCTGCCTCTGAAGAGTGCTCGGAAACTTCAGCTGGCCCAAGAGCTGCAGCCAGGTCGATTCCGTATCCAGGGGCTGGCTACAGGGAACGGACATCCCCCCCCCCCCCCCCCCCGTTTCAGCAGCTCCACTGGCTGCAAGTTTGTTTCTGGGCAAAATTCAAAGTGCTGGTTATGACCTTTAAAGTCCTAGACCAGTGGTTCTCAACCTGTGGGTCCCCAGGTGTTCTGGCCTACAACTCCCAGAAATCCCACTAACTATACGTGCAGAAGTCTGTAATCCACAGTAGAACGTAAAAAAGGAAAAGTATGGTATATAATATGGTTTAAAGTAAATGATATATATGTTCTATATTTCTATAGTCATATAGTCTTATATATATACAAAATGTAACAACAAATATTTTCCAAACTGTATAGTAAAGGAATTGTGGTGTCTCACCTACTTCGGTCTGAACTGGATTTAAACAAAGTTGATGTTAGATCATAGCCCCGTCCCTGTCGTATAACCAACAAATAATAGTAATCTATTTGCAGTATTTGTTCAAAAAAGCAACGTATATTCTAGTATTGGTATCATATAGATATATTGTTATCCAAATTGATTTATATAGTTCCTAACATAAAGATGTATAATTTGGCAACACTTGAGAACCACTGCCCTAAACAGTTCAGGTCCATGCTGACTGCATCCCCTTATACAAACCTGCCCAGGTCCTGAGATCCTCAGGAGAGGCCCTTCTCTCAGTCCCACCTCCATCTCAAGCTCGGTTGGTGGGAACGAGAGAGCGGGCCTTCTGACTCTGGAACTCCCTTCTTCCCGGGGAAGCCAGAATGGCCCCCTCCCTGTTGCCCTTTCAGTGGCAGGCTAAAAACGTTTTATTGAGGGCCTTTCCACACTGCCATATAACCCAGGATATCAAGGTAGATAATCCACAATACTGTATCTGCTTTGAACTAGGTGCTCTGAGTCCACACTGCCAAATAATCCTGTTCAATGTGGGTTTTATACAGCTGTGTGGAAGGGGCTTCAGACAGGCTTTCAAAGAAGATGGTTTTTAAGGTCAATTTGTGGATTTAATCTGAATTGTTTTAATACTAATAATGTTTAGTACTGGTTTAATATTTGTATATTTTAAATTGTAATGCTTTTAATGGTAGCCGCTTTGAGTCTCCTTTTGGAGAAAAAATTGGGATATAAATAAGCATAAACTTGACAATAGTAATCCGGTTCAAAGCAGATAATGTAGATTTTCTGTTTTGATAATCTGGATTATATAGCAGTGCAGAAGGGGCCTTGGAGGGGGCCAAGGCTGATAGTCAACTTGACCCCAGTTCGTAATAGAATATCATAATACTTTTTTTAAATACAGGGCTTGAAAACAAAACAAGACTGAAAAGTGTTTTGTGGAAAAAAATGACTGAAAAGGCTGATAATTCACATCTGATTTGCACTGGATTATTTTAGTCTACACTGCCATATAATCTATTTCAAAGCAGATAATGTGGGTTGCTGTGAGTTTTCCAGGCTGTATGGTCATGTTCTAGAAGTATTCTCTCCTGATGTTTCACCCACATCTGGCAGGCATCCTCAGAGGTTGTGAGGTCTGTTGGAAACTAGACAAGTGAGGTTTCTGTATCTGGAAGAATGTCCAGGGTGGGAGAAAGAACTCTTGTTGTTGGAGGCAAGTGTGAATATTGCCATTATTCACATTGATTAGCATTGAAAAGCCTTGCAGCTTCAAAGCTTGGCTGATTCCTTCCTGAGGGATACTTGGTTGGGAAACGTTAGCTGGCCCTGATTGTTTCCTGTCTGGAATTCCGGTCTTCTGAATGTTGTTCTTTATTTTCTGTCTTGATTTTTGAGGGGTTTTTTAATGTTCATTTTCATGGTTTCCTCCTTTTTGTTGAACTTGTCCAGAGGCTTGTGGATTTCAGTGGCTTCTCTGTGTAGTCTGTTGTTAGGCATTTCAATGCTAATCAAGGTGATTAATGGCAACATTCACACTTGCCTCTAGCAGACAAGAGTTCTTTCTCTCACCCTGGACCTTACACAGATATATAAATCCCCTTGCCTAGTTTCCAACAGACCTCAACAACCTCAGGATGCCTGCCATAGATGTGGGCAAAACGTCAGGAGAGAATGCTTCTGAAACCATGCCGCCCAGAAAACTCACAACAACCCAGTGATTCCCTTCTCAAAAAACTTTAGCAGGAGTTGGGCCTAGAAGAAAATAGAAGTTGGGTCGGGGAAATAGCAAAAGCGGAGGGACGTCTTCGTTTCCAGTCAATTCTCTGACTTGTCATTGTGCTGGGAAATGAAAGCAGCGAGGGAGGCAGGGAGGAGCCCGCCCTGAAAGGCGCCTGTAACGAGCGACGTTCGCCTCCCGAGCCATTGGCTTATGCAAATCAAGCCGTTCTGATTGGGCGGCGGTAGGAAGGAAGGGAGTGCCGCGACGTGGGTGGCCTCTTTGGAAACAGCGCGAAGCCCCTCTGGAGTCCTGCGCAGGTAAGGGGGGAACCTGCGGAAGTGATGAGGTTGTCTGGACTCGGTGGGAGTCGTTTGCCCAGGAGTCTGCAGGGCAGGGGTCCCCAAACTAAGGCCCGGGGGCCGGATGCGGCCCTCCAAGGTCACTGACCTGGCCCCCGCCTTCAGTTTTAGACTTAGGCTTGCCCAAAGTCCGAAATGACTTGATGGCACAACAACAACAATCCTACTTAGCTTGGCTATCTCTTTGGCCAGAAGCAGGCCCACACTTCACATTGAAATCCTGATAGGTTTACACAGTATGTTGGTTAAAATTGTTTTTATTTTGAAATATTGCATTGTTCTTTAATTTACTAATACTGTGCAATCCTAATAATATAATATATTGTGTATACATATAATATTGGTAATATATTATAATGTAATACAATATAATATTTATTTATTTATTACAGTATTTCTACCCCACCCTTCTCACCCAATAGGGGACTCAGGACAGCTAATAATAATAATACAATATAATAATAATGTATAATATAATAATATTAATTATATATTAGCTCGGGGCTGTGGCGCAGACGGGAGAGCAATGAGTCACTGACCAGGAGGTAATAAGTTTGAGGCCCGCTCGGAGCTATGTTGTTCGTCTTTGTCCTGTGTTAAAAAGGCATTGAATGTTTGCCTAATATGTGTAATGTGAGTCCCCTTCGGGGTGAGAAGAACGGAATATAAATGATGTAAATAAATAAATAAATTATATATCAAATGTAATACTAATAATAGTGACACAGTACAATATAGTAATATATAATGCTAATATTGTGATACGCTAATAATATAATATATTGTATTTACATAGTAAGCTGCTCTGAGTCCCCTTCGGGGTGAGAGAGGGTGGGGTATAAATGTAGTAAACAAACAAACAAACAAATACATAATTGTTCTTGGGGTTCTTGTTTTTTTTGCACTACAAATAAGACATGTGCAGTGTGCATAGGAATTTGTTTGTATATTTTTAATGATAATTTGGCCCCTCAACAATCTGAGGGGCCATGAACCGGCCCTCCACTTAAAAAGTTTGAGGACCCCTGCTGCAGGGGTTTCCCCACCGGCGCCAAGGAGAGCCGGGAAGCAGGCCCAAGAGTGGGGCCCACATGGAAGGGGGAGAGGAGGCGCTCTCTGTGTGTCACCCCCACATCCTTCCCGCCAAAATAGGTCCCGGGAAAAGAGAGAGAGAGAGAGGGAGGGAAAACACCCTGGGCTTGGCACATCCCTCCCAGAGGCCGGTTTGTAATGTAACAGTGCTCCATGCAGTCATGCCGGTCACATGACCTTGGAGGTGTCTACGGACCACGCCGGCTCTTCGGCTTAGAAATGGAGATGAGCACCAACCCCCAGAGTCAGACACAAGTGTACTTAATGTCATGGGAAAACGAGCACCAACCCCCAGAGTCAGACACTACTAGACTTAATGTCAGGAGAAAACCTTTACCTTGACTCTCTCTCTCCCCCCTCCTCTCTCTATATAGCCTACCTTTAGGGGCCTCCGATGGTGCAGCGTGTTAAAGCGTTGAGCTGCTGAACTTGTGGACCGAAAGATCGGCCGTTCGAATTCGGAGAGTGGGGTGAGTTTCCACGGTTAGCCCCAGCTTCTGCCAACCTAGCAGTTCAAAAACACAAAAATGTGAGTTGATCAATAGGTCCTGCTCTGGCGGGAAGGTAATGGCACCCCATGAAATCATGCCAGTGCCATGACCTTGGAGGTGTCTACGGACAACGCCGGCTCTTCAGCTTAGAAATGGAGATGAGCACCAACCCCCAGAGTCGGACACTACTAGACTTAATGTCAGGGAAAAACTTTAACCTCTTTTACACCTTAGATCTAATACTAACATTTAGGAAACACTGTATGAATACCAAGCAGAAATCAGCTATAACATCCTGTGGAAATGTGCTTGCAGCGTATGGGGTGTAGACCCAAAATTAATAAGAACATAAGCCCTGGCCTTGTCTTACTCAACTTCTGAGTATGCCTGCCCTGTTTGGCACAAGTCTGCCCATGTGAAGCAGGTGAACATAGCATTGAACAAAACATGCAGAATAATCACAGAATGTCTCAAACCTACACCTGTTGATAAACTCTACTATCTAGCTGGCATTACCCCCCCCCCCCCCCCCGACATGCGACGGGAAGTTGCTGCTGAGAGAAATAAGGTTGAACACTGTGAAAGCCATCCTCTGCATGGCTATCAGCCTTCTCCCAGTAGACTCAAATCAAGGAAAAGCTTCATGAGAACCACCACTCCACTAAATGTTCCCCAAGCAACTGCAAGAGTATCTCTCTTGGCAGGAAATCCCAACTGGATGGCCCCCCACAAGGGTCTTCCTCCAGGGGCAAAGCAAGAATGGGCAACTTGGAAGTCCCTGAACGGACTCAGAAGCGGAGTGGGCAGATCAAATGATATCCTGGCCAAATGGCACTACCTAGAAGGATTCTCCACCTTGTGTGACTGTGGAGCAGAACAAACAACTCTACACCTGTATGGAACTCACTGCCCATCGAAATTAGGCAAGCCCCCACTCTTTTAACCTTCAGGAAAGATTTAAAAACCTGGCTTTTCTGATGTGCTTTCGGAGAGTAACTATTATACACTTCTTTTGTTACTCCCCCAACATCTACCCTCTAGATTGTTTTTATCTTATGTCCCTAGTCTCCGTGATTGTATTCTTATCCTTTTCTCACCCCAAGTTTTAATTAAGTGTCTCATGCGGCCCGCCCTGATATATATATATATATATATATATATATATATATATATATATAGTGTTGCATTGTATATGATTATTTATTGTATTGTTTAATTGTATTATGATATGTTGTTTTATATTTTGCTATATTGTACTGTTCTGGGCATGGCCCCATGTAAGCCGCCCCGAGTCCCTGTTGGGGAGATGGTGGCGGGGTATAAATAAAGTTTTATTATTATTATTATTATTATTATTATTATTATTATTATTATTATCAACACAACGACGTTGTATGGCACAGCAAACAAGATAGATATGCTGGATTTCGTTTCGCAAAACCACAAGTCGAACACTTCCCAAGTGTCTAGGACTGTGTGATGTATTTTCTGATGATGTGTGCAGATCCCAGTAGGGTGGCCTTTTGCAGTTGGCAGATGGTGATTTTGTCAATGTCTATTGTTTCCAAATGCCGGCTGAGATCTTTTGGCACAGCACCCAGTGTGCCCATCACCACCGGGACCACCTGTACTGGTTTCTGCCAGAGTCTTTGAAGTTCAATCTTGAGGTCCTGATAGCGGCTGAGTTTTTCCTGTTGTTTTTCTTCAATGCGACTGTCACCTGGGATGGCAACATCAATGATCCAAACCTTGTTCTTTTCCACAACTGTGATGTCTGGTGTGTTGTGTTCCAGAACTTTGTCAGTCTGGATTCGGAAGTCCCACAGTATCTTTGCATGTTCATTTTCCAATACTTTTGCAGGTTTGTGATCCCACCAGTTCCTTGCTGCTGGGAGGTGGTACTTGAGGCATAAGTTCCAATGAATCATTTGGGCCACATTATTATTATTATTATTATTATTATTATTATTATTATTATTATTATTATTATTATTATGCTTGCCCACAATGCCCTGCCTCATGCACAGAGGAAGAACTGTTGCAAGCTACAGAAAATGCAGTCACTGTTGCCCGTTTTTGGTCAAAAATTATTTAGCCGCTTTTGTTCCCTCTATTTTTATCAGTTTTATACTTATTTATGGAATGCTTTTGAAACAAAATAAATAAATAAATCACAAGGACTTTAGCTTTCTCTGCCAGAAAGGTCCAACTACAATCTCAGGGTGCCATAATATTGAGCTATGGCAGTTAAAGTGATGTCAACAATACCTGTATTTGGGTATACCTATATAGTGATATCTCGTGAGATGGGGCCTAAGTCTAAACACAAAATTCATTTCGGATGCACATCTAAACATGAAATTCATTGATGCTTCATATACGCCTTGTACCAATGCAGTAGGAGCCCCCGGTGGCACAGTGAACTGCTGAACTTGCTGACTGAAAGGTTGGTGGTTTGAATCCAGGGGGCAGAGTAAGCTCCCGCTGTTAGCTCCAGCTTCTGCCAACCTTGGAGTTCGAAAACATGCAAATATGTGTAGATCAATAGGTACTTCTCCAGCGGGAAGGTAACCGCTCCATGCAGTCATGCCAGCCACATGACCTTGGAGGTGTCTATGGACAACGCCGGCTCTTTGGCTTAAAAATGGAGATGAGCACTAACCCCCAGAGTCGGACACGGCTAGACTTAATGTCAGGGGACAACCTTTACCTTTACTACCCATGCAGTATTTTTCATAATTTTGTGTATGAATCAGGGTTTGTGTACCCTGAACTATCAGAAAGCCAAAGTATCTAAGGAAACGGGCAAACATCCATTGCAGAGCAGTGGTTTCTTCTAGCAGTAAACAGGGATTTCTGTGCTTCGGTGGGATTACCTTACCTTGAAGCAGCCAGCCACGGTTACCTGGGAGACCACAGCTCTTTGCTTATCTTCTCTCCAAGCATCTGTTTAGATGGATTAGGAAGCAGGATGGAGTCGGAAAATTGTGGACCTCAAACAACACCTTTGGTGACTTCGATTATTTTAAAAGAACAAGTGCTCTGTTAGCCATGATACCCATGCAACTCTTTAAATGAGTTGATTCTCTTCCTATCAGCTCTCTTCAGCTTTCCCAACCATACATAGAAATCTAAATATTATGGCATGGATGATCCTGACTTTGGTGTTCAATGATATACATTATCTCTACAATCGAGGATCTTACATAGTTCCTTCATGGCTGTTTTCCCAAGTTTTAGTCTTTTGATCCCTTGACTACAGTCTCCATTTATAACATAGCCATATATAATTGTATTGATGTTTTCATCATCAATTTTTAAATTCTGTAAATCGTTTGTGGTTATTATTTTTTGTGTTTTAATGTTCAACTGCAACCTTGCTTTTGAAGTGTCTTCCTCGACTTTTCCCAGTAATTGATTCCCAGTAATTTCTATACTATGGTATCATCTGAATATCCTGGAGCCCCCGGTGGCGCAATGAGTTAACCCTTGTGCCGGAAGGACTGCTGACTAAAAGGACAGAGGTTTGAATCCAGGGAGCGGGGTGAGCTCCCATCTGTCAGCACTAGCTCTCCATGCTGGGACATGAGAGAAGCCTCCCACAGGATGAGAAAACATCAAACATCTGGGCGTCTCCTGGGCAACGCCCTTGCAGACGGCCAATTCTTTCACACCAGAAGCAACTTGCAGTTTCTCAAGTCACTCCTGACATGAAAAAAAATCTGCATTATCTTATATTTTTTGTGTTTGTTTAGCTAAGTTTCACATAACCTTCCTCCAAGTATTCCATGATTAAGGCGAATCGATAATATGATAAAATGCATTCTTGACTGACCCTGTTGCCAATGGGAAACCATTCTGTTTCTCCATATTGTTTCCTAACAGTGGCCTCTTGTCTTGATTACAGGTTACACAGGGCAATTAAATATTTGGCACACCCATTTCTATTAGAGTGATCCATAGTTTATATTCAGAGTCAACACACACAGGATTGTTGTGTTTTACCCATTGGTAAACTGTAGACTATCTTATCCAGTTCACACTCCTATGTTCAGCCCCTTCTCTGCCACTGTAATTGCACGCATTCCCTTACTTGACATTTGCTTTGATATTTTCTTGATCCATTTCTCAGGCTATGGGACCTTATTACCATATACAGGCTGTCCTCAAGTTACGAACAAGATAGGTTCTGTAGATTTGTTCTTAAGTTGAATTTGCATGTAAGTCAGAACAGGTACATTTTATAACTGTATCTCCAGTCAAATATATATATAAAGAGAAAGGGGTGGGAGCCCCCAGTGGCGCGGCAGGTTAAACCACTGAGCTGCTGAACTTGCTGACCGAAAAGTCGGCGGTTTGAATCCAGGGAGCGGAATGAACTCCCGCTGTTAGCTCCACCTTCTGCCAACCTAGCAGTTTGAAAACATGCAAATATGAGTAGAAGGAAGATAACGACGCACCATGCAGCCATGCCGGCCACATGTCCTTAGAGGCATCTACGGACAACGCCGGCTCTTCAGCTTAGAAATGGAGATGAGAACCAACCCCCAGAGTTGGACAAGATTGGACTTAATGTCGGGGAGAACCTTTACCTTGACTCTCTATATATAGGGGGGGGGGGGAGGGAGGAAGTCATCTGGTGTGTTGTGGAAACAAAGATTGGTGAGGAAGCTTCAATGGAGGCACCTTTTCCCATGATAAATCTTCTAGGAGTGAATTTCTGTTCTGGGCGATAGATTTTTCTCAGCCCTGTTCTTAACTAAGAGTCATTTGTAAGTTGGGTGTTTGCAACTCAGAGACTGCCTGTACCTGCTTACCCCCATTTCTTATTGTAGCTATAAATAGTTTTTTTGTTCTCCTTCCCTTCCCTGATTTTAGTGCATCAAACTTCATTCTTTCTGTGGGACTCTATGCCATGCCACACCCAGCAAAGTTGTTATAAAGATAAAGAAATCAGAAACTATAAAATAATCTTAAAACATTTATTTCCAGCACTCAAATGCCCATAATGTACTGTATATACACATATATCAGTTGACATTATTTATAAATTGAGGCAGGGTTTGAGGCCAAAATTATGAATTTTGATATGACCCAGTCAAAGTTTATTCCACACAGTGGGTAAAGCACTAATGCTGCCTTAGGAGACCAGCTGCCCCTGTCCACCATTTTTTCCCTTTCAGGCATTCAGTAAGGCCACAAGCAGTATCATGGCTGAGAACAGAGGAGGTCAGTGCTTATTTTAATTTCTCATTTGGGAATCTGAGATCTGGCCTTTTGCTACTCAGGGAAAGAGGTGGCACTCTTTTTTTGATAAGTGCTAAGGTACAGTATTCACATTGAACTGTGGATAAGTCAACCCTGGTTTTTATGGCAGTTTTGGAGCCCCAGTTGTAAACTGGGTCTTGCAGAAATGTATGAGGCATTTCAAAGACCAAAGGTTTTGTAATTCCACTTGTCATGGAGAGGCCCAAGGAACTTTATTATTAGTGACTCAGTTTGGCATTGGAATAACAAATATTACTCAAATTGAACCTATACGTGTTCTGAAAAAAGTGGCACAATCTATATATATAAAAGAGTGATGGCATCATGGCGACTCACAAAACAACAAAAGTACAGGCCCCCCAACCTCAAAATTTGACAACACAACCCATCATCCACGCCTCAAGGTTGATACAACAAAAAGAAAAGAAAAATAAAGTCCTAATTAGAGGGAGAGCAATAATTTTTTTTATCCAATTGCTGCCAGTTTAGAGGGCTAATCTCTGCCCACTTGGTTGCCTAGCAACCAAGGGACAGCCAGGTTTCAATTAGGGGAAAGGCAGATTTAGGCCTCACTTAGGCTTCTTCCACAGATTATCTAATTTGCACTGGATTATATGGCAGTGTAGACTCAAGGCCCTTCAACACAGCTATATAACCCATTTATAATCTTATATTATCTGCTTTGCACTGGATTATCTTGACTCCACACTACCATATAATCCACTTCAGTGTGCATTTTATACAGCTGTGAAGAAGGAGCCTCATATAATCCAGTTCTGAGCAAATATAAGATTAGAAATATACAGTAGAGTCTCACTTATCCAACGTAAACAGGCCGGCAGGATAAGTGAATATGTTGGATAATAAGAAGGGATTCAGGAAAGGCCAATTAAACATCAAATTAGGTAATCGTTATACAAATTAAGCACCAAAACATCATATTATACAACAAATTTGACAGAAAAAGTAGTTCCATGCGCAGTAATGCTATGTAGTATTTACAGTAGAGTCTCACTTATCCAACACTCGCTTATCCAACGTTCTGGATTATCCAACGCATTTTTGTAGTCAATGCTTTCAATATATCGTGATATTTTGGTGCTAAATTCATAAATACAGTAATTACTATATAGCATTACTGTGTACTGAACTACTTTTTCCGACAAATTTGTTGTCTAACATGATGTTTTGGTGCTTAATTTGTAAAATCATAATATATTTGATGTTTAATAGGGTTATCCTTAATTCCTCATTATCCAACATATTCACTTATCCAACGTTCTGCCGGCCCGTTTATGTTGGATATGTGAGACTCTACTGTACCGTATTTACAAATTTACCACTAGAATATCACAATGAATTTAAAACACTGACTACAAAAGCATTGATTATGAAAAGGCAGACTGCGTTGGATAATCCAGAACATTGTATAAGCGAATGTTGGATAAGAGATTCTTCTTTAATATGATGTTTTGATGTTTTACCATTCTTGTGGGAGGTTCTCTCATGTCCCTGCTGAAGCTGACAGAGGGATCTCATTGGGGAGATAGAGCAGGATAGATATATAGTTATTATATGATTATTAACAGCAGTGTTATCTTTATTCAGAAATATAACAACATGGAAGCATTCTTGAACCCAAAAGAATCTGCCAAGTTCATTGCTGAAAATAGCAAAGATGTGTACATTGGAGATGATGGTGTGCAGAAAGTTGCTGAGATGTTATTTGATAAAGTTATAGAGAAAGAGTTTAGTGTGGCTGGATGGAAGTCTCATGAGCTGAATCCTCAAGCAACAAATGAAGATGCAGTCAATTGGGTATTCCTTGCTGATGCCCTCAATTTTTCCTTTTGGTCTGAACATGAAGACCACAAATGCCTGGTGAAGTACAAGGGCAAAGCATACAGTGGCTACTGGTCTCTTTGCGCTGCCATCAACAGAGCACTCGACGAAGGTTAGTTCCTACTTACTTTCCAAATAAGAACTTCTGGATCAGTGACCCTGATTTAAGACAGTAAAGGGAACATTTATGAACTTCCAGATGTTATTGTTATTTCATATTGTATCATATTCTCTGCATGAGGGCTCGAGACATCTCCCAGTGCTGTTGAACTGCAAGTTGCATGTTCCTCACCATTGGCTATGCTGGTTTGCAGCTCAACATCTGACCGATTACACAGTTGTTACCTCTGATTTTGAGGGATATTCAAAACTCAGTTCAAGACAAAATTTTGATGGGTTGCTCAATTATGTAGTTTGAATTTAGATTCAGCTTCTATGGTGTTATTTCTGAACAGGCTTGTCTCGTTATTCATAATATAGGGTGCTGAATCATAAGGTCCAAGGATCAAGTTGTAATATGTTTATGTAATATGAAATTCTGTCGTTTTTTAATTCAAAAGTAACCATAGGAGACAACCCCAGAGTACAACTACAACATATATTTTAGGTGCAGGTAATTTTTCTTCTATCCAGCTGATACCTCCCCACCAGAATTCCTCATGTGACCATTCCATAGTATTAATTAATTAAACCCTTCTATTGGTGACCATGTGAGTTTTTTGGTATTGATTTTTTTATTACTATATCAGATACTTCGGGGGGGGGGGGGGATGCCGGAATTCTGGTTGTAGCTAAGGAGGGAAGGATTAAAACTTGATACATTTGTTTTATTATTATCTATTTTTAATTTTGTTTGCTAAGAAGTTTATCTTGAACACAGAAACAATAAATAAGAAATAATATTGTTGAACCAAATAGAAATAAAATCAGTTGGTTTTATTCTGAGGTGAGCTGACAAAGAAGTAGACTTTTACTCTAGTAATTGTGACTGTAAACATAGTCACTTGGTAGTTGAGATATAAATAAATAATGCTTCATTGTTGTATGTTTATTTGTTATTTTATTTTACTGTTTTCAAGGGTTGCCCATTACAAGTGCTTCCTATTATGCAACTATAACACTGGAACAGGTGAAGCATGTTTTTCGCTCGGATACAGATGTCCCCATGCCGTTACTTGAAGAAAGGCATCGTGTATTGAATGAGACCGGGACCATTCTCTTGGAGAAATTTGGGGGCTCTTTCCTCACATGTGTTAAGAAAAGCGAAAAAAGTGCCCAGAAATTGTTACAGCTAACAGTAGAAAATTTCCCATGCTTTAGAGATGAGGCTACATTTCAGGTAAGATTCCTGAGCTTGGGAATATTCCTTGTTGCCTCCTAGAATACATTGTTACATGTGACAACGTTGCTTAATTTTTCTTGGCCATGGTTGTAGCTATTACCTGTTTGAGATGAAATATCCCTATTCACCCTGATTTTTAGTGTAGCACATTTTTTCTATCTTTTAATGTCTGCCAAATTTCAGCCCCAGACAGCATTGCTGATGGCAGTGAATGCTAGTATTTGCAGTTCAACAATATCTTTACTGTGCATCTGTACCATACCATCTGTAGTGAAAAGAAAATAATATTTTATTACAAAAGCATTACAATATAGTCACACTGTGTTGCATGCTTTATTCTGTTTATCAAGGCTAGTGTGATCTTTATCATATTCCTTTTGTTGTGTGCCTCCAACTTAAAGCAGCACTATCACAGCACTTTCTTAACAGGATTTGTTCAGAGGGGCTTTTGCAAATCTAACATTTGCACTTGCATTTAATTTGCATCAGTTACAGTTGCATTTAATTTGCATCAATTTAGAGTTGTAACAAAAGCATGGTGGCTGCATCAGTTCTCAGTAGTAACGAGAGTGTGTTCATATCGACAACGTAGATTCTTGCATGCTTAGCTGTAACTGCTTCAGATTGTTTCTTTTTGTGAAGCTGTTTCATAGATCAGCCTGACTTGTATCATTGGTTTCCATCATATTTGCACTACAAATATGATATATGCAGTGTGGATAGGAATTTGTTCATTTTTTTTTCAAACTATAGTCCGGCCTCCCAACAGTCTGGGGGACCATGAACCTGCCCTTGACTTAAAAAGTTTGAGGACCACTACTCTATAGAGATAAAAAGGCATATATGTGTTCGTGTACATTTATATAAGCATATAGATTAAAACAAAGCATATCTTTGCATCTAGATTGATTTAGATATGTATAAATTACAGAGATCAAGTTGAGGGTTATTTATTAGAAAAACAGTTGTTTAACAGCAGCCAGCAAATGTTATTTGAAACATATAATATGAGTTGATCAGTCAATTATGTAATAGATATGCCCAGAATTGGGGAAGGGTGGTGGTTCCATCGCTGTTGTTTTTGGACTGGTTACGTATCAGCCTCCGTAATTTGAGGGGCTTCCAAAGCCATGACTTGTGCATTATAGCAGATCGAAAGGGTTTCTACTTTCATTTTGCGATTGAAACATCTAGGTGGTCTCCTTAGCTGTCACCCCATAGAAATACAAAACCCACGAAAACACTTGTTAATGCTTAATGCATAGAAAAAAAGCTTAATGTTTTAAGGGCTTTAAAATGCATTAGCATAGCTTGGTTTTTTATAAGAAGTACAGAGTGTTTTCAAAGTCCAGGCTTCTCTGAAAGCTTCAGTAATCAATAGCAAAGTGCAGGATAGGAATAAAGCTATGTCCTTTTATGCAATTGGGCTGTAATTTTAAGAGAGGGCACTTGACTACTTTCTTGTACCAAGTGGCGTATTCCAAAGGCAGACCAAATTTTCACCATCGTTCTAACATAATAGATGCTAGTATTGGTCCGCATTGTCAACCCAGTTTCCCTAGCAACAGATTGAGATCTTACAAGGCAAGCTTTGCTCTATAAAAAAGAAATAAGAGATGGGATTAAAGTGCTGCAAATTAATTTAATATAACAATTTCAATAATAATGCATTTATAAAAATAATTTCATGCATAATAATCTAGTGTCCTGATCTTGACTATATTGTGTAGAAATAAGCCATGTTGATTTCAGTGCAATTTCCACGTAACTGTTTGAAATGCAGCCTTAGGATTTTCTTCGCATTTTACAAAATATAATGCAGGTATATGAGAGTTTGTTCAACCTGTTTCAGTTGCGCATTTTGTCACTGGAGCACAAGCAAGAAAAGCTAATATTCATATGAGTACTAAGTATTGATTCAATTTGCACATCTTGGCTGTATGTAATGAGCAAGAACTTGGATCTAGATTCTTCCTGACAAAGAGAAATGCTGTTTTCATCTGCTGTGGTGCTTTAATGGTTGAACAGAGGAGGCTTTGATTTCTCATTCCCTTCTCCTCCCTGTATTCCCTTTTGTTTCCCCAAACCTGCTTCAGAGGCTGTGGGACCCTTCAGAACAGAGGGCTTGAAATTGCTTTTAGACTCTTCCTTCCTTTCTTTCCTTCTATTTCCCTCATACACCTTCTCCATTTTATTCTTTCTTCTTTCCTTGTTTCCCCCCATACACCTCTCCCCCTCTTTTTTCTTTTCTTTCTCATTTTTCCTTCCCTCATATCTTTTCTTCTTTCCTTTTTCTCCAGTCCTTCTTTCCCTCCTTCTTTCTTCCCTGCTCCATCTCTCCCTTCCTTCCTTCCTCCCTCCCTTCCTCTCAAAAACATCACCTTTCTTTCCACTAGCAACAGCCTACGAGGGGTGGATCTACACTGCTCTATAGCCTAGGATCTGATCCCAGATCATTTGCTTTGAGCTGGATTGTATAAATCTACACTGCCAGATATTTTGGGATAAACAGATAATCTGGGATCAGATCCTGGGATATAGTCCCAACCTTTTTGGGCTTCAGAAGAGCCCTTAAAAACATGGCTATGTGCCCAGGCTTTTACGGAATAAATGACAAAGATGACACGGACTGGCTTATGGATATAGCATGAGGTTTTTTGGATGAATGGATCTCATCATATGTTTTTAAATTTAGACATTGTAATTTTATATTTCATAATTTTAATTGATTTTATGTATTGTTTGATATTGATTTTGTATAGGCATCAAATTGTTGCCATTGTTGTAAGCCGCCCTGAGTCCCTTTGAGTGAGAAGGGCGGGATATAAATGCTGGGAATAAATAAATAAATAAATAAATAAATAATACAGAGAGGGCTACTTTAGTTAGCAGCTGCAGCCTTTGTGATATAAATAGACAAACACACTTTGACTTTGGTATATGTAAATTACCAAAAATACAGCTGCTGTTTTTTAAAAACAATGTATTTATTTATTTATTAACTTACTTACTTCATATTTACCCTGCTTTTCTCATCCCACAGGGGATGCAAGGCGGCTTACAAACTCTGGCAAAATTCAATGCCGCATGGACATAACGATAAAATACCCCATCAAATTATAAAAACAGTTAGACATATGAGCAATTAAAACACATAACAATATAACAGATTAAAACTATATATACCATATAAAGTGCCAAGTCTTGATCTCAAACTTATCCATAGTCATTTTCCAAAATCCAAACTCACTATTCAGGCTGTTGAAGTCTAATTCCATAATATCTTATTCACCAAACACCTTCAGTTGTTTCAGTTGGCTTTATCTGTATAAAATGTGTATATAGGCTATGATCTATACTTATAGTCAGAACTTTTGTGGTTTCTTGACAACAACAATTTTTACTATTGGGGGAAAGACCTGGTGCCTCCTTACTAAAACATGCCCAAATAAATAAAAAAGCATTACAATGTTGGTTTGTATATTTTCTCTTTCAGGGAAGAAAAGTGGCTTTTTACAAACGGGCCCAAATCCTTGTAGCCGACACATGGAGTGTGTTGGAGGGAAAAGGAGATGGCTGCTTCAGTGACATTTCCAGTGTGACCATATTTGCCGACTATAGGTTACCACAGGTGCTGGTTCATTTGGGAGCGATGAAATACTCTGATGAACTGATGAAAAAACTCAAGGAAGGTATGGCACTATTCAGGATCACAATAAATTCTTATGCTGTACAAGTGTGCATAAATATCCCTTGTCAAGATAATAGAAAAATCTTGAGTTTACAGGATTGATAGTCCTGTGACAGGCAACATTTTTGAGCCCGTGGAAGTTTACAGTTCTATGTAGCAGGGTTGGACAGCCACACGTGGTCTGGAGGCTGTATCCACCCCATTTTCCATCCTAACCAGGCACATTGAAACACTTAAAATTAATTGGGTGCTCATTGCACATTTTGAAAAAGGCTTATTTTGGAGCCAGTAAAGGTATGATACTTTCCCCCAAATCATGTGAGATGGAGAATCACTTTCCCTGAAGGCTTCTATGGGTGCAGTTCTCCATTTGAGAGCTGGATTTTTTTCTGGTGGTAGGAAGGTTGGGCCATGCTGGAGTGCTAAAGGGCCACATTCTGTCTCAATAGATCACATAATTCCACATCTGATACACACCATTGTTGGTCTCCAATTCACGTCACCTATAGCTAGACCATGCCCAATACTGAGGGGCGATCATTCAACATCTAGAAAGCAACATATTCCCCATGTCTGCTATACCCCTTGGGAGTAAACTCAGTAGGGTTTATCATCCTGAAGCCAAGTTAAAGTTTTAATATCTTGCCAATCCCTCTTCTCACTGATGCCTTCCTTGTATCTTGTAGGGCACATGTTCCAATCTGGAGACAAGCTGGAGGTTGAAATCCGAGGCTGTTCTATTTGGTGCTGTGAACTCATTTGCAAGCGTTTGCTGGACCTTTATAAAAAGAAAGGCGAGGATATCCGTGACAAAATCAACCCTGTTCTCCTGGATTATTATCTGTGGGACTATGCTCGGGATCATCGGGAAGATATGGCAGGAATTCCTTTTCATCGCGTACGGTGCATATACTATTGATACAATTTTCATGAATGATACAATAGTATCAAAATATCTAATTTTTCTATCTACACATTTGAAATTTGCAAACAATACAAGAGGGAATCTGTTTTTATTATTCTGTATTCTATCTTTGTTGTAATAAGCTGGACAAAAACTTATGCCCATTTTATTACAATAAAGATATTTTTCTGCCACTCCTACAGTTTTATATACTGCTCCTTATTCTGATTACTTTGTATCAAGCTTGCCTGTCCTCTTATTGATGTACTGAAATTGCTGTTTGATTTCCAGCAATACTTTTTTTAATTCAATAAAAATGAGTAATATAATTAAGGTTTCTGGAGTCCTATATCATATAATAGAAACGTGGAGCGTGTATCTTTGTAATATATTTTCCCAAAGTTCTGCAGAATGTTGTCACATCAGCTGAAGTGGAATAATATTGCTATAAAATGGTAATACAAGATACTGATAGCTATATCCTGGAATAACATAGCTACAACCGTCCATCTTAAAATATTTCCTATATCTATGAATAACTGTGGAAACTGTACCGGGAAGAAAGCTAACAAGGAAAAACAACTCATTCGAATGCATGTTTCCCTTGGGGAAATGATGCAGGGTATAAATAAAGTTTTATTATGTCCACATCAAATCTCCCATTTGTATATATGGACAAACAAGTTATACAGCAAATAAAACTTGAACAAAAATAATTGTGCCACTTAGCATGTAGTGATGGATGAAATGTTTACACATGTTGGAAGTGAATAAAACACAAATGAATTGATTGGCTTAGAAATATCCAAAGCTTGCCCTCTATAGCGAAGCCAAGATGACCACCCTGAGACTATGGCACTAAAGTGATTTCACGAGAATACATGCTTCACTAGAAAACATAATGCTTATTAAGGTAGAAGGCAGCAGGAAAAGAGGAAGTTTTTCAGAACGCTTACACTTCAGAATTTGATGCCACTTTAGCTGTTATTGAAATGACAGACAAAGGTTTGAGGTAATGAGACAAAGAGAGTTCCGGTGGCTGTAGAAAAAGAGACGTTTATTTTCAGCAGCCAGAGAGAATATAGACCCTCCTGTCTCCAGGAAAAAAGGGTACAGAACAAAGAAACACAGGTTCTTATATACTATTTTTGCCTTCCTCTATCTACGTCATATAGGCATTATCCATCACCAATTAGTGTCAAAAAAAGTCTTACTTTGCACTTTACTAAAAGCTACTTTTGCATTTTCCTAAAATATAGTCTACTTTCAAGACCTTTGACCCTCCTTAGGCCTTATTTAAGGAATTCCTATCTCAGCTATCAGGGATCCATTAATTAAGGAATTCCCCCCTATCTTAGCTTGTCAGAGAGTCATTAGCACTCCTACATGGTGCCAGGTCTTATCTTGACATCCCAAAAGCCTTAATTTGTCTTTTGTCCATTAGCTTATCTATTCTTGTTGACACTTGACATATGTCTCTGGCACTTAGGGTGAACTTTGGTCTCTGCTTATGGAGAGACGTTATTTGCCAGGCAAGAGTGTATTTTGGGGCTATATGCATACAATCTGCTGGTGATTACATTTTTCCTATTCTTATTTCTAATATGATTACATTCAATATATAGTTTCCAATACAAGTATTATATTTTCTCAATACACCTTCATCATCATGGCTCTGTCCTCTGGAATCCTGGGGTTTGTCACTTATTGTGTCCCCAGAGCTCTCTCGCAGAGAAAGGTAAATATCTCACAAAACAACATAACATTGAGCTAGGGCAGTTAGCCCCTTCTACACTGCCATATAAAGTCCAGATTATCTGTTTTGATAATATGGCAGTGTAGACTCATATATACTGAGGGAGGTCATGCGGAGTTTTGGAGTTCGGTACCACCTATATGCGGATGACACTGAACTTTACTACTCCTTTCCACCTAAAGCCAAAGGAGCTGTCCTGTCCCTAAACCAGTGCCTGTCATCAGTAATGGACTGGATGAGGGCAAACAAATTGAAACTTAATCCAGTCAAGACAGAGGTACTTCTGGTCACTCAGAAGGCACTGGCAGATCTGGGAATAGGGTCACACTCCCACTGAAGACAGAAGGCCACAGCTTGGAGGTCATCCTGGACTCAGCGCTGTACCTGGAGGCCCAGGTGTTGGTGGTGGTCAAGAGGCCATTGCACAATTCAAACTTGTTCGCCAACTGTGCTTGTTCCTTCAGAAGCCAGATCTGGCCACGGTGGTCCATGGCTTAGTTACATCCCGTCTGGATTACTGTAACGTTCTCTTAGTGGGGCTGCCTCTGAAGAGTGCTTGGAAACTTCAGCTGGTCCAAAGAGCTGCAGCCAGGTCGGGTCCATATCCAGGGGCTGGCTACAGGAAGCAGACCCCCCCCCCCTTGTTTCGGCAGCTCCACTGGCTGCAAGTTTGTTTCCTGATACAATTCACAGTGCTGGTTATGACCTTTAAAGTCCTATACCAATGGTTCTCAACCTGTGGGTCCCCAGATGTTCTGGCCTACAACTCCCAGGAATCTCAGCCAGTTTACCAGCTGTTAGGATTTCTGGAAGTTGAAGCCCAAAACATCTGGAGAACCACAGGCTGAGAACCACTGCCCTAAACAGTTCAGATCCAGACTACTTGGCTGACCACAACGAACCTGCCCGGGCCCTGAGCTCCTCAGGAGAAGCCCTTCTCTCGGTCCCACCTCCATCTCAAGCTCGGTTGGTGGGAACGAGAGAGCAGGCCTTCTGACTCAGGAACTCCCTTCTTCCCGGGGAAGCCAGGATGGCCCCTCCCTGTTGCCCTTCCAGCGGCAGGCTAAAACCTTTTTATTGAGGGCCCTTCCACACTGCCATATAACCCAGAATATCAAGGCAAATAATCCACAATATCTTCTTTGAAGTGAGTTATCTGAGTCCTCATTCCCATATAATCCTGTTCAATGTGGGTTTTATACAGCTGTGTTGAAGGGGCCTCAGACAGGCTTTCAAAGGTGGTTTTTAAGATCAATTCAAGGGGTGTTGTGGTTTTAAAAAACATTTTTATGGATTTAATCTGAATTGTTTTTAATAATGATGTTTAATACTGTTTTAATATTTGTATATTTTAAATTGTAATTCTTTTAATGGTAGCTGCTTTGAGTCTCCTTATGGAGAGAAAAAGCAGGATACAAATATGCATAAACTCGACAATAATAATCCGGTTCAAAGCAGATAATGTGGATTTTCTACTTTGATAATCTGGATTATAATCTGGGTTATATAGCAGTGTAGAAGGGCCTCGGAGGGGGCCAAAGCTGATAGACAACTTGACTCCAGTTCATAATAGAATAATGTAATAGATTTTTTTAAAAAATACAGGGCTTGAAAACAAAACAAGACTGCAAAGAGTTTTTGTGGGGGGAAATTAAAAGGCTGATAATTCACACTTTCTGATTTGAACTGGATTAATTTAGTCTAGACTGTCTATAATCAATTTCAAAGCAGATCATGTGGGTTGCTGTGAGTTTTCCATGCTGTATGGCCATGTTCCAGAGGCATTCTCTCCTGACGTTTAGCCCACATCTATGGTAGGCATCCTCAGAAGTTGTTGAAGTCTGTTGGAAGTGAAGTTTATATATCTGTAAAATGTCCAGGGTGGAAGAAAGAACTCTTGTCTGTTTGCGGCAGGTGTGAATGTTGCATTTGGCCACTTTGATTAGCATTGAATAGCCTTTCGGCTTCAAGGTCTGGCTGCTTCCTGCCTGGGGGAGGTGTTGGGAGGTGTTAGATGGACCTGATTGTTTCCTGTCTGGAATTCCTCTGTTTTCTGAGTGGTGTTCTTTATTTCTAATAATGTGGGGGGGGGGGGGGGTTTGCAATGTAGAAGGGGCCTCAATCCGGCTCTCTCTCTCCCCTTCCCCATGTAACGCAAGTTTTTCCCGCTTCTTTCGGGTAAAAGAGATTTGTTGGGAGAGCAAAAGCGCGCACATTGGCCGCCAAGCCTGCAGGGGGCGGTGTGGCTCGTGGGAGGCGGCGGCAGCGCTCTTGCGAGCGGCTCTAATTGGGTGCCCGAGGCGCAAATGGGGAGTTCGTGGTTGCCTGGAGACCGGGTGTAAACAAGACTAGGCCGAGGCGGGCGAGTTTCAAGAGCGGCGGCCTCGTTGCCTTGGTCCCGAGGCCCTGACAAGGGGAGCTCCAATAGCGCAGGCTACGCAGAGGCCTCCCGGGGAGGGCTGAAGGTGAGCTGCTCCAAAAGGAGTCTGTATGTGGGGGCAAAGTGTCCCAAAGTATTATAAGACGTTAAGGCAGGCATGGGCAAACTTGGGTCCTCCCTCCAGGTGTTTTGGACTTCAACTCCCACAATTCCTAACGGCTTAGCGGCTGTTAGGAATTGTGGGAGTTAGTCCAAATCACCTGGAGGGAGGGCCCAAGTTTGCCCATGCCTGCCTTAACGTCTTATAATTCTGGATACGCACTCGACTAGACTTCTGTGTGTGTGTCTGTATTCCTGGTTTGAAACTATTTAATTCCTGAGTTGCTGTGAGTTTTCCGAGCTGTATGGCCATGTTCTAGTAGCATTCTC
The DNA here is from genome assembly GCF_035594765.1 of Anolis carolinensis. Lineage (NCBI taxonomy): Eukaryota > Metazoa > Chordata > Lepidosauria > Squamata > Anolidae > Anolis > Anolis carolinensis. The sequence continues at coordinate 250,900,373 of NC_085842.1, read as the reverse complement.
TCCTGACGTTTAGCCTGCATCTATGGCAAACATCCTCAGAAGTTTGTTCAGAGGTCTGTTGGAAATTAGGCGAGTGGGTTGTATATATATATATCTGAGGAATGTCCAGGGTGTGAGAAAGAACTCTTGTCTGTTTGAAGATAAGTGTGAATGTTGCAATAGCAAGCTTGATTAGCATTGAGTATCCTTGCAGCTGCAAAGTCAATGAGTGAGGGTATTTGCATAGAGGTAGGCTGGCTGTTGTTACTCAGGGGCATCCTTTGTTTGGGAGGTGTCAACTGGCACTTGATTGTGTTGTTGAAGCCTTTCATGGCTGGAATCACTGGATTGCTGTTAGGTTTTCAGGCTGCATGGCCATTTTCCAGAAGCATTATCTCCTGACGTTTTGCCCACATGTATGGCAAGCATCCTCAGAGGTTCTGAGGTCTGTTGGAAATTAAGCAAGTGGGGTTTATATATCTGTGGAAGGTCTAAGGTGGGAGAAATAACTCTTGTCTGTTGGAAGCCAGTGTGAATGTTGCAATTAATCACCTTGATTAGCACTGAAAAACCTTGCAGCTTCAAGGCCAGGCTGATTCCTACCTGTAGTCTGACGTGATGGTTGTCAGAGTAGTCCAACATTTCTGTGTTCCCAAATAATAATCTGTGTCTGGGTTGGTTCACGAAGTGCTCTGCTATGGCCGACTTCTCTGGTTGAATTAGTCTGCCATGCCTTTCATGTTCCTTGATTTGTTTCTGGGCAATGCTGCTGCGTTTGGTGGTCCCTATGTAGACTTGTCCACAACTTCATGGTATATGGTAGACTCCTGCAGAGGTGAGAGGATCCCTCTTGTCCTTTGCTGAATGTAGCATTTTTTGGATTTTCTTGATGGGTCTGTAGATAGTTTATAAGTTGTGTTTCTTATCAGCTTCCTTATGCGGCCAGTGGTTCCCTTGATGTATGAAAAGAACACATTTCATCTTTTGACGTCTGTGGTGGAGTATCCATTGACCTATAGAGACGAGTTTAGGTGGTTCAGTTCACTTTGGAGGAGGTGGGGTTCACAGATTCTTTTTGCATGGTCTTCCAGGGCTTTAATTGTGCTGCTTTTTTGACTTGGGTGATGGTTAGAGTTTTTATGTAGGTATCTAACCCTGTGTGTGGGTTTCTGTAAACTGTGTGACCCAATTGTTTGTTGGGTTTGCAGATGACATGGGCATCTAGAAATGGCAGTTTTCGTTCCTTTTCCATGGTGAATTGGATGTTTGGGTGGATGCTGTTGCTGTGGTCCAGGAACTTGTTTAGTTCTTCCTCTTCATGGCTCCAAATGGTGGAGGTGTCATCCACATATCTGAACCATATAGTGGGCTTTTTTAGCTGCTGTTTCCAGGGCTTGTTTCTCATAGTGTTCCATGTAGAAAGTTGCTATTACCAGGTTAAGAGGGCTCCCCATAGCTACTCCACATTGAGATATTATGATATATTGAGATATTATGAGGTATTCATAGGAAAACTATAGCCAAATGTGCTGCAGGATATCCTGCCAAAACAAAGTTTTTGCAGTTTAATAAAACATTTTCCATTTTTTAGAACCAATTAGAAAATGACATTTATAACCCAGGAACAAAAATTGCATCGTGTAATATTAATGCAAACCTTGATTTTGCCATTTTATATAAGGAATACTATTTTACTTTGTCAATGTATATTAACGGGCTTTGAGTATCTGTGGATTTTAGGGTACTGCAGCTCAACCCCAGGAGATACCAAGAGGCCATGGTATTATCTGCCTCACTGAACACATCTGCACCTAAATTTAGTCCTAGGAGGGATGCTCAGAACAAGATGCTTCAATTAACTTTTGTATCCACAGCCAGAGTCCTCCCATTTTCAAAACATCCCTGCCTGGAGGCAAAGTAGGAATCCTAATTGATGAGTGCAGGACCAGGTGTGCTGTATTGCCATTAATTAGCACAGCCAACTGCAAATGCTGTGGAGTGTCTCTTCTTCGGTCTGACTGAAAGCAGTGGGATTTGTTTTTAAACAGGCTTAGATTATAAACTGATGTATGGATATGCAGCTCAGTTTTAGCCAATTAGTACTATAACTGACTATTTTCATTAGTCTTCTTGGTTGCTCCAACCCACTGTTATTTTATTTATATCCCATCCTTTTCCACTAAGATGTTCAAGATGATACACATGGTTTCCCCATCTTCCACTTTATCACTACAACAATCAGTCCGATGTAGGTTAGATGGTGCCGAGCCAGTATGACTGAATAATCTCAGTAATCATTTCAAATTGGGTCTCCTGCGACACGTTAGTAAACTATAAAATATAGCATTCTTATCCTGTAATCCCCTGCCTATTGAAGGAAAATGATAGGCTCAAGAAATGTAGTTTGTATCAGAACTGAACAGTGAAAAATGTGAAACTAATCCTATTCCCATGTGATCAACTTAGAAGAGTAGAATTATCCAAGTATGAGAGGTGGGTGTGTTGTCATCGTCCCTCACCTCTGTGGATAAGTGTTTAGCCTTATAAGGGTGTGGGGCATACAACTTCCAAAGGATTTTTTTTTATTAGAAGTTCATTACAATCGATTAATTAACACAAGAGAAGAAGGGTCGAAAACAATAACTGAATGGGTTTTTCAGAATTGTTCTTTGCAGCAGTCAGGCGTACTGCACTTACAGGTGATTAAATATCCAGTAAGTCTACAAAAAGGCACTGGGGCAAAGTTACATCATCTGATAATAGTAATGTTACAATGCCTAGCAGATGTCCCTGACTCCCATGCAACATCTGCCACACAATACAGTACTGCTGTTATGACTACTTTCTATGGCACATATACTGCACATAATTATGGTGCAGTCTGTACACAATTGAGGAACAACTAGCTTTGCACTCCAAAGGATCAGATCTTTATATTAATAGTACTTAATGAGAACGTGCCTTGGGAGTGCTTTCAGGAATGAAACAATGTTTTGAGATTTGCCCCTTCATTTATTGTTGCAGTGTGTGTGTACCAGAAAGTAGTGTAAGATGAAAAGTGAGTTGAATACCTTTTTAGTTGGAGTAAAATACTCTCCTGAATAGAAATTCTCAAATCATTTGTGTGCCAGAATTAAAAGCATTGCACGTAGACTTGGGTTGGAATTAAGTAAGTAAGCACGTAACTTTATTTTTCTATCCCGCCACCATCTCCCGGCAGGGACTCGAGGCGGCTAACACGGGACAAAGGCCCGAAACACTAGACAAAGCAGAACAATTAAAACATATTGCAATAAAAACACAGTAAAATCGACATTATACAAAATAATTACATTAAGCAAGACAGTACCTTGAACCATAAAAACTCATTTAACATATATGATGAGTTAAAAATCAGATAAAATAAGATGGGCCACCAGGTTAGTGTGTGTGTGGGGGGGGGGATAGTGTGGAGGGGCCATTTGAACTAAAGTGCAATAGTATAGTTCTAAAGTGCTTTGGGGCCAAAGGACAAAGTGCAAACATTTCTCGACTGAAGGGGTGGGAGACGGACATCCAGTTTATTATAGGAAAAAGGGACATGTGTGAAAGAAGGTGTATTAATCTAAATTTTAGTCTTGGGGACTGAATTATTCAAGGCCAGGTTTTTAGCTGCTTTTGAAAAGAAGCAAGGGTGGGTGCCTGCCTGATCTCCCTAGAGAGGGAGTTCCAGATCCGGGGGGCCACTACTGAGAAGGCTGAAAGTTTCTTCAAAATAAAATGAGAGAATGTGTCAGGCCAACGTATTGTAATTTTAAAAAATAACCTTTATTCAGCAATGCTCTGTAGTTAAATGAAAAATCATTTCTAAAATGATGATTTTTGCGTACTATAGATCAGTACTGAAGACAAAATATTATGAAGAAAGAAATGCAAGGACATCTCCCAAAGCGAAGTGGAACACATTAAACAGCAAATCACGCACAAACTGTCATGGAAGAAGTTCCGGTTAAAGTAGCAGTGAGAATACGACCTTTGCTTTCTAAAGAAGCACTTCACAACCATCAAGTGTGTGTGAGATTAATCCCAAACACTCAGCAAATAGTCGTTGGAAAGGACCGTGTTTTCACTTTTGATTTTGTTTTTGGCAAACATTCCACCCAAGATGAAGTTTATACAACATGTATTAAGCCATTAGTGGCATCTCTGATAGAAGGATATAATGCTACTGTTTTTGCCTATGGACAGACAGGCTCTGGGAAGACTTACACCATTGGAGGAGGTCATGTTGGTATGTTCTAAAAAGCTTATGCTTTATTGCTGTACTAGTTTAGTTTTTAAAAAAATAAAAACATTATCATATCTTATAAGTAATGCACTACAATCAGCATCACATCACTAGATAAAAACACAAGAAATATCTTTTCATAAGCTTTATTAAGGCAACTGTGGTTCCTGACTTCTATTCCCCTTAAAATAGAATAAGACAAAGGTTTTCCAATCAAAAATTGTGTTGTTTCCATCTTTAAAAATTCAGGTTTATGCAGTGCAAAGATTGCAATCTGGCTAACATCATTTCTATAATAATTTGTATCACACTGAAACATTATTTATGTAAATTTTAAGTTTGAATCAGTAGGTCTGGGTAGTTTTATACATTGTTAGAATGTAGATTCTGTCAGTCTTAGCATCTGATGAAATGTGATAGGAATAGGTCGCTGGTTCTCAACCTGTGGGTCCCCAGGTGTTTTGGCCTACAACTTCCAGAAATCCCAGCCATTTTACCAGCTGTTAGGGTTTCTGGGAGTTGAAGGCCAAAAATCTGGGGATCCACAGGCTGAGAACCACTGCTTTAACAGGAGGCTATATTACTTTGAGTGTATTTGTGGCATTATGCTAAAATTGTAATCCTGCTATTCAGATATTAATGATGTGTTTTGGTTGTTTTGGGAGATAGTAAATGGGGCTCCCTTATGTGTCCAGTGACCTGGGTATTAAAATTAATTATGTTAATCTCTTTCACTAATGAAGTCATTGAATACTGAATTTATTCTCTTAAATTGTGCTCCCAGCCATTCTAACAAAGAAGTGTGCTTTTAATGTTGAGTCTTGCAGTCAGAAAATAAAATATTTATTTTAAAATGCACTACATTTTCAAGAGAATTAGGATTTTGGCTTTTAAAATATACTTAAAATTATTAAATGATTTTGTTTAGGCTAAAAGCTATATGCAAGATTTAAGGTTACAATATGCTTCAAAAATTTCCAGGGGCTTATGGAGCCCTCCAGAGTTTAAAGGTAAAGCTTTCCCCTGACGTTAAGTCCAGTCATGTCTGACTCTGAGGGTTGGTGCTCATCTCCATTTCTAAGCCGAAGAGCTGGCGTTGTCCATAGACACCTCCAACGTCATGTGGCCAGCATGACTGTATGGAGCGCCGTTATTTTCCCGCTGGAGCTGTACCTATTAATCTACTCACATTGGCATGTTTTCGAACTGCTAGGTTGGCAGAAGCTGGAGCTAACAGCGGGCGCTCACTCCACTCCCGGGATTTGAACCTGGGACCTTTCGGTCTGAGTTTATTTGACTTCAATTCCCAGTTTTTCTCATGATGGGTTATACTGGCTAGAACTGCTGGGAGTTGCAGTTTAGCATTTTGAGGGTAATCCCCTTCCTACCCTTGTATTAAAGCAATTTTTTCTTTTGTTTTAAATAATGTTTTTTCTGTCCAATTGTTATAGGCTGCTGATCTGAAACTACTTAATTTGATGTAGTAACTGGGTAATAATAATACTAATGCTGTAATACTAATATGTTGGAAGACTTTAGATTATTTGGTTTTAGGAGTGCAAATTGGTGACTTAATTTAATTTGGCATTTTGCAAAAATCTAATTACTGCCATTGAGTAGCAATGATACTGATACTAATGTTTACCTTCTGTCAAAGGAGGAGTTTGCAGATGCTCTCTTGTATATCTATTTCACATCTGTTGCATGGAATAGTGCATGCATGAAATCAGATGAAGGATTAACTAGAAAATGGTACTCAAAGGCACCTAGGTAATACAACATATGTTTTTCTTATGTCACCTACTCACTGTCTGTAACATCCACTGGCAAAACGTTAGAAATGAGTTTGCAGAAACAATCCCAGGAACTCCCCAAAAGCATGACTTGAGGATTGATTGATCCTTTGGAACAGGAGCTTAAGGAGAATCAGAGGATCAAAAAAACCCAGACAAAGGCAACTTCTGCAGATGAAGGTCCTATTTGCAGAATGTCTGATCTTCATATTACTACTTGCCCCCATGTAGAAGTCTTCTAACTTTTATGAAAGAAGTTCTTTCTTATGGAGAAGTTCTTAGGATTGTTAGTGGAAGAAAAGAGAAGTGGAAGAAAAGGGAAGGAATCAATTTCTGCAGAATTCCTTTAACCTGCATGAAGTTGGATACCACCCTGTATCATGTTTAAAGGTGTGGTATCAAGTGTTATTCCCAGATGTAACCAAACTCTTTGTTTTCTAGTAATATATTTTACTTCTGTAACCTTCCTAACCCACCATTTCATGTCCCCTAATCTCTTGTACTAAGGGCCTTCATACTCCTTCATAACGTTTTGATATGTCCAAGTGCATTTGAATCTGCAGATTTGACCTGTGTGCTTGGTTCACATTTTTGCTTACATTTTAGCTTCTGTTGCAGAGGAAGAGAGAGGTATAATTCCACGCGCAATCCAGGAAATATTTCAAATTATTTTTGAAAACCATAATGTTGACTTCACTGTGAAAGTTTCTTACATAGAGGTATACAAAGAAGAAGTCAGAGATCTTCTGGAACTAGAGACCTCTATGAAAGATTTACACATTAGAGAAGATGAGAAAGGCAATACAGGTACAGATTTGAACACAAAATATGGGTTTGCTACTTGCCCGTTTTAGAAATGTGTATTAAAAATTTTTTTTAACCAATGCATATTCTTTATGGTTTGAATGATTTACTGCCATATAATTGTGCTTTAACATTACATTATTGCTTTGGAAATATTACACAAGAAATGGTTACTTTTGTTTTGGTGCAAATTTAATTTCTAGTCTAGCTCAGAAAAAAGGATATGTGTATAATCATGGAGAATGTTGTGTATCATTATCCTAACAGTTTGGCAGTTAGCAATTTTACCTTGTTATGATTTAAACAAATGTTTAAATTAGGAAACTCTTTAAAATTAATGTTTCTTTTAAAATCAGTATTTCTTTCATAATTTGCATAATAGCTTCCAAGTACTTATAATAATCCTGTATTTGTAGTTTTAGTAATCTTTTTCAACCTAGAGACTTTCAGTTATCGTATTTCATAGAGACATAGTGGATTATTTTAAGATCCTTGAATCTGCTGGGCTAAATGTAATAAATCAAGAATGGTCATCTTCTTAATATGTTGATTCTGGCACAAATGTTTATACCTATAAAGAATAACAATATTCAAAATAGGATGCTATCTTTTCCTAACTCATGTCACTGGTCTATCCAGCTCAGCATTATTTATACTGTTTGGCAACTAAGGTCCTTGAGTTTCAGACCAGAGTCTTTCCCAAACCTCTCTTAAGATGCCAGAGATTGAACTTGGAATCTTTCAATTTAAACTATATCATTATTAATTGAATTACTTTGTGTGTACATGTATTACCTTGAAAATATAATCTCCAAAGACATTTAGAGTAGTATAGTTTTTAATTAAATAACTATACTATCTGATGTACTATTTCATTTTCTGAATCTGGTCATGTTTGAGTAATAACAATATTTTTAAACAGTCCACTGCATTTTGCTGACAACTTTATGTTTGCCATTTTCTTCTGGCTTGTTTTTGCCCCCTAAGTAATTGTCGGTACCAAGGATTGCCAAGTTGAAAGTGTAGATGAAGTGATGAGCCTGTTGGAAACAGGGAATGCTGCTCGACATACAGGCACAACACAAATGAATGAGCACTCCAGCCGATCTCATGCTGTTTTTACTATCACCATTTGTCAACAACGGCAACCAGTGCAGGCTCAGAAAAACACGAACTCTGGACCGGATTCATCTCGAAGTTCAGGCCAGCTGATTGTGTCCAAGTTCCACTTTGTGGATCTAGCTGGATCAGAAAGAGTAACAAAAACTGGAAATACTGGTGAAAGATTCAAGGAATCAATTCAGATAAACAGTGGCTTATTGGCTCTGGGAAATGTGATAAGTGCTCTTGGAGATCCTAGGAGAAAAAGTGCACATATTCCATACCGGGATGCTAAAATTACACGCATTCTGAAGGACTCCTTAGGAGGCAATGCCAAGACAGTCATGATAACTTGCATTAGTCCATCATCTTCTGAATTTGATGAGTCACTCAATTCTATTAAATATGCCAACAGAGCCAAAAATATTAGAAACAAACCTATTGTCAACTACAACCCAGATTTGGACCGCATTGATGAAATGGAGTTTACAATCAAATTGCTTCGGGAAGCTTTGCAAAATCATCAGGTTAGTGAACAAAACTCTGGCAGCCGTGTGTCACAAGACTTGTCTCAGGAGAGAAGCAAAATCCGTTCTCTTGAAGAACAGCTTGCCCGGCTTCAGGTAGAAAGTTTCAGCTACAGAAATTGCATAGAAGAAGCCTATACATTTCTTGCCGACCTAAAAAATATTGCCAGTCTGTCAAAAAGTCAACATGATAAACTTCAGGATTGGCTCTCTGTGGCTCAGGAACTCAGAAGGGAGACCCCAGCTATTCCTCAAATAAATGGTGGAAGTGGAGGTAACCAAGAAGAACCATACCATATCACAATTCTTCAGTTGAAGAGAGAGCTGAAAAAGTATCAGGTATTTACAGTCAATGAAATAAAAGTGATGAGAGTACAAAAAGTATCAAAATCCTTATTAAACCTTAATCCTATCATGAATCCTTCACAGGTTACATGTCTACACTGCCTATTTCATCAGAATAACAAATTAAATATGCTAATGACAAAAGCAAGATTTTGTTTATTAGTGAAGAGCTACTAAATTGTCTACTGTAGTTTAGTGAAAGCTGAGTTGCAGAAGTGCATTCTTAGTTTCTTTTGATCTATACTTGGCTGATTGGTGCTTATATTGAGTAGACCTAGAAATTATACAAGATGCAGTGGAGATATATTTTGGAATTGTCCAAAGTTTCTGATTTTTCACACACACACACACACACCCCTGTATAGCCTTATGAGACATTCCAAATACTTGGTGAACCTTCCCTTGATCTTTTTGAGAGGCAGCAGGAGGGAAAATCCATTGTGCATGCATTCACTTTACCCTCACATCATTGGATTTCTCTTCTTGTATAAACTTCTGCTTGTGGACCAATGTAATAGTATCTATTTGTATAAAATAGAAAATATTTTTCTTTACCATCCAATAGGGTCTACTTCAAAATATTAAATCTTTTGCTGAAAACATGCTGCTGCTTAGCTTAGCAATACCAGTTTAGTGCTTGCAAAACCTCAGATTAACCAAATGGACTGCAATATTTACTAATAAGTAATTACAGTTTCTTATATCTGCAGGATTTTTAAAAGTGTCCTATTTTGTCTGTTACTACATGGCAAGCTTACAATTCAGTGTTATATATTGTAATGACTGAAGAGAGTGATTATTTTTTTCCATAGTCCTGCTGAAAAATGAAAAATTATCGGCAGAAATGTTATACAAAAGCAAGCGACAAGGAATCCTCATATTGATAGGTTGCAATCAGCTGGTTCTGCTCATAGAATCATAGAATCATAGAATCATAGAATAGTAGAGTTGGAAGAGACCACATGGGCCATCTAGTCCAACCCCCTGCTAAGAAGCAGGAAATCGCATTCAAAGCACCCCCGACAGATGGCCATCCAGCCTCTGCTTAAAAGCCTCCAAAGAAGGAGCCTCCACCACAGCCCCGGGGAGAGAGTTCCACTGTCGAACAGCTCTCACAGTGAGGAAGTTCTTCCTGATGTTCAGGTGGAATCTCCTTTCCTGTAGTTTGAAGCCATTGTTCCGTGTCCTAGTCTGCAGGGCAGCAGAAAACAAGCTTGCTCCCTCTTCCCTATGACTTCCCTTCACATATTTGTACATGGCTATCATGTCTCCTCTCAGCCTTCTCTTCTGCAGGCTAAACATGCCCAGCTCTTTAAGCCACTCCTCATAGGGCTTGTTCTCCAGACCCTTAATCATTTTAGTCGCCCTCCTCTGGACGCTTTCCAGCTTGTCAACATCTCCCTTCAACTGTGGTGCCCAAAATTGGACACAGTATTCCAGGTGTGGTCTGACCAAGGCAGAATAGAGGGGGAGCATAACTTCCCTGGATCTAGACGCTATTCCCCTATTGATGCAGGCCAGAATCCCATTGGCTTTTTTAGCAGCCGCATCACATTGTTGGCTCATGTTTAACTTGTTGTCCACGAGGACTCCAAGGTCTTTTTCGCACACACTGCTGTCAAGCCAGGCGTCCCCCATTCTGTATCTTTGATTTCCATTTTTTCTGCCGAAGTGAAGTATCTTGCATTTGTCCCTGTTGAACTTCATTTTGTTAGTTTTGGCCCATCTCTCTAGTCTGTCAAGATCGTTTTGAATTCTGCTCCTGTCTTCTGGAGTGTTAGCTATCCCTCCCAGTTTTGTGTCGTCTGCAAACTTGATGATCGTGCCTTCTAACCCTTCGTCTAAGTCGTTAATAAAGATGTTGAACAGAACCGGGCCCAGGACGGAGCCCTGCGGCACTCCACTTGTCACTTCTTTCCATGATGAAGACGACGCATTGGTGAGCACCCTTTGGGTTCGTTCGCTTAGCCAATTACAGATCCACCTAACCGTAGTTTTGTCTAGCCCACATTTTACTAGTTTGTTTGCCAGAAGGTCGTGGGGGACTTTGTCGAAGGCCTTACTGAAATCCAGGTACGCTACATCCACAGCATTCCCTGTATCGACCCAACTCGTAACTCTATCGAAAAAAGAGATCAGATTAGTCTGGCATGACTTGTTTTTGGTAAATCCGTGTTGACTATTAGCAATGACCACATTTGTTTCTAAGTGTTCGCAGACCACTTCCTTAATGATCTTTTCCAGAATTTTGCCTGGTATTGATGTGAGGCTGACCGGACGGTAATTGTTTGGGTCGTTCTTTTTTCCCTTCTTGAAGATAGGGACCACATTCGCCCTCCTCCAATCTGCTGGGACTTCTCCCGTTCTCCAAGAACTCTCGAAGATAATTGCCAGTGGTTCTGAAATAACTTCCGCTAGTTCCTTCAGTACTCTTGGGTGTAGCTGATCTGGCCCTGGGGACTTGAATTCGTTTAGAGAGGCCAAGTGTTCCTGGACAACTTGTTTCCCTATTTGGGGTTGGATTTCCCCCAATCCTTCGTCCATTCCGTGTTGCTGAGGTTGAAGATGGCTTTCTTTTTCTGAGAAGACTGAGGCAAAGAAGGCATTAAGTAGTTCTGCTTTTTCCCTGTCCCCTGTCGCCATCACCCCATCTTCTCCTTGCAATGGCCCTATCGCCTCCTTTTTCTTCCTTTTTCTACCAACGTAAGCAAAAAAGCCTTTTTTGTTGTTTTTTATGTCCCTGGCAAGCCTGAGCTCATTTTGCGCTTTAGCCTTGCGAACCTTTTCCCTACAGGTGTTGGCTATACGTTTGAATTCTTCTTTGGTGATTTCTCCCCTTTTCCACTTCTTGTGCATGTCACTTTTGAGCTTTAGCTCAGTTAGAAGTTCTTTGGACATCCATTCTGGCTTCTTTGCACTTGTCTTATTTTTCTTCTTTGTTGGCACTGTTTGCATTTGCGCCTTGAGTATTTCACTTTTGAAAAACTCCCATCCATCCTTAACTCCCTTGTTTTTTAATATCGGCGTCCATGGAATGCCGCTCAGTAATTCCTTCATTTTTTGGAAGTCAGCTCTCTTAAAGTCCAGAATGCGTGTTTGACTTGTCTTAGTTTCAGCATTCCTTTGTATTGCAAACTGCAGGAGCACATGGTCACTTGCCCCTAAGGATCCAACCACTTCAACTGTATTGATTAGGTCTTCCACATTTGTTAAGATTAGATCAAGAGTTGCTGATCCCCTTGTTGCCTCTTCTACCTTCTGGACCATAAAATTATCTGTAAGGCAAGTGAGGAATTTGTTGGACTTTGTACTCTTGGCTGAGTTTGTTTTCCAGCAGATATCGGGATAATTGAAATCGCCCATGACTACTATATCTCTTCTTTGTGCCTGTTTGGTCAGCTGTTGACAGAAGGCTTCATCAAGTCCTTCATCCTGACTCGGAGGTCTGTAGTAGACACCCACGACAAGATCTTTTTGAGTCCCGGTTCCCTTGATTCTTATCCAGATGCTTTCAAGCTGGTTTCCTGGATTACAGTCTTGCATTTCTTCTGCAACATAACTGTTTTTGACATATAAAGCTACTCCCCCTCCTCTCCCCTTTGTTCTATTTCTGTGAAAGAGGTTATAGCCCTCAATGGTTAAATTCCAGTGATGGGAGTCATCCCACCAGGTTTCAGAGATGCCTATGACATCGTATGTGTGGTGCTGTGCTAGGAGTTGGAGTTCGTCTTGCTTATTTCCCATGCTCTGAGCATTAGTGTAAAGACATGTAAGCCCCTGTGACCTCCCCTCGAACTGTTTATTTGGGATTATTGTGCTCTCTGTACTTGGTCCTTGCTGTGTTTGTGCAGCCCTCCGTTTAGCCTTTCGGCGGTTCCCTGTGGTCGTGGGTAATATAGTGTTCGCCAGGCTGTTGTTCCCCTCCCCCAGTGGATCTAGTTTAAAGTGCGCCTGATGAGGTTTGTGAGTCTGTGTGCAAAAAGATGTTTTCCTACTTAGCTAGGTCACACATGTCAGTCTTCACTTCCTAATATCACTTGCACTGCACTTTATTATCTAGCAGGCTCTTGCTGCAGATGAAGAAGTTTTTAGTGAAAAAGAACTTGAGATAAAAGTACTGCAAGATCAAATAGAGAAGTTGATAAAGGAGAATCAGGAATGTCTGCAGTCACTACAGGAGGCACAGGATATAAATAGGCTACAGGTAACTACTTTGTGCAGGTTTCTTCATCAATCTGTGTAAAACAACATTTAAGCAGTTGTTCTTATATTTTAAACATAGAATCCAATGTCTCATTGTTTGAAATTAAGTCCCATTGGCATTTGCTCCCTTGTAAATGCATGTAGGATTGGAAATGAAGGTTTAATTAATTTGTGTCAGATTTGTATTTTAGTGATCCATTTTATTTTTAGCTTAAATTATAGTCACTAGACTCAGGTATTATACAATATTAAAGACTACGTGTTTAGCACTCAATAAGAAGTATATGAACCTCCATAAAATTTTACCGTGGGACGATTTTAAAGGTTTACTAGAAATTCTTACAGCAACTTTTTTAGTGTTGATAAGGATACAGACCTCTTTTTTTCTTACAAGAAAGCTTAAATAAAATTCGTAACAGTTCTTTTCTCTTCCTATTCATTGTGCTAAAGATGTTTGTTAAATTAATTCCAGGGATTTCCATTGAATTGAAATGAGTACAAGGAAAAACCCATGTGTCTGAGGGCCAGTAGCAAAAGTGCAGAGCTAATGAGGGCAGCTGCTATTCAATGTGGCAATTTTCCAGCAATTAATAATTACAAGTTTTTTTCTTTCTTTCTTTTCAAGAATGAGAAAATGGTGGAACAACAGCTTATAATTGACCAGCTAAATGACAGATTAGAGGACATGGCAAAAATGTCTGCTTCCAGTGGTGCTTGTGGGGATGGACCAACCACTATAGTATCTGCTAGGAGGCCATTCAGTGTTCCTCTGACTAAACGTTTGGTGAGGTCCATTAATCCACCAGTGGAGCCGAACTCTCGAAAGGTAGATGTGAATGTTAATTCTTTTTCCTTATTTATTGTAAGCACTGTACAAAAATGATACTCTTCTGCCATAGCACATAAGTCATTGCACTTATTAAACGTGACTGACCAGCCTTATTTTTGAGGTTTGTAGTAGGATGGAAATTTGCACTTTCATTTTCAGTTTAGAAAAGCTTCCTAGACTATATGACTTCTCTCATTGCATTCAAAAGGCAGAGCAAGGATGTCCTATTTTCTATCTTATTTGGTAACTTACTGGGTTGATCCTTTTCTAGTTCTAGTCTCATCATTTCCAGGTGTGTTGATTTTTTTTTTATTATGATACTAAAGATCAGTGTCTTCTTTGTTTCACCTTTCTCCTCAAAGGAACTAATTGGGAGGAGAAAGAACCCCCACAAGAACACTTTGATATATTTAGAACATAACACAATGGCAGTGCAGACAAGGATTAAGGAGCTGCAGTAAACAGTTTGCTTTCAACTCTAAAGACTTTCCATACAGGAAGACTTGTATCCCTAGACAGATGGCTCCTGTCTCTATAGGAGAACCAGACACCAGTTCAAGAACTCAGCAGCTTCCCAAGTCCATTGCAAGCACAAAGACTTGGTGGGTGAATTGACTTGGGCCTTCTGTAGCATTTCATTTTGGAATGCTGATGGAATAAGTTATCTGTAGACCTCAAAACTGCAGCAGCCAGTTCAGTTGTAATCAAGATGGGAGCAAGCAGTGCTCCTTGATTTTCCTCTCACTAGATAATTTTGAGGACCTACCCCCTATGGTGTATGGAGTATGTATGCAAATGAGATGTAGTGAGTAAGGAAACCAAGATTCAGTTCTTTGGTTAAACATGAAGCAATCACACTCTTTCAATATTCTTTTAGTATTACGTACCTAACACTCAAGGTCATTGTGAAAGTAAAACACATAAGCAAAGTGAACTCTATTCCTGGGTCTGAACTCCTCTGAGATGGAATTAAAAGGTAATAAAATGTAATAAAAATGGTGTATAAATGTAATGTACCTTCCAGTTAATATTTCTTTTTAATTTCTTTAAAGGTACACACAAGTCCTCCTACATACTCCTTAAGTAGAGTCATGGCTGGATTTCATACCCGCAGCCAAATAATGTTAGATCACATAGAAGAACAGGATGAGGTTCTTCATTGCTCCTTCTCTGATCACAGTGATGAAGATGAAAAACATGCTAAAAATAAAAAAAGACTCCAATTCAGGTACATCTTTGGCCATATTTATGTCCTTAAGAAACTTGAAGTCTCAAAACCACAATGTATTTGTTGGGCTTAAAAACACCAGTGTGTTGGTTTTTTTTCTAGACGTTCTCTAAACCGTACATGGACAC
Organism: Anolis carolinensis; assembly: GCF_035594765.1. Taxonomy (NCBI): domain Eukaryota; kingdom Metazoa; phylum Chordata; class Lepidosauria; order Squamata; family Anolidae; genus Anolis; species Anolis carolinensis. The sequence goes on along the minus strand of NC_085842.1, from coordinate 250,885,169 downwards.
GAAAGCAGGCTCCTCAGTTTTCTGTGCTTGAACAAACAGAACTGCAACATGATTGGCATTTACAAAGCAAAAGTATCTCACAAATGGAATCTGCTCCTGGTAAGGAAAATCAATTCTTGCTACAATATAAAATATTTCTGTTTTACATGATCATCTGATAACAGAGTAGCTCTGATCTAAATAGTATAGGACTTCTATTGTGGAATAAGAACTATTGATTTGTTTATTTTATACAACATGAACAAACCTGGAGCATATGAACATTGTTTGTACAGTGATTGATCAATCTGATTGGCATTATCAACACTGTGAAATCTTGCTTGCTTACCATATTGATTGGGCTATATATGAACTTTTGTGCATATTAATTATTTTAATGTTGGGCCTTGTTTTGTTTTTTTTTAGCTTAGGATGGTTCTGCATAGTCTTAAAAATATTCCACTTTTTTCAAGGTGCTGCTGATATTGAATGTATCAAGAAAAGTCAGATATTAAATATGCAGAAATTAAAGAATACAGAGTTGAAACTTACTGCTGCTAAGCAAAAGATGAGTGAACTTACACTTAATATCAAAATGAAGGAGGAACTTATTAAAGAACTGGTGAAAACAGGTAACTAGATTTTATGAATTGATGCTGTCTACAGTTACATATTGGAATAGGACCCCAAACCAATTAAGTTACTTTTAATCCACTTCTATATTACTTGTGAAGAAATTGGAATGAAGCCAAAGGGACCCAGTCAATAAGAAAAACAGGTTTTTAGGTTTTTAAAAATGGCTTCACATTCCCATTCAACAATGAAACTTTACTGGGTGACTTTGTGCTATTTGTTATCTTTCAGTCTGAATTACTTCACAAGATGTAATAATAAAATTAGGAATGAGGAGATACCACCTAGAGCATCTTAGAAAATAGTGTGTATTTGTGCTTGCTTTGAATACAAATTAAAACAATTAGTAGTCCATTGTCCTTAGTAATTATAGCTAGTTTTAAGAGTACAGTGTCTTAAAGGCACAAATAATGTCTCTCTTTTTAAAATCTTTTTTCCCAAGGTAAAGATGCTCAATCTGTAAGCAAGCAGTACTCTCTGAAAATAGCAGAACTGGAACATGAAGCAGACCAGGCCAAAATTGATTTAGCTGAAACGCAAAAGCAATTGCAAGAGCTAGAGAACAAAGAACTAAGAGACATTGCTGAAAAAGCTAGGTTACAGAAAGAATTTAGGAAAAAGATGGATGCAGCAAAGATAAAAGTGCAGGTACTTGTATCTGGAAAAAGTATGTATTGTTGTAAGAAGCTAGATGAAAATAAGTGCACTTCACCTGTTGTAATAATGGTAGTGTCCTCTTATAATGAAACATGGAGGCTTTTAAGAATAATATTTTTATTTACTTGTGTGTATCTGATTGGGGGGGGGGGGGGGGAAACGACAGTTTTGACAAACAGCTGGTGGTGGAGTCTGAAAGCTCCTTTACCTCAGCATAGGTGTCTTGTTCCAGATCAGGACCCAGCATGTTTTCTAATGTAATCTACACAGTAATAACTTATTGCCAGAATATTTATTTGGTTCTTTACATGTTGTCTGCATGTTTATAGCAACATACATAGGTGAATAACAGTATGACAATGTCACTCACAAATGCAATGTTTTCATAAACAAAAATCACAATGAAACAAAATAAAATGGCAAAATTATCCAACGCATGCAATAAAATAATAGTACAAAAATGGGCTAAATGTGCTGTTTAACTATCTAGGCCTTGCAGAAAAAACAGCAGGACACTAAGAAACTGGCATCGTTGTCCACACAGAATGAAAAGCGTGTTTTTGAAGTAGAACAGAATGTCAGTCATATGAAAAATCAGCAAGCCCAAATACAGAAAAGATTGCAAGAGGAGAGTGAAAAAAAGAAAAGCTTGGAGGCAGAAATTCAGAAGGGACAACTGCAAATCAAGGTAAGAAACTTCTTTTCTGCTTGTCTTCTCAATGAGGTTGTAAGAGCACTTAATTCTTTATTATTCGCAGTATTGCATAGCTATGAGGGCTATCCTTCAGTGCATATTATATCATATTGAAAACCAGGAATAGTGATGAGTTGATGCTGTTCTACTGCCTAAGAACATCAGTGAAATCAAGAGGTCCCTCCTTTACATTTTATCTTAAAGAATTGCCCATCATGTTGCAGAGGCTCATTTAGGTATCCTGCCTTCCAAACTTGCAACTATTTCTTGACACTAACATTTAGTTTTCACTCTTAAAATTTTAAATCTTAGAACATATGATATTTCTAATCATGCATATCGAAATGTTTTTAATACTTACAGGAGCTTCAACAAAAGACAGAAGAACAAGCGAAGATTTTAAAACTAAAAGATCAAGAAATTGCTGCAATTAAAAGGAAAAACTCATCTGAAACCCCACAGCAACTAGAGGTAGCTTATATTTTATAAGCCTGACAGAACCTGATTAAATGGTTTGTTCAAGATTTGCAAGCATACAAATCAAGAAAAATGTTTTATATAGGGACATCATTTCATTATGCCATTGTATACTATAAGAATTGTACATCCATGAATTTTGATATGCACAGGGAGTCCTGAAACCAATCACCAGAGGACACCAAGGGATCACTGTTATTCTCTTTGTCCCTATGCATAAATTGCTGGACTGTTCCTGTCAAGGACAGAACGCCACAAGATCGAAGATAACAGAGTTTATTGGATTACAGAACTCAAAATGCCCGTAAAATACAAGGGCCAGGCAGTATTAGCCTTTAAAAGCAAAAAGGGGCAAGGAAAAACGTTCAAAAGATAAACCGGATTAAACCGGAGTTTAATCCGGGTAAAAACAAAACAGCTTGCTTCAGCCTGGGGATAAACAAAACAGAAGCCGGGGAACAAAGTGTTCAAAAGAATGCAATTAATTGGCAGCAGATTCCTCTCTGCTGCCAGCACTGTGCTTTGAGTAACTTGAGTCACTCCTCCACACAGCAGGCAAGATTTCCAATACACACAGATCAGCCGAGGATTGAAGCAGTAGAGTAGACCCAGTTCCTTTCCGTAGTTCAAGCCAGAAGCAGACGTTTGAAGTTTCACCAAGTCCGAGTAGGGGGAAGTCAAGCCGTGGTCAGTTCAGTCCGAAATCCAAAGCAGGAGATGGCGTCCGTCAAGAAGACGACGGAAGGTCAAAGCTAATGAGATTAAGCACAAGTTTGCACAAACAAAAGCCCACACAATTCCTCCCGCCGTCTGACCCCAAATTCCAAAACAACTTACGTATCAGCACATGAAAACACACCAGTCTTCAGGAAAGCGTCCCACACAGATCCCAAGCGTTCGTCCAGATTACCTTGCCCAACGCAATTTGCAATTGCTCCCAAGCCTCATTTTATGCCAGTTACAAATCCTCATCACTATCAGCTGCCCTCCTTAACCCGGGCGTTTCCTCATCACTTTCCTCATCAGAGCTGGAACACCTCTGACTACGCCCCACAGCATCCCCAGCTGTGGATCCCGTCCCATCCCTCCAGCTTGTCCATGGGTCTAATCCTGAAGGTCCCCATTCATCTTCCATCCCATCATTGCCAGTGGCACCCAATTCCTCCCTCACCCGAGTCCAATCCATCTCATCCTCCTCCGAGCTAACCAGCCCCTCCTCCATTCTCTCCGTAAACCCCTCAAAAGACTCTTCGTCAGATGGTGCTGCAAAGATATCTCGCAGTCTCTTTCTTTCTCGCTCCTCGAGAGTATCTGACTCTCGAGGAGTCTTACGCCCACGTCTGCCAGTAACAGAGCCATGAGGCTCAATCATAACAGTTCCATTCAGTGTTCTGGCCCTATTTCAGTCCTTTTTCTCTTTTGCTTCTCATCTGTCCTTAACTACTGTAAATATTTCATCTGTCAGCCACTGAGGCTTCTCTTTCATCTTTTTTTTTTTTTTGCATTCTTTCCTGACAATACCCATGTATTCATTCCAGAGTTCTTCTGCCTTACAGTCAATTAGTTTTAATAGTGCAAATCTATTTGTTATATTTAAATTCTATGGGGATATTATTCAGATTGTACTTTGGCACAATTGCTAGTTTAGTAAAAAAAAATAGCATTAGTCTAATTTTTGATGTTGGCAGTTCATGGTCTGTGCTACAATCTGCTCCTCGTTTTCTAAGATAATTTAGTTCCTCCATCTTAGCTTTATGGTCTATTAGATTTCTGTATTGACCATCAGCTGATATCCATATATGTAAGTGTCTCTTTGATTGCTTGAAGAATGTGTGATGAACAAACGGTTGGCCTCACAGAATTCAGTCCTTCTTCTGCTTCATTTCTTCATCCTAGACCAAATTTCCCTACAATCTTTGAATCCTTTCTGTTTCCTACCTTTGTATTCTAATTACCTATGATCAATTTCTTCCTGGATTTCCACATGTAATGTTTCAGTTTCTCCTTAATTCTGTAGATGGAGCATAAATTTGGATCTATACGGATCTATATGGATAAGTTTCCTCCAAAGTCTTATTGATATTATTCCATCAGATTTTGCAATATATCTTTTGGATGCTTTTGCTACATATCACCTTCCTGTTAATGCCTCCAAAACACACTGTAATTATCTGATTGAAAATGTCCTGTTCACTTTAGTTCACTCACTCAAAATACTGCAATATTTTCACATTCCATTTCTTCATTCACCACAGGTAACTTCCCCTGATTCATTCTTCTCACATTTTATGTTCCTATTGTATGTGTTGCAGCTTTGAACTTCCCTCTCATCTCTGAGCATGTCAACAGCAGAACATCCTTTTAGTTTTTGTCCATTTGCATCATTAGCCACAGCATTACTTGTACTTGTCATCCTCTCTTCCCCAGAAGTCATCTTTTGGCGTTATCTCTGGATTTGTTTTTGATTGTCTCATCATAGGGTTTTCATGACATTCATGCTCAATACTAATACGTATTAGTTATGATGCAAGTTATGTTATTTTTTAGATATCCTCAACCAGAGTCTCCCCTCCCTCTCCCACTACTGCTGCAGTCAAGTTGCTGTTTGGCTCATTTAGCCTGGATTCACTGCAAAGACCTGTCTGACATGCGATATCCTACCAGCAATAGTACTTCCACCTACATAGCTTTCACAGCCTCTTGCTTCACAGAAGCATCTAATCTCACCACCATGAAATGGTAGTGCATTGTGGAAGCTCTGGATGGAGTTGTGTAATTATCCTCACCATATATATCTTTTTGTTCTTGGCACAGAAATTAGAAGAGAAAAAGAAATGGCTAGATGAAGAGCTAGAGAAGGTTTTACATCAACGTCAGGAGTTAGTTCATCTGGAAGAAGATTTAAAAAGAAGAGAAGCTATCATTTCCAAGAAGGAAACTTTGATGCAAGAGAAGAGCCATTTAGAAATTAAAAAACTGAGATCCAGCCAGGTACTTTTGTTATTCCTGTATTCCAGGCTAACAGCTAACAGCTGATGTTAGCATCTTAGAAAGTAATTGCCAATCTGCTGCTATGACCAAGAGCTTGAGATTCAGACTGCTTGCCTTCTGTAACATTTCTTTCATTGCTTCCAGTATTCAGTATTTGTAAAATGCTTCAATTTCTGTTATTGAATGCTCTGTATGAGTGCCTCATTTGTGATTTTGTTCACAGCTGTCAGAATAAATATAAGTGAAAATAAAACAGATAATGGATGTCCTACATTGTTTCTTGTATGCAGTTGGATGACATTAAGCTTAATTGTCCTTAAGTCCCAAAATTTGCTGAGGATTGGATTTATACATAACTGGTCAGGGACTTATTTCAATAGTACAATCATATGACTAATTTTGTTCAGAACAACCCTTGATGCACTTTCATAATGTTTACAAATGTGTGTGTATGTTGAGATGCAAAATGTTAGCATTTTTCTGAAAGGGGTTGTTTTTTCGCTTGTGACTATGTAGGCTCTCAGTCAAGATATTTTGAAATTATCAAGTCGCTTGAGCTTGCTGGATCAGGAATTATGTGACAAAAATATGCAGCTTCAGAGCAGCACCACTATTGAGCATGCAAAGATTTTTGAAGAAGTTCAGGCTCTGGAGAAGGAGAGGGACCAGCTTCTGAAAAGAAGGAGCAGTGTGGATGAGAAATTGCAGAATGGCAGGGTATTGTCTCCAGAAGTAAGTAAATTACATATTATATGCACAACTAGAGTATTAAGTAACTAATACTGAGAGTCGTTAAAATAGAAATTAAAAAGCATATTATTTTAGAGAGCATCAATTCATGCAAGCTGGATTAGTAATAATTTAAGTTGCAGTTATAACTTGTTTAGGATCAGTTATCACTTGAAACATGGGGGCAGCTGGAAGTTACTGTAGGGAAGTGGATCCTGTTTTCTATGTGAAATGAATAACATGCTTCATTGCCAGCTGAGAACACATGCTTTTCTCTTTATTTGAAGACAGCAGCATCTGCATTCTTATTCAAGCCATCTCATTACAGCTATAAGGTTCTGATCGCAATATTTGTTAACAGTTATCTGCTAGTAATGAGATATTTCTTCTTTTTAAACTTTATATTATTAAGCTTTGTAATCTTGTGTTACCTGCACCTGCTACCCCATAGTTCAAGTGAAGGGAAACCAGTCAGGTTCAGATCTGTATTCTCCTTTCTGTTTTTGCACTGTCACAAAAAAAGATGCCTGACATCCAGACTACTGTTCCAGTATGAGGCAAAACATATACTAGGACACTGATGGTGAGCACTTACAGATTTTGATTGCCCTGACCCATTTCTTACAATTAGTGGTATGCATGGACATGAAACAAGGATCCCAAAGAGACATCCCTGCATTCCTTGTAGCCTATCAATCACACCCAGGCTATAAAAATGAGGACACATTTCACTTTGTTACATTTGATTCCATGTCTGACCGAAGAGTCTTCTCTTGGCTCTGATATTGGCAAACCAAATTAGTTTTCTTTTTTCTTCATATTGCTATAAGATGGGAAACCTTAGAGTTCCATAAGGATGAGTAATAAGGAGATGATGTTATTCATCTTTATTTTTAGAGTTCAGATTCAACAGTGGTTTTAAATCTTTGTACTTATGGGTAGCTCATTCCACATTGACTATGCTTTCATATTACACAAGACAGTGTGCTAGACAAAGTGCCAATGTGATGTAGTGGCTTGAATGTTGGATTACAACTCTAGAGACCAATGTTTGAATCCCTGCTTGCTGATGAGAACCCACTTGGGTAGCTTTGAACTATCACATTTTTTTAGTCTGAAAGGAAGGCAAAGGCAACCCCCCTCTGAAAAAATCTTGTCCTCTCTCCCCCCAAAACCCCATGGTGAGTTCACTTTAGGGTCAACAGAAGGCAGAAATGTTGTGAAGGTTCTCAACAACAGTGAAGTATTCCAGGCTACACAGTCAACTCAGGCAGTGTGCCAAGTATTTGTATAACAACGTATTACAGAATATGCTCAGTATTTCCTTGCAAGATAGTGGTAGTCAGGTTATCTTGAATGAAATTTTATGCACTTAGTTTGACCTATTCAAAGGATGCTTGATTTTGAATGAACCCAGTTCCTTGAAACAGAATCCTATTGCTGATATGCTAGCTTCTGTTGGCAGAATAAGGAGGAGGGCCATGTCTTTGCAACTCCCATTATATACATTGCTCTGGAAGGTTCTCTTGACCAAATTTATGGAATTATGGCAGGCTGAAGAAGAGAGGGAATTAAAATGGCCTCTTGTGCTAGCTGAAGTTTATGTTGTGTGATAGTAAGTACTCAATTAAGTTGACTTTCATGGATACTTTCTTGATTGTATGGGTTTATTCAGCTCAGTGAGACTTCTAAGTAAAACTAATTTGCCTCATTAAAACTATTCTTTTAGAATGGTTACCAGTACCGCCTACATTATAGCCTAAGTTAAAAATTATTTATATCAGAACATTACACACATGATGCTGTTTATTATATTATGATTGCAATATATGTTGATATATTTTAATAATACAGTGATGTTGACACATTCTGATAAATTAGTGACAATTTGCAATGCATCACCTTTGGTAGCTTTCTCATGAATTACTGATTTCTTTATCGTTACTCTTTTCAGGAGGAACATTTTCTCTTCCAACTTGAAGAAGGAATAGAAACTTTGGAAGCTGCCATTGCTTATAAGAACGAAAGTATTCAAAATCATCAGAATTCAGTCAGAGCTTCATCTCAAATAATTTTGCACAGTGAGGCCAATGTGATGGAAAAGTTGGTTTCCTTGACTGCTAATGAACTGCAAGCAATTCTTATAAAGTATTTTAATAAGGTATGTTGCAGAGTAATGCTCAGCTGAGAAAAAACTGCCAGTTCTTTTTTGTTGTTCTTGTCAGTAGCCCAAAACAGCTGCCAAATGCATTTTATTATAGCAAGGATACCAGAATAGCTTTAATAATATTTTTAAGAATTTTAAAAATATTATTTTAATGTGTTTTTAAAATGTTGTAATCTTTTAAAGACGGTGCTTAAGATCTGGTCAGGGAGTGCTGTGGTTTTTAACTTCGAATATGTTTTTGATGGATTATAACTGTTAACTTTTAGTGTTGTTTGTGTTTAATTCTGTTTTAAGGTTTATATATTTGTATATTTTAAATTGTATACTAATGCTTTTATGTCAAGCCGCTTTGAGTCCCCTTTGAGGAGATAAAGCGGTGTATAAATAAATATAACAATAACAATTGTTATTATTATAGTATTTACATTGGTTTTTTTTTAATTAATTGAGTTTCCTGTAGCCTGGGGGAGATTATACAAAATAAAATAAATAAGAATAAATTGTATAGAAATGTAGTTCTGAACAGGGTGTTTGTTTTTATAAAAGCACTAATAGAAATGTATTGTCTTCAGTATTAATTTATATTATAAAGTATTATTTTCCTATATGATAATGACACAAGGCATAGTTAAAGTCAAACATCTTCCATTTCTGGTTATATATGTGTTTCTTATTGTGTTTGAAATTGATTAAATAAATCCTTAGACATACAATGTGACACAGGATGTATTGCCAATGAGGTTTTTTTAAATAAACGTAAGAATGTATTGAATTAGCTTTTTTATGCCACTATGTCACTACTGGATTTTTTTTAAAAAATTTGACATGTCATATGTGTACGTTTCTTAGGAATGCTTTGATTTTCCCAAAAGAAAATACTATTGCTTCTTTAGGTTGTCAGCCTTCGTGAGAGCGAACGTAAATTACAACTTCAGGCTGAAGAACTTGGAATAAAGGTAACAGAGCAAGAAAACATAGCAAGAGAACTAGAACGGGCACATGAACATCTTGTGCTGCAATGTGACAGGCGTCTCACCCTCCAACAAAAAGAACATGAGCAAAAGATGCAATTAATACTACTTCATTGCAAAGGTATTTGATTTTGGTCACATTTGATTAGCTACTGTAGGAAACAGGATATTGTTCTGATTCAGAAAGACCTTTTTAATATTCTTAGTATATTGTAGCTTTCAAAATATCACTCCATCTGAAATATTAATCTAACACCTAAGTGTAAATAAATACAGTATAGACAAAAGGCTCATTTCCATTACTGCTCAGACTCACATGTGCAAATGAAGGCCAATCATATTTTAATTGGTATTTTAAGATGTGAAGCAGAGTTGTAATGGGCAAAAAGATGAGAATAAACACGTTGATTACTATGATTACTCTCAGTGGATTGGACGGTTTGAATCTAGATTATCTATGCCATCACCATGGCACACTCTCACTGAGGAAGTGCAGGAAGCAAATTTTTCCTTTCTCCTTCAAGAAATCCCGTTTACCTACATGCCCTGACATATTAGGCCCATCTACACTGCCATTGTAATGTAGATTGAACTGAATTATATGGCAGTGTAGTCAGTTCAGTGCAGTCAATCTGCATTATAATGGCAGTGTAGATGGAACCTTAGGCCTTCTGCAAGAGGATTTAGGGAAAAGATGTTAATGATAACCCTCCTTTCCTCTTAGCAACTGTTGCTGACTTCTTCTGCATTTTGTAGAACAAACATTAATTCCATCAAGTATATTCTCTGAGACTGTACTTTTTCAGCTATTATTTGATATTTTCCTCCTTAAGGCATATGCAGGATCCATTTTTAAAATTTGGTGCCTTGATTATCTTCTCTTTGTGTTCAACTATTATGAAGTACATAGTGCAGGACATTTCCCTGATATTGTACTAATTACATTACACACATTCTTGCAAATTTAATAGACTCATCCTGCCTTATGGTTCCTGCTTTAAATCTTTCCTTTGATTTGGTCATGGGTCTCCAAATGACTGATGTTGACACATTTATTATATAATTGGTTCCTATAATGCTGCACATAATACTCTATGGTCCAGACGTAAGGAAGCCTGTCATAGTCAGGTTGAACAGAGTAACAACTTTGTTTTCATAAGATACTGAATGGTTGTTGCTTTATCAGGTTCCAGTGCTTGGATCCAACTGTATAATATTCAAAGTGAGCTATGTCAGACCTTTTTCTTCAATCAGTTTGGTTACCCATATACATTCACTCCCCTCTGACTCTCTTACGTATCTATCCTCAAGTGTTACTAATGAATTCCCTTCTTTTTTTAAAAAAATAATAATAATCTTCTCCCCTCATGAGTTCTCTGTGCTGGGACTGACTGCCCTTTATTAATTTACATATGTACTTCACCTCCCTAAATCCAGGAGTCGTTTAGTAACATTTTGCCAGTTCTTTTCCTTTTTGCTTTTCCTGTTACAGTATCACATCCTGTCACTACATAGATTTCCATCTGTTTAATCTGTAAGGGTAAATTTACTTCTGTTTTTACCTGTAAGAATGGTGTCCATTTTTTCTGGAAAATTTCCACCAAAGTGTCATCATTACATATGAACATTTGAATATATCATTTAACTCTCAGAATTTCGGAGAAACCACAACTGAAATGCAGCCTACAGTACTGTTGTTTTCATGCTATAGAATGAAACTGAAACAAAAGCAACGATGAACCTGAAATTAGATTTCCCTTTCTAGAGCAAGACGGCGAAAGTATTTCAGAAGCTCTTAAAACTTATGAGGCAAAAGTCCAACAACTGGAAAAAGACTTGTTCTTCTACAAGAAAACTAGCAGAGAATTGAAGAAGAAATTAAAGGAACTGGTTGGAGAATCGATACACCCTCCTCAGTCACAGAGTAAATGTATGGGTATTACATTAATAAGCCATACCTAGCAGAAAGTGCAATGGAATTTATTGTTTTTTTTTTTAAATATGGTCAATACGGAAGGTATATTAGCCATCCTTTAAAAAAAATATTGTGATGATGATCTGGATTGTTGTGTGCCTTCAGGTTGTTCCTGACTGGCAACCCTAAGGCAAATCTGTTACAGGATTTTCTTGGCAGAATTTGTTCAGAAGTTTGCCTTTGCCTTCCTCTGAGGCTGAGAGAAGGTCACATGCCTGAGGTCACTAGATGGGAGTCCATGGCTGAGTGGGAGTCCAGTGCTCAAATCACTACACTATACTGGGGTTTTTTTGTATTGTTTCTTAAATAAGATCTAATTAACTCACTTTAGCTTTTAGATGTTTAAAGTAACATTTTCAGATTTATCTTTTCCAGTACAGCCTTTAGCTTAAATCTAAAATTCCCACCAAAGGAAATAAGGTGTGGATTTTTTTTTTACTGTACTCCCTGGTCCTTCCAGTTTGGGTACCTTTCAGAACATCATGGGAGATGACTTTGGTATTTTTCAGGGAAATTGATCAAAATAATATCCATATCAACTGCACCGCCCATCTGCAGAGCATCTGCTATCATGGAGCCCTTCCCATTTGCCAAAGAGTATATACATATAACTCAGGATATAGGCCATTACATAGTATTGCTCCCTTTCCATTTATCAATTTCTGCCAATATACTTTGGTTATTTTAAAAATAATTTTAACATTTGAAATAACAGACCAAACAATGTATAACCATTATCCCAAAGCATCTAATCAGCAGTTTGACTTTATTTTCAGGTTTTCCTTCTACTGATGGTACACCAAACCGAGAAGAACCAATTGCTTTGTCAGAAGAACTTGGGTGGACAGACAAATCAGTAGGAAGATTCAAAGAAGCAAACTACCCAACAGATAATTTAGAAGTACAGCAAAAGTCTAATGCATTTCAAGAGGATGTTCTAGAATTTTTACCCAGGACATCTCATAGTCAGGAAAAGCAAGCAGGAAAAGTGCAAAATCTTGCAAAATCTCATCCACAAGGAGTCTTTCATTCTCATACAAAAGACTCTATGACCCAGCTTCAAGGAACAACCCCAGTAAAACTTTCTCGCAAAGAATTGCGTTGCATCCCTGCATCTGAACTTTCTTCACGGCGCTCAGGCCTTGCAGTTGGTATGAACTATGTTCCTGCAGATTCCACTGAAATGCTTCAAAAACCTAATGAACTTAATACATAATTAACACTAACCTTTTGAAAGGAGTCACTAATTTTGATACTTCTTAATGCATTTTTTCAGCTATGATAACAACTAACTCCTGTACCTCAGGCTGCAGAACTCACAGTATGCTCATGTATAAATGTATGATGCTACTGGCACAGTGATGTTATAGGACAGGAACAAAATGGATGTTTGCCTTTTACAGAATTACTTTTTGAATTGCATTTTTTTTTAAAACAAAAAAACAATTGGCATAGATTTGTATTCTTAAATTTATAAAGAATTTCCTCATCTTATCTCCCATATTGCAAAGAATATAGTGGCTGGATGTGGTAATACTTTGTCTGCATGAGCAATCTATACTATAATAGTAGTCATATTTATTAGAGCAAATACTGAGGATGATTAAAATAAGGAAAAGGCACCAGATAACAGAATCTTACATCTGATGGGTCATTTTCTCATATTGTGACTAAATATGAAAATATAAGTGGAGGCGTATAGAGCACTATCACCAGAAGAGAGCAACTTTGTCAGGTACAGGAATAATTTTTGCCTTGTCCCCCAAATTTTGGCAAATCCAAATCACTCTGATTCATTTGGATCTCGGAGGTTCTCTGAAAATTTAAGGAGTTGAAGGTATTAGATTGTAAATAAGTCAGGAGTGGAAACCTTGTGTTTTCAGTCTTACGGGGGTTTTTTTGTTTTTGTTTTTCAAAATCCATGTTTTTTAAAAAAAGGGAGGGAAAATGGCACAAGTTTTGGAACTATAAGCCACTTTCCCCACCCCTTGTTCAGCCCAAAATACTTTATGAAGTGGTGAATGGAATCACTATCAATAATTGTTTTTAACTACTCCTTTTCAATGTACGCATTTTTTTTACTTTAGTCCTGTTGAAGTGCATCAGGTATAAATCTCCATCAAAAGGGTAAACAAGAAGAGGAGTTACAGAAAAAAAATACTTTTCCCTAAAGCTCATACTAAATACAAGTCAGTTACACAAAAATGTATTCATAACTTTGTGGCTTGCACTATAGTGTGACTTTGTGCCTGTGATCAGTGTGTCTGGCTTTTCTTGGAAAGCATTTTCTCTAGATTTATTTCAAGATAATTGTCAGAACAGGCAGACCTATTTCTCTGAGAAATCATTTCCTGAGAGAGCAAAATGAATTGCATGACGTAGTCCACCTGACCTCAATTTGGACAACAGCAACTTAATTCTGGTATATAAGAGAATGTCTATATACTAAAAGTGAGCCACATAAAATCAGAACACGATGTTGTAAGGTAATTCTGGTATAAAATAAATATTCACTGCTATGCCAGGAGCAGCCTGGCAGGATCATGTATTCTCTCTCATACTCACTCAAACCTACACATACTTTGTTCGCTCACTTCTCCCATGTTGGCTTTGTTTACCCAAAGTTATGATTAAGTAATTTTAGTTAAAATGAGCTGAAACACTTCTAAACTTGTTGATAGTGTTTGGTCCATATTTGCCTTTTGTTCACAGAAGCAGACACAATGTAGTCAAAGTGCCTATTCGCAGAGCGACATGATTATTGGTTGCCCACTTTCTCCTGTTGCTATTCCTGCCACTTCTCCTACCGATCTGGAACATTCTTCTGCTATCCAAAGCAGATATTTTGGAAGCTGCTGGGGAAAGTGTCAGAAATCCCCTCTCTCTGTTGACTAGTAGACATATAGTCTGAGTAGTTTTTTTGCAATATAGCTCTACAAGTATGAAATACTACTTTAAAACCCAAATAGTATGTACAAGGGGATGTTTTCTTACCTGCTATGTTTATATTGCGGGGTTCAAAGTGATAGTGGCTGAGTCTAATTGTTTTTTTTATTTAACAGTTGTTTCTTGACTAATGCTGTGTTGAACTGAGCTGTGAATTTTGCTACTTGTTCGAAGTTTACATATTTCACTTTTGTTACATTTTGCATTTACAAATTGGTAAAACCAAATACAATACCTTATAGCATCAAACAAACTGCGGTACACCATCATTCTACCCCCTGGCTATTAGAAATGTGTGTCTGAAAATAACTGCAAATATACAATCTTTATAAGGAGCTTTATTGTCTTTATTCACTCTGTTACACCACACAATGAGCTGGTGCTGCTTACAGCTTTCCCATCATTACCAGCCTTGTACTGTATCACATTTTAGGTACCGCTTAAAACAGTATTTATTACAGCAGTCATACACCACTCTTCAGCCACAAATGCTGTTAATTTGACCATTCCCTGCCCCCAGTCTTATAATCCTAATAGGACAGGACACACAATGGAAAGGGAATGGCAGTAGGGGAAATTAAGTCCCTCAGGCACTGCATCTTCTTCGCTCCCTCTGTCACCCCAATCTCTTAAAAAGTGCAACTTTTGGGGGAAAAAATTTCTATTCCCATACAAAAAAGGACAATACTAAAGAATGCTCAAACTTTCGTACAGTGGTATTTATTTCAAATGCTAGTAAGGTAATGCTCAACATCCTACAAGGTAGACTCCAGCAATACATGGAGCGAGAGTTGCCAGATGTATAAACTGGATTTAGAAAAGGCAGAGGAACGAGAGACCAAATTGCCAATATCTGCTGGATAATGGAGGAAGGTAGGGAGTTTCAGAAAAACATTTCTGTTTATTGACTATTCTGAAGCCTTTGTGTACATCATAATAAAGTGTGGCAAGTTCTTGGTGGTATGGGGATACCAAGTCACCTTGTCTGTCTCCTGAGGAATCTGTATAACAACCAAGTAGCCACAGTAAGAACAGACCACGGAACAACAGACTGGTTCAAGATTGGGAAAGGAGTGCGGCAGGGCTGCATACTCTCACCCTCCCTATTCAATTTGTATGCAGAACATGTCATGCAACGTGTTCAATGCGAGGTCGAGCTTCTCTTATGCTGCTGCAAAGGTGGCTCGTAGATCTTCTGAATGCACATGGACTACGTTATCATCGGCATATTGGAGTCAATATTACATGTAATATATAATATACAATTATTATATATTAAATATTATATTGTACTATATTATTCCACTATATATATATATGGAGCCCCGGTGGAGAAGTGCGTTAAAGCACTGAGCTGGAGACCGAAAGGTCCCAGGTTCAAATCCCGTGAGCGGCCGCTGTTAGCTCCAGCTCCTGCCAACCTAGCAGTTCGAAAACATGCCAATGTGAGTAGATCAATAGGTACCGCTCCAGCGGGAAGGTAATGGCACTCCATGCAGTCATGCCGGCCACATGACCTTGGAGGTGTCTACGGACATCGCCGGCTCTTCGGCTTAGAAATGGAGATGAGCACCAACCCCCAGAGTCAGACATGACTGGACTTAACGTCAGGGGAAACCTTTACCTATATATATATATATATATATATATATATATATATATATATAAATATAAAAAATACTCTACTAGTATATTATGCTATTAGTATTTAATATATTGTACTATATCATATTATATTACATTGTTAATATTATATTAGTATTATATTACAATGTTATTTATTTATTTAATACATTTATATCCCGCCCTTCTCACTCCGAAGGGGACTCAGAGCGGCTTACAAATTAAATTCACATACAATAATATATTTCTATAGATTATCATATTGTGCATAATATATTTCCTTCCTCTCCTTTTCTTCTTCCCCCTCCTTCGCCTCCTGTTGATTTATTTCATTTTATTAATTTAATTTAATTAATTTAATCATGGCGACTTCGCCTGCGCCTCCCTCACCGTCTCCTTTTGCCTAATGGCGGCCTCACTAACCCCGCGGGCTACGTCACAAGCCTTCCCCGCGCATGCGCCTTCGCCAAGTGCCCTCCCTCTCGCTCCTTCCCGTAAGGCGGCGCGGAGACCTGAGACATAAACAACAAACTCGGCAGGGGGAGGGGGGTTGGCCGTGCCAGCTTGTGTTTGCTCGCTCGCTCACGCACGCACGCGCACTCCGGGTTCCGTCGCTGTCCCATCTTTTTCGCACCCCTCCCTCCGTGCTCCCCCCAATCCATCCACCCACTGCGCCTGCGCGAGCTTCTCAACGGCGGCAGCAGCGTCTGGACCCCGCGGGTCGCCAGTTCCAGAGGCCTCAACCGTCTCTTTGAGGTTTCCTGAGTCAGGATTCCTGTTCATGGTGAGCGAGATAGGCAGGTGTATATATCCACCCAGATGCTCTTGGACTGCCGTTAAATGTCAGGTTGATAAAGGAGTTGTCGTCCAACAGCAACAGGAGAGCGACTCTTTTCTATTCTAGGCTAAGACCACACTCACAGTCGGATCCACGAGCTCTAGGCTACTGCGTTGCATTTGGGTCCATGAGTCCTTCAGGGGCTTTAGACTTCGACTCCCAGAAGCCCTAGCAACCGTTGCCAAAGGTCAGGGATTCTGGGGGCTGAAATACCCAAACTTGGAGGACCAAAGGTTGGGGAACTATTGCTGTAAGGAATCATTTGAAGCAGGCATGGGCCAGTTTGGGCCTTCCAGGTGTTTTGGACTTCAACTCCCAACATTCCTAACAGCCTCAGGCCCCTTCCTTTTCCCCCTCAGCCGCTTAAGCGGCTGAGGGGGAAAAGGAAAGGGCCTGAGGCTGTTAGGAATGCTGGGAGTTGAGGTCCAAAACACCTGGAAGGCCCAAGTTGGCCCATACCTGTTTTAAACAATCACTAAATTTGACACTTAAATTCTCCCAGTAATCTCTTTCCAATGGTCAGGGATTCTGGGAGTTGAAGTCCAGAACACCTAGAGGGGACATAGGTTGGGAAGCTCTACTCCAGACCAGTGATTCCCAACCTTGGTTCTCAACTTCTAGTTTGAGACCATAATAAATGCATTTATTTATTCAACCTTAGTTCTCTGTTTGTTTTTTTGGATTTCAGCTCCCAGACAGTTTGTCCAATAGTCAGGGATTTTGGGAGCTAAAGTTATATGTAAAGCTGCCTTGAGTCCCCTTTGGGGTAGAGAAAGGCGGGATAGAAATATCACAAATAAATAAATAAATAAATAAAATACCCGGAGCAGCAAAGGTTGGGAACAGCTATTCTAAAACAGTAATTTCCAAACCTTGGACCTCCAAGTTTTTCTTTTGGACTTCTTAACCCCGAGTCGGCTTGCCCAAGAGTTGCCCAATTCTGGAAGTTGAAGCCCGAAATACCTAAAGGTTAGGAACCTATAACCTTTCTTCAAGGCCACATCTCCTTCTATGAACCCCCGCAAGCATTGAGATCTGCTGGGGAGGCCCTTCTTTTGGTCCCACCACCATCTCAAGTGCGGTTGGTGGGGATGAGAGAGAGGGCCTTCTCGGTGGTGGCTTCCCGGTTCTAGGATAACCTTCTCTAAAGAAATTAGATTAGTCCCTACTCTTCAAACCTTTCAGGTGAGTTTTAAAACATGGGTCTTCAGGCAGGCCTTTGACCCCGTGTAATCTATGGTCAGTTCGATGACCCACCGTTTGTGCCACTCCGCACTTTGATTTGGAAGTTTTATACGTAGGTTCTACTGCATTTTAGAAATTTTTTTATAATTCTTACAATTTTATTAGTGGGATTTTATGTGCATTGTTGTTTTTACACTTATATCATTGTGTATATATTTACATATTGTTGTTTATATGCAGCGAGTGCTTCTGTGAGTCGCCCAGAGTCCCCTCAGGAAGATGGTGGCAGGGTATAAATAAAGATTTATTATTAGTTTTATTATTATTATTGACACAACAACATAGTCAGACACAGCAAACAAGATAGATATGCTGGATTTCGCATAACAAAATCACAAGTCAAACACTTGCCAAGCGTTTAGGACTGTGTGATGTATTTTCGGATGATGCACACAGATCCCAGTAGGGTGGCCTTTTGCAGTTGGCAGATCGTAATTTTGTCAATGTTATTATAAACACTGTCCTGGAACATTTTCTTTGCCTATTAGGCCTCATCTACACTGCTATATAATCCAGATATCAAAATAGATAATTCACATTATTTGCTTTGAATTGATTATATGAGTCTGTACTGTCATGTAATCCTGTTCAAAGCAGATAATCTGGATTTTATACAGTAGCAAAGGAGGGGCCTTAGATCCTGCAATTGAACAGGGCAGCTGTGGGGTGCAACTAGTAAGTCTCCTCTGTCACATAGATTGTGTTTCTCTTATCCAAAACGCTTGGGTTACCAGATGTGTTTTGGAATATTGGCATATTTTGTTGCTGTCTTATGCCTTCAAGTCGTTTCTGCCTTTTGGCAACTTTAAAGCTAATTTATCACAGGGTTTTGATCAAGATTTGTTCATTGAGACCTTTGTCATTGCCTTCTGAAGCTGAGAGAGTATGATCCCTCAGAAGCTCTTAGCCTTCCGCTGAATATGTAACTGGAGTTGTAGTTGAGCAGCACCAGGAGAGCAACTTTTTTCTACTTTGGGCAAATGCCTCTTTTGGGAAACACACTCCCATGTGATCTTTGGGCTATAGACTTGTTCATTGTATCCTTTTAGATGTAGTAACATTTGAGTATTTTTGTATCTAAATGGAGAGATACTTTCCTCCTGTAGAGTGAGGAAATGCAGTATATCATCCTTTTCATACCACTTCCCAGTGTTAGGAAAATGTCCATGAGGGCTGATACCAGTCATTGAATTCTTCAGAACAGCTCAATAGGATGAAAAATCTCTCAACACGTATTACCTGCACCTCTGGTAGAATGTGATAACTTTACTCAGTCTTCTGACCAAATTATTCAAAATCTCTGTATGGAATTAAACTAGGCATAATTTTAATGCACCAGTGTTCTTATAGCAAAACAGTTTTCATCTTCCTCACTTCTTCCTTTATTTTTCAGGAAACACCTTGATTTGTAGATTTGTTTCATTACATCCTTTAGGAAAATGGCCTCTGCAGTAATTAGTTCAGTGCCTACTACGGCATCTAGGTTTGCTCTTTTACAAGTCGATAGTGGCAGTGGATCTGATTCTGAATCTGGGAAAGGTAGAAGTGTTCGGAGTGGTGGAAAGTCCCAAGCATCAGGCAGCAAGTCAACCACAAATGAGAAGAAAAAAGAAAAGAGAAGGAAAAAGAAGGAACAGCAGCAGAGTGAAGCAAATGAGGTAATAATGTAATTTAACAATAAATTGTGCCAGGTTTTTATGGACATAAAAAGGAAATGCCAAGCAATGATCAGGCAAGAAATATACAACTATACAAGATATAATAAAGATTCTTACAAGGTTTGGATAGAACTTTAGATGTGTTTAGCATCTTACTATCAAACTGCTTGGTAGTAAGATGCTAATTTTGAATTGCCTCAAAGATTCTGTTTTTTCTTCTTCTCGTGTCAGGAGTGACTTGAGAAACTGCAAGTCGCTTCTGGAGTGAGAGAATTGGCCGTCTGCAAGGACGTTGCCCAGGGGACGCCCGGACGTTTTGATGTTTTACCATCCTTGTGGGAGGCTTCTCTCATGTCCCCGCATGGAGTTGGAGCTGATAGAGGGAGCTCATCCGCGCTCTCCCTGGGTGGGATTCGAACCTGGCAGCTTGCAGATAAGCAGCCCAACCTTCAAGTCATAAGGCTTTAACCCACTACTCCACCGGGGGCTTCTCAAAGATTCTGGTGGCAGACATGGTAGTTCACTTCCTACAAAGAGAAGGGACATGGAAATTGCCAAGCTAATGAACTGAACTAATAAAGTAAATGAATACTTCTGTTGTTGTTTGTAGTTTGATCCTCCCTTATTAGTGTTTTTACTTGCATAGAAATGATGCAGATGACTTGTAATCCTCCCCTTTTTTTGGTCTGTGGTGCAGACCAGAATGTTGTCCACTTTGCTTCAGCAATCTAAAGTGTGTTCGTTTGTTGAGCTAAATGCAGTTTGTGATTGGTGGTTTTGTTAGTCTTTTCCCCCAATGGTGTTTAGTGATTTCTTTGGCTCAACACTGATTTTTGACCGTGAATACTGAAAATCATCATGGTAAGAATAGATCCTAAAAGATGGCCTATTAAATTTTTAAATAAATAATTTCCTAACTGTTACTGTTTCTTCACTAAAGTCACCATAATACAGAAGTGACATCATCATTCAAGTATATATATTTAGCATATCACAAATTGAAAATTGTCTATTTGTTGTTTTGTAGCTCAGAAATCTTGCATTTAAAAAAATTCCTCAGAAAGCTTCACATGGAGCTGGTTTGTCTCAGCCTGAGCAAGCATTAACCAATTCATCGAGAAAAGACTCTCAGGAAGAAAACTGGCAAGAGTGGAGACAGAGAGATGAACAGGTAGTATTTTTGGTTGAGTTAAAGATCTTACATTACTGTAGTTTTATGTATGTTATAGAATAGACAGCTTAATAGTGCACTCCTACATATCAGAGATGAACCCATAATTGTTATTTGGGCTTAGATCTATATATATGGATATATGATTTTAACCTGAAGTGATAGATCTTTGTCCCTTTGGCTGAAAAAACCCCCCAATAAAACATTTGAAGTAATTTCTACACAAATATACATAGGATTAGGTTATAGCCGATATAGCTGAGCATATTTACCTTGAAAGGCATTATGCTTAGTTCAGCAAAATGTATTCCCTTGGGATTACAGTGTTTAGTATAGAAAGAAACAAACTCAACAAATGCAGGTCTTGTTTCTGTAC
This sequence comes from Anolis carolinensis, assembly GCF_035594765.1. Lineage (NCBI taxonomy): Eukaryota > Metazoa > Chordata > Lepidosauria > Squamata > Anolidae > Anolis > Anolis carolinensis. The sequence continues at coordinate 250,864,039 of NC_085842.1, read as the reverse complement.
CTAAAATTATGTTGGCGTATTAAACTTATTCCTATTACTGATTCTGAATGTTAGACAAGATACATTATGTAGCAGTGTGTCTTATTTTTATGAAGTAATTAATAAAGATAATTTAAAACAGTGCATTATTTAATAACTATGCCGAAATATTACTTATAAAGCCAAAGAATAACAAGTGAAATGTATAGTGAATATAGGTAAGCATTTCCACACTCTAGATCAGGACTGCACAATTTGTGGCCCTCCAGCTGTTTGGGACTTCAACTCCCAGTAGCCCTAGCCAGCTTCTCCAGTGGTCAGGAATTGTGATAGCTGAAGTTCAAAACACCTGGAGAGTCACAACTGTGCAGGCCTACTCTAGATATATCTGAAAGCTGCTTCTACAATGCTTGGCTAACTGTCTTTTATTATTCTATAAGTAGAAATACTGAACTGAAAAGTAAGTTTGAGGTCAAGTAGTAGGCAAGTGTTATGACCTCCTGAATCCCTCAGAGGAGATTTGCAATTCAAGCTGGGGAAGACTTTCCAACAAAACTGTCCTTTTAAAACATCATCTCCTCCCAAACTAGGATAAAAAACAAATATCTCCCAAAAAGACGACTGTATTATTTTAATTCTGGATTTGGTCCAATACTACCAAGGTTGACTTTTTTGAAACAGCCTTTAGACAGGACACTTGGATTTACAGGAGAATACACATTTTTGGAATATGAAATTGGCTTAGAAAGCTTCCTGAGTTCTATCTTTTTTTTGTAGATCTGAATAACAACTGAGTTGAGAGCTTACAAATGTCTAGTACTAAAACAAAATCTGTCCATTGCTAGTCTCTGTGCAGGCTGGCTGTTGAATTGTATGTGCCATTAGTAGCAGGAAAGGTTTTTACATGCCAGATGTATGCCATGTGCACAAGGTGACTGCTGTGTTCACAGAAGCCTAGGTCTTCTTAATTCTTACCTCCATAACAGTTGGTACAGTCTCAATTTCTTTTACTCCATAGATTTGCAGTGCAGAGCAAAGGAGGTAGAAAACCACCTAATTAAAGCACAGCTGAAAAATAAACTTCTGCTGTTATATTAAGGATGTTTCTATAAAAATCTATATTGAGGTATAACTTTTCCTTCTGTTTCTTCAGCTGACTTCTGAAATGTTTGAAGCAGATCTTGAGAAAGCTTTACTTCTAAGCAAACTAGAATATGAAGAACATAAAAAGGTATTTCCTACTTTTATTATGATTAAAACACAGTCAATGTTTTTATCAGACCCTGAATCAGCAAGAAGATCAGGTATCATATTAATCTACAGGAAATGTTTTGAACTTGTGTATTTTCTTTTCAGTTTTTCTCAATGTTAAGCAAAGAATGGCAGCCCTGGTTTGGGAGGGGAGCAATGATTTCCATTTGTTTTTTGTTGGAAATATTACTTACATTCTTGGTTTGTGTTTCTGCACCAAACTTTGGGTAATGTAGCTACTTTGGTAGCTTGCGAATGTCCTTTTGGAATTTGTGAAATCATTTAAAATTTGATGAAAAGTACAATACTGTATAAACAGGAATTTCAACTTGATCTGGTGATGAAAAGGAGTAATGATGTATTTACATTTGCTCATGACATCAAATTGTTTCAAAAAGATTCCTCTACCTTGGAGAACGGCAGTGCAAGCAAATGTAAAGAAATCCACATTGAGATAAAAATTCAAGGGTTTTGTGTACTGATGTCAGGGATAATTTATTGGCCACTGACTGTATAGAATCCTGGACCAGATAGGCCAGGATCCAACATTACACCCCTTACATTGTTAAACATTTTGCTTTCATTCAGTTGATTTACTGATGTGTTTGTATACTACCAGTCTCAAAAAAAATTTGGAAGACAGGTAAATAAGTGTGTGTTCCTTTACAGGATTATGAACATGTTGAAAATGCTTCTCCTCCACCAAAGGCTATGCATAAGAAAGAAAAAAGAAAAAATCAACAGGGAAAAGACAAACCTCTGACAGTGTCATTAAAAGATTTTCAATCGGATAGCAGCGTAGGTATGGGATTTTGATGTTATTCTACATTAAATGTTTATATGAAACATTGGATTCTGCTTAAAGGAGTCGCAGGACATAAATATGTGTAATTTAGAACAAATGCAGGTGAAGGGCCCATCTACATAGTCACCTAAATCTGGGGCCAGTTTAGAGCATTGCTGCTTCATTTTCATGCAGAACTAAATTAACTAAAGAATTTTAAAAATATAATCAGTTACTCCATTTTTGTTTCAGATCACCTTCCCAAAAAGCATGAGGTAAGTACTTGATTAATCATCAAAGAGGACATGAAAAGTTATTTAGATTACATGGTTGCTCATTATCAAAAATGATTACTTCATCTGCCTCTGAGCAAATACATATTTTGACACATGTATGATAAGTATTACTGTATATTCTGTTTTGAGGACTTACACAGGCAGGCATAAAGCTATATTGTAGAATACTAAAGTTAATAACTGTGTTAGAATTTATTGGTGCTATTAAAATAAAAGCAGCACTTTTTTCCTAAAAATGAATAATCTCTATGATACAGCACCTGCAGCAAACACTATGCTAGAGAGAAAAATGTGTCCCCGAGGTGTAAAACCCCTTCCGTAGCAATGTTCTTTGTTTGTACTTATTCATTCCTAATTTTGGTGCCCTTCTTTTTCCTTTGTTATGCACCTTAGTTTTGAATGATTTTGTGCTCACTGCTAGTTAGGACATACCACAGGGAATGTTACCAGATGTCTATAATCTTAATCTGAATACGGGAAGAGCTTTCTTCCTTCTGCTGTTGTGAGATAGGTGCTCTTTTCTGTTTGAATCATGTGTTACCACAGTTGAAACTGATAGTTTTATAGACCTATATAGATCATCAGGTTGGTTGCATAGTGACACCCTAAAAGAAAATTAAGTATTCTTAATCCCAATGGTTCAAAGAACAGTATCAACACAACTGGCTGTCTGTCTGGCTTTCTTTCTTTCTTTTGCTTAACTGCTGAGAGAGTTGTGGTGCAAGCATTTCAGCCTCTGCAGCTTTCAGACTATGAAACCGTTAATTGTATCTAATTCTTGAATGAGCCTAGCCTCCCTTTACACTTAAGCATTCCCATCACTTTCTTCTGCTGCAGCTGTTCAGAAACAGTTGCCTCTGTTTTACATTAACTGTTCTTGGGTGTGTTGTCCAAACATGAGATTTGTTTCAGTCAAGACAACTTCATTCAATTGTTATAAATCTGGCTACTTTTTAAAAGGAAGCAACCAAAGTCCATAAATCAGTGGTTCTCAACCTGTGGGTTGCCAGGTGTTTTGGCCTACAACTCCCAGAAATCCCAGCCAGTTTACCAGCTGTTAGGATTTCTGGGAGTTGAAGGCCAACCCACTGGTTGAGAATCACTGCCATAGATGATTTTAACAACCATTTTGAAATAGGAGAACAAGTTGAATTGGGGGAAGGTAAATGTTATTGCAATATCTGTTGGTCAAATGACACCTCTTGCTGTGAGCCCACTCCAGGTTAAGTGATATCATGGAACATGGCCAATGGGTGAAGTTGTGGGCCATGGAGCACCATGCTTGTAAACTGCCTGAAAATAAGTATTTATTGTTCAGTTGCTGTACTGAAAATTAAGAACAGGTTTCTTGACAGGAACTGGGTTCACATACCACCTTGCATGATGGTGAATTCTTCAATAGACTAGAAGACGATGTACATAAAATACTTGTTAGAGAAAAAAGAAGAGAACACATCACAGATAATGGAATGGATAACAATGCATCTCGTGAGCACACACAGGTATGTTAAACAGACATTTTAAAATTAATATTCATGTAATTATCTTGAAAAATGCAGTAGAAATAGACAAAATTGGCTAGCTGAGGGGAAAGAAAGTAAACTTCAAAAAGACCCCAACGCATTCCTTAATCTGCAAAGTGTTTTGAAAAAAAACTATGCTTCCTGGATGTACATAAAATACTTGTTAGAGAAAAAAGAAGAGAACACATCACAGATAATGGAATGGATAACAATGCATCTCGTGAGCACACACAGGTATGTTAAACAGACATTTTAAAATTAATATTCATGTAATTATCTTGAAAAATGCAGTAGAAATAGACAAAATTGGCTAGCTGAGGGGAAAGAAAGTAAACTTCAAAAAGACCCCAACGCATTCCTTAATCTGCAAAGTGTTTTGAAAAAAAACTATGCTTCCTGGATTTGCTTTTTTTCTGTTCCCATTCAAATTTATTTTGTATCACATCTGTTTTTCTTAACATGACACAATCTATTCTAGGGTTCTTTTAGCTCAGTGGGGGGTAGGTTACTTTAAATTTCTACTAAAGCAAAGTACAGGTTGAGTCCAAAAATCTGAAATACCCTAAAATCTGAATTATTTTATCACTAGCTTCCAAATTCTGCCTTTGGGGAAAGGGGGCTACATCACATGTTCAGTGCCCTGCAGGTCACAAGGGCAAGTGCAGAGTCACCTGATTACTTACCATCTGTATTCAGCTCAGAGAGAATAAAAAAGACTAATGGGGTGGATGGGATGGGTTTTCCTCTTCCTTTCCAGCTACATTGCTCAAAGGGCAAAAGTGTGCTGACAACTCTGCTTATCATTATCATACATTACAGCAAGCTGAGGATTCATTAAATAGTTTGAGGTACCAATGGTTTCAAAGGTCATTTTGTACATTTTTATATTTGAAAATATTTTGAGCTATGGTTTACATTTCTTTCAACTCTGAGAGAATCAGCCTTATATACATGCTCTTTCTTTTGAAGGATTTTTTCTTGAAAGATGGAAGAATAGAAAGATTGAAACTGGAACTTGAAAAGAAAGATGCAGAAATCCACCAGTTAAAGAGTGTAATCACCCAGTGGGAGGTATGTATCTATTTCACTGAATAACAGGTAACTTACTAATTCTAACCAAAATAGAAGCTGTTTTATTATGTCCTTTTTCATGGACATCAGCTCAAATTATTATAGGTATTGCCTATATTTGTAAGAGGATGGTGCTTAAACATAAGTTTAATAAAATAATTGTGAGTATTTGTACATGCTTCCAAACAGGTTCCATGCAAATTAAATGCTATTTTTTTTAAAAAAAAATTCTAGTCATCACACTATTTACCTTCAGTTTGCAAAAATCCAAAGGACATATTTGCCGTGCTTTGTTGACGATATCTTTTTTTTAAAAAAACAACAACTTGGATTTAAAATATTTAATGGCATTGAATTCCATTTTGTATCCAATTGATATTGCAAAATACCTGATAGATTATGTTTATTCTTCAATGCATTAATTAGAATCTAACACTAACAGTAATTTCAGTTGCATGGTCAAGTACTGACAATGTTTGCATTTTTGTATATTCTACTAACTTGCCTAGGAAAGTCCTATTTCTAGCATGTGCGAAGGTGAGGTGAAGCCATGTATTTTCTGTGTGCTTAAATATCGGAAAATATTTGTTTCTGTTTATAAACATTGTTGAGATGAATTCTGTATTGAACTCCTTGTTTGTTGCATTGTGAGCCAGAAGTAGACTTGAATATGCCTTTTTCTCTCTTTTTATTCTGCCATGCCCACCCACAGTTCAAAAAGCCCTTCACATTCACCCCCACCAAAATGGGAGTTTGGGCATAATTTTTGACAGTGTATCACACTGTTATTATATTAATTTGTTCTATTATGTTAACACCTACATTCTTAGATACTTTTTCTGGGGATTATGCTCCATTGATCATATTGGGATTTACTACATAGAAAGTTGGCATAGCTTTTTGCTGTACAAAAAGATGGGTTGAAATAAGATGGGTTAAGTACACCACTTTAATTGGATTTCTTAAAATCTTTAGGCAAAATATAAAGAAGTAAAAGCAAGAAATGCACAGCTGTTAAAAATGCTACAAGAAGGTGAAAGTGAGTACTATCTTGTGCTTTAAAATTCATTTATTTTCAAAAATCTATTACATTAAATCTGTTTAAGTGGTGTGGGAAATAGGAAAACAAATGTGTTTGTTGTGATTGTATCTGATAGGCCCGTGGAACCTATAAATCATCTAGCCAATATATTTGAGATCACCCCATACCAATTGAGTCAGCATACCTGGTGTATGAATGTAGGATGGTGTGCTTTTGTTCTTTTTTTTTTACTAGTCAGGATGAAGGTGGTCTATGTGTAGGGGGCTTTGCAAGCTCTCTGTCATGAACATATTACTAAATAACAGGGTTTGCATTTGCTGGGAATCATAACTGCTACAGAATCCACTAAAATGTCTTAAGGCATATTCCAACTGCTTATGCTAATGACAGACTTGCTGTTTTGAATAATCTGTGGAATCGCAATATATCTGAGTTGTTTGAGACAATTGCTGCTAAGCGTCATTTATTTGGAGAACGTAGGTTCCTTGTTTCTTTCAGATGCTTAAAGCAATGAAACACCTGGTAGATGACTAGAGTAAAAGTGGGGAGACTTGGGATAATTCCACTTGAACGCTTGTTATGGCCCATTTTGGAATCTATTCTACACTTGTGAGGCTCTTGTATTAGCACACATTCATCCAATTTGGTTTTCAGAGGCCTATATCCTGTAACTTGGAAAATTTGAAAATCCACCATTGTGGTGAATTTGAAGAAAAAAACAATTGTTTAGATCCACTCCAACTTAGGGTGCGTCTTCTACCTACACTGTAGAATCAATGCAGTTTGACACTGCTATGGCTCAGTGCTATGGAATCATGGGAATTGTGGTATATTGAGGCACCAGCAGTCATTGACAGAGACACAAAACTATAACTCCTATGATTCCATAGCAGTAAACCATGGCAGTTAAAGTGGTGTCAATCTGCATTAATTCTACAGTGGATGAATGTTAGTTTCTTTAGTCAGAGGATGTGTACAAGTTCCTTGGAGATATGCTCAACCATTTGTTAGGCCCATTCCTCTGTTGGCTGCTTGCATCTGCCAGGAAAAAGTTCTTAATTAGATAGTGAATACTGAAAATGCATTTTGAAACATTTTTGAAATATTATATTAAAAGAAGTAGTTTATAAAGCCTGTTCTGTGCTCAGTATCCTTGGAGGAGAGATTGCACATTGGTTGTGGCAGCTTGGTTATGGACGTCATTCTAGTTCCATCTTTTGTTTAGTGGGCCATCAAGATTGTACTGTTTTGTAAGACATCTGGTCTCTAAAAGCAGTGCTTTCAGGACTGTTTTAATTCTGCGTGTGTTCTAAAACTTTGTTCTTAGTTTTGATTGTTTATTTTAAAATATTTTATTTGTTGCAAGTGCCATTGTAGCAGGCCAAGCGGCAATATTTAAATACAATATGATTCTCATAACCATGATACCAGTATCCACAGTTTCATTTATCCATATCTGATAAAATATATATTTTCTAGATTCTGTGGTATTCTTGGGATAGAAGTCCTTCTATTATATCTACAGTTTTGTATATCCATGCAAAGTTGAATACAGCAAGCTATATATAGAGAAAGGGGGGTGGGGCGTTGTCTGCTGACACCTACCTCGTTTTTGAAGATACTGAAAGTAGTTTAATCATTTTTAATGTTTCAGTGAAAGATAAAGCTGAAATATTACTTCAAGTTGATGAATCTCAGAGTATTAAGAATGAGCTGACTTTACAGGTAAAGATTTTATAATTTTTGAAATACCTCTTTAGATAAAAAAAGACATTTAAGTTGAAAGATAAGAAAGAATTCTATTTCTGGAACAGGACTTTCCTCCTTCTACCACTGACATCTACAAGCTGTGCCCGAGGACCAATAAATACACAAAGTTTGACATATATGGGAAAACAATAGAAATGGGGAAATCTATAGTAATTGGAAATTTACACTTTCCGTTTGAGGAGAATGATTGTGGGCTCATAGCAATCATTGTTTAGAGTCTATCATGTTATATACTATATTTCATCACATAATAGTCACATCCCCCCCCACCCATTTCTGGGAGAGGAGAAGGGTTATACGGTGAAAAAAGCCTCGGGTTTCTTTCATTGCGTAATCATAGTCCCTGTCAGGGTGCAGCTGCAGGAGTTGGTTAAGCTTCACCCACCTGCATGGCTACCTCTTGCCAGAGGGAAAGAGGCCAGGTAAAGGGGCTGGTGATGAATTCAGTGTCAAAACAGTAGTTGCCCCATTAGTTTTTGCCTTCCCTCAAAGGGGGGTATGATTATTATGCAATGGCGACTATTATGCGATGAAAGACAGTATAAAATGAAGCTACTTTATGCCATTTTGTAATTCATGTGAACGTTCGAGGCAGCTAATATCAATCAGAAAAACTAGATTAATCAAATTTACAGTTAATATTCCAGTTAGCAAAACTGAAAGAGATAGCAAGGCCAGAAACAAATTTTAGTATCATACAGATGTTAAGTGGCATCTAGTATCCTACAGATGTTAAAGAACAATATAGATCTTTGGACATTCAAGTAGTTTAAGGGGAAGGATTTGAGTGAGGATCCCAATAACAGCCTGTAGGTTCTTCCTGCAAGAAAGAACTACAGTCATTTTATAAAATGTCTTTTAAATCCAAATGGAGCAAGAATTACACCACAGCCAGTTGATTTTGAAATAGACATTTATAATTGTGAATGAGCTGAGTGTATGTGTGAATAGTAAAGCAAAACTTGTGGGTATGGTAATGAAGTGACAAGTTGAATTTTAAGTATGGCCATTCAGGAACAAAGGCATGACATTCAAGATGGGTTGATAAGATTTCTTTGCATATCGATCCAGACCTACATGAATATGTCTTTGAATTCACTCTACCCGGTAAAAAACGAAATCCAGGAAAGCTATGGCCAGTTACTGTTTTAAAACCAGGCCTAATATCAGGTTGAATCCACATACCAGTGTAATGTAGAAACATTTTCCTCATGTTTTACTGCCTTCTTTTGTATACATTTGGATAATACAATGGATAATGAATACTATTATTGTTTCATTCTGCCATATTTTATAAAACTGGAATGTTGCAAAGGATCTAGAAAAGCAATGGTATATATTTAGTTTTTGTTAAAATGTAAATGAATTGATAGGTTGTAGTGCAGTTTGCAGAGTGAACTTAGAACGATCTACCTCATAAAGCCATGTATGTGTACATCGTTTTTCTATTCATAGATTCTGATTAACCCTAAAGTCATTGACTTCTTAGTAATCAAACTCAGCCTCAAAGCATCCTTACAAAACAAATGGGTGCAACAATATTTTATTAGCTTCATATAGTTTTAAAGCTCTCCATGTAATTTTGTCTACTTAGAAATTGCATCTCTTCCCTTACACACAGCATATGAACGCCTTTAATTTTCTTGAGCTAGAAGCATATTGAGGTTGATTTTTATTTGAAAGGAAGGTCCGTGACCAGACACATGGTAAAATAATTTTGTGTGTGTGTGTGGTGGATGGAGGGGGTCCAAAACCAAAAATGATCCAAACTTATATCTGTTTTTCTAAATCTCATTTCTAGATTTTTAAAAAAATTACTTCTAGTTTTTTTTTTTAAAAAAAAGCTTTATAAAGATAACATTCACAGAAATGTTGAGTCCATGTGGCCCGGGGGGGGGGGGGGGCAGGGGGTAGCCTGACCTTTTTCATAGCCTTTTTCATAGCCTTTTTCCTGGATATAAATTTTTAGAACTCAAAAATTGCAATAATTGAATTTTGAATGTCATTCAGTGTAACTTCATTATACTGAAAAGTATCATGTTTGATATATTTAAAGGAAGTTTTTTTTTCAGAATTATTGCAAAATGTTTTAAACTTTTACTTGTTCTTATAAGTGGAGTTACTGCACAAGGTCCCAAACTATATGGAATGTTTTCCCGAACAAGTAAAATTCCCAATAAAACAGAGGAAACCAACATGATTAAAATATTTGGGGGGGGGGGGGTGTTCACTACTTCTCCGTAGGGAAAAGCACACATTATATATTCCCATAAATAAAATTGAGAAAATGGCTAGAGATTGATAGAATCATAAAGTTGAAAGAGACCACCAGGGCCATCAAGTTCAACCCCTGCCATACAGAAACATACAATCAAAGCACCAGTAACAGTTGGCCATGCAGGCTCTGCTTAAAACCTTCAGCGAAGGAGACACTCTAAGGCAGCATATTACACTGTCAAACAGCTTTTACCGCCAGGAAGTTCTTCCTAATCTTTAGGTGGAATCTTTTTTCCTGCAATTCGAATCCATTGCTTCCTGTCCTAGTCTCCAGGGCAGGAGAAAACAAACTTGCCCTCTCCTCAATTGTAATTATTATAATGATCTGATACTGGACATAGCCTTACATAGAATTCTTCCTCTTTAACAGTTTTTAGAAATAATTTTGAGGTACTGAATAAGTGAACATTTTGTCTTAAATATTCATGATTCTAAAAGAAAACATTAGATTGTTTTTTATTGAGTTTTTAACCCAAGGGTCATCCCGTCCCCCCATTTTTCTGGGAGAATAAGACCAAGGATGAGATCTCAATTTTCTTGCTTTTTTTCCTGGGCGTCCACATTTGTATTCCATTTATGTACAACTGGAAGAGATGGAAGGAGGTGAAAACAGTGAACCTATTTGTCATGCTTCCTAAAAGGGCAAAAGCACCCTTAGGTTTTTAAAAGGTGGATGTTTGGCAGCTATTTGCACAGCTTTGATTTAAACAGTTATTTATTTTCATCTTGCAATATAGTCTTCATGACTATATCCGGCATTTTCTGAAAAATTATTTGAGACTGTTGTTATTCCTATGTGTAAAAATTAGAGTAAAATCTATCTAAAATTAATTCAAAATACATAAAACAGGAAAAAATACCTCGGCACATATTTTCAGCATTTTATTTGGGAGTTTGCTTTTTTGCAGTACTATTTTTTCTATTACTTTAGTGTCAGCTTGCAGAGACTGCTGCAGTTTTCTGAACATTTGTCATGAACAGCAGTTCAATCCTTTAGGAGTAAAGACAGCTGACATCTTCATTTTTCTCTTTAGAGAGGTTATTTTATATGACTTTCAATCATTGTCAAAATATTATGATAACTTGTACTATGTGTGACAAGTATATTACTTCACTTTTATGAGCAATTAGCTCATTAAACTCAGATTTTGAGGCAAAAATATAATATTCAAAGTGACATTGGTTTTTTCCATTAATGATTAATAGGACATGTGACTTCATTCTCTTTAAAATATTACTTGTATGTTTTAAAACCTTTGTCAGACCAAGGCAACTGTTGACCACTTTCTTTTTAAGGTTACCACTCTTCATGCTGCTTTGGAGCAAGAAAGATCTAAAGTGAAACTACTTCAAGCAGAGTTAACAAAATATCAGGTAACTAAAAAGATAATTCATATATTAAATCCTAAGATGAGGGGATAAGGTAAAGGGAAGTGGGGGGTTCTTCGGCTATTTCACATCTCTGTAACCATCTATATATCTTTGAGAAGTTGTAGAAGTCCTCCTCAGTCTGGATTATGAGAATTGCTGGGATGAGAGAAAATTGTCCCAAACTGAGTTAGAGATGATAAGTTTTCTTCAGTGAGTATCCTTAGGGTCTAGGTCTTTGTTGTTCTTAATAGTATTAAAGTGTGCTTTAAAAGCATATTTTCAAAATATGGAAATGATCAAAAAGTTTCTTGCATCTTTTCTGTACTTTGAAAGTATGCTTTTAAAGCACACTTTAATAGTTTCCTCTTTATGTTAAGTGTACTGAATGCCACTCATTGCATCATGGATGCTTTTTATCCCAGAGCTGTATAGATTTTTTCTTTATGAGTGATCTTTATCTGCATCCACTCAGTCCTGTGTCTGTGTCTACATTAATCTGCAATAAAAGGTGCCTGGAGCTTCTTTTGCTGATGAAAGACACCCATAGTCAGAATGCAGAGGTGGCAGTTCCCTCTCCTCACTGCAGTCTTCTCTCAACACTCACACACAATGGGTGCATTTACACTGTAGAATTTAGTCATTTTGACATCACTTTAACTTTCATGGTTCAATGCTATATTTATAAGATCTTTAGCCTTCTCTGCCAGAGTGCTGCTGCTTCACCAAAGTACAAATCCCAGGATTTCATAGGATAGAGCTATGGCAATGGTGTCAAACTGTGTAGACAGACCCAGTTAGAGGACCCCTCTGATTATCCATTGCAAATTTGAGAAAAGATGTGTTGGGAATGGGGAATTAGTGCAAACTACCCCTTCCTCGTTCTGCTGATGAATGGATAGTAGTTGAATTACTACCCAAGTATTTGGGGATAATATAATCTCATCTGAAACTTCCATGCATTGACTCATCCACCCGACAGTACTCCTCCCTGATCCGGTCAATGTTCCTTTACTTTCCTATGCAAATCTTACTTTGCTTACTTCCTATGTAAATCTGAGGAGAGTATGGTTGATTCCTTTCTTTTTCCACTCCTTCAAAGACCCATATTCTTCTTTCTAGAGAAAACCTGTAGAGAGAATACACTCATTTTTGGAAGGAGCGGCTTCCTTCCTCATCAACTTTGTGAGAAGCAATAGCGATGAAGAAAAACTGCCAGCACTTTTTTGCAAGCATCCTGTTCATGTGGGGAATGCTTTATATTCTATTGATACTCAACTTTTGATAACATTTGTCACCCCCCCCCTTTTTTTTTGTGTGTGTGTGTACAGGGTGGAAGAAAAGGAAAGAGAAATTCAGAGTCTGACCAGTGCAGGTGATCACATTTGCATTGTGGAGCAAAAGAAAGAAATCTTCAGGGTTTTGCAGAAATGTATATTTGTACTTACTGCTTAACTATGCAGTTTTGGGAGGGGATTGGGAGTAAAATTTAATTGACTAATCTGAATATTGAGTCTATTGTACTTCTAGTGTAAAGAAGAGAAGCTGGAAACTAATATTACAGTGCTGCTCAAAACTTAGTTTGTTCTAATGCTACATCTAGTTTTTCATCAGTCAATAAAATTTTTTGTCATTTTTATGGTTCTGGTGTGCATACATCCATAGTCTGTAATAAGATGGCGAACTTCAAATCAGTTTGGGCTTAATAACTGATTGGATTCTTTGGTTTTAAACACATCACCAACTGATAGAGATACTTGTATTGCCAATCATAGTATGGAAGAAACACAAAGCCAACAAAGCCTCATAGCATGGGGTCTGGAACAAGAACTGACACTGAGTTTGGAAGACTATTATGTAATGATGTAACTGTTTTTCACATCATCTTTCAGTTCCTAGGTACAATATGACTGTCTAAGGTTATATTCAAAACAAATGGAAACTCCCTTGGCATTTTGAAACAAAGTTTGAAAAAGTATTAGATAATATTCCATTCTAGAAATTGGGGAAACACCAGCTATTGAAATGGTTTCATTAGCTGAGTTATCATTAGTTTAAGTCACTATTTAAAATGTTACTTTGGGGACACATCATGAGAGTATGGCATGGTAGTTTTCATTGTTGAATCTAGAGGTGTATGTTGTTTTCTTCAAGAGGGCCATTTTTGGGTTTTCAGCACAGGAACCTAGAACTTTTTCAGATGTATTACAAAACCCATAATGATTGTTTCCTGGGAATGGCTAATTCTAAAATATTTAAAACCTTTTAAGATCACTTGTGTACATCTCTTCTTTCCTAACATATATATTATACTATTTCTTTAAAAGCCTTGTTTCTTAAAAGTTATAAAGGAATTGTGTATTTCATTTAGAAGAGACTGATCCATTGTTAGTATAGCAATACATGTATAATTACAACAACCAGTGAGTGAATGAAGCCTTTGGAGAGTTCTTAAGAAGAAATGTTTGAAGATCCTTTGAGCATATGCAGAACATTTTGCAACTGAATCATTACTGCTTCCACACTCACAATAAAGACAGCACATGTTTTGCATGCAGGAAGCACTAATCCCAATTTAAATCTATAGTGTCTTCAATTTAAATCATGTTAGTTAACAAGGCCACTGTTGTCTGCTCCTATCTTGCCTTAAGTAGATGAAACAGAGTGGATAAAAAGTAGGTTAGGAGGAGTCTAGAGAAAGAAAATAGCCAAGAGAAAAGGAAAGTGGGAAGGAATGAGGAAAACTTTCCACTTAATTACCAAATTATATACCACTATGAAAACCAATACAATTATAAGATGAGTCACTGTAGCTCGCCCCAAATAATACTATACTAATTTGTGTATTATACAACAATCCAAACCAGAAACAAGTCCAGAATATAATCAGCAGAGACTCACAATGCACCTGTGCCTCTCAGAAAGACTCATTTTCATACAAACCCAATGTGGAAGAGAACCAAGGGGGGGGGGGGACCTAAAGGAAATTATTCTGAAAGAGAATAGCTGTCTTAATAGCTTTGGCCTCCAAGTGATTTCTCCCTATTTCATTATTGTGCCACTCTCCCCTTTGTTTCTACTCTTGGTGCCTTTTTTTTTGCTCTGTGTTCTCTGTTTCTATCCTCAAAATTGCCTACAAGCACCAGAAAGGGAGAGGCAACCAGTGAAATTAATCATAACCTTATATATATACAAACACACTGTATATACAGTATATACTAAAAATGATTATTGCTTGGGGACATTAGTGAATTAGGAAAAACAGTTAAAAGGATCATCACAATTGATTATCTAGTTATTTTGTAGTCCTGTTTTGAAATCCTATAATATTTTTCTCTGTATGGTACTTTTCTAGTCTTCACTCCTTTTGGTAAAGTCCCCAGATTCTAGTCATATTAACCTGGACATTCATTCCACTTATTCAGTTGAGCCTATTTCAAAGTATATATTGCATAGAATTACAGCTAACAAAGACCAGGTTGACACTGACCAATACTCCGGGGCCAATCCAGTATGTCCGGTGCCTTTACGGAGACAGGAGAGAGTCCCCACAATCCAGTTGTGCCAAGTCTGGTTCAGTGCCGCTGTGCAGCCCCCCTTCTTAAACCCCTGCCCTCTGTCATGGTGATCTCCAGCAACAACACACATCCTACCTGCCCACTGTTGCATGTGGTGACATTGGATAGGGAGATGGGGGAAAGGATGACACTTCCCCTCCCTTCTCAGAGCATCCCGTCACACTGGCTGCCATCGCTGCATACGACAACAGACAGGTCAGTTTATTTATTTGAGAAATTTATATCCCACCTTTCTCTGAGCACAGATCTAAGCTGGGTATAACAGAACAAAAAAACATACAGTACAAAAGTTAAAACAACCCATAAAATCATAAATGTTTGAAACAGGAAACAGTTAAAATCATATAAACATTAAAACCATTCTGAGGATGAAGGGCGGGCCGAACTCCGTACCCGATAGTTTCCATCAGTGCCTTGAGGCCGTTACTGGATGGTTGCGTGCCAGCAGGTTGAGGGTGAATCCAGCAAAGACTGAGATCCTCTGGCTGGGCCGTCCGGGTGGGAGGGAGATCCAGCTGCCTACCCTGGATGGCGAGACACTACGTCCGTCACCTTCTGTAAAAAGTCTTGGTGTCTTATTGGACCCTCTGCTCACAATGGAGGCCCAGGTCTCTGCTTTGAGCAGATCTGCATTTTTCCATCTACGTCAGGCTAGGTGACTGGCTCCCTACCTATCTAGGAACGACCTGGCTACGGTGATCCAGGAGACGGTCATCTCGAGGCTCGACTACTGTAACGCCCTCTACATTGGCCTTCCTCTGTCAGTGATCCGGAAACTGAAGCTGGTGCAAAATGCGGCGGCTTATCTTCTCGCCGGGGTGCAGGCGAGGTGGCATATCACCCCAATTCTACAACAGCTGCACTGGCTACCTTGATTACTTTCAAGGTACTGGTTCTAACCTTTAAGGCCTTACATGGTTTGGGGCTGGCGTACCTGAGGGCCCGCTTATCCCCCTACCAACCCCAGAGATTACTTCGGTCTGAAGACCAAAATTTGCTTGAAGTCCCTAACATATGGACTTATCATTTGTCTTCTACTAGGCAGAGAGCCTTCTCGATTGTAGCCCCTCATTTATGGAATGCCTTGCCAGTTGAAACTCGAACTATCCGAGACCTAGCAAAACCTTTCTCTTCCGACAAGCTTTCGATGGGTGAAAAACTCGGGGCTACATCTGTTTTTATTGTTGTTTTTATTATTTTAAAGCTAAGTGTATTGTTTTAATCTATTTCTGTAAATGGCTCCGAGCCAAACTGGGAGTAACCCAACTTTTTTAGCTTAATTAAATCGAAAAGGAATGTCTTCATCCTCTTCCAGAATGCCATTTAAGAAGAGGCCGATCTTAACTCTTCAGGTTTCTTCTATGTTGCAGACGGACACAGCCATGAAATGAAGGGGAGGGGGAGGGGACTGCCATCCTGTGTCCCTTAACCCAGGAAAAATGGGATGGCAGCAGGGCCGGCCGGAGATATTTTTTTATGTAAAGCGGGGGTGCTGAAAAGCGCCCCCGCCACCGGCGCCCTGGCCCCGCCCAGCGTGCCCTGGCCCCGCCTCCCACGCTGCGTGGGAGGCGGGGCCAGGGCGAATAGTGAGGGGGCGGGGCCAGAGTTGGCCCCGCCCCCCGTGCCCTGGCCCCGCCTCCCACGCAGCGTGGGAGGCGGGGCCAGGGCACGCTGGGCGGGGGGGCAGGGCCAGAGTTGGCCCCGCCTCCCACGCTACCCCCGCTCGCCCGTCTGGCCTTTTGTAGCAGGCCAGACTCAGTCTGGCCTGCTACACAAGGCCAGACGGGCGAGCGGGGGTAACGTGGGAGGCGGGGCCAGCTCTGACGCCGCTCCCCCCCCCCCGCCCAGCGTGCCTTGGCCCCGCCTCCCACGCTGCGTGGGAGGCAGGGCCAAGGCACGCTGGGCGGGGGGGGGAGCGGCGTCAGAGCTGGCCCCGCCTCCCACGCTACTCCCGCTCGCCCGTCTGGCCTTTTCTAGCAGGCCAGACGGGCCAGGGCGCACTGGGCGGGAGGCGGGGCACCGTCAGGGCGGTGCCCCGCCTCCCGCCCAGCCTGACGGCGCCCCCCCGGCCTGCGCCCGAGGCGGCGGCGTCAGCTGCCGCATGAGTGGGGCCGGCCCTGGATGGCAGTGAAACAGTTGCAGCTGATTCTGTTTCGGAATTAGCCCAAACTGTTCCCAGAGGTCCAAAGTTGGGACCAAATTCTTGACTTTGGGTAATGCAGAGCAACACATGTTAAGGTGGCCTTGCCCGCATTATCCCAAATCAGCTGGAATACTGTTTGCCGCAGGGTTGGTCTGATTCTACATCAACCCAAGATGGTTGTCATTGGTACCTAAATTATTGTAAATTGTGAAGGGGCTCCTAAGACCCTTCCTTCTGAGCCATGTTAAAGGCACAATTATAGTTGCAGGTAGAAAGCTATGTCATACTGGCAATTATGGAATCTAGAGGGATTTAAATCATGTAAGCTGTTTCACCCAGAGCTCTCATCAAGGCTATTCAGCGATTATGGGAACTGGAGCAAAATTCACCACTCATACTTAACATGGATGTAAAACTGGATGTGAAACTGTAGGAGCATGGTGAGTCACAAGTGCTCTAGGATGAAAGTAAAGCCATGCATTTATTTTCTTTCCTGTAATGGCTTCCTGGGCGGAGACAAAGGGAAATGGAAGATGCTGCTGCTGTTGCTTTTCTATCTGTACAGATTTCAAGGGTGAGCCACACATGCAGTAATTTTATTGGCATCACTCAAGTAATTGAAAGTTGAGATGTAATGCAGGCTAAGAAAGTATATTCCTGACCCATGATTCTTTTTTTGTATTTCTTTTCTTTTATTATGGATACATTTCTTGATACATTTTAATCACATTATTTACACTTGTTTCAGTTAGGTGCAGATACAGTATTCATAAACCTTTTGTACAAACATTTGTAAATCCTATTATTAGCATTTACACTTATTTTCATTTGGTGCTACCGTAGTATATCTAGGACATTTTGTATCCAGCATTCCTAGGTATTATTATTTTGTTTATATCTTAATTGTTTACATAGCCTTTATCTTATCAATAATTACTACTAGATTTTAAGCAAACAATAATAAAAAATCCTTAATCCTTTTTAATTTTTATTTATAAGATAATACATGTATAACAATAGAGTATGAAATTATATATTTAAAGGAATATTAAAGAATATTTTAAAAGAATAGAATAAAAATAGACATTGACCTCTAGATCTTCTAACAGTGATTATACAAAACTACACAGGATTTCTTGTATTGCTTAAAGTCTGGGGATATTACTAGTAATTATCAAAACCTGAGGATCGCAACCAGACACAGTGAAGACATCTACCCTTGCACTTTGCTACTCTGCTGCTGAATACGCATGTCTAGTGTAGAATACCTCTCCTCACGTTAAAACAATGGATGTGGTTCTTAATGAGACATGTCACATTATGAAAGGATGTTTACGCCAGTGGTTCTCAACCTGTGGGTTGCCAGATGTTTTGGCCTTCAACTCCCAGAAATCCTAACAGCTGGTAAAACTGGTTGATATTTCTGGTAGTTGTAGACCAAAACATCTTGGGACCCACAGGTTGGGAACCACTGGTCTACATCCTACACTGTTGCATCACCTGATATCTGTCGGGAAGTAGCTGCCAATAAAGAAAGAACCAAGGCATTAACAGCTCCGGCCCATCCTCTGTTCGGATATCAGCCAGCATGCCAACGTCTTAAATCAAGAAATAGTTTTCTAAGATCCACAGAGATACTCGTGGGAACACCACACCAAACGAGAGTCCAAAAGTGCCAGGATAAAACTTGGAACCTCAGTCAGTGGTTGATACTAAATGAGAAACTCCCTCCTGGGCACACAGAAGACTGAGCAACTTTGAAGGTGCTGAACAGACTGAGATCTGACACCACGAGATGCAGAGCCAATCTCGTGAAATGGGGCTTCAAAGCGAAGTCCATGACACATGAGTGTGGAGAAGAGCAAACCACATACCACTTACTAAAATGCAGTCTGAGCACTGCCACATGCACAAAGGAGGACCTTCTTGCAAAGGCACTCCATGTGGACAGCTTCTGGTCAAAGGAAATTTAGCATAATGCCAAGTTTTTAACGTTGTGGTTTTTAATGCATCATAATTGTATTCTCAATTCACTTCTGACATGATAAACAGGGCTGTGGTAGTACAGTGGGTTAATGTGATGACCCATGGGCCTTGTAGTCCTGCTCAGGACATTGTAATTCCTGATGAAGATGAAAACTTGGGTTTTTTACCTTCCCAGTCTGAACTGGATTCCTCTCAGCCAGATCTTTCCCAGGCAGATCTGGGAACCTTGCACCTGCAAGAAAGTTGTCTCCCAGAAGTATGTCAAACAAGCCCAGAGCCTACTTCTCCCGTATTCTTGCGCCGGGAGTTTTGTAAACAACAGAGAAGTTTGGATTCAGCTTCGCGCAGGAGTGCGAGGATTGCAGCTAAGAATGTGGCCAATTAAGACTGCTTCTCGTGAGAATCTTTGGGGAGTCTCACATCTGGTCTCAGAGTTAGCTTTCGGTTCTGATTCCCAGAGAACTGCTTCGGCGGGAAAGCTAGACTCTATTTAGGTGTTTTACCCGCGTAGTAACTTCGCGGAGTCAATTCGTCAGCCTTCGGAGCGAGTTGTGTCTGGACAGCGCGCTCCGATTCAAGCCTCGCTCCTGCTCAAGCCTTGCCTTGCTATCCAGCCTTCGCCTTGCTTCCCAGTCTTGTTTATCTACGGACTTTGCCTTGTTTCCCAGGATCAATCCTTGCCTTGTTCCACGGATTTATCAAGTTATTCCACGGACCTTGTTCTTGTTCTTAGTTACCTTGTTCCACGTTCAAGCCTTGTTTCAAGTATCAAGTTATTTCCTAGCCTCGCTCAAGTTTCATGGACTAAAGGACCTTGTCATCTCCCCTCACTTTGCTTGGCAAAGTGAGTGTTTCGGTTATTGGATTACAACTTTGGACCTTAATATTTCTTATTGGACATTGCTTTTTGGACTAATTCTGACCTTTCCTGAAAGGTCTAATTCTGAACTATTTTCTACACTTGTTTTTATTAACTTTATATATTCCTTCAATAAAGATATTAGATAGATTCTGGCCTCTGTGTATGGTTATTGGTGCTCTGCAGCCTGGGTCGTGACAGTTTGACTCCGCCACCCTAAGCACCAATTAACCTCGGCCAGAATGTCTACCGGAGTCGTACCTGGGCCGAGCGGCCAGCCGATTACCTACACCATCGACAAGGAAGAGGTGGACCGAATCCGTGATAAGCTCAATGCACAGGATGGAGAAATAAGGGGTTTGAAGGAACGCGGAGTTCGTCTTCCGGCCATGGCGTTGCCAACCAAGTTTACTGGAGAAGCTTCTAAGGTTCATGTCTTCCGTCGCCAATGTCAAGCTTATCTGGAGGCCCGTGCTGCCGAGTTTCCCCAAGAAGACATCAAAGTGGCATGGGTTTACAGTCTTCTAGACGGGCCAGCGGCCAGCTGGGCGACGGCACTGTTCGACCAAGTCTCTCCACACCTAAGATCAGCGCAACACTTCTTGGACCACCTCAAGGAGACTTGGGGAATCGAGGACAATTTGGAGGCAGCCGGTCACAAACTCCGTCGCCTTTTCCAAGGAGACAGACCTATGTCTCAGTATATAGCCGAGTTCCGAGTGCTGGCCCACAACACCGGCTGGAACGATGTAGCCCTCAGGGGACAATTCCGGGAGGGTCTCAACATTGAAATGCTGGAAGAAATCTCCAAGGTGGATCCTCCCCAGACCCTCGAGGCACTCATTGATCAATGTTTACGGGCTGAAGTCATGATTGCCAACAGGAAACAGTGGGTTCGAGGCCAGGGCAGTAGAGCCGGGGCAAAACCCCCCGCTCCCGCCAGCGTTCAGCCACGTCCGGTGTGGAGACCCCCACCGCCAACCCCATACCCCAGAGGAGGCGAGGAGGTGCCGATGCAGTTGGGCAATGTGCGTCCCAGACTAGATGCCGCCGAGAAGGCCCGTCGTCAACGCTTAAACCTCTGCTGGTACTGCGGGAACGGGGGCCACTTCGCCAGAGAGTGCCCAGCCAAAGGGAAGCCTGCCGCCCGTCTTGCGGCGGCGTCCTCCACGGAGACGAAGGCGTCTGAGCCGACTGGCACACAGCCGGCGGGGGAAGCCAACGACCGGGTGTAGAGAGGCTCGCCAACCCGGTCAAAAAATCCATCCAAGAGCCGCCAACCGGGGTCCTGTTCCTTCTCGTGGTCACATTATGGTCAGCAAAAAGGGGACCCGTCATGATCCACGCCATGATAGACTCTGGAGCTACCAACAATTTCATCGATAGAGAGTATGCCGACTCTCTGGGATTACAATATCATGATTTCAAGAATGCCCGTGTGGTGCAAGCCATAGACGGCCGTCCCCTCAAGACGGGCCCCGTAAGTCAGTGGTCGGAACCCACCAGGATGTGGATAAGGGAACATATGGAAGAGATTTCCTTCTTTGTTACCGAGGTCCCCCATTTCCCTGTGATTTTGGGAATTCCATGGCTGACTCTCCACGACCCTAACATCTCCTGGTCCAACAGATTTATTATTTATTTATTTTATTTATTTTATTTCCAATATTTCTACCCCGCCCTTCTCCCCGAGGGGACTCAGGGCGGCTTACACAACTGGTAGGATCACTACCAGTACATCATAATACAATAAAATAAGAATAAAACAGTTAAAATAATTAAATAACATAATAAAATACAATATATAAAATTTAAAACAATGCAACACCAAATATATATACCAATCATCCATCAGACCTTGTGCAAAAGCCTTAATCCGATCCATGTCAATGCTAACTGAGTTCATTCATTAAACGCTTGCGCGCATAGCCAGGTCTTCAGCTTCTTCCTGAACCCCAAAAGGGATGGAGCCTGCCGGATGTCACTGGGGAGGGAGTTCCACAGCCGAGGGGCCGCCACCGAGAAGGCCCTGTCTCTCGTCCCCACCAGCCGTGCTTGTGAGGCCGGTGGGATCGAGAGCAGGGCCTCCCCGGATGATCTTAAGGTTCTCGTGGGCTCATAGGAGGAGATGCGTTCGGACAGGTAAATTGGACCAGAACCGTTTAGGGCTTTGTAGGTCAAAACCAGCACTTTGA
The DNA here is from genome assembly GCF_035594765.1 of Anolis carolinensis. NCBI lineage: Eukaryota > Metazoa > Chordata > Lepidosauria > Squamata > Anolidae > Anolis > Anolis carolinensis. Next base: position 250,841,917 of record NC_085842.1, on the reverse strand, counting down.
ATTGGGCTCGGTAGCATATTGGCAGCCAGTGGAGCTGGCTTAGCAGGGGGGTAGTACGCTCCCTGTAAGCCGCCCCAGTTATTAATCTGGCTGCCGCCCGTTGTACTAGCTGGAGCTTCCGGGCCGTCTTCAAAGGCAGCCCCACGTAGAGCGCGTTGCAGTAATCCAAACGAGCTGTAACCAGAGCGTGGACCACCGTGGCCAAGTCAGACCTCCCAAGGAACGGGCGCAGCTGGCGCACAAGGCGGAGTTGTGCGAAGGCTCTCCCGGCCACCGCTGAAACCTGAGGCTCCAGGCTCAGCGATGAGTCCAAGAGAACCCCCAGACTGCGAACCTGTGTCTTCAGGGGGAGTGCGACCCCGTCCAACACAGGCTGTAACCCTATTCCCCGTTCAGCCCTGCGACTGACCAGAAGGACCTCTGTCTTGTCTGGATTCAGTTTCAATTTGTTAGCCCTCATCCAGTCCGACACAGCGGCCAGACACCGGTTCAGGACCTGGACAGCCTCCTTAGTGACAGGTGGGAAGGAGTGACAGAGCTGGACATCATCTGCGTACAGATGACACCGGACCCCGAAACTCCGAATGATCTCTCCCAACGGCTTCATGTAGATGTTAAACAACATGGGGGACAGTACTGACCCCTGCGGGACCCCACAAGTCAACGGTTGTGGGGCCGAGCAGGCGTCCCCCAATGACACCATCTGGGACCGACCCTCCAGGAATGAGTGGAGCCACTGCAGAACAGTACCTCCAAGTCCCATTCCCGCGAGGCGTCCCAGAAGGATACCGTGATCGACGGTATCGAAGGCCGCTGAGAGGTCCAGCAGAACCAGCAGGGACACACTCCCCCTGTCCAGTTCCCGGCGTAGATCATCGACTAAGGCGACCAAGGCTGTCTCGGTGCCATGCCCCGGCCTGAAGCCAGACTGCGCCGGATCCAGAAAATCAGTGTCAACCAAGAATGCCTGGAGTTGCGCAGCCACCACACGTTCCAGGACCTTGCCCAAAAAGGGGAGATTGGAAATAGGCCGATAGCTGTCCAATTGAGTGGGATCTAGTGATGGCTTCTTCAACAGCGGTTTGATCACAGCCAATTTAAGGCTCGCTGGAACAATGCCTTCCCGAAGGGAGGCATTCACCACCACCTTCACCCACTCGGCCAATCCCCCTCTGGCTTCTCTCACCAGCCAGGATGGGCAGGGGTCTAGGATGCATGTGGTAGCCTTTGCCTCTCCAAGCACCTTGTCCACATCCTCGAGCTCAACCAATTGAAATGAATCCATCAAAATAGGACAAGCAGGAGCTCGTGTTACATCCTCGGAAGCTGCCATTAATATGGTGTCAAAGCTAGAGCGGATCAGAGCGACTTTGTCCGCAAAGAACTGAGCAAATGCTTCACAGCGGGCTGCCGAGTTGTCAGGGATCCCATCTTGAGAGATGGGATTCAACAAACCTCTAACAACTCGGAACAGCTCTGCCGGACGGTTCTTTGCGGACGCAATATTAGCTGCAAAGAAAGCATTCTTAGCAGCATCTATTGCCGCGGCGTATGCCTTTAAATAAAGGCACAGCCGTGCTCGGTCTGGTTCGTTCTGCTTCAAACGCCACACGCGCTCTAGACCCCTCTTCTTTCGCTTCATCGCTGCCAACTCCTCGGTGAACCAAGGAGATGGTTTAGCTCGGGTACTCGAGAGGGGACGTTCCGGAGCAATCGTGTCTATTGCCCTAGTCGCCTCCTTGTTCCAGAGGGCAACCAGAGCATCGACAGGATCACCAACCGAGGCAGCGGGAAACTCCCCAAGAGCCGTCAGGAATCCATCCGGATCCATAAGCCTCCGGGGGCGGACCATTTTATTAGGTCCTCCACCCCTGCGGAGGTTGGGGGGCACAGCGAGTCTAAACCTGATCAGGTGATGGTCGGTCCATGGCAAAGGAGTGATGGTGAGCTCCTCCACACCACCACTTTCCTCCCATCCCTGGCAGAAAACCAAGTCAAGTGTGTGCCCTGCTCTGTGGGTGGGACCAGATACCAATTGGGACAGCCCCATGGTTGCCATGGTGGCCATGAAGTCCTGAGCTGCGCCAGTCAGGGTGGTCTCCGCATGGACATTGAAGTCCCCCAGCACAATAAGCCGCTGGGACTCCAACGCCAGGCCCGAGACCATCCCCGCTAGCTCAGGCAGGGAGACTGTAGTGCAGCGGGGTGGTCGGTACACTAGCAGAATCCCTAATCTGTCCCGGTCACCCACCCTCAGGTGGACACATTCAAACAAGGTTGACTGCGGGATGGGGCACCTGGTCAGGGGGATGGAATCCTTGTAGACCACTGCGACTCCGCCTCCCCTCCCTCCGGATCTTGGTTGGTGCTGCACGGAGTACCCAGGAGGACAGAGTTGGGTGAGATTAACCCCACCCGCCTCATCCAGCCAGGTCTCTGTTATGCACGCCAGGTCTGCCCGTTCATCCAGGATAAGATCCTGGATAATTGCGGTTTTTCCATTTGCAGACCTGGCGTTCAACAGCACCACCTTTAGTCCGAAGGGACCGCCAGCCCGGATATCCAAATTTACCATATCAGGAGACCGTTTTAAATCTACAAGAAATCTCTCCCTAGGCCGAATTAATTTTGGTCTCCTTTTCCCGCATCTCCTCCTCCCCTGAATAACTTCAATGGGGGCTCCTCGGCTAGCGGACATCCCCCCTCCCTCTACATGGCCCCTCTCCCTATTCTCTAACATCTGGCTAACACTGGCTATAGCTGGAGACAAGAACACTGGCTATAGATGTAGACAAGCCACTCCTTTCTCCCCCCCCTTTAGGAGTTACTAGAATAAAGTGCACTAAAAAGCTTTGTAACTCCCCCCCCCCTCCTTAGCTTGATATTAAAGTGCACAGTGCAAAGACAGGGGGGTCTAGTTCATAGGTTCCCATAAAACTCACAGGGAGAGGGGCTCATGGAGAGCTAAAAACAATAATGGGTTCTCAATTAAATGCCAGTAGCTAACGCAGCGTTATAAATTTTAAGAAATAAAGTGACTCAGTGCTATGATATAAAAAATCAGGACGGGTTATGGCTATATACTGGGTCGGTAACAGGCCCCCTCTCCCCAAAACTCCACGGGCAACCCTCCCTAGCCCTCCACTAGCAGCGTCATATTATAGGACTAAACACAATTCATAAAAGTCAGGTGGAATTTCATAGCAGATGTTAGCAGCAATAAACAATAGAGCAATAAATTGTAGAAATTATAGCAGAGAACTGCAGTTTGCTTCACCGTATTGCCAAAACCATTGCCTCGTAGCCAAGGTATGCCATGCCACAGACACCGAGCCCATCATCACCTTGCCAAAGAAGTACTCCGAGTATTGGGATGTATTCAATGAGAAAGAAGCCGAAAAATTACCCCCACATAGACCTTATGACTGTGCCATTGACTTGGTGGAGGGGGCCCCGATCCCGCGAGGGCATCTCTACTCCCTGACTGAACCAGAGCAAGAAGCTCTCAGGGAATTCCTAGAGACAAACCTTCGCAAGGGATTCATCAGACCCTCTCAATCCCCAGCCGCCTCCCCAGTGATGTTTGTGAAGAAGAAGTCAGGGGAACTACGCTTGGTGGTGGACTACAGAGCATTGAACAATATCACCAAGCGGAACAGCTATCCCCTGCCCTTAATCTCGGATCTACTGGATCGGCTTCGAGGAGCCAAGGTTTACACCAAGCTGGATCTTCGGGGGGCTTACAACTTAGTTCGCATCAGGGAAGGGGACGAGTGGAAGACCGCCTTCCAGACCAAATTCGGATTATTTGAGTCCCGAGTTATGAATTTCGGTTTATGCGGAGCCCCCGCAACGTTCCAGCATTTTGTCAATGACATTTTTCAGGACTATCTAGACAGGTTCTTGATAATCTACCTGGACGATTTTTTGGTGTTTTCCAGATCACAATCAGAACATGAGAACCACGTCAAAATGGTGTTACAACGATTGCGGGATCATGGACTTTATGCCAAGCTGGAAAAATGCGCTTTTGATCTACAAGAGGTAGATTTCCTTGGTTACCGCATCTCGCCTCTAGGGCTTTCCATGGATCCAGCCAAAGTTTCAGCAGTATTGGAATGGCGGGCGCCAACTAACAAGAAAGAGGTGCAGCGTTTCTTGGGGTTCGCGAACTACTACCGCAAGTTCATTCCAGATTTTGCCCGCTGGTCCGACCCCATCACTAGCTGCATCCGTGGAAAGCAGCCTTTCCGCTGGACTGATCAAGCAGAGAAAGGGTTCCAGCAACTAAAGAAACTATTCACCTCCCAGCCAATTCTACAGCACCCAAATCCTGGAACCCCTTTTGTGGTGCAAGCGGACGCCTCTGATGTGGCAATTGGGGCTGTACTCTTACAACCGGTGGGAGATCACCTCCACCCCTGTGCCTTTTATTCTCGTCAACTAACCACACCAGAGAGGAATTACACCATTTGGGAAAAAGAACTACTGGCCATAAAGGCAGCCTTTGAAACTTGGAGACATTGGCTAGAAGGGGCCAAATTTCCCATTGAAGTCCACACTGATCATCGTAATCTAGAACATCTAAGAACTGCCCGCAAACTAAATCAGAGGCAGCAACGTTGGGCTTTATTCTTTGAACGTTTCAACTTCCAGATCCATTATGTGACCCCAGCCCAAACCAAGCAAGCAGACGCCCTGTCACGTAAACCGGAATACGCTGCAGGACGCAAGGAGACCTTTGAATCCCAACTGCTACAACCTGAGAACTTTGCCACGCTCACGGTGGGGAACACCAAATCCATTCCCATTGGTTCAACTTCCCCTACTCCAGGACCCATCTGTGCTCAAGAAATCAGGGCTAGTCAGCAAGCAGATGCCTGGGCGCAGGACCAACTTCGCCAAGGTCTGCATTTTCCCTTTTCGCTTAAAGATGGGCTGCTCTGCTATAGAAATCATGTTTATATCCCACCCGGACCGGGCAGGGAAAAAGCGCTTCGTCTGTGTCATGACTGCAAACCAGCAGGACACTTCGGACTATTTAAAACTATGCATTTGATCCTAAGGGATTTTTGGTGGCCCAAGATCCGCAAGGATGTGGAAAAATATGTCAACACCTGCCCAGTATGCCAGCGCTCCAAGATACGAAGGGAGAAGCCCTCAGGGCTTTTACACCCCCTTCCTACCCCATCTCGCCCATGGGAAATAATTTCCGCGGATTTCATCACTGACCTACCACCTTCCTGTGGATTCACCACGATCTTAGTGGTGGTGGACCTATTCACCAAGTTAGCCCATTTCATTCCCTGCGAAGGCCTCCCCACGGCCAAGGAAACTGCGGATCTATTTCTTCAACATGTTTTCAGACTACATGGATTGCCCAAGAGTTTAGTCACAGACCGTGGATCTCAATTCACCTCTCGTTTTTGGAAGGCACTACAAAAACTATTGGGCATAGACTCTCGCTTATCTTCAGCTCATCATCCCCAAACAGATGGGCAAACGGAGCGCACCAATGCCACTTTGGAGCAGTATCTTCGCTGTTATGTAAACTATCAACAGGACAATTGGGCTTCTCTGTTACCACTGTCTGAGTTTGCCTACAACAATGGAGTTCAAGCTTCTACAAAAGAAACGCCGTTCTTTGCAAACTACGGCTTCCATCCACGTTTCTTCCCCCCTATCATTGAAACTTCAGAGGTTCCCGCAGCAGAGGATTGGCTGCAGGAACTCACAGCGGTGCAACAACTTTTGCTCCAGCAACTGGATCAAGCCAAGGAGGACTATAAACGCCACGCTGACAAACATCGCCAGCCGGGCCCCGAAATCAAGGTAGGAGATCGGGTTTTCCTGTCCACTCGCTTTCTGCCCTCCCACCGCCCTTGCCGGAAGTTAGATGCCCGTTTCATTGGTCCCTATCCAGTGGTGGCGCAATTAAACCCCGTGACTTTCAAACTCCAACTTCCGCGTTCAATGCGCATTCACCCAGTGTTTCACCGTTCCCTGCTCCTTCCGGCGGATGGTGTGCGACCTGATACAGACCAACCGGCCCCCCCTCCTGTTTTGATGAATGGGGAGGAGGAGTTCGAGGTTGAGGACATTTTGGATTCTCGCTTTCACCGCCGCCGCCTACAATATCTCATTGACTGGGTGGGTTTTGGCCCTGAGGAACGCTCTTGGGAAGACGCCTCCACAGTCCATGCTCCTGATCTAACCCGTCGCTTTCATCAGACCTATCCCACCAAACCACGACCTCGCGCCTCGGGGAGAGGGCCCCAGTTTGGGAGGGGCCTTGAGGAGGGGGATAGTGTGATGACCCATGGGCCTTGTAGTCCTGCTCAGGACATTGTAATTCCTGATGAAGATGAAAACTTGGGTTTTTTACCTTCCCAGTCTGAACTGGATTCCTCTCAGCCAGATCTTTCCCAGGCAGATCTGGGAACCTTGCACCTGCAAGAAAGTTGTCTCCCAGAAGTATGTCAAACAAGCCCAGAGCCTACTTCTCCCGTATTCTTGCGCCGGGAGTTTTGTAAACAACAGAGAAGTTTGGATTCAGCTTCGCGCAGGAGTGCGAGGATTGCAGCTAAGAATGTGGCCAATTAAGACTGCTTCTCGTGAGAATCTTTGGGGAGTCTCACATCTGGTCTCAGAGTTAGCTTTCGGTTCTGATTCCCAGAGAACTGCTTCGGCGGGAAAGCTAGACTCTATTTAGGTGTTTTACCCGCGTAGTAACTTCGCGGAGTCAATTCGTCAGCCTTCGGAGCGAGTTGTGTCTGGACAGCGCGCTCCGATTCAAGCCTCGCTCCTGCTCAAGCCTTGCCTTGCTATCCAGCCTTCGCCTTGCTTCCCAGCCTTGTTTATCTACGGACTTTGCCTTGTTTCCCAGGATCAATCCTTGCCTTGTTCCACGGATTTATCAAGTTATTCCACGGACCTTGTTCTTGTTCTTAGTTACCTTGTTCCACGTTCAAGCCTTGTTTCAAGTATCAAGTTATTTCCTAGCCTCGCTCAAGTTTCATGGACTAAAGGACCTTGTCATCTCCCCTCACTTTGCTTGGCAAAGTGAGTGTTTCGGTTATTGGATTACAACTTTGGACCTTAATATTTCTTATTGGACATTGCTTTTTGGACTAATTCTGACCTTTCCTGAAAGGTCTAATTCTGAACTATTTTCTACACTTGTTTTTATTAACTTTATATATTCCTTCAATAAAGATATTAGATAGATTCTGGCCTCTGTGTATGGTTATTGGTGCTCTGCAGCCTGGGTCGTGACAGTTAAACTGCTAGCTGCAGGAAATCTGCCGACTGGAGGATTGGCAATTCGAAGTCTCTGCTCTGAGGAAGTGGAATATTCCGTATATAATCAAGTATAACCGGGTTTTCAGTCTTTTTTTTAGGGCTGACCCCACCCCCACTCGGCTTATACTTGAGTGAGGGTCCTGGCGGGAAGGCATAGGGCTGAAACAAGCCCTTTTTTCAGCCCCACGCCTTCTCAACGGGACCCTCAACTCTCCGCACAGCAACCCAGCTCTCTTTTCTTCCTTTTCCCCTTTATCTTGTACACCTTCCTTCCTTTTCCCCTTTCTTACACACGTTCCTTCCTTCCTCCCCCCCCCAACGCCTTCCTTCCTCCCCCCCCCCCCCAACGCCTTCCTTCCTCTCCCCTCTCTCCTGTGTCCTCTAGGTACAGTAACCCAGCTGGGAGAGAGAGAGGAGAGGAGAGGAGGGTGAGGTTGCTGTGTGGAGAGGGGGGAGGGTGTGCTGTGCACCTTCCTCTCCCCAGTCCTTCCCACTTCCTCCCTTCCCACCTACATTTTCCCCACTTTTCCAGCACCCCTTTCCCACCCATCTTCCCTTTTTCTAGTTTCCCCCTTCCTACCCCAGTCTTTACTATCCCCAGATCCTCTCCCCCACTTTTCCAGCTCCCTTTCCCAGGATCCAGCCTCTTTCCCATTTCAGTCTTGCCCCTTTTCCCACCAGTTTCCCACTTTCCCAGCCCTTTCTCACCCGTCTTTCCCACCTCTCCACTTGCCCCTTTCCCACTCCAATCTTTCCATGTTTCCAGTCCCCCTTTGCACCCCAGTCTTGCACATTTTGCAAACTTCCTTTCCCCACTCCAATCTTTTCCAGCTGCCCCTCTATCCCACCCCAATTTCCCCTTGTTTTTCCCAATTCCCCTTCACACTAGACTGGAGTCTTTCCCACATTTTCAGCCCTCTGTTTTACAAAGTCCTGGGGGGGGGGGGGGTCACCTCGATCACACGTCCTTTCCATCTCAACCTTTCCCAGTTTCCAGCCCCCCTTTCACACCTCAGTTGTGTCCCCTTCCCCAGTTGCCCCCTCGTTTCCCATCCCAATCTGTCCTACTTTTCCAACTATCCCTTTCCACTTCATTTCCCCACTTTTTCAACCACCCCTTCCCATTCCAACCTTTTCCCATTTCCAGTCCTTCTCACCCCCTTCCCAAGCCACTTTCCCACTTTTCCTTATTCATATACACACAGCATTTTCCCCAAAATGTATAGAGTAGTTAAAATAATCTATAGTGATTATTGGATTATTGTTGTTAGTTGTAATGGCACATCCGAGCCTTTGAGGAAACTGTAATGTCTGGCTTTATTTGGGGGCTGTCTGTATACCTTAATACACAGAGGCACTTTAGGCAAGGTGAAAAGATAACCAACTGTGTTTACTGAAAACAGGAAGAACAAAGGGCTAACTCCACCCGGTACTATTGTAAGATAGCTTAAAACAATAAATTACGAAAGGAGATTTTACTGGTTGCAGTCATCTCTCTGGAATCATTGAAAGTCTTTTGCCTCTGATGTAAAGCAATCTATATATATAAAAGAGTGATGGCATCACGGCGACCCACAAAACAACAAAACTACAGGCCCCCTAACCTCGAAATGTGACAACACAACCCATCATTCACGCCTCTAGGTTGATACAACAAAAAGAAAAGAAAAATAAAATCCTAATTAGAGAGAGAGGAATAATTGCTTTTATCCAATTGCTGCCAGATAGAAGGCTAAGCTCCTCCAACTTGGTCTCCTAGCAACCCAATAAAAAATAATAAAAAACACTAAAAAATTGATACAATAAAATACTATAATAACAGAAAATAACTAAAAATACAAGAAAATAATAAAATATAATAAATAAAAATATAACTTACAATAAAATTAATAAAAAATGCAAATAACGTCAAATAAAAATTACACAACAATTTTTAACCAATACCACCACCACTTTGCCACAGCAACGCGTGGCCGGGCACAGCTAGTGGATTATAAGCTGGTTCTTATAAGCTGTCTTGATCTTCTACTTTGTGAAACTTAGGGTGACCACAAGCTTCTGTTGTGTCTGGGAGTGATGGTATATGAATATTGCTAAAAGCTGAGTTTAGTGCTAAGGATGCCTGTTTTGGATTGCTGGGTCTAAAATTACCAGACAATGACCAGGCCTCTAATCACTGTAGCTCTGTTGCAGAAAGAAAAAGGAGTCTGGCCAGAAAGCTCTGAACAGGCAAATGGAACAGACTGGCCTCTAGGGGAAATTTATTCTCCACCCAAAAATTAATACAAATGGAGGTATCTATCTCACTAATAGGAAAACCTGAACAGAGGGAACAGAAGCAAAGGAGAGGAAAAGGCAGACCCAAGACTTCACATTAGTAAAGGTAAAGGTTTTCCTCTGACATTAAGTCCAGTTATGTCTGACTCTGGGGGTTGGTGCTCATCTCCATTTCTAAGTCCAAGAACCGGTGTTGTCCGTAGACACCTCATGTGGCTGGCATGGAGTGCCATTATATACCTGCCGAGGCGGTACCTATTGATCTATTCACATTTGCGTATTTTCAAACTGCTTGATTAGCAGAAGTTGGGGCTAATAGTGGGAGCTCACCCTGCTCCCCGGATTCAAACCACCAACCTTTTGGTCAGCAAGTTCAGCAGCTCGGCGATCTAATCCGCTGTGCCACCGGGGGCTCCATAGTTATATTGTAATTAAAATAAACTATGGTGATTATTGGGTTACTATAAGAGCCCCTGGTGGCGCAAGGGATTAAACCCTTGTGCCGGCAGGACTGATGACTTGAAGATTGGGTTGTTGACCCGAAGGTTGCCGGTTTGAATCCAACCTGGGGAGAGCGCGGATGAGCTCCCTCTATCAGCTCCAGCTCCATGCGGGGGCACGAGAGAAGCCTCCCACAAGGATGGTAAAAACATCAAAACATCCAGGCATCTTCTGAGCAACGTCCTTGCAGATGACCAATTGTCTCACACCAGAAGCAACTTGCAGTTTCTCAAGTCACTCCTGACACGAAAAAACGGGTTGTTATTGTTGTTGATGTTACATTTATTATTCTACTCTATTTATTATTTTACTCTATTTATTATTATATTTATTATTTTACTCTGTTATCATTATTGTTATTACATTTATTGTGGGAGTTGAAGTCCAAAACACCTGGAGGGCCGAAGTTTGCCTGGTTTACAGCAAGGAAGCACACACGACGCGCCAGAGAGTACAGTAACTACGCCACTGCGATAAGCCGAAAAGTTTTTTTTTCTGCGCAGGCGCAGAGCTTCCGCCCGCCTGACAATGCCAGCAGGGGCTTTCCGTCGCAGCCACGCTTGCGCAGTGACCTCGGAGCCTCCGAGGCGCTGGGAGGAGGGGGAGTCTTTTGTTCCTCTCGTTGTGCACATGCGCGCCTGCCTTTCCCTCCCTCCCTCCGTCTCACCAACTCAGCTCCCCTTTTTTCTAGCAACTTCCCCGATCCCTGACGTCATCACCAGGCGACGTAGTAGCCGAGCCGGACTGTTTCCGTTGAACTCTGGGAGAGAGAGCTCGGCCGCGTCGGGGTGTGCGCGAGAGAAGAGGAAGAGGAGGAGGAGGAGGAAGAAGAGGGGACTGAGGAGAAGACGACGACGAGGAAGAAGAGGAGGAGGAGGGTCGGCGTTACCCGGCATTCTCCGCGCGGCCTGGCTTTAACGAGCGGAGGCGGCTTCTCCTCCGTCTGTCTGTGGGCCCGCGCGCCATGTCTGAGGGCGGCGAGAGCCCACCCGGCCCTCAGGGCCCTGCAGAGAGCCCCGCCGCCTCCGCCGCCGAGCCGAGGATCATTAAAGTCACCGTGAAGACCCCCAAGGAGAAGGAGGAGTTCGCCGTGCCGGAGACCAGCAGCATCCGGCAGGTGAGGAGAGAAAGAGAGCCAGCCAGCCAAGGAGGGAGGGGCGTGGCTGGTGCCACAGTGCGGAGAGTGCCTCTGTGCGTGGTATTTTGTGGGGGGGGGGGGGGGGTTCGAGGGAGGCGCCACCGGTGACCATGTTCCCTTCCTCCTCGCGCGGAGCCTTTGCCTCGTCACCGGCCGCCGAAGTGCTGACGCGGGAGGAGCAATTGCCTCATCGGAGGAGGGAGGGAGGAAGGCCGGCCCCATTCTCTACACTAGGGAATGGACGCGGCCTTGGCACCTCTTTCAACCCCCACGCTGTGGGCTCGTGCGAGTTGTGCTGTGAACTCTTCTCTTTGCAGAGAAGGCTCCATCCAGACCTTGTGAAACTACAACTCCCACCAGCCCGCAGCCATCGCAGTGAATATGGGGCCAAACAGCATTAATTTTGGGTTGTGTGGCCATGTTCCAGAAACATTCTCTCCAGACGTTTCGCCCGCATCTAGGGCAGGCATCCTCAGAGGTTGTGAGGTCTGTTGGAAAACTAGGCAAGAGGAATTCATATTGGAGCTTGGCTGTTCCAATGTGCCTTTGATTGATCAGTTCAAAAACTTGATTTGGCTCTTATAGCCATAACTTAATATCTAGCCTTTGAACTTTATTGCAGTATATTGCACTAGCCTTGGCCCGCCCTTTCATTTCTGACTACTGTATGTCCACTGTGCCCGACCACTTGTTATTGGTTGTTGTTTATGTTTTTATGATGTTTTATATGTTTTTATGTTCTTAATTCATTGCAATGCAATTTTATTTTATGGTGATATATTTAAAATTTTTGTTCTACTGGGCTTGGCCCCATGTAAGCTGCCCCGAGTCCCTTCGAGGAGATGGGGTGGGATATAAGAATAAAGTTGTTATTATATATATATATATATATATATATATCTACGGAAGGTCCAGGGTGGAAGAAAATAAAGAACAGTAAATAAAGAACAGTGCTAATTAATTGCTGTTATTAATTGGATTTTAATAAGAGATTATATGACACAAGAAAAAATAAAACTGATAATAGAACTGCATTAAAGATAATAAGATAAATTGTCATCTAAGGGAAAATGAGAAAGAGGGGAAAGTAATAAAATAAAGAACTAAGAGGAGAAAAGTAAACATAAACCATGGTGGAGGAGATTGGAAGTCTTTTTCCCCCTTTTCCAATTTCCTTCCCCAAATCCTTAGTAATTTTGGCGTTTTTTAAATGCTTTTGTCCACTCGCGATAGGTCTCCTATCTCCACTTCCTTTCTCATCCCATTTTTCCTTTTTAAGATACTGTAAATATGTAAATAAACATTATTTGAAAAAAAGAACAATACTCAGTAAACAGTAGAATTCCAGACAAAAAGCAACCAGGGTCAGCTAACACCTCCTAACAAAGGATTTCCCCAGGCAGTAAGCAGCCAGTCCTTGAAGCTGCAAGGCCATTAAATGCTAATTAATGTGGCCAATTGCCGCATTAACACTTACCTCAAACAGCCAAGAGTTCTTTCTCCCACTCTGGACTTTCCCACAGATATATAAACCCCTCTTGCCTAGTTTTCAACAGACCTTACAACCTCTGAGGATGCCTGCCATAGATGCAGGTGAAACATCAGTAGGGAATGCTTCTGGATCATGGCCATACAGCCCAGAAAACTCACAGCAGTCCAGTGATTCCGGCCATGAAAGCCTTTGACAATATATTGAGTGTTAATTTTAGGGAGTAGATAGAGGCACCCTTCTTCTCCTGTCCTTTTCACATAGGTATGAATGAGTGACACCAGGGTGGCGTTGTTCAAGGGAACTACTCCGGAGTAAAAGCAGGGCCTGTAGAAAAGCCTAGACCACATAATACTCTTCCAGGGCTTTTTTTGTTTTGTTTTTGATGTTGGCATTTGTTTGTTTTTATATAACATTCTAATTTGTGGATTTTGTCCAACAGTGAGGATGAAGAAATCACTTACCTACTTCGTGCCTCCAGTGAAAGGCATTCGACTGTTCCACAGGCCCAGAAAGTTTGCAATTAAGGGGATTTTTCTAGACTGAGCGCGTCCCCCTCCCCCGTTTCTTTTATGTTTTAAAATGAGATGTCATTTGGAGAGCTAACGGGATGAAAAGCACCTGGTGCTGGAGGCAGCAAAATGACCACAAAGAAGGGTTGCCTTTGTCTGGAGGAGGACACAAAGGAGCCAGGCAGACAGGGAGAGATACCAGCCAGCCTCAGTGGGAGGGTCGCCATGATTTCAAACCTGGCAGGCTTGGGATAGGTTGATCATCTCTTACCCCAAATACTTCAACATCTACAATTGTCCACAAGGGGGGGCTGAGATGGCAACACTTGCTTTCTGGTGGTTCAGTGTACAGAAACTTGAGTTCATGTACCAAATTATGCAAAATATTATGTAAAAATTACTTTCAAACTATGTGTTAGAAGATGTACATGAGTTTTGTTTATAGATTTGTGTTCTTTCTCCCAATAAATCCCATTATGTACATAAATAGTGTATAAAATTACTTCCAAGCTATATGCTACAAAATGTATATGAAACATAAATGGGTTTTGTTTTTAGACTTGGGTCCTATTTCGTACGTGTGTGCACATGTGTGTAGATGCTCCAAAATCTGAGAAAAAGATGGCTGAATAAATGTACTATTATCAGAGACAGATTATGCTAGTTCTTGCGATCAATGAGGAAGAACACTGTGCTTCTATCTTGCTGGTCAGTTTTGTAAGAGGCACTTGGTTTCCTGCGGTGAGATGAAAATGCTGGATTACAGATGCCTGTTCTGTTCTGAGAAAAGGGATAAAGTTGGATGCAGTTTTTTGAGATGACAGTAAAACATACATATGTTAATGTGTGTGTGTTTAGGAAAGCCTCATCTGTTCATGCATAACATGCATGATGTTTCCAAAAAGGAGGCACTTTTTTGAGAGAACTTGTGCATGTTGGAAGTGCCCAACATACCTTACTTCCATGTAAGCATCCAACATGTTTGCGGCAGAAATGCTTTAGATTTCAGATTTTTTTTTTTTGGATTTTGGAATACTTGTACAGGCAATCCCCAAGTTATGAACAAGAAAGGTTATATTGGTTTGTTTTTAGGTTGAATTTGTATGTAAGTCAGAACAGGTATATTTTTTCAATGTAACTCTGGCCAATAATACATATTTTTTAGCTTTGAATCGCATAGGGAGGGTTAACACCCCTGTGGTGTTTGTTTTGCTGTCTATGCCTCTGTTGAGAAGATTTCGCTTCACTTTCTGTCCCCATGATAATTGGATTTTGAAAAAAATGGCATGTTGTAGAAACAATGATTGGTGATAAAGCTTCAATGGAGACACCTTTTTGCCATTAAATTTCTCTCACTTCCTTTTGTCTCACCCATGTTCCTAACTATGTGTCGTTTGTAAGTCGGGTGTTTGTAACTCGAGGACTGCCTGTATCTGCATATATGGAGATGGGAACAGTATCTAAACAAGAAATTAACTTTTACTTCATATACACCTGATACATATATTCTGGAGGTAATTTTATATATTTTAAATAGTTTTGAGTGTGAACCAAAGTTTGTATACATCACTTCAGCCACACACGTGGACAATTTTGGATTTTGGAATTCCAGAGAATGGATGCTTAACTTGTACATTACACCCGTTGCATTAATGATACCTTTTATTTTAAAGAGAAACCAATGTGGCGTAGTGGTTTTGAGGCTTGGACTGTGATCCTGGAGACCAGAATTCAAATCCCTACTCTGCCATGAGAACCCCTTGAGTGACCTTGAACATGTCACATTCTCTTAGCCCCAGAAAATCCTGTGATAGGTCACCATATGTTGGAAAATTACTTAAAGGCTCACAGAAACATCAAAAAGATATTTTGGCACACCAGTGATTTGTACTTAGAGTGTGCTGAGGTATATTTACTATATGTTACATATATACAGTATTAATATATCTTCATGTTCTTCACTTGAATGTAGCATCTGCCGAGTCATCGGCACTGCTGCCTCAGTGCTGTGGATTCTTTTCTTCCACAATCCTTCCTCTGTATTTCCATCCAGCTTCTGTGATTCCTGTAACCTGAGGACTAGGAACATGCAATTTATATCACAGTGAAGCCGCCTAAACTATTTGAATAATAGGAGTGACAACAGTCTTTTGGGGTTATTTAGTTCAGTTGAGTAAAAACACTGCAATTTGACAGCTTCTAGAAATAGGCACTTTAGAAAGACAGAGGTAGCTTTGTTTATTCTAGTGCTTTTTTTAAAAAAAAAATGTCATGTTATCTCCCTGATAGGTAAAATTCTTACAAGTCTTTAAAAGAGAGCATAGGAATTCCAGTTTTTTCATTGCTCTTAATATTGGTACATAATCCTTCTGTTTGGATACTTGATAGTAGTTTTTTTCAGCTAGTTCAGTCCTCTGAAATAGTACCTCTGAAAATATTTACCCTCATCTTTAAATCATTTCGGGTGTATAGACTTGTAATTGCTTTTTAAATTAAGCTCAAACTAGTTCTGCTTGAATCACAGTAGCTTATTATCATGAGTGTTGTGTCCACTTTTAATAATCTCTTTGCATGTCCTATTTTTCTTGCAAGCATGAATCTTACAGATCTCAATAATGATGGCAGCGAGCTTGCAATGAACTTTCTCTCCTGTATACTGGGATATACCCCAGTTCTATGTTTCTTTTGGGAATGACATGCTTTGCTTGATTTTCCCCCTTCTCTTGGTCTGCCTTCCAACCCCAGTGCACAGCTGCTTGTCACAGTCGCTTGTCAGAGAGGCACTGATTATTAGGTGAAGAGTGAAGAGGTTCATGAGGCAAAGAAACAGAATGTAATACTTGTGAGAAATCATGAGAGAGTTCAGCTGTGGTATAGGGTTTTCAGTGAAATCTTGAGAAATATTTCTTCCATCTTTTCGATTTCTGTAGATTTTGGGTGTTGCTACTGTACTTAGAAATTTTAAAATTATGCTGGCTATTCAATTAGGTCCAAAGTGAATTGTATTCAAAATACAAGCTCCAGTACTTCATTCTGTTCACTGTTGCATGGTTGTAAAACAATTGTGCTTTTGACA
The DNA here is from genome assembly GCF_035594765.1 of Anolis carolinensis. Classification (NCBI taxonomy): domain Eukaryota; kingdom Metazoa; phylum Chordata; class Lepidosauria; order Squamata; family Anolidae; genus Anolis; species Anolis carolinensis. Next base: position 250,825,622 of record NC_085842.1, on the reverse strand, counting down.
GTTATATAAATGGACATACAGTAGAGTCTCACTTATACAACATTCGCTTATCCAATGTTCTGGATTATCCGACTCAGTTTGTCTCCCGCCCCGATCCACATCTGATTCTCTAGACAGCAAGGATTGAACTTTTATGGATTTAATTTCCAACATGTTGCTATTGTAAGTTCATTTTATGCAATTCTATCTTTATTTGTAGTCAATTTGTTAGTAGCCAATTTTTTTAGTCAATGTTTTCAATATATTGCGATATTTTGGTGCTAAATTTATAAATACAGTAATTACTACATAATGTTAGTGTGCTTTGGACTGCCTTTTTGGTTGATTGGTTGTACAACATTATGTTTTTGGGGCTTAATTTGTAAAATCATAACATAATTTGACGTTTAATAGGCTTTTCTTTAATCCCTCCTTATTATCCAACATTTTCGCTTATCCAACGTTCTGCCGGATGTTGGATAAATGAGACTCTACTGTATATCTAAGTTCTAAACTTATTCCATTATTTTGTTCCTTTACCAGAATATATATTCTGATATATTGGAATTACATCCAAATGACCATTCAAAAGACAAACAATTTGTTATAAGCTATAGTATATAAAACCAATTTGTTAATGTTTGTCTTTGATGTTCTTGGATTAAGCAATTTTAGATCAAGTGAGCTCTTAGTTCATTCACAATTGAAGGTACGGTATGTTAATGCCTCTTACATAAGGTTCAAGATCCCTTAAATTTTTATGCCTCTGGGCTGTATTTGGATGAAGATTTACCTTTAAAAAACAGTTCTTTGGATGCTGTTTTTAATAGATTTTACCTAATAGGTCAGAAAGGTCCTAGTCACCAATGTCCAAATAAGATAATTACTTGTTATAGATTGGGTTGGAACATGTTGTTACTAATACAGCACTTGTATTTTCCCTTTGGCACGAAGTTTGAAACATTCATGTTTCAGGTGTTGGCTTCAATTCCTAAATGCTAAACTGCAATCATTGTCTAGAGAAATTGACATATTTTCCTCCTAATCTGTGGAGACACATGTTAGAAAGCCTGATGACCATAAGGTCTAATTGCTGCAGTTGGAAAAAACAAGAGCTGAAATGAATCCATTCATCTTATTGTATAGAATAGCTAATAACACTGTTGTTGTGGACAGTGTTGTTTTTCTCTCCCCCAGATTGTGTGATGCAGTAGGATTGCATCTTGATTTGTGTGGAGCTTTTTGTTATAGTTTGTTTTAGAGAAGAGTGAGATAGGCTCCTCCTGTTGATGCAGCCATTCAACTTTCAGGTTAAATATGGACAAAAGTCCATTGTGTTTCTTGAAATCAGTGTCTTTTATAATATTGAGCAATGTATCTCCACATTTATTTTGTATTTACTTTCAAAGGAAATAGAAAGGCTGACAGTTCTGGCCATCTAGATCAGATATCGATGTATTCTTTGAAATGAGAAATGTAGTTGGTTTAGAACTATAATAAATCTGTCTCTGTATTGCTTGTTTTGATCTCAGTAACTAGGTAAAGCAAATTGAGCTTTCTTGTTTTTATTAAGAAACCAGAAAAAAATGTAGGATTCTACTATTCCTTCATGTTCTATAATTTAAACATCATTCAAATTTGAATAACCATAGGTAAAGGTAAAGGTTTCCCCTGACGTTAAGTCCAGTCATATCTGACTCTGGGGGTTGGTGCTCATCTCCATTTCTAAGCCGAAGAGTTGGCGTTGTCCGTAGACACCTCCAAGGTCATGTGGCCGGCATGACTGCATGGAGCGCCATTACGTTCCTTCTGGAGCGGTACCTATTGATGTACTCACATTGGCATGTTTTCGAACTGCTAGGTTGGCAGGAGCTGGAGCTAACAACGGCCGCTCACACCGCTCCCGGGGTTTGAACCTGGACCTTTCGGTCTCCAGCTCAGTGCTTTAACGCACTTCGCCACTGGAGCTCCTTTGAATAACCATATGGAGTCATTTAAATGTTTGGTTAATCCTGTTATGGAGCCCCCAGTGGCTTAGTGGATTACAGCCTCGTGACTTGAAGGTTGGGTTGCTGATCTGAAAGCTGCCAGGTTCGAATCCCACCCGGGGAGAGCACGGATGAGCTCCCTCTGTCAGCTCCAGCTCCATGCGGGGACATGAAAGAAGCCTCCCACAAGGATGATAAAAACATCTGGGCATCCCCTGGGCAATGTCCTTGCAGACGGCCAATTCTCTCACACCAGAAGCGACTTGCAGTTTCTCAAGTCGCTCCTGACACACACACAAAAAAAAATCCTGTTATGGTTTAGGTAAGGTTTCCCCCTGACGTTAAGTCCAGTCGTGACCGACTCTGGGGGTTGGTGCTCATCTCCATTTCTAAGCCGAAGAGCTGGCGTTGTTCATAGACACCTCCAAGGTCATGTGGCCAGCATGACTGCATGGAGCGCCGTTACCTTCCCGCCAGAATTGATCTACTCACATTTGCATGTTTTCGAACTGCTAGGTTGGCAGGAGCTGGGGCTAACAGCAGGCGCTCATTCCACTCCCGGGATTTGAACATGGGACCTTTTGGTCTACAAGTTCAGCAGCTCAGCGCTTTAACCTACTGTGCCACCAGGGGTTTATGGTTTATAAAGGTTAAAAGGTCAAAATACAAATATCTGCATGAAACCAAAGATTCTTAAAATAGATGTTTCCCCTCAGCACAATAAGCAGTTCTACATTATTTTACTCTGCCTGTTCACATGTACCTATGCTAGTAATATATAGCAATATATAGCACATCAATGGCCTTGACGAAAAAATAGCTAGCTCATGAATCTAAGACAAAAAACAGAACTATATCCTACCTTATTGCTTGAAAGCAATTACTACACTCCAGAGGATTATTTCATTTTGTCATTTTAGTGAATGACTGAGTCATTTGCTCTTTTTGATGGTTTGACTACAGCTTTTTATGGTAAAACTATTTTTCTAAATAAAGTTCTAATTTGTTAGAAACAAATTAAAAGGGAAAAGCATCATAAATATTAGGTGCAGAATCCACATTTTAGCAGTTCTTTAGCTAGCAATGACTGTTGGTTACCTCTAACTAACACTTTCCCTCCTTCAGGACTTTCTGTTATTTGTAGACTTGTTTTGCCCTGATCAGTTTTGGAAAAGTTTATAAGTACAGTAGAGTCTCACTTATCCAACATAAACGGGCCGGCAAAACGTTGGATAAGCGAATATGTTGGATAATAAAGAGAGATTAAGAAAAAGCCTATTAAACATCAAAATAGGTTATGATTTTACAAATTAAGCACCAAAACATCATGTTATACAACAGATTTGACAGAAAAAGTAGTTCATTACACATTAATGCTATGTAGTAATTACTGTATTTACGAATTTAGCACCAAAATATCACAATGCATTGAAAACATGGACTACAAAAATGCGTTGGATAATCCAGAACGTTGGATAAGTGAGTGTTGGATAAGTGAGACTCTACTGTAGTAATATTCTCATTGCTCCCCTGTAAACAGAGCTTGGCTTGAGGGACTGAGTTGACATTTTCCCATTTTTTTTGCATATTTAAGAGCATTGTCTCTCCTAAACTGTTTGAAGTGAACCCAGTCTTAAAAGTTAAATCCTGATGAACTTGAGGAAAGGAGAACTGAACTACACTATTGGGAAGAAATTGTGTCCTGAAAGATAGGTAGTTTCTGCTGGTGACTGGCTTTGTTGGTCTCTTATTAGGAACTAAGGACTGATTTTAACATTACAATGTATCACTTAATATGTGGAAAGCTTCTGTTTTGATTTGCTAAAAATCTGATAAGTCTTTCATCATTCAAGTCATATGAAGTCAACATATGTTACATATTAAATAGGTCAAATGGCAACTATGTACTATTGAACGTGTGAGGCTTGTGCTATTTGAAGTGCAAAGACCTGCCTATCAAAGTGACTTTAAGATTATTGGAAAGCTTTCAAAAGTGGATTTTATGAGGTGAGGCTTGGATTGTAAATTTTACTCTCTTACTATAAGTATTAAATTATATTATACCATTGAAATATACTCGTATTTACTTGAGTCTAATGCGCCATTTAATCTAATGTGTGCCTCAATTTAAAAAATAATAGAAAAAAATTCTAGCAAATGTAATGTATAGCAGCAAAAAATCCACTCTTTGTAATTTGGTCAAAAAAGGTGCAAAAAAGTCACTGCATGAGTATAATTCCTCCTTTAAAAGCAAGTGTTAGAAGGCCAAAGCTTTCAGCAACAGAAAAGAAAACCTTGAGTGCATCTATGCTGTAGAATGAATCCACTTTAACCACCCTGACTCAATGCTTAAGGAGTCAAGGAAGCTGTAGTTTGGGATCATGGGGACTGCTTTTTGACACGAAATAAATAAATAAATAAATAAATGGGGACTGCCAAAGAATGCTGATGCCTCACCAAACTACAAATCCCAGGATTGCATAGCATTGCACCATGGCTATTAAATTAGAAATGACATCTCTCAAATAGGAGCTCCAGGTGCTCTTGAAATAGCTTCCCTTTTTGCTTTCACTCAGCACTAAGATAGGAAATCTAATGTGCACTCCAATTTTGGGAAGGTAATTTAGCCAAGAAAGGTGAGCATTAGATTTAAGTAAATACGGTATTTAGGAAGTAGAACATTTAGAGCTCCTTTTAATTTCAGTCACAACAGTAGGACTACATTAAGAAAGATGGTAAATAGAAAATGAAACTGCTGACTTTCTGGCCGCTGTACTTTCTACTCAGTTTTCCTCAAATCTCTTGGCTCTGACTTCCTTGTGATTATAGAGAATGTATTTCCTTCTTGTAATCCCTTGCACTCTGAATTTTGCCAGATATTTTTATATAGATTAGGTAGGCGTGTGTGTGTAAAAATAATAGACAAAAATGCATTTTATGTGCGTCCACAAAGCCACTTACTCCAATTCAGGATGTGGGTCAAAGACATTTGGTTCACTCAAGAGTGTCCACATAGGCATTTTGGAAAATTTCTGCAAGCTCCCACGGAGTCCACAAACCATCACTGATTTGAACTTATCCAAACCCATGAATTTTTTTATCTGCTGCTCCAAAAGCGCTGGAGGAGCCAAGAGGAGGGAAAAATACTCCTGGGTTTGGACAGGCTCCTGGGTTTGGCTTCTGGGTTTCTTCTCCACAACAAACCAAGAATGAAACCTAATATGAATGCTGAGCTCTTTCTTTGATATATTAGGGGAGAAGCAACTGAGAGAGGGTGCTTCATCCTTATTTGGATCATAGGTTAAGCAAAGTTCTGTGTTTTCTTAAGTCCCTCCTTCCTAGTGGAAGGAGGACCAATTGGGAAGAGGATATCAGCATGCTGCTCATAACTGATAAAGTATGATTCCTCCCAATCCCTAGCTTATCATGTCATCCAAACTGGGTCACTAGATCTGTAAACATTTACAAAGCTGCATTTCTCAAAAACTCTTTTATATATGTTGAAAATACTAAGAATGAGTTCCTAATATGGCTATCTTGTAATCACGAGGAATGGTTTACTGAAGGTTTCCTGTCACAGTATTTTGCAGAAGGTTCTTGCCTTGTATATGTTTTGCTTCCTTGTGAGTGAGGCACCTCACTAACTGTTAAGCTGCAGTCTGTTCTCTGCTCTTTGATATTTTGCTTCACCAGATAATTTGAAGGGCTGTGATAGAGTAAGGCCTTGGGGCATGTGCAATTCATCCTTTACAATTCCTTATCCTCCCCAATTGTCTTACTTCAATTTCCCCGGCCCTAAAAATCCTTTGGTTTCTATCCATTCCTTTATACTTGTATCCTTTCTTGGGGAGAGTGAGGGGCAATGTGTGGCCTTCCTGCTATTATATTGCCCCTACCAGAAGCAATGGATGACATAGCAAATGGGAAGTCATTGTTCACGAACATCTGGAGGACCATACAGTACCTACTTGTGCTCTGGAAACCTGTAGTGGCAAAGCATATGGTTCTCTTGGCAAAAGTGAGAGGCAAAATTCTTAATACTGGCTATGTCCAACTGCTGATTCCCCTCCCCATTAAGTGCCTGGCCTTTGTTGACAGGAACGTGTTTGAGCAGACTGGCAACTTCATCCCACCACTGAGGCTAGAGATATTGGAAGTCAATCTATTTACTCTGCGGGATTCTTTTATAGTGGGAATAGCAGCAGCATGTAATCTCTGGCTTCTCGAGTAATGCAAATAAAATCTTGCCTGATGCCTATAGGAGTTTTTGGTGTGCTAGATTTCCCAGAGGCAAAATCCTGGAGAAAGGAACAATATGCCCCTCTGCAGCCTTATGGTCAAAGCTCAGAAATTTATTTATTTACTACGTTTATATCCCACCCTTCTCACCCCGAAGGGGACTCAGAGCAGCATACAAATTGAATTTATATACAATATTATATTATTAGCATAGCACAATACTGGCGTTAAATTACTATATTGTACTATATCAATATATTGTAATATTATTAGTAATATTACATGTAATATATAATATATAATTAATATTATTATATTGTATTAATTAGTATTATATCATATTACAATATCATATTATCAATATTATATGTATATACAATATATTATATTTAGGCAGTGGTTCTGGGTTGCTCTGGAAGAACCAGAGCACTGTATGATATTTTAAGGTTGATCCAGCTATGTTGCCTGTTAGCTTTGCAGAAAGAAAAGAAAATACGGAAGAGATCACTGTACTTCCAAAAGTGTGTTTCTATACATGACAAAAGGATCTCCCGATGGCACAGCAGGTTAAACCACTGAGCTGCTGAACTTGCTGACCAAAAGGTCAGAGGTTCGAATCCTGGTAGCAGTGCGAGCTCCCGTTGTTAGCCCCAGCTTCTGCCAACCTAGCAGTTCATAAACATGTAAATGTGAGTAGATTAATAGGTACCACTCCAGCGGGAATGTAAAGGCACACCATGCAGTCATGTTGGCCACATAACCTTGGAGGTGTCAACAGACAACACCAGCTCTTTGGCTTAGAAATGGAGATGAGCACCAACCCCCAGAGTTAAACACGACTAGACTTCATGTCAGGCGAAAACCTTTACCTTTACCTATACATGAGAAAGCAACACTCATCTTTCTTACTGGTTAGAGAATCCTAGTGGGAAGGGCAACAAAGGTATAGCTCAGGCATGGGTAAATTCTGACCCTCCAGGTATTTTGGGTTTCAACTCCCAGGAATCTCAGCCAGTTTATCTGCTGTTACGAATTGTGGGAGTTGAAGTCCAAAACACGTGGAGGGCCAACGTTTGCCCATGCCTGGTTTAGTTGGAAAGACTGCATCATCTGTGCCCAGATGAGTTCAAATACACCCACAGAAAATGGAAACAATAAATCCTTGTAGGTGGGAGGAGTTTGCAAAACAGACTTTATTCTGCTTTTTGGAGGCTGCTGTGGAAGGCAGCCCATTCCTATTATGAAAGAGGGCTCCTTTTGTAGAGGATCCTGCATGCGGGAACAGTCCCTTTGTTACAATCCATAGTGGCTAGTGTATACATTGACCCTGCTCAGTCACTAACATTGCACTTAGGGTTCAGTTGTGCAGGACACAGTTTTTTTAAAGTTTATTTTTTCCCTACCATAACAGGGAGAGGAAGATTGCAATGATTCCTGTTTTAAAATGAATGCTTATTGAGGAGAGCTAGGGAAAGCATAAGACTTAAAAAGAGAGTTTCCATAAGCAACTAGTTTGCACAGCTTGCTTATGCAAGCTCAACGCTAAAAAAAAAGTGTTTGGTTAATGTATGATGCAATGATGAAATAAGGACCTAATAGAGTGATACATTTTAAACATTTACTAGAGTTAAATTTTAATGTTCTTTTTATTTACTCTACTGTGTAAAATGAGATGTTTGGGTCAACAGGTTTTGGCTGTTTTCCTAGCAGCTAAATAGTTGGTGGCGTTTACACCTACTGCTAATTTCTTTGGCACACAGCCTGCTTCCAGACTGATGACTCCCAAGACCAACTATGTCACTATTAGAACTATGTCATAGAACTAAAGTTATTTTTTCTTTACTTTCCAACTGCACAATTGGATATGATAGTGTAAACGGAGAAGGCACAAAACACATACGAGTATCTATTGTGAAAGTATTTAGTAATTGAAAGCGGAACAACCCATGTTAGAAAAAGACATAGAATTGTGTAATCTAATTTGTAATATCTAAAATTGGTAAAATATCTTGATATAGCTTGTCACTACTGGAATTTATAAGTGTGAGGAAACTAAAATAAGATTCTTGAATCATAGAGAACTAGCATTTCAGATGTGTGTTAAATCTATTCTGACCAGTTACTTAATTTTAGATTATTTTCTAAATTGTGTGCTTAAAATAAAACATGTATACTATTATTTAGGAATTAACAAATTAACTGCATAAACAAAAATTTCAAACTTTCTTTTAGTTTAAGGAAGAAATCTCCAAGCGTTTTAAGGCTCACACAGACCAGCTTGTATTGATATTTGCTGGAAAAATTTTAAAAGATCAAGATACATTGACTCAGCATGGAATCCATGACGGACTTACTGTTCATCTTGTCATCAAAACACAAAACAGGTAGGCTGACTGGTATGATTGCCTGTTTATTATGCATGATTATTTTAATCTGTGATAGTCTTAGTCAGACTGAATTGGGTCAACATAGTTCATAATTTAAAATGTGGCTTACATTATCAGAACTAGACTTGTATAAAAAAAAACAAAAAAACAAGAATTCGCCCTCTTCTTAAAGTACAGGATTTTCCTTGTCTTAGTAATACGATATATATCGTCACAGAACTCAGTTTGGTTCATCAAGAAGGCATTTATGTTCTCTTCACAAAAATCTTTTTGTGAAAATAGTCTTTCAGATGACCTTTAGATCTAAAGCAAATGTTATGAAAGTGCATTTATGGAAAATCATTGAACCAAGTAATTAAATGTTTAGAACTTTGATATTGGACTATGCCATCCTGTGTCCATTTTTTAAAAAAGCTTTGCTTTTCTGCATTAGAAGTGGACAGCAGGAATAAAAATCCTTAGATTTCTAAGTAGGCTGAGAAGAATATCATTCTAAGTAGGTTGGAAATACGGCAATATTTTCTTTCTATTGCATCATGTTATGGCATTTCCAGCACTTGTAATACTCTTCTGTTGAACAGTAGATTACGTTTAGAGTATGGCAACTGAGTAGAACGCTTTACAGTAATACAGTACTGTGATATTATAGCATTATCTTGGTCCTCCACAGTGGAATAATAACTTGTTTTCTCTGATCTAAAAAAAAGCTCCCATATATGAAAATTGTATTAGAGCAAGAAAGGGAGAGGTTTCACTTAACAATTACTGAATAGTATTTCCTTGATTCTAAGACACATTTTTCCTCATATGAACATCTCTAAAAATGGGCTGCACATTAGAATCGTGGTGGCTTTTAATGTGTGTTGTTCCCCTGCTGATGGTACTGAAATTAGCATGCATCTTACAATGACATCTTTGAATGGAGAGAAATATGGTATATTAAATCAGTTTACAGATGCTTGCACATTAGGAAAAGTGTGGTCATGGTTGAAGTGGTTCCAGATTTCCTGTGCCAGCATAGGCTTATCCATTGTAAAACTGTAGATGTGTCAATGTAGGTACTAATCATGCGCTCGGATACTGTTTTATCTGTTTATTTCGTGTTTTCGTACTGTTCCGTCTATTTGGATAGCATGGAACGGTACAACCCCCTCCGGAACAGAAACAGCAGTGAAACATAAAGCTGGGGGGAGCGTTAGCCATTTGCTCAGCTGATTTTTGACGTGCTGGCTGTAGGCCCTGCCAGCTTACAACCCACTCGGATGTAGGCCCTGGCTGGCATGACTTATAGCCGAACACCAGGCACCAGGTCTGCTCGGATGTCGGCCCTGGCTGGCAGGGCCAACAGCCGGGCACCAAGTCCATGGAGCACTTGGATATAGGCCCTGGCAGGTCTTGGTGCTTTGCTGCCCGAAGTCCAAAAATCTTCTTTAAAAGCTCATTTGTATAGGCACCCATTTTTGGAAGTGGCGGACGGAAACGGGACCATGCGAATGGGATTAATAGAAACGGATTGCAATTCCATATAAATGCACGAGACTAGTAAGTACATATAAGCATCTATTCAGCCCTGTACTTATTGACACTTGATTCTCCTTCCATACCTGACAAGGCAGCCTATTCAGTTACAGTTGAAGTATATTTTGGTGCCCTTGTTTTCATTTTCATTTTTGCGGCAAGTTTAACTAACTAGACAATGAATTCCTGATGTGTATTTCTAAAATATAATTGTAAATTAGCTTCTTCTTCATCTTAATGCATTTACTTTTTTTAATAGATCACATGATAATTCTGCTCAGCAATCAAGCACTGCAGGGAGTACTGCTACTACAACAACATCTACCAGTACTACATCTACAAATTCAACAAATACCAGCCCTTTTGGCTTGGGTAAGGTTTCTTGCCATTGGAAAGTTTATCTTGAACCTTATTTTTCAATATTTTTCAAAAGTTTAAGACCTGTATCTTGGTGTCTGTTTGTCTTAGTTTATATACATTATATTTTGGTATATTTTACAAGAGCATCATTTCTTTCTCATTTGTAGGTATGAGATTGAACAGAGTTTCATCTTACTTTATGCAGTAAGACACTGTAGGGTCTGGTGTACCAATCATCACTGTTCTTTTAGGGAATGATGGGGGTATTTCCTGACTAAGCTCTGATTCAGTTTCATGGTACTGTGTGTGGAGTGCTGCATGTTTACTTCCATTATACAGGCATTTTAAAGAATGCCGAATAAACATGCAAGGAGAGGGCTCATGCTAGTTCTATCCTCTGTGTCAGTAAGGCCATTTCAATTACAACTGTCTGAAGAAGAGACTGTTGGACACACGAACACTGCACATCATTTAAACCTCTGATTTTGCAAGCTTTTAAATTGTGTGGAGGCCTCTATGGATACACAAGGGCTGCTTCCATGCAGGCATTTAATCCGGATCGGATTGTGGATTTAAAATACCCAGTGTGTGTGTGAATTGTCTACACAGAAATAACAAAAGAACAGGGAAAGATGAAAGATGGTTTATATACCCACCTGATCTCTTAAATCCACATTTTGATCTGGATTAAATGTCTTTCTAAAAACCCAGAAGTTTATTTTGCTTTCCCCCTTACCTCTTGGCAAATAGCTGCACCAGTGATTGTGTTAGCAGCTCCTGAAGGCAAGGCATGAGTTTCAGCAAACCCTGCCAAGAGGGGGAGGCTTCTTTTCCCTTCCTCGGTTGGTCTTTGCAGTAGCCTTATCGTTCCTACACTTCCCCAACTACTGTTAACTCTTTGGTTCCGTTTTCCAAAATCACTATTTCCTGTTCAGACACAGGATGGAAGAAATTGATATCTTCTTCAGAATCAGGATATTTAGTGGGTCTTTTTCACTCAAGAAGAACATGTAGATGTTAAACGGGAACTTGTAGAGAAGAAGCGAGCTCTCCTTTAGGGCCTCCTGGAAGCCTTGTCCATATTTGAACCTTGATCAGAAATAGACCGTAAACCCCAAATCAAAGGTTTTTTAAATGAGCATTTTGCATATGATTTGAGGGGGGGATTGATTGAGAGTCACAGCTTCTGCTGTAGAAGAAATCTCTGGAGTTTTCTAAGTGTACAGCGTATTTCCGGAATTAGGTACAGCCTTGAGATGTAGCCTCTTGTGGGAAGAGCTTTAAATACTGAAGGTCTAAGGTACAAAAATCCTGTGCATAAGGATTAATACAGTTTTCAGTTGGATGGCAGCCAGTGGATAAATTGTTAGCCCCAACTAGACAGAGATCTACCAAATCCATAGCTTTAAAAATGTTTTAACTCATTTTCATTGGTTGAGTGTGTATGTTTTGGTTGAGTGTGTATGTTTCGTCATATATTTTGGATTGAACTGTGGTACAAGAGAAGAAAACAAATGATGGTACCATGTTTGTGTTAGTCTAGTAAGATATAGTTTAACAAATTGTTATTAAAAGCATCTAGAAGTTGCTGTATCATGTACCTTTTATATGTGACTACCTAAATCTTAGTGTCATCTGCTACAGTAAAGAAAGGAAACTTCATTGTGAAACCCTTTTCCCATTGCAGTCTTTGAATTTGTTCTGGTTAAACTATTCTTGTAAATAAAATATTTAGGAGAAGAGTATTGCTAAAATATTGAGAGGATGGTCACAGTGCTATCTGGATATCTGTTTTCAGCATGTTTATTAGTGTTTATTAGCTTGTGTTTGAAATTATTGGATATCACTTGAATTTGATGAGGGAGTTACACCTTTTAAAGATCTTGGTGTGATCAGTGGTTATTATAGGAAAGCCTGAACATGATTAATTACCTTGCACTAAAAAAAACCCTCCGCACCAAATGGAAACGAATCTAGAAGCATACTGAAAATGGTAATCCTCTTCTCATTGTTCCCCAAAGGTGGCCTTGGAGGACTTGCAAGTTTGAGTAGCCTTGGCCTGAATACTTCAAACTTCTCAGAATTACAGAGTCAAATGCAGAGACAGCTCATGTCTAATCCAGAGATGATGGTTCAGATTATGGAGAATCCCTTCGTTCAAAGTATGCTTTCAAATCCAGATCTAATGAGACAGTTAATTATGGCTAATCCTCAGATGCAGCAGTTGATACAGCGAAATCCAGAGATCAGTCATATGCTTAATAATCCAGATATAATGAGACAGGTAAGTCAGTGGTTTAAAACTGTCATTTTTGCATCCTCTAATCAAATGCCTAAACTTTCTGTTTCTTTTAAAAAAAATCTTCTGCCTGTTTCATATGTTTTACTTAACTTGCCTTGTTTTTACCACATGACTATATGGATCACCAAGTATTGTGAGCTCCAATTTTCCCAAGTTCTCAAAGAGAAATCTTTTTGATGTTTGCTGAGATTTTGTAACTGGAGATACCATGCACTGAATTTGAAAATGCCTGGATCAGAGCCAGTATTCTGTCTTGAGCTGAGTTTTTCTTAACACATGCTCACAGCCAATATTATCCATTATATTGACTACATTCAGATGATTGTCCCAGGTATATCACAAGGTTTCTGAGACATTGGCCAAGTGCTGTGGCAGCCATAGCCGTTTCTCTTTTCCACTTTATAATTTTTTTGTTATATTAGGCAGCATTAAGTGGGCCTCCTCTGTCCAGATGTAGTAGGGAATTGTGACTTAGAGGGGGATATCACTACATTTCTATTGTACATAGGGTAGTTGTCTAAGTACAACTACTATGTTTGTTGCTATAGTGAAAAACTACCTCTGTCAAGTATCTATTAGTGGATTCAGTTTTTCCCCCTCTCGTAATGTAAAGTATAGGTATTGAGGATCCAAAGATCTATGCATTCAGTGAGGTTTAGGGCTTGAATGAACCCATGGAGAATGAGCAACTGTTAATGGAACAATGCTTTTGCATCAGACAAGCCTTTCAGAAAGGAAGAGTATGATACTAAAGTTGCTAAAAATTAGTCCATTCTGTGTTGCGTGTCTGTGAGGACACCTAAAGTAGTTTTCTGGAAAACCTTTCAAGAGAGCTATGCTTTTAATAATGGCATGTTAACTTCTCAGACTTTAGAACTTGCTAGAAACCCTGCAATGATGCAAGAAATGATGAGAAACCAAGACCGTGCCTTGAGCAACCTTGAAAGTATACCTGGTGGCTATAATGCTTTGCGACGCATGTATACTGACATACAGGAGCCAATGTTGAATGCTGCCCAGGAGCAGGTGAGTGCTGGTAAAACTGACATGTGGTATAATTTAGATACACATTTGTGTTGGTGCCTGAACAAAAATTATGTTGACTGTATATATATATAATGTTGAATTGGATTGTTAAGTTTATTTCATGATGCAATCACCGCTGTTGAGTATAACATGATACTTGAAAAACCTGTTCCCCTAAATTATTTTAAAATGATGGGATGTCTTGCTTTTCTACTGAGATATTTCTTTTGACTGTATAAAGGTGGGCACACCACTTAAACCACATTTGCAAGAGAGAAAGCTCAACGAGAGGCAGAAATATGACTTTCACTAGATAGAGGAGTCTGATTAAAAGGAGTAAGTGCTGTTTGCCACTACTATGGTTTGGATTCTTAATCTTGACCAGTGGTTCCCAAACATTTTTGGTCATAGAACCTTTCAGAAGACATTTTTTTATGTGGAACCCTAACTTTATTCCTAGCTTTTATTACGTATTGTGAATCCACAAAGTTCTTCCTTCTTTCATTTGCTCCTTTTGCTTTAATATTTTGTATAACATAGTAGGTTTGGAATTAAAGAGAAAATATAGGCGCAAGCGTGAGATTGCCCTGAACGGAACTGAATGAAGGGAGTAGCGGTGTACTAGCATTTATAAGACAAAGAACGTTTTGGATGATGCTGGCAAAACCAAGAGTGCTCTAGCGTGTGCAGGAGGAACTCTCAGAACTTCCATGCACTTTCCCTGGCGAGGTTTTGCAGGTCTGAGATGCCGGACTGTGATAAAACTACTTCTGTTAGCAAGTAGATGTTTGGAAATAATCTGCACTCTCCCTTCCTTTACATTCAAGGCAATCAGTAGTCGGCCTCATGGTTTTTTTTTGTATGGTTAAAATCCATTTTAAATTAGGGTTTGAACATTTTTTGTGGAACCCTCACCATGCTCAGGTTCCACAAAACACAGTTTGGGAACCACTGGTCTTGACTATTAGCACTGCAGAATTTGGAGAGTGACAGGTTGGTAGGGACTTTCCTCAGAGCCATGGCTATCATGAGCATGGAGCAAAGTACCTCTTAGCCACTTCTTTAGCCTATATTTTTTAAAGTAAAAGTTGCTGTTTGTTGATGAACATTTTTCTTCTATAGTTTGGAGGCAATCCATTTGCTTCACTAGTCAGCAATTCAACATCAGGTGGGGACAGTCAGCCGTCACGCACAGAAAACCGAGACCCTCTGCCAAACCCTTGGGCTCCTCAGTCCGGCACACAGAGCTCTCCGAGCAGCGGAAGCACCAGTGGAGACAATGGTGGCGGAGGCTCCAATGCTGGGAGTAGCACCACGACAAGCACAGGGCAGAGCGCAACTGCACCAAACTTGGGACCTGGCCTAGGATGTAAGTTCACAGTGCAGAGGTGGTCCTCTTAAGAAACCAACCATAACTTCTTTCCCTTTTCACTTTGAACTTGAACTAATTTATATTTGTGGATTCAATACATTTTAAAAGAGATACTACTCACTAAAATCGGTATGGTAGCTATGACTTGCTTTCCTTCTGTTCTTTAATTGCATGCCTTTGTCATTGTGGATAGTGACATAATACTGATTCGTGACCTCTGAATTGCTGACACTTGGCTCTTTCTCTTTAAAGCTGGAATGTTCAGCACACCTGGAATGCAAAGCTTGATGCAGCAGATAACAGAAAATCCACAGTTGATGCAGAACATGTTGTCTGCTCCCTACATGAGAAGCATGATGCAGTCATTGAGCCAGAACCCTGATCTTGCTGCGCAGGTGAGTCCGGAAGTCCATCCTGAATTAGGATTCCAAGCTGTTTCTTTGAGCACCTGATGAAATCAGGACATTTTTGTCTGTTTTGAATTTTACAAAGTCTAATGACCTGTAACATTTGTTCTGTTGCTTCCAGTTTTGGTTTGTTTGTAGCTTGTTCTCACTTGCTGCCATTTCCAATAATTCTAGTTTATCTCTGCCTACATTAAAAAAATGTATTTCTGGTATTTTAGAAACACTCCTTACAAAACCATTCACAATATTCTATAGCACTGTTGCAGCCTAGATAACAAAGTGACAGTTTTCCCCATGTTTCGTCCTCCTTGCTTTAGCTCCGTAAATGTAAGTGATGCTACAGGAGCACCCCACAGCTACTTGCTGCTGTATTTTTCAAGGATAAAAGGCTAAGGTTGGATTCAACTGATATATCAACAGGATTTTAATGAGAACATTAAATGCCCACCTTAATTACTGATTGCTCAGTGTAAAAAAATTATAGGTGTCTTTATATCTGTAAGGTTTGCAGGTACAGCAATTTTTATAGAGTTGAGAAGCTGGTTAAAT
Organism: Anolis carolinensis; assembly: GCF_035594765.1. Lineage (NCBI taxonomy): Eukaryota > Metazoa > Chordata > Lepidosauria > Squamata > Anolidae > Anolis > Anolis carolinensis. The sequence goes on along the minus strand of NC_085842.1, from coordinate 250,809,495 downwards.
TTTTCAGAGATTTATGTACAGGGAAAGAGATGGGTCAAATATCAATGGCAGATAACACAGCCCAACAAAAAGGATATTTTTTCTTGGTGTCTTGGTTTTTAGGCCTGTTTCTTGGGGCTATTTGGGGCAATGATTTAGAAAATTGCATTGGATAGACCGTATTTATTTTTTTATTTACAATATTTATATCCCACCTTTCTCTACCCCGAGGGGGACTCAAGGAGGCTTAAAAACAGCACCTGTGTAGTGCCTTGGGCATAAAACACAGACATGAATAAAATTATTAAAATTAAAACAGACATAAAAACATAATTAAGATACATTCCAATATGAGACACTTCATCCAAAGACAAGGTCTAAAGCCATCCCATAATCCATTGCATGATTTCCAGATACAATTATTGCACTGTGCTATTTATCAAAGGCCTGCTCCCACAGCCACATTTTTACTGTCTTTCTAAAGGCTAGGAGGGAGGGGGCTGATCTGATATCGCTAGGGATGGAGTTCCCTAGTTTCTTGGGGTCTAGTTTCTTAGATACAGTTATCATGGTTTTCTATGGGTGAGCAGATGGTGACTGATATATGGCATATGCTCTGTATTTCAGAACCTAGAGCTGATAGGGGAAAACCAGTGGCATTTTTTTTAATTGGCAGGTCGAACATAGCCAGAAACAGCCTTAAAATTTGAGGCACCAAAATATGTCTTCGCCAGTGTTGTCTTTCTGGTGTGAAAACAAAGAAAATCACTAGTGCAAACAGTTCCTAATTTGCAGACAAGGATGAATTTGGTAGATAGCCAGGGGCTAAAATTATTAGTTCCACTATTAGCCAAGGTACTAGTCAGTGTGCCCTTTCTTAAAAACATGAAGTAATGAGTTTCTGTCTTCTGGTCAAAAATGTATTTGTGGGAGTAAAAATGGAAAAATAAACCACGCATGATATTTTTCAGGGGATTTTCATTTGATTTTTTCTTAAGCTTTTTGTTCTGGAGATGAAGCAGTTCGAGACCATGTAGGGAGGTAGGGGAGATTTTTTAAAAATCCTGCTGTAGTTCTGGTTGGAATCAACACCCTCCTCAGGCTTGGTCTGTTGCGGGCTCTGGAGTTCACATTGTAAATAGCAGGCAGAGGAAGATTCTCTGATCTGGACCAGCAGGAGCAAAGGTTTAAAGCCATCACTAGTTCATATCAGGACACTATCTACTTTGTTACTTCTCCCTCCCCCATCATGATACTTTTGATTGTTAGAAATATGTATTGGGCCTAACCACATTAATGACATCTAGACAGTTTGGCCCCAATAATTGCTTTGTCTAGATTTCTTCTGTAGGTATTTGGGGTTTTTTTTGGAAATAATGTATGAAGATGGAATGGCTTCCAGTCATTTTAGAAATGTTGTGCAGCACTGTAGTGACAAAATGTGTACTTCCTTTTTGGTAGATGATGCTAAATAATCCTTTGTTTGCTGGGAATCCTCAGCTTCAAGAGCAAATGAGACAACAAATCCCAACTTTCATTCAGCAAGTAAGTCAAAATAACAATATTGTTACAGAATATCACCTCCTTTGTCTAAAAGTTGTTCAATGGATCATTCACCTGGAGGCTCTGTCACCAAAGAAAACAGTTAGATTCAATTCTCTGAATTATCTTGTTATTAATGCAGCCCCAGAAAGCATTTCCAGAGCATCTATATCATTTATACAATTGGTTGCTTTTTACATCCTGTCCAACCATCAAATATGTTTTAGTCCAATGATTCCCAAAGTGGGCGCTACCACCCCCTGGTGGGCGCTGCAGCGGTCCACGGGTGTGTGTGTGTGTGGGGGGGGGGGGGTGATGGCCACAGGCGCATTTGGGGGCGATGAACAACTGTTTTATCTTTCTATTCTGAGTTCAAAAAATAGTTTCATAATTTCAAACTTCAATGTTTCTAATTTACACCTTTCTTTACTATATTTTACAAAAAAGGTAGAAACATTAATACATATATCTTTCTGTTTAATTGCTATTAACATTTTTAAAAAATTAATTTCCAGGGGGCGCTGAGTAATATTTTTTCTGGAGAGGGGCGGTAGGACAAAAAGTTTGGGAACCACTGTTTTAGTCTATAGCTGTAAATCATTGTAAAAGCTAAATTATTAGCATGGATTTGCAGGCACACATACACATTCAAGATGGGTGCATTGACCCTGAAAACCATGCAGAAAGCTCCTGTTTTGAAAGAACCACACATTTCTAGAATTGGGGAGGCTTCTCTATGTTCCCCCAAATTTCAGTTGGTTTTATGGGTAGCATTGGATGGAAAATTTGGTGGACAAAAGAAATAAAGTTTCAGGTGATCCTAAAGTAATCCTTTCAATGTGTGCATAAGTTTGACACATCATGGCTTTTTCTCTCTCTCTTGGTAGATGCAAAATCCAGACACACTCTCTGCCATGTCGAACCCTAGGGCTATGCAAGCTTTGCTACAAATTCAGCAAGGTTTACAGACTCTAGCAACAGAAGCGCCAGGACTTATACCTGGGTAAGAATTGGCACTTTTTTGTAGTTGGATCATGAATCATGAAACTGTTGCTGAGAGTATGAACATTTAATCAACTGCCATATGTATTAAATCAGATGACAAAAAAGTGATAGGGTGTTTCTGGTAATGTGTCCTTTCTGAGTCTTTATTTCTGTTACAAGCATAGTTCCTAATTGGTTTTTTTTTTGAAAATCAAGACAAGGTTCTTCATGTATTCACTGCCATGTAACCCACTTGAATCTTTTTTTCTCTTTTGTATAGATTTAATGCTGGTTTAGCAGGTTTGGGAAATTCTGGTTTAGGAAGTGCTGGATTGGGGAGCACCAGCATTCCTACTGGAACCACAGCACCCACTTCCGTCCCAAGTGAAAATGCAACTCCAGCATCAGGAACTGGTGAAACTGGACAGCAGCAGTTTGTTCAACAGATGTTGCAAGCACTTGCTGGGGCAAATGCTCAGGTAATAATAAAATAATGGATGGCTCTACGCTTGAGTTGGTCTCCTGTGATTCCATTCTATCATGGAAAAGCTCAAAACCTACGTTCTCCTACTTCATATTTGAAATGGACTTGTAAAGTGCAATGGCAAAAGCAAAATCCTTTCTCAAATTGTTGTCCTGTGTAGTGGGACCTTTCCCCAGGATCCCATTTAAGGCTCATGAAGAGGTCCAAAGTGTCCTTGGTCATTGACTACCTTCTGGAAGCGATTGAATCCTATTTTGTGAGATGAAGTGATTGGCTTTTCTTTCTAGATAACATCTAGCAAATCATTTTTTAAATTTAAAATATAAAGGCAAAACTGAAAGCTGACAGCTAAACATTTTAACTCTAGGAAGAATACAGCCTCAATAATAACAATCTTCATCATAATCTCTTGAGAAATTAGTTACTGTTTCCATGTACTCAGAATAGAGGAAGTTGTCTTCAGTCATCCTACCTTAATCACTCTTGTCTTGAAGCCATTGCTTGAGAACAGACATTCTTAAGTTTAGAAAAATAATAGTGTGTGCTATTTTCAAGAAGTAGAAAGATTGAAAAGAACTCATTTTTTTCTCCTTTTCTTTTTGTATAAGGGCATGGGTGTATAACATGGATTATGTTTTGTCTTTAGCAACTACAAAACCCAGAGGTCCGGTTTCAGCAGCAACTGGAGCAGCTCAGTGCAATGGGCTTCTTGAACCGCGAAGCAAACCTACAAGCTCTAATAGCAACAGGAGGTGATATCAATGCAGCCATCGAAAGGCTACTGGGTTCCCAACCATCATAGCAACATTTCTGAAACTTGAAAAATGTAATTTATTTTTGATAACAGCTCTTAAATCTTTAAAATACCAGCTTTATTTCATTCTGACTCTTGGGAATTGTCTTGTTCTAACTAAACCCAGTCTGATGCATTAAGGTGGAGTGCGGTAGTTTTCTTCGAACAGTGGGAATCAATGCTTTTCACTTGGTTGTTGCATGCATCAAACACTTCTTCATTCTGCATTTATTGTGATTCTTTTTTAAAGGAAATCTGCTTCCGCAGTTGGGTGACCAGGTTTTATCTGACCTTCAACTGTCCAATTTAGTTGCTTCTTAAACATTAGCCTTCGATAGTAATTTATGTAGAATACAAATTAAAGAGGATACTAATTGAAGCTATGATTTGTGGGTACATATTGCTTATTGTGACTTGGCATGTCTCTCTTGCTAGCGAAATGCTGTAAGATTTATACCACTTGATTTAGCTCCTATTCTTGCTCTTTTATCTCAAGTATATACACATGGAAGCAGTTTATTTTCCAAGCAACTTTTTCATGGCAGAATATAAAACATCTCAAAACCACAATAAATGAAATATAAAACAACTCCAGTGTAGTAGAATCTTACAGCATCTTTAGCAAGCATCTCTTAGCAGAAGTGCTTTGGCAAATTCTTTTAAAATACTAGGATTGCTGATCTGATCTAATCTTGACAACTGTACAGAAACCTGCATTGTAACATTGTTTCAATATTCACAAGGATTGATTGTAAATTACCTTCATCTTTGTGCCGATTCAGAAAGCCCAGCCGTTTGCTCTAAAACTGCTTTTGCCTAAAAGCTCTTCAGCTTTATCCCTTTGAGATTCTGACTTGCATTATGATTTGTAATTGGGCGCATACTTTCACTGACACTGTCATGTGATACTCTAATTACTTTTAACCACCATGTAAAAATACTGTATATCTTTTGGGTTTTTATTGGTAGTTATTTCTCTTGTGCACAGGTAATAAATGAATTAAACTTCTTTGTGAGCAACTAGCTTCAAACTCTTTCTGTGCTGATGAATAAAATCAACAAAGTTCATTCAGTTTTTCCTACCAGTAATTTACGTTGAGGATTTTGTTTCTATAAAACCTACATGCGCTGTGGGATTATCCAACAGGGGAAGGAAATGAGAATTGCTACTCTTTGAAAACCTTCAGAAGCATTTATCCAATAAAAGCAAAACAAATATAGGCAGTCCCCGAGTTACAAACATCCGACTTACAAACTGCTCATAGTTAAAAGCATGGGAGTGAGACAAGAGGGAGTGAGAGAAATCTACCCCTCGGAAGGGAAATTATCTCCCGAAAGAATTATCATGAGGAAAAGGTGTCTCCACTGAAGCTTTATCACCAATCCTTGTTTCCATTTTTTTTTTCAAAATCCAATTCTCACAGGGACAGAAAGTGAGGCGAGATCTTCTGAACGGGCTCAGATAGCAAAACAAACACCACAGGGGTTTTAACCCTCCCCTGTACTATCCAAAGCTATTTAACCCTCCCCTGTGCTATTTCAGCTGAAGTTACACTTAATGTACCTGTTCCATCTTACATACAAATTCAACTTCAGAACAAACTTACAGATACAGAGCCTATCTTGTTCATAGCTTGGAGACTGCCTGTAGTGAAAAGCTGGAAGTAATATGTCTGGTCACTTCTAGTTTTTAAAAAATCATTATAAAGGGTTGTGGCTGCAGGAGAGTGGTGGTGAATTGGCCCTAGACTCACCAGAGTTGTCCTGCTATAAATCAAAGAGTAACTAAAATCACTGCCATAAGTCATACCTCCTCTTAGTTATGAATTCCTTATACGTGCAGAAAGTACACATTTTTCAAAATTCACTTTCAAGAAGACAAAGTAAAAATGCACGTGTTCCTACTTACATACAAATTCAGTTTAAGAACAAACCTATAGAACCTATCTTGTTCATAACTTGAGGACTGCCTGTACGTTGTTTTGAGCTAAGACTATGATCAGAGAATGTGGTTTTTAGGTGTCCTCTACAACATCTGAAGTACAGTACTCCATAGATTCCCCTGATCTTAAAATAGTCTGAGGATTCCTCTTAGTTATTCAGTGACTGTGATGTATGAAACTTGACTTTTCACACATTGAACTACAGCTCCTAGCACATTCCACCATTGATCCTGCTGGACGAGGCTGATGGGAGTTTGAGTCCAGCAGCATCCTGGTAAATGTAACAAAATTGTTGACCGAGAGGTGAAAAACAAATTTGAAATGTACTGTATTTAGGAAACATCGTTAATTTTATATTCCACACCTAGACTTGATACACTTTGAAAAAGTGCTAGACAGAAGCCTTACACAACTCGCACCACAAGAGGGCACTGTTTGGTTAATTTTTGAATCTCGTAGTCTGAGCATTTGAGAACTTAAGTCTATGAAAGCCCTTGCTAGCAATGTCATTCTTTCAGACTCTAAAGTGCTACAAGATCCCTTTGCATATTATTAAAGTATTGGAAGTGCTCAGAGAGCTCTATTTTTAAAAAAGACATCAGCTCTCACGAGGCATAATGAATTAAAGCAAACATGCCACCTGTAGGTACTGTTACATAAGCATCAGTATAATGTCTATGAATGTGAATTAGTAACTGGCGGTGTACTGTTAAAATAGCTTTATACAGTTGGCTGCAGAGACTTCTTATCTTTGTCATAAGAGTTGTACATGAAAGCTGTGGAATAGGGCCTAAATTGCTCTTGGATATTAATATTGTTCTTCAAGCAAATTAAATTATGTCACACAGGTACTTGCATATGATAGAATCAGAGTTGGAAGAGACCACAAGAGCCATCCTGCTCAATGATCTAATTAATCTACCAGGACTTAATTGTACAGAGGTCAGTGTGTTGTGGATTTAGGGCAATTTCACTGGGAAACATGCAGAACTTCATGTCAGAGTGGAAGTTCGCATGTTAGAAACGGAACCTGCCTTATCTGTGAAATTGCTGCACCAGAAACAGTACTTCTTGAATCATTACTACAAGCTTTTATTTACCGAAAAGCAATACTTCTTGAATCATTACAAGCTTTTACCAAAAAGCAAAAATTTGCTAATTTATGAAAATTAAACCTTTCTTATATAGGACAAGTGAATATATATATATATATATATATATATATATATATATATATATATATACACACACACACACACACACACACACACACACACACACACACACACACACACACTGACCTTCACTGTAGTGTGGCTTTTTACCATGCTTAAGTTCCATTATGCTTCCTTACTACAGTGGTTTTTAAAACAGTCCAGCTGCTATTTCCAGCTTCCTTATTTCCATGGTTAATAAAGCAGCAGTTCTGTGAGACTCCCAAAGTAGGTTATCACCACAACAAATTAATTGGAATTTGATGGTGCAGTAAATGCAACTGTTTTGCCTTGCTTTTTCTTGGCAGTTGCAAAATTTTGCATTTGCTAGGGAACTAGATCTTAACACTGAAAATATACTGGATATGCATCGCTTTTTATCCTCTGTAATCCTGGTTCCACTCTATGGGTGTACAGTGTGCCCTCATTTTCGCGGGGGTTAGGTTCCAGGCCTGCCCGCGAAAAGTGAAAAACTGCAAAGTAACGGCACTATATTAATTTTAATATTTAAACATTATTTTAATAGTTACGTGGCCTTTCTCCTCTTGTAAGCCCCGAGGACAGTGAAGCCTTTCTTACCAGTGCCGGTGGGCCCCTTGCTTTGTGTCTGCATGTTGCCCTGGCTGCCTCTGCTACTGCAGCCAGGGAAGAAGGAAGGCCGCTCTGCCCATAAGGGTGGGCAGCAGCAGAGGGGCTACCCTCACTTCCGGGTTTGCCCCAGCGGTGACCATTTTTGGGCATGCAATTTCAGTGTCGCTAGAGCACCCCATGCGCAAGCCACACCTCCGAGGCACGGGGCGCTATCGCAAGACTGAAATCACGCGTCCAAAAATGGCCGCTGCCGGGGCAAACCCGGAAATGAGTGTAGGAGCCTCCCACATGCCCCAAAGTGCTCATGCCTCGGTCTGAGGTGGTGCTGGGGGTAACGTGAGCGCTCAGACAAGTCATTTTTCATGCGCTGGAGCCGGGAAACGGGCGGGGCGAACCTGGAAGTGAATAGCTTGCAAGGGTATAAAGGCCAATTAACTATTAAAAGCAGCTATGGGTGGGTAAATAAATAAATAATTTTTTCTGCAAAATAGCGAATCCGCGGAACCCGAACCGCTGATTAGCGAGGGAGCATTGTATATCTCCCTATCTTTCATCCTCACGGGAACAAATTACTCTTCATGAATAATTCCTGCAATATTCTTTCTACTGAGTAAGAACACAGATTTTTGCACAATTCCCAATTGTTGCTCATGCTTCAAGAAGTATTCATCTATTGATAACCATTTTAATGCAGAAATCAATTTCTTATACCTCAAACATTATTTCTGTTCTGAAGTACACATGGTATTTCTGTGCAGAAATGAAGGTTTTATGCATAGAAATTTCTGCAACTTCCTTTGAAGAAACCTGTGGTTATTCAGTGCATAAAACCCACTTCAACACATAAAATACATATATTTCCACACAATGCTTTCCGAAGTACAAAGAACCACACATTAGTGTTGCAGCTGATGGTAGTATTTCCAGTAGTGTTTCTTGAAGTGAAATGAATAGCAAAGGAGTATGCCTTCCATCCCCACTCCACCATGTTCCTGATGCTTTGAAGATCTTGTCAGCATAAGGTTCAAATAGTGGTAGTTTCCTACTAGTACCAGAGTATTGCTCTGTAAGCATTTCCCCCTTGGCAGCACAGCATTGTGATATCACATGGCAAGAGAACTTTTGTATTTGAGTACAGAAGTACAATGTAAACAACTTTCTAACTACATCCATCTTCAGGTGAAGTTCTCAAACTCAATGGAGCTTCTGGAAATACTAAGTGCTTAAAAAAATGTCCACCTACTTTGAGCTTGTGTGAAATACTAAGTTACAGACATCAATCTGACAATATGGTTTTGTTCTCTTCATGTAAGGGCAGTAAAATTAAGACACACTGCTAAATCATATATATAAAGACAACTCATTTCATATGATGTAATTCAGGGATCAACTGGAAAGTATAGGTTGCTTACCTGTAACCGTGTTTCTTCGAGTGTTGATCTGTGAAATTCGCACATATGGTTTACCCAATGCGCCTGCGCAGATTTCGGAACCTTCTAGAAGCTTTAGATGAAACTTTTTTGGCGGAGGCCCCGCCCAATCTCCCCATAGTATAAATATGCTTATAGGCGGGGCTACGCCTCAGTTCTCCGCCGCCGACAGCAGCTGAGAAAACGAGGCATGACATCAGCGGGGAGGCTGGGCGGGGCTGTGCGAATTTCACAGATCAACACTCGAAGAAACACGGTTACAGGTAAGCAACCTATACTTCTTCTTACGTGTTGTCTGTGAAATGCGCACATATGGTGACTAACAAGCTACCAACCTGGAGGTGGGTCATGCCACGCAGGAAAATAGCACCGCTCTGCCGAAGGCTGCATCACGTTTGGCTTGGATGTCGAGCTTGTAGTGGGATACAAAGGTCGATGGGGATGACCAGGTGGCTGCTTTGCAGATATCTTCCAATGAGACACCCCGAAGAAAGGCTTGAGAGGTTGAAAGGGACCTGGTGGAGTGTGCCGCCACATGGGATGGGGGGTCTTTACCTGCTAGTTGGTAGGCTAAACGAATGGTAGATGTGATCCAGACAGCTAGACGTTGTGAGGATACAGGTAAGCCTAAGGTATCGTTCCTATATTTAAGAAAAAGTCTGGGTGACTTCCTGTGGGCGGCAGTCCTCTTAATGTAAAAAAGCAGTGCCCTCTTGACGTCTAAGCAATGGAGAGACATTTCCAGAGGAGTGGACGGATTTGGAAAAAGTGCGGGAAGAACAATATCTTGGCACATGTGGAAACGAGACACTACTTTGGGTAAGAAGGAGATGTCTGTTCGGAGGGTCACTTTATTATCCGAGAATCTGATGTAAGGGGCATCGACCCTGAGGGCTGTAATTTCACTTGCTCGTCTGGCGGAGGTGATTGCCACCAGGAATGCAGTTTTCCACGAAAGATGGGCCAGGTCGATGGACGACATGGGTTCGAAGGGGGGTTTTGACAACTGTGACAAAACCAATTCTAGGCTCCATGATGGGGGAGGCAGGGAACTGGGTGGATAAGTATTTCTGTAACCTTTTAGGAATAGACGGAGCAGAGGGTCCTGAAAAAGTGACGGTTGTCCTGCCTTTCTCCTAAACCAGGATAGGGCCGCTGCATAACATTTGATAGATGAGAGTGACATCTGTTTGGAAGAGAGATGAACGAAAAAGTCAAGTACCGTCGAAACTGGAGCTGTGAAGGGGTTACTTCCAGAGGGGGAAATAAAATGTTTGAAACGAGACCACTTGTAAGTATATGATCTTTTAGTAGACGTTTTTTGAGCTGCATGGATTATAGCACGGACGGCGTCGGAGAGGTGAGCTGTGGTCTTATCCTCCATGCCGTTAACCGGAAGGATGGTACGTCCGGGTGTCTGACCAGGCCGTTGTGGACCGTGAGGAGGTTTGGACTGTTTCTCAGATGAATATAATCGCCCCGTGATGCCTCCAGGAGTGTTGCGAACCATGGTTGGCGTGGCCACCAGGGAGCGATCAGAATACAGTTGGAGTTGTCCGATACAATCTTGGCGACCACTCTGGCTAGGAGTGGAAGAGGTGGGAATGCATACAGAAGATCTGGTACCCATGAGAAGAGGAAAGCGTCTCCTAGGCATCCTGGGGATGCGTGAGGGCGCATACGTGCGCAGAACCGAGGACACTGTGTATTCGCTGGTGAGGCGAAGAGATCTATCGTGGGAGTCCCCCACCGGCGAGTAATGAATTTGAATTCCCTGCGATGGAGGTGCCACTCGTGGTTGTTTAGAGTTGTTCTGCTCAGGGAGTCTGCCAACACATTGTCCACCCCTGGTAGGTGAATTGCCACCAGGAAGACATGTCTCTGAATGCACCATTCCCAAATTCGGGATACGATGGAGAGGAGAGTCTGTGAGTGAGTCCCTCCCTGTTTGTTGACGTAGAATTTTACTGTAGTGTTGTCCGTGATCAGTTGGACGACCCTGTTCTTGACAAGGGGGGCGAAGGATTTGAGGGCTTTCTCCACCGCCAGAAGCTCGAGTGCGTTGATGTGGAGACTGAGTTCTATGGTTGACCAGTGACCGTGTGCGGTCAGGTTCTGGAGGTGAGCGCCCCAGCCCTGGGGGGATGCATCCGTTGTCAGTGATATAGACGGTTGAGGAGAGTTGAACGGGAGGCCCGAGCAGACATTGTGTTCCTTTGTCCACCATGCGAGAGACCTCAGCACTGTTGGTGGAGGGGACAGAATGCGATCCTGACGGTGGAGGAGCGGGTTGAATTTCCGTACAAACCAATTTTGGAGGGGCCTTAGGCGCAGTCGCGCGAATGCGGTGACGTTTGTGGTGGACGCCATATGGCCTAAGATGGACTGGATTGACCAGGCAGTGCCCTGGCCATAGCGGCATAGCTCTGTAATCATGGTCTTCAGGTTTAGGAATCTTTCTTGTGGTAGAAAAGCCCTTTGAGCGTTGGAATCTATAATGGCACCAATAAAATTGATGCGTTGAGTGGGTAGGAGGTGGGATTTTTCTTGGTTGACAATGAGGCCCAGAGTCTGTAAGAGAGATAGGGTGAAACGAATGTCAGATTTTAGTTGGTCTCTAGAATTTGAAGATAAAAGCCAATCGTCTAAATATGGAAAGACCATGATGTGCTGCTGACGTAAGTATGCTGCCACTACTGACATGCATTTAGTGAAAACCCTTGGGGCTGTGGAGAGGCCGAAGGGTAAAACATTGTAGGAGAAGAAACGGTCATCTACTGCAAAACTAAGGTATCTACGGTGGTCCTCTTTAACAGAGATGTGGAAGTAAGCATCCTTGAGGTCCACCGAGGCTAACCAGGCTCCTTTCCTAATGAAGGGGAGAATTGTGGGAAGCGACACCATCCGAAACTTGCGCGGTTTTATGAAACGGTTAATGCCGCGCAGATCCAGTATTGGGCGGAGGCCCCCTCCCCGTTTGGTAACCAGGAAATAACGAGAAAAATAGGCAAGGTGAATCTTACTGGGCGGGATAGAAGAGATGGCTCCTTTATCAATCAGGACAGATATTTCCTCAAGGAGTACATCTGATGGGGAGGTGGCACAAATGTGTCCCACTGGTGGAAGGGAAAGAAACTCAATAGAGTAACCTTCCTCCACAATCCTCAAAACCCATGAATCCGATGTGATTCGCCGCCACTCATTCAAGTATGGAACGAGCCTGTTAAGGTATAAACGGGGAACTTCTGGAGAGGAGGGGTGTTGAACAACTAGAGAACTAGAAGCCAACTGGGCTTCAGAATGAACTGGAAATAACGACGCGGACAATGGAGTTGTCGGGCTAAAAACGCCGTCTCCTATTGTCCGCTGACTTGGGCCCCTTGTATTGACCCCTGGAAGGGAAAGACGGCTTACGGTTCCCCGTGAAGGTGGACTGCTGGCGCTGTCTTCCCCGAGAGAATGAAGGGCTGTAACGTCCCCGGTAGTATTGGGATTGATATCCCCAACGCTGACGCTGATGGTAAGAATAAGGTTGGTGAGGATGTTGCCCATATTTATTGATGGTCTGCTTCATTTTGTGGGAATGTTCCAATTGTGAGTCAGTTTCAGGGTTAAATAACCCGGCCTCGTCCATGGGAAGATCCTCGATGAGGGAGCGAGCGGATGGGGACAGTGTAGCAGCCCTCAACCAAGCGTGTCTGCGTAAGGCGACTGCTCCTGCTAGAAGTTTGCCAGATGCATCGGCGGTGTTTTTTGCTAGTTCCTTCTGAAGACTCGCGAGGAGCGTGGCTTCTTGTTTAAACGCCTTGGCTAAGATTTGCTCATTGGGAGATAGAGATTCAAGGAAGGGACCAATCTTGTTCCAAAGATAGGTCTGGTATACGCTCATATATACTCCAAAGTGAGCCATCCTAGCGAAAAGGCAAGCGGAAGAATAAAATTTTCTTGCCATAGTGTCCAATTTTTTGCCTTCCCTATCCGAGGGAGTAAGTTGGGCTTTCTGGGCCGGTTTAGGTTGCGCGTCCTTCACGACAGAGTTGGCGTTGGGCATCTTGGCAAGCCAGGAGGTTGCCGACAGATCCAACTTGTAAAGATTCTCAGCTCTTTTTGGGGTAGCTGGAACCAACGATGGTGCAACGCCAACTGTTTTGATAATCTGGAGCAAATAAGGCAGGGTAGGTAGTGCCGTAGGCGTTGGTGATTGTTGCTCCGAAGAAGAGAAACACGGGTCTTTCACAACATTGGTGGGTTTCGGTGTCTCCAAGTTAAGAGCTCTTGAGAGTCTTATGAGAAGGGCAGCAAAGTTACGAAATTCCTCAGTACGGAGGGGATCTTGCTCCGTTTCCGTTAGAGGTGTAGACGGAGGTCCATCATCCTCCACAGATGGATCTATATCTCCCGCATCCATCCCTTCCGGAGCTGGAGCCGATTGGCTCTGAGTTTGTTCACTATCCGGGAATGCTGGTTGTGTTTTGGCTATCTGAGAGGAAATTGCGGTCTCTGGGATCGCTGGTGGGGGCTGTTGAACAGCTTTGGCTTGAGTGGCTGAAATGGGAGGGGCATCGGGAGTTTGCCCTTGTAGAGGAAGAGGCAGTTCCCCTCGGTTTCGATGGAAGTCAAAATAATGGTAAGGAGGGTAAGCGGGGAATGGAGGGGGAGGATAAAAAAAATTGGGATAACGATAGAGCGAACTATGGCCCGGAGACAGAGATCGTGGGTAAAAGGAAGCCCTGGAAGGGCTCCTCGAACGCGAGCCCCAGGATTCAGAAGAGGGGGAACGCTCACGGTACCGATGCCTTCCGTGTCCGGCCTGCTGCCGTCGCTCGGTGCTCCGGCCTCGGCGCTCCATGGCGCTGCTCCCTGCCTCCGCTGTTGGGCGGGGCGGGGGATAGCACAAAGTTTGCGGCGGGGAAGAGCTGGCATTCTGCGGGTTGGCGTGCGCGCTCACGCTCCTCTCCGCTGCCCCCGGGGCCTGGGAGGGCTCCACAGGGGATAGATGGGGCGGAGCTTCCTCCATGGGCGGGATCGGGGAATCTCGGTCCCGAGAAGAATCGCGTTCAGGTGAGGCTTGTGGTGGGGGACTCAGGGGCTTCTCGCCAATGAGTTGCCTCCCTTTTTTATATTTTTTGAGGCCATCCTTGGGTTTAAGCCCTTTCTGAGGTTTGGCGGCTTTGGCTTTTTTCCTCGGTGCCTCAGTCGGCAGCTCGAGTAGGCCTGCCAATCCCTCCTCAGCGGGGGGAGGGGGATTTTGCTCTTCAGCAGAGGAAGGGAGGGAGAGTGTTTCAGGGCATGGCCGTTTGGGAGCGCGCGCCGCTTCTGGCGCCAGAGCCTGCTCGTATAGAGCGGCCTTAAGGCGGGCTTCCCTGTTGCGGCGTGCCTGGGGGGTAAAATTTTGGCAAATTTGGCACGTCTGAGGCACATGGCCCTCCCCCAGGCATATAAGGCACTTATTGTGTCCATCAGAGTCGGGTAGTTTCGCGCCACAGGCCGCACAATTTTTAAAGAATAAGGTAGACATAGCCTGCCTGAGACGTCGGAGCCGTTTAGGGACGTAGCGGAAGAGTAGTCGATGCAGTCCGGGTCAAGGTAAGTGGTCGGGAGAAGACAGAGACGTAGTCGTGGGCAAGCCGAAGTCAAAAAACCGTTGATAAAATGAAGAGGAGAGAGCTAAGAAGGTCCTACTAACTGCTGTCGCGCGGAAAAACGAACTGAGGCGTAGCCCCGCCTATAAGCATATTTATACTATGGGGAGATTGGGCGGGGCCTCCGCCAAAAAAGTTTCATCTAAAGCTTCTAGAAGGTTCCGAAATCTGCGCAGGCGCATTGGGTAAACCATATGTGCGCATTTCACAGACAACACGTAAGAAGAAGTAATATTTATTACATTTTTTTAATGTAGTCTTCAATTTCAGATACTATTTCTGAAATGGACTTTTCCAAATTAATAGTGATAAAACTCTCTGGTGGGGATGGAGGTTCAAGGGTGTCAAATTGTGACTGTAGGAGACTAAGAGGCATGAAATGTCCCTTCCTTTTTCTTAGACGGCCTGCGATTAAGTCAATCGATCCATGCAGATGGACAAAGAGGATCTTTAATGATTCAGGACCTCCTTGGTTCTCTTGCTGACCACTCTCACAGCCGCATTTTCCATTTCCCAAAATTTGCCTGTACATTTTCTTTAGAGCCGAGCAGGCTAAAATTGCATTTTGTCCACATGTATGTTCCCTATAAAAAAGGAATAAAAGTGAGTACCCACAAATCATTTTGATTCCTTTGACTCTTCTTTGTGGAGACATAAAGCGGGGCATCAATAAACATAAAATCATAGCATTGGAAGAGACCTCTTGAGCTATCTAGTCCAACCCCCTGCCATGCAGGAAAAGCACAATCAAAGTACCCCTGACAGATGACCATCCAGTCTCTGTTTAAGAGCCTCCAAAGAAAAAGCTTGCACCACACTCTGAGGCAGAGTCTTCCACTGTTGAAAACCTCTTACAGTCAGGAATTCTTCCTAATGTTCATGTGGAATCTCCTTTCCTGTAATTTGAACCCACTGCCCTGAGCCCTAGCCTCCAGGGCAGCAGAAAACAAGCCTGCTCCCTCTTCCTTATTACTCCTTTTAAATATTTATACATGGCTATCAGGTCTCCTCTCAAACTTCTCTTCTGTGGGCTAAACATCCCCAACTCTTTAAAGACGCTTCTCATAGGGCATGGGCTCCAGACCTTTGATCATTTTAGTTGTACCTTCCAGCTTATCAATATCCCTCTTGAACTGTGGTGCCCAGAACTGGACACATTATTCCAGGTGAGGGCTAACCAAAGCAGAATAGAGAGGCAACATAACATCTCTCAATCTACTATACTTTTGATGCAGCCCATACTCCCATTGGCTTTTTAAGCTGTTGCATCACGTTGTTGGCTCAACTTCTTGTCCACTAAGATACCAAAATCTTTTTCACATGGATTGTTGGCCAGACATCACCTGTTCTGTATCCCTGCATTTCATTTTTTCTGCCCAAGTGTAGTATCATCATTTCTTGATGAAATTCCTTTTGTTAGTTTTGGCCCAGCTCTCTAATCTGTTGAGGTCATTTTGAATTCTGATCACAGGAATTCTGAGTATTAGCTATCCCTCTCCATTTGGTGTCATCTGCAAACTTGATAAGCATACCCTCTAATCCTTCATCTAAGTCAGTAGTTCTCAACCTTTGGGTCCACAGATGTTTTGGCCTTCAACTCCTAGAAATCCTAACAGCTGGTAAACTGGCTGGGATTTCTGGGAGTTGTAGACCAAAACACCCGGGGACTCACAGGTTGTGAACTACTGGTCTACATCATTAATAAAGATGTCGAACAGTACTGGGCCCAGGACCAAATCCTGCGGCATTCCACTAGTCACTTCTTTCCAGGATGAAGAGGAACAATTGGTAAACATTCTTTGAGTTTGGTTGCTTAACCAATTACAGATCTACCTAGCGGTGGTATTGTCTTAGCCCATATTGTACTAGTTTGTTTGAAAGAAAATTATGGGGGAATTTGTCAAAGGCTTTGAAATCAAGATATGCTACATCCACAACATTCCCTACATCTACCAAGCTTGTAACCCCATAGAAAAAAGAGGTAAGGTTAGTCTGGCATGACTTATTTTTGAAAAATCCATGTTCACTTTTAGTGATTACAGCCTTTTATTCTAAGTGGTTACAGACTGCCTCCTCAATTATCTGCTCCAGAATCTTTCCTAGAAGAAAAAGAAGGTGACTTGACCTGAAAATGGGCCTATATGTTCTTAAGACTTAATAGTACTGCCTTCTTTGCTTGAAATACAGACGGCCCTCTGTATCTATGGGCTCTGGATCCATTCTTTCAACCAACTACCGGTATAGATAGAAAATAATTTCAAAAATTCAAATATTTTTTTGGAAAAATATACTATTCAAAAAATATTCACATAAGCAGTATAGGACATGTCATCTCTCCTCTACCCTACCTGGTGACTTCACAAGAAGATTTTTGGCAGAAGCTGTTGCTGGCACTCCCCTACTGAAGTTGAGCCATGGGAAAGATGAGAGTGAGATGGATGAAGAGAAGGCACTGGGAGGGAAGGCTGGAGCTTATACATGTGGGGATTGCCTTTGGAATGTATGTGGGGTGTGAAGTGAAAGGGATTAAGTAGCATTAAAGTTTTATGTAAGGGACTTGGAAATCCTTGTTTTTTGGTCTCTAGAGATTTTAGAACCAATTCCTGCAGATATGGACAGCCAACTGTACCTCTCAAATCATTGAATTGTGGCCCTTTTAAGTAAGTTGCTGGTTTCTTCAATTGTGGCCCTTTTAAGTTGCTGTTTTCCTCAAGAAAAAATCTTGACATCGGGGGGTCATGTGGCTCTCCCTCACATTTTCAAGTGGTACAGTCCTACAGGAGGAGTACTTTTGATTTTTCCGTGATGTAGTCCTGCCTTTATTATGAAGGTGTTTGACCATCCAACATGTGAATGGTGCCATAAACATAGGGATCCACAGTTTGAGGCAAGTGAACCATGATGGTGTGTGTGTGTGTATGTGTGTGTGTGAGAGAGAGGGAAAACAATTGGTGAATATAGAATCTCAAATTTTGTTTGAAGGAAGAAAAAAAGATAAGTCCTCAGGTTCCGAACATAAGAATCAGTGTGCATGGGCAACATTTAGTGAAATATCAACAAGATGCATGTAGCGAGTAGGAATTACAATCAAGGATTTTTGGCAATTAGTAATCAGATCTTTAAAGGCCTTGTATATTTTCTGCTTTTTTCTAATAGTATGCCCTTACTAACAGCAGTGCTAACTGCTAAAAATCTAAACATTGTAACTTGTATACATTGTCTTAAAAGTGTAAATACATTTTCAGATCTAAGAACATTTAAGTTTGAGAATTAAATGCTGGAAATTTGAAAATTAATTCATCACCATCAACAGTAATATACATTGTTTAAATCTCTTTAAGTTATCATTAGTTAAATCGGTATTCAAAATATTAGTTTAGGAGACACCATGGAATTTATAGAGAAAGGCATGGAGATGTTCACTATCAACTCTAGGGACACATTGTTTTTTAGTGTTATCTGCATCTGTCTCTTCTTTCCAAACACCTTCCCAACATATACACTTCACTCACTTTTCACGTTCTCTCATTTCTTAAGGAAAATACAGGATATCTGATGGGTTGGGGACTGGATCACTGAATTGGCTGAAAACCGGATTCCGGGTTATTTTAGCTTGCAAATGCATTTTGGCTGCTAAAAAATATAAACACACCATATATCACTTCTGAATGTGTGATGAAGCTAACGGAGCTCTTGCACACATTCAAAAGCAATTCAAGGAGAGGTCTACTCCTTCTGTAGGCAACACCAAGGACCACACACAAGCAGACATGCAGTCCCAAGCGAACCTGAACTATGAAGAAGAAGAGCTATGACCCCTCATCAACTCAATGGCACTTGACTATAATTTGCAAATGCTGAAAGAATGAATAATCAGAAAGTGAGGTGTCAAAAGATGGGGGAAAGTCTTATACGTTATAGATCACTGATGAATGATTGCATAAAAATAAGTAACTTAATCAAGCATGGAGACTTCTCATTCAGCTGTTTGGAAATTCTATACGCAGAACATGTTATTTTGCCTGAATGAGTTACTGCATTCTTTTTGTCTCTCCCCCTCAGCCAAAAAGTCTGCAAAGATCTGCGGCAGGACACAAGATTTGTACGCAGGAGTTTGGGAACCCCAGATTCAATCTTCAACATCTTCAGTTTCAAAGACTGAGGCCCATTCTACACTACCATATAATCCACATTATCTGCTTTGAACTGGATTATATGAGTCTACACTGCCATATAACCCAATTCAAATCAGAAAATCTGGATTTTATATGGCAGTGTAGGAGGGGCTTGCATAGCTAACAAGCTCACTATTTTCTGTGTCCATTTTACCTTGATGGTATAATACAAAGAGAGTGGATTTAAAGATGAAAGTGGTCAATAACAAGCAGAACGCAGGTAGGAAGAAAGAGTGACGGTGATCCCAAGACTGAAATAAATGGAGCACATGGTAGGGGAGGGAAATAGATATAAGGAAAATGTATTCATTCAATTATCCCAAGGCATTATAAGCTTGCAAAGAGATTCACTGCTGCTCTCCCCAAAAATAATATGAGAGATTATATATTACATATTATACAGTAATATTCAATACAAACAAATCCAGAATGTAATCTATCAAGGAAGACTGGAACAAAGTCTCCCTTGAAGGTTTTTAAGCAGAGGCTGTCTGGATTGCTCTTCCATTGCAGGAGGCTGGACTGAACGGCTCTATTGGTCTCTTTTAATTCTATGATTTCATTATTTGGTCATTTCCTCTTTTGCTCTGACTTAGACTCCAGAAAGTTCTTTTTCCCTCTCCTTTTATTTCACTAATTCACAGTCTTATTTGTTGATGCATTTCCTCCAATCCTAGTACTTCTTAAGCAGGCCTTCCTGTTTTATTGAATCTGTCAGGAAGAGGCACTCATCCGAATGTGTTCCAGTTACCTAAATTGCCAAAGAATATTTTTTAACTTCAGCTTTAATTGGGGGGAATTTAGTGAGTAGGGGGAATTTGCTAGAAAAGGGCAATGAATCAATATTAGTTAATTACCTGCATTCTCTTACCTTTTTAATATATCATGAAGGCAGCAAAGCCATGGGATCCTGTCCTAAAAACAAGAGAGACTAGATTAAGTGAAGGGTTTAATTTCCCTTGAAATAACTCAGCATTTGTCAGGCCCACTTGCGTTTGCTGCCACAGGTACATCATAGCAGGCTTTGCTATCGCAAATCCTCTTTATCATAGCCTCATTTACTTTGATCTTGCCACTGAGGAAATAATTTCTGCCTGCTAGTTCACTTGGCTCAAATGTGTGTGGCTAATACAATCAGCATGATTGATCAGCTTCCCAATGTAATTTAATTTAAGCTTTACACCACCTGCAGATTTCCTCATAATTGATAATCATTAAAACCCCACCTTTCCATCTATTCTAGACCATGTTAAACAAATTTAATAAAAACAAATTTAATGTTTGGAAGGCTGCTGCATTGGGAAAAAATACGGAAGACTTCAATCATATCACCAGTTTAAGCTATCATGGGATAAGGCTCTTTGTGCTGTATTGAAAAAGTTTGCATTGGCTGGTAAGACCAGAAAACACAGCAAAGAAAGAAGTGTATGAGCCCTGATCTATAAAAGAAAGGTTGGTGTTTTCGAGACTTCATTAGCAAAGTGGCTAAATACAGTTACAGCCAGCCTTCCATAGTCACTATAGTTAGGAATACAGAACCCACATGAAAATGAGAAACTATAGAAATTGGTTATTTTTTTTTAATGAGGCATTGGCCATAAATTGGCTCTGGAGGTTCTCAGATTCCTAGAAACGTTTTCTCTCTAGAAAGCTCTATGTCCTTCAGCATGACTAGAGAAAGTTGGCCATAGAGTCACACTAGAGGACCCAGGGATTCCTAGAGAACATTTTAGAATCAAATCCATGAATAATCAAATCAGCAAAAGAGGATGTGGAGGGACAACTGTATATTAAAATTACGCAGTATAAAGCATCATTTAGTATGCTATACATATACTTCCACATGCAAGAATGCTATTATTGTTAGCTGCTGTCAAGCTGACTTCGATTTATGCCGACCCCATGAATGAGAGATGTCCAAGTAAACTCCTTCAACAATAGCCCTGTAGATGTGACAGTCAGGAGTGCTTAGTATCAGCTTCAGCTGATATACCATATTCAGCTGATATGTAATATTAATAATAATATTATGATGTAATACAATGTAATAATAATTATAATTGACTATTATAATTGTATATTTATATTACATGCAATATTACTAATAATATTGCGATATAGTTGTATAATATAATGTATGTATATATAATTGTAAACCGCCCTGAGTCCCCTTCGGGGTGAGAAGGGCGGTATATAAATGTCGCAAATAAATAAATAAATAAATAAATACCAGCTGTGCCCCTTCCTAGATTCAGAGGACCTAAAGATGGTAGTGCACGTACTGGTAACCTCAAGATTGGGTTTTTGCAATGTGCTCAACATTGGGCTACCCTTTTACCGGAAATTCCAGCTGGTTCAAAATACGGCAGCCAGGTTACAGGAACATCTAAGAATGAGCGTATTACACCTATCCTAAAGTCATTTTACTGGCTGCCAATCAGTTTCCGGGCAAAGTACAAGATGTTGGTTTTGACCTTTAAAGCCCTACATGGATTGGGTCCAGGTTACCTAGAGGATCGCCTTCTCCCATACAATCTGTCCCGCACACTTAGGTCCTCTGGGGGGCAGTTACTCTGACTCGCCAAAACCCGCCCAGCAGGACTTTTTGATCGGCTGCTCCACGACTCTGGAATGACCTGCCAGTAGACCTCAGGCAGCTGGATTAGCTGTCAGAATTTACTATACAAGAGAAGACCTATCTCTTCTGGCAGGTCTACCCAGACAGTTTTAATGGTGAATTTTAAACTCCATTGTATGCCTGGTTTTTGTTTTGTTTTGTGTATTTTGATACGTATTTTATGGAGGTATGCTTTAATATGTGTATTTTACAAAGTGTTTTAAAATGATTATGTGTTTGTCTGTTTTAGTAATGCTGTAACCTGCCTCGAGCCTTGCAGAGAGGTGGGCAAGAAATAAAACGATGATGATGATGATGATGATGATTATAACATGGTTTGGGTCCAGGCTACCTTCAGGAAAGCCTTCTCCCATAAAATCCGCCCCAAACACTCAGGTCCTCAAACTAACCAAAATCCAACTGGCAACCATCACCCAGAGGACCTTTTCATTGGCCACCCCAAGACTGTGGAATGATCTGCCAGATGAGCTCCAACAGCTAGATCTGCTGTCAGAATATATAAACCATCTAAAAACCTATCTCTTCCAGCAGGCCTACCCAGCCAGTTGGAAGCATGAATCTTAAACTCATATCTTGTGTTTTGGTCTCTGTCCTGTGTGACTAATGTGTATTTTATAGAAATGCTTGATATGTATCTTTTATGGAACTGCATTTTAATATGTGTGACATTTTTATAGTATTTATGTGTTTTTTACTCTGCTATGATTCACCTCGAGCCATGGGGAGAGGTGGGTAAGAAATAAAAATTATTATTATTATTATTATTAATAATAATAATAATAATAATAATAATAATAATAATAATAGCACACACACAATATTGGAAGGGTTTTTAAGTGTTTAACTCTGGCTGAAAAGCAATTACAATTCATGTGCTCAACTGCAGCTAGAGAAATCTTTAATACACTGAGTTAATTCAATAAACACCAAATATAAAATCCACCCCTGCTCTAGCAACCAAGCAGAACAAGTAATTCCAGGGCACAACAGTTGATAAATACATGGGATTATGGGAAGCAAGCAAGAAAAAGTACAAAATTGAGACTCTTCAAAAAAAATCCTGCACAGTGTCTTTAAATTACTTTTAAAAAACAAAAGACAAAGCTGGGTTTTCAATCATATGATCCTTCTGTGTTCAGTAAGGTAAAGAGTTCACTGTCCTTTAGACTATGTGAAGTACCTGATCATTTAAAGGTATTCCTTCTGCCATTTTCTTTTTATTCTCATCTGGATGATAGTCATCACCTTCATAGAACTTCCATCCTAACTAAACAGGAATGACAACAGTGGAACATTTTAGAATACAGCACAAATTCATAACAAATGAAAATCATTACAGGATCCAAATATCACAAAATGAGTCTGATAAATTCTCCATAGATTCTGCAATTACAGGAAAGAAAAATTATGTAAGATCTTTTTTTTCTCATCAAAACAACTTTTTATGCATCAATTTAATATTTCTTGACATGAAAATAAGATAAAATGCTTTCAATTGAAAGTTGAAAAAAACATAGTCAAAAATTGGCACTGGCAGCAGTTTTTTTGGCAGCTGTATCTGCATAAGAGGAATGGTTGAAAGATCAAATGTATTTGTAAAAGCTGGAACAGTGTTATGAATGGTCTGTCACTGGCATTCCAACAAACCCCATTACACGCTGCAGAGCAGTCACATCAGTAGTTCTGTCCCACATCTAGAGCCTACAATCCCATTAGGTTTCAGCATGCAGCCGTTATACTGTTTACTTCTCAAACTGGCAATAAATGGCAAAAGGGGAACAAAGAACCCAAAAAAATACACCCAGTGTACCTTATCTGCCAGATGTGATCCCACAGTAGATCTGTAAGACATAATAGAAAAGTAGAACATTTACTTTTTGAAAAGAAACAGGTGCTGAGAGAAAAAACAAGCTTAGAGTGAAGTAGTTATCACCAATTTTCTGTTACCATGTCTTTTTTTCCTGTGTCATGAGCTACTTGAGAAACTGCAAGTAGCTTCTGGTGTGAGAAAATTGGCTGTCTGCAAGGACATTGCCCAGGAGATACCCAGATGTTTGATGTTTTACCATCCTGTGGGAGGCTTCTCTCATGTCCTCTCATGGTGAGCTAGAGCTGACAGACAGGATTTGAACCGCTGACCTTTCGGTCAGCAGACCTGCCAGCACAAGGGTTTAACCTGTTGCGCCACCAGGGGCTCCACCATGTCTGTAAACAGCCCAAATCAAAATATATGGCTGGCCATAATGATCTTCTGTGAAGCCAAACATCTGTTCATAGGAGCCATACCATGATAACAATGTTAACAAATAGCCCCTCTTCAATACAGCTGTTAGAAATGCTCCAGTAAGGAAACTTCTTCATTTATTACCTTCTTTATTTTGAGCTGTTTATCCAGTTATTAGTTGGATTTTTAAGGAAGCCATATGAGTATGAACTATAGAGAAACTGATGGTGTGACTATCACATTAAAATTATAATATGTATATAGAAAAATAAGTTTGTTCCCTTTTTACTGTTGTATAGAATAGATTGAACATATTGAAGAGACTTCTGCTGAACACTTAAAAACTTTTGTCATACTAAACACTTAAAAGGCATTTGCCACAATAGTTCATTTTTCTGTGTACTGTGCTATTCATATGCAAAGTTTGTAGTATTAGAGACAAGTTCAGGAAGTACATTTGCCTCCTGAGGCAATTGCCTCATGCTGCCTAAGGGTAGTCCTGCCCCTGGTTTTGAACACAACCATTTCACTAAGAAAAGATGTCCAGAGAAGATGTGCCTTTCTGATAACATATTCCAATATCCTTTAAAAAAGTTGTTTCCTCACTAGAGTTGGGAAGCAACTTATTTTTCTATCAATGTTTGGCAAGTAGTTACATTTTGCTGAAATTACCTGTAATTGAATCATACTTCTTTATGTTGGCAGCCATGGCTAAAAATCTGTTTGGAGGGGAAACAGAAATAGGCTTTCTGACAGTTCCTTGTTTCTCTCTCTGTGTTCACTGCCTCTGTGCATGCACTTACACGCCTTTACATGCTCTGGCTCAGTCTGAGCAATAAGAAGAGCAATATGTATGTCTGTCTCATGCTGCAGTCAGGAAATAATTATATTATGTTTGTATTTTTCTAAGGCTATCCAAGATGCGATATCTGAATTAGCCACTTGGGTGAGCCACAGAACATTTTCTAATAACACAGTAACAAACAAACTGTTAGGAAGAATGTGTGGGATAGTACACTCAGTGTTGGAGGATGATTCTGGAAACCAGAATTCAAATCCTCACTTTTCCATGAGACCCACTGGGTGCCCTTTGATAAGTCAAACTCTCTCAGCCCCAAAGGAAGGCAATTGCAAAGCCTATCTGATCAAATCTTCCCAAGCAAAGCCCATGATAAGTTTGTGTTAGGGTTGCTGTAAATGGGAAACAACTTGAAGGCATACAACAACAACAACAACAACAACTTGTTAGTAGCAGGTAACTCAGCTACTTGTCTGAATTGCAGTAAGACAACTTAGTTTTAGGTGATCAGAATAATGAGTAACCAGCTCCTTTTAAAAAGTAAAATTAAAGACTCTGTCACTCACGCCTTTACAATGAATGCAATATAGAAGATTGCATCAACACCGTGTTTCAACTTTCAGTGGTTTTAGTGAATGAAGCAAATCACAATTCCTTGCAAAGTTAGGCTGTTTCCCATCGAGCCCTGTGATTTCTACAATTCTTTGAAAAATACTCTTGCTTTCAAGAGATCCTGAAACAAATAGCAACTATGTATATTTATTGAATAATCTCTAGGCGCGAAGATCACTACAGACGCAGACTGCAGCCAAGAAAACAGAAGACATTTACTTCTTCGGAGGAGAGCAATGACCAATCTCGATAAAATAGTGAAAATTAGAGACATCACACTGGCAACGAAGGTCCGCATAGTTAAAGTAATGCTATTCCCCATAGTAATCTATGGATGTGAGAGCTGAACCACAAGGAAGGCTGAGCGAAGGAAGATAAGACACTTTTGAGCTGTGGTATTGGAGGAAAATTCTGAGAGTGCCTTGGACCGCAAGAAGATCCAACCAGTCCATATTCTAGGAAATAAGGCCTGGCTGCTCACTGGAGGGAAGGATATTAGAGGCAAAGATGAAGTACTTTGGCCACATTATGAGGAGACAGGAAAGCTTGGAAAAGATCATGATGCTGGGGAAAAAGGAAGGAAAAAGGAAGAGATGTCGACCAAGGGCAAAATGGTATCCTTGAAGTGACTGGCTTGACCTTGAAGGAACTGGGGGCGGCGACGGCCGACAGGAAGCTCTGGCGTGGACTGGTCCATGAGGTCACGAAGAGTCGGAAGCGACTGAATGAATAAGCAACAACAACATTGAATAATCCCTATATAATATTGATCAACATTTTTTGTAACAAAACCCTAACATGCAATTTAAAAAGAACAATTATGTCAACAAGTCATATTAAAAAGATACATTGTCTCTTCCAAAGTAATATTAGGTAACAGTTAATCAGATTAGTTTTGACACTCCCATGTGGGAACTGAACACACACATAGGTTTCTTCATGTAACATAGAATTATGTTTTCATATCAGATGAACCCCAGCAATACTGGGAACTAAAAGAACTGCACTCATCAAAAATACAGAGGTGTGTAAATTCATTTGGCTGCATCTCTGTATCCAGAGTAGCAACAACTATTCTTCTCTAAACCAAACATTTTTTATCTTATTTCTAAACATAAGAAATAAGGCATCTATGCTGTAGAATTAATGTAGCCTGACACCATCTCAATTGCCACAACTCAGGCCCTTCTACACTGCCATATAATCAAAGTAGATAATCTAAGTGATCTGTTTTGAATTGGATTATGAATCTACAGTCATATAATCCGGTTCAAAGCAGCACATCTGGATTTTACATGGCAGTGTAGAAGTGGCCTCAATGTTGTGGAATTGTGGGATTTGCTGTTTGGTGAATCATCAGTTTTACAAGGCTAGAAACCTTGGGAAACTCCCAGGACCACATAGCAATGGGCCAGGGCAGTTCGAGGGTCAAACTCAGGGCGCTTCCAGACAGCACCAAATTGCGGATTTTAGTGAGGGGCAAAAAACTTCAGAAGACGTCCAAATACAGACCCGTTGGTTCTGAGATTTCTGCCTCCGTTGTCCACACTTGATGCTTTGTTGCGAGATTTAGAGGCTCACAAGATGGACACTGCACGACGTCCACCGGAAACGGCTCGGCTTAGAACCGGGATATTCCCACACCTGAAAGTCTCACGGTTTTTGCCATTTCCTCCTGCATTTTGAGGGAATGGCATCTGGCCACGCTCCATTTTGCTGCAGAAGCTCCTGGGATAAAGGTACTATCTGGATGGGCCCTCATTCTACAATCTAGGCCAGGGGTCCTCAAACTTTTTAAGCAGAGGGCCGGTCCACAATCTTTCAGACTGTTGAGGGGCCGAATTATCATTTGAAAAAAAATACAAACAAATTCCTATGCACACTGCACATGTCTTATTTGTAGTGCAACAACAACAACGAAAGAACAATACAATATTTAAAAATGAAAACAATTTTAACCAACATAAATCTATTAGGATTTCAATGGAAAGTGTGGGTCTGCTACTGGCCAATGAGATAGTCAAGTTAATTAGGATTGTTGTTGTTGTTGTTGTGTGCCTTCAAGTCATTTCAGACTTTGGCCGAGCCTAAGTCTAAAATTAATTATTTATTTACTGCATTTATTTACTACACCCTTCTCACCTGGAAGGGGACTCAGAGCAGCTGTATGTACATACAATATATTATATTATTAGCATAGCACAATATTAGCATTATATATTACTATATTGAACTATACCACTATACTATTATATAATACGTAATATATAACATATAATTAATATTATTATATGGTATTATTATTAGTATTATATTGTATAACATAATATTATTATCAATATTATATGTATATACAATATATTATTTTATTAAAACTAATACAAAAATATTATATTATAAAACTGAGGGCGGGGGCCAGGTAAATGACCTTGGAGGGCCGCATCCGGCCCCCGGGCCTTAGTTTGGGGACCCCTGATCTAGGCCCCTTCTACACTGCCATATAATCCAGATTATCAAAGAAGATTAATCCACATGATCTGCTTTGAACTGGATTATATGGCAGTGTGGAGTCAGATAACCCAGTTCAGATAAGATATTGTGGGATTTTCTACCTTGATATTCTAGGTTATTTGGCTGTGTGGAAGGGTTGTATATTGCTATAATCCAGTTCAATCCAGATAATCTGGATTTTATATGGCAGTGTAGAAGGGCCCCTTGATGCAACCGTAGCCTACTAACCTGTGATGCTGTCACAAGTTAAAATAAGTAACAGGTTGTTTTGCAGTGTTAACAGAACTGCAGGAACACCTAGTTTCAGTGTAGATATCCATTCATTAACCAATTAAAACATTCCAGTATCTAAAAAGAGAATGAGTGGCAATTATAGGCTTTCATTTGACTAAATATTGTTCTCTCGCTGTTATCAGAACAGGTTTGCTCTGTAGCTTCAGGAGAAAAACCAGACTGAGCTCCACAACTGTGACCAAACCTTGAAACTTTGAGGGGTCCTTGGTCAGGCATGGGCAAACCTGGGCCCTCCAAGTGTTTTGGACTTCAACTTCCACAATTCCTAACAGCCTACTGGCTATTACAAATTGTGGGAGTGGAAGTCCAAAACTCCTGGAGGGCCCAAGTTTGCCCATGCCTGGTGCACCACAAAAGGTGTCTGAAAGGGGGAAG
This sequence comes from Anolis carolinensis, assembly GCF_035594765.1. NCBI lineage: Eukaryota > Metazoa > Chordata > Lepidosauria > Squamata > Anolidae > Anolis > Anolis carolinensis. The sequence goes on along the minus strand of NC_085842.1, from coordinate 250,781,265 downwards.
GGGGATGTGAAAGCATACAGCCATAGAACCTAGAATATCAAACCAGAAAATCCCACAATATCTGCTTTGAACTGGGTTATCTGAGTCTACAGTATACAGTAGAGTATACTGAGTATACAGTATTCCAGTTCAAAGCAGAAAATGTGGGGGCCTAGGATAATGCCCCCATGAAGTTTCACAGCTGCCCTCCAAGTGCAAAAAGGAGGCTGGCACACAAAGGAAGTCCTTTCACTCAGCGCTGAGAGATAAAAACAACGGGGAAGGCCTTGCGTGGCTTCTCTGTGGATTTAGAGAGAGAGGCGGGTTTCTCCTCTGTCTGTCCTGCGCGACGGTATGGTTTCGAATCGCCACAAAATGCACCCAAAGCAGCCCAAGAAGAGGCGGCACGGCTACTTACTTCCCGCACCCGCTGACTCCCATGACCACCAGCAAGTGAGGCGCCCTCTTTGGGCCTGGAGGCCCTCTTCCTGCTCCTGCTGCTGCTTCTTCGGCCATGAGCTTCTTCTCTCTGTGTGTGTCCGGAACTCGCCTGACAGGACCGTCCTCCGCCCTTTCCAACCTCCTCTTGCTTCAGGGGAAGCTGGCAAACGAAGGCCAAAGTCCGCCCTGCTTTAGGTGAATGAGGAAACCAAGCTTGGGAAAGCTCCCGAGGGCGAGGAATGCAGTATGACACTTGGCTCAATGCAATGTCATGGCAGCCTGGGATTTGCAGTTGGGGGAAGCACTCTTTGTGGAACTACAATTCCCATTCTTCCATAGCACCGAGTCCTGGAAAGGAAAGTGGGATCATGCCATGGCAGCCTGGGATTTGTAGTTTGGGGGAAGCACTCTTTGTGGAACTACAGTTCCCATTCTTCCATAGCACCGAGCCCGGGAAAGGAAAGTGGGATCCAACTTTATCCATTAATTCTTCACATGCACCCTCAGGCCCATGTACCCTATACAGTAGAGTCTCACTTATCCAACGCTCGCTTATCTAACGTTCTGGATTATCCAACGCATTTTTGTAGTCGATGATTTCAATAAATCATGATATTTTGGTGCTAAATTCGCAAATACACTACTACATAGCATTATTTCGTATTGAACTACTTTTTCTGTCAAATTTGTTGTATAACATGATGTTTTGGTGCTTAATTTGTAAAATCATAACCTAATTTGATGTTTAATAGGCTTTTCCTTAATCCTTCCTTATTATTTATTTATTTATTTATTTTACAGCATTTATATTCCGCCCTTCTCACCCCAAAGGGGACTCAGAGCGGATCCCATTACACATATAGGCAAACATTCAATGCCTTTTAACATAGAACAAAGACAAGACAAACATAGGCTCCGAGCGGGCCTTGAACTCATGACCTCCTGGTCAGAGTGATTCATTGCAGCTGGTTGCAGCTGGCTTGCTTTCCAGCCTGCGCCACAGCCCAGGCCCGGGCTTGTGGATATGTTATTATCCAACATATTTGCTTATCCAACATTCTGCCGGCCCGTTTATGTTGGATAAGTGAGACTCTACTGTCATATAAAATCCAGATTATCTGCTTTGAACTGGATTATATAGCAGCCTAGACTCATATAATCCATCTCAAAGCAGATAATCTGTATTTTATATTACAGAGTACATGGGGCCTCGGGTCCCTTCCATACTGATTCTCTATTTATCCCAGATTATCTGGCAGTGGAGACTCAAATAATCCAGTCTAAAGCAAATAATCTGGGATCAGATCCTAGAATATAGAGCAGTGTGGAAGAGGCCTGAGTAGGGTGAGCTTCTACTGTCAACCCCAGCTTCTGCCAACCTAGCAATTGGAAAGCATGCAGAGGGCCTTCTCTGTAGTGGCCTCTCGGCTCTGGAATTCCCTCCCTAGGGAGATCAGACTCGCCCCCAACCCTGTCTGTCTTTATCAAACAGCTGAAGACATGGCTCTGCCAGCATGTGTTTGAATAACCATCTACCTGATAGACCTCTATCACTGATGTATACTTTCTAGCACTTTATTTCCTCCCTATTTATCCTACCCCGCATTACCCCAGCCGTCTCTCTGACACTTGTCTATGCACTTTATCAATAGCCCTTGGAATCATGTATTTTCTTATGCTCAACCCTTTTTATCCATTGTGGTGATGTTTGTATTATTGCCTCAACTTGCTTAGTTATTCTGTGTTTTATTATATGTGATGTTTTAACTGATTTTTTTTTGATAGCTGTATTATTGTTTTTACCTAATGTTATGTGTTTTAATTTGTTATACTTTGTTTCTGTGTTGGACCCAGCCCCATGTTAGCCGCCCTGAGTCCCTCCGGGGAGATGGTGGCAGGATAGAAAAATAAAATATTGTTGTTGTTGTTGTTGTTGTTTTGTGAGTAGATCAATAGGTACTGCTCCGGCAGGAAGATAACAGCGTTCCATGCAGTCATGCCGGCCACATGACCTTGGAGGTGTCTACAGACAACACCAGCTCTTCATTTTAGAAAGGGAGATGAGCACCAATTCCCAGAGTCAGACACGACTAGACTTAATGTCAGGGGAAAACCTTTACTGTTACTTAGAAGGGGGCTTAGTCAGGGCCCTTCCACACAACCATATCACCCAGAATATCAAGGCAAATAATCCACAATATTTGATTTGAACTGGGTTATCTGAGACCTCACTGCTATATAACCCAGTTCAAAGCAGATAATGTGGGGTTTTCTTCTGTTGTAGCCACCTTGGGTCAGTGCTCAGAGAAAGACGGCATATAAATTTCTCAAATAAATAAAATAAATTATATGGCAGTGTAGAAGGAGCCTGAGTCTACATTGCCATATAATCCAGCTCAAATCAGATAATTTGAGTTTTATATGGCAGTGTAGGGGCCCTTCCAGACAGGCCCAGGATCTGATCCCAGGTTTTCTGCTTATCCCAGATTATCTGGCAATGTAGGCTAATATAATCCAGTTTAAGCAGAAAACCTGAGATCTGATCCTGGGATATAGAGACCATTGTAACGTTAATCATAATTGGTTGACAATAGGAATAGCAGGTTTCTACAGAGATTGTATTTAGATTGTTTTTAGAGGACAAATAGTTTTAATTCTGCTATTTATTAATATTTAGATTATTATGTCATTTTAATTGTACTAAGTAATTAGTTGTTTGGTTGTATACTGCTTATTACCATATTATTTTCTATATTGTTTGATTGCTGTAAGCCGCCCCGAGGCCCTCCGGTGAGAGGAGGAGGGGTATAAATAATAATAATAATAATAATAATAATAATAATAATAATAATAATAATAATTATTATTATTATTATTATTATTATTATTATTATTATTTAGGGCTTGAATGAACTTTGCAATGAAAACCCTGCAAATATGCCCTCCTTCCACACAGCTGTATAAAATCCACATCAAACTGGATTATATGGCAGTATGGACTCAGATAACCCAGTTCAAAGAAGATGTTATGGATTATCTGCTTTGATATTCTGAGTTATATGGCTGTGTGGAAGAGCCCTTGGTCACCACAATTCAGAATTGACTTGCAGGCATCTAACAATAGTAAAGAGAGACAGTGAGCTATAAAACATGAGCCAAGGGGGATATTAAAAATAGGGATGTGATATTAATAAAAGAATATTCAATAGTACGACACCTGCAGCTTCTATGGCATAACATTCATTATATAACTAAAGGCATAAGCCTAGAGTTATGTGGAATGAGATAATTTGTTTGTGATACATAGATGATGATTCAGAGTAGCACTAGCTCACAGAAATGATACATGGGAGATAATATTAGAAATCTTCATATACAAAGTGTGTGCTTTATTGACAAAATAGTATTAAGAATATTAATAAATCTACTGTCAGGCAGTGTCTTTATTGGGATGAACTAAAATGCCACAAAAGTGTGTAATCTTTCTCTGCAACTTTACAATAGTCAGGGTGGGAGAAAAATTAAAAGGTGACTCAGAGAAAAAACAAAAATGCTGGAACTTTCAAAAAGTTGGCCTGATTTTATTACCATGAAATTGCCAGTTAACTTAATCCCTAGATGCAAATTACAGACTTAGCAAAGTAATGGTAGATGTGCAGGTATCAAGCTATTACAAGAACTGTATCCTGGCAAGAAAAACCAGTAACCATTCTTCCTTTTTTGAAAATGCAAAAGGATATTGCAAGCTGAAGAGCTATTCTTTGGATGAAACACACAAATTATGGACTATGTGTGTGTGGGTTACTTCAAATTGCCTGTTGACATATTACAACACCATGAATTTCATAAGGTATTCTTAGGCAAAGAATACTGAGAGGTGGTTTTGCTAGTTCCTTCCCTGAAATAGAGCTTACAGCACCAGGCATTCACTGGCGATCTCCCATCCAAGAACTTGCTTAGCTTCCAAGATCAGATGGGAATTGGTGCTTTTAGTCCCCAACTTTCATTTAAATGAAAATTTTAAACCATACCTTCTTAACTAACCATTTTCAAGTTTGGCACTATGATTTCAAATTCTTTAATTTTATATTTCCTTTTATTTTTATATATAACTGAGGAAAAGTTGTCTATCATCCTAATTATGCAATATATCCTCACACCAGTCTCCTACTCCCCATCAAGTCCACATTGCCAGGAAATGTAAATGGAAACTTCGAAACAAACACTTTATACTGTCATTGCTGAAGGTGAAGCAATATCTGAAGGAAATTGAATTTTTATCTCTCTGGTGACAAAACAAGTCCATAATGATGTCTGAAAACTGGTGCATGATAGTATCTAGATTTTTTTTAATGAATGTTAGTCTTGTTGATTTATTAATGAAGTCAAAACCAGCTTTAGTTAATTTTAGAACCCGTGATGACAGGCCTTATCTGTTTTGAGGACATTTAAGAAACAAATAGGGTTTCTCATTAAAGCACACAACATGATTTGTTGAAAATGAGGCTAGCTGGTCTACCATGTTCCAAGGCACCAGGATGAGGAGGACACTGCAGTCCAGATAGCTGGTGTCAGAGGCAAGTGGATATTATTATGAACCAAACGTTTTCTTTTAAACAAAGTATACAGACAATCCCGAGGTTACAGACAAAATAGGTTCTCTAAGTTTGTCTTCAGCTGAATTTGTATGAAAGTTGGAACAGATACTTTTGTAAGTGTGGCTCACGCCATTTATATAAAGTTTTGGAAGTTTGTTTTGCTGTCCGTGCCTCTTTTCAGAAGATTCCATCTCTCTTTTCCTGTGATAATTGGGTTTTGAAAATTTTGATTTGTTGTGGAAATAAGGATTTGTGATAAAGCTTCAGTGGAAACACCTTTTCCCCATGATAACCCTTTCAGGAGTGAATTTCCCTTCCTAGGGGTAGATTTCTCTCACTTGTTATCTCACCCCTATTCTTAAGTATGTGTTGGGTGAAAGTTGGATTTCTGTAACTCAGGGACTGCTTGTACTGTTTTCAATGCCTTTATTGTTGTGTTTGCAGCCCTGCCCGCATTTTCATAGTAGTGAGTGAGATGGCCACCTCCCCACTTCCACACTTTTGCTGATGTTGATGTGTGAGTGATTAATGTACTGTGGTGAATGACTCTAGTCGCTTCCCACCTTCTCTGCCATATTTCATAGAATCTAAGGTGCTGTCAATTGTAAGGCCTTAGAATTGGTGAAATATGGTACAATAGAGTCTTGCTTATCCAACATAAACGGGCTGGCAGAATGTTGGATAAGCAAAAATGTAGCATAATAAGGAGGGATTGAGGAAAGGCCTATTAAATGTCAAATTACGTTATGATTTTACAAATTAAGCACCAAAACATCATGTTTTACAACAAATCAACAGAAAAATCAGTTCAATACACAGTAACGTTATGTAGTAATTACTGTATTTATGAATTTAGCACCAAAACAATGCAGCGTATTGAAATCATTGACTACAAAAGCATTGACTACTAAAAATTGACTACAAATAAAGATAGAATTGCTTCCTAGAGAAACAGCTGTGGATCCAGGTGGGAAGCAGATTGCGTTGGATAATACAGTACGTTGGATAAGCGAAGGTTGGATAAGCGAGTATTTAGGAGTGGGGGAAATAGCCACAGTGACTGGCCGTAGGGCAATAATGACAGAGAACACACTGACTGCCAAAATTCGCATTTAAGACTGCAAAGCCAAAGTGACCCCAAAGTCCAATACTGGATTTTTTAAACAAAGATCATGTTTGATATTACAGTGTGGGGTTATCCTGCGACCTGTCTTAAAGATGAGTTGTTCTTCCTGAAGGCTTTCAAAAGAAGCAGTTCTTCCCCTTTCCTTTTGGCAGAGGAAGGATAGCTTGGGGAGTCTGGAGAGTAAAGCACTGCTTGAATAGGTTTAGGACTCCATACCACCCATGCCTTCAAAATATAAGGTGCTGTTGTGGCACCCTAAAACACAAACTGAAAAATTGATTGTATCAAAGGCACCACTAACTGGTCAGTCTGACCATTAACAAGAAACGGGGATCTTATTTGCTCTTCTAGAGCTCACACAGAAAAGATAAATCCTGCAAGCCATTGAGGTTTCAATTTTTGTTCCCTTCTTCTCCATCACAATAAGCATTCTTTAGCCAAAAAACCTTATTTACCAAGCTGATTGTCTTATTTTGGTCTAGCTGAGCTGAGGTTCCCTCCCTCACAACATATGTTTTGAGAATTGTTTTGAAACAAATTGCTATGGGTAAAAAGATTCAATTTTGAGTATAAATGTGCCTTTATTTTTTATTTCGTGTCAAAAGCATTGCATAACAAATACATTTTACATTTAAATGTGCCTAAGAGCTACCTTTGCTCACTTATTTTCAATAGTCCTCAGAAGAACTGGGGGTCTGGTGTTTTCATACGTATTCAGGGCTGTTTTCTCAAGTACCTCCTGTGGTTCCTGCATGTTTGCCATATTATTAATATTCTTTGGCTTGAAGTCTTCCAAGAAATAAGATCCCCAAAGAAGCCATTGGCAAATTATGAAAGGGAACCCATACATTTCTTCTAATTTCAGTTGCTCTTGAGACCAACTTGCAGCTCATTACTGACTTGGTTTCCAGCAATTTGGAATATGATCTGAATTGCATGAATTAGTAATCCCAGGAACTGTACTAAAGATTGTAAAATTAGAACAACATCTCACTTGTGATGATTTTTGTCAAGCCTACGGGGGACAGGACGACTAAGCAATATGAAAGTGGACACAGGCTGCTGCTGAGGATGGCTGCTATTAGCCATTATAGTTCCAAATATTAAAGAGTCACACAGGAAAAAGAAACCTGCTGAATGTTCAGGTATCTTCATATGCATCATATTTGGACTTGGCTTCAGTTTCGCTTGTGCGATCCAAAAAAATAAATAAATTCTAAACTGTGTTCAAAAGTAGGGGGCGCTGCTGCTTCGTTTCTAAAGTCATTTCCTAATTTTGGAGGTAAAAAGTTCAAAACTTTATGAAACTTCCGAATCTTCGTAAGTACTTCGTTAATGGCGGATGCGCTTGTTCAATAGGGAAAAGAGTACTGCCAGGGGGGCAAATTCAGGGGATCCTTCCACTCTCATTTTTTGAGCTATCCTGATCAAATTTGCTACAGTGGCAGAACACATCTTCCACTGTTAGCTCACGTTTAGATGATCCACTGATTTTTAAGGATTTTTTTTAAAAAAATGAAATCCTTTAAAAAAAATAAAAGAGCTACCTCTTTGAATTTTCTAGAGAATGATACAAGGTAATAGGGGATCATTCCCCCCAACTTTCAGACATATTCATATGTGTACTAATTTACTGTAAATTTTTAAAGTTTTGACAGAACCTTTTAAAATTAAAAATCGACTCTCTCTCTCATATTAACCAAACCAACAGATTCATCCTAGAATCATTAAACTGTCTGATCTCGTATTAAGATTACTATAAACAATGGCCAGCATGGCAGTACTACTGTAGCCTTCAGCAAGAACAAGATTCACGTCCTCAGTGGCGTGGCTGCATAAAGACAGCACTGATCTCAATCAAATCAGTCCACTAGTTCAGATTAGATGTAACTTGGGCCTGACCCCAGACTGAGGGCCAAAGCCTCTCCATCTGGGGATAATACTAAGATGTGCACTTGTGAGTGTTTGAAAAGGGATTAGGGGCACAGAAATAATCTAGAACTGGACCTCGGCCCAGACTAGATGTAACTTGGGCCTGACCCCAGACGGAGGACCAAAGCCTTCCTCTCCAGCCAGAGATAATACTAAGATGTGCATTTATGAGTGTTTCAAATGAGATTAGGGGCACAGAAATAATCTAGATCTGGACCTCAGCCCAGACTAGATGCAACATGGCTCTGGTCCCAAACATGGGGACAAAGCCTTCCTCCCCAGGTGTTTTTGTTAAGAGATGAATTGGCAATAAATGAATTTGTCCTATCTAGACGCTGCACACTTATGTGATATACTGATCTCAAGGAAGGAACTGAAAATAATAGCCAAAATTATGGATTACAAAAAGTATTGTCCTAAAAGATTTAATATGGAAGGAAGGGAAAAGGAAATGACTGCTCATTAACAATTAAAAGGCAATAATAAACAGAGACCAAAGGGGTTTTCCCCAGGTTAGTTGAGAGTCTATGTGTATGTTGGAACTTAGAATTTCTCCAGACACTGCATGCGTATGTGATATACTAATCTCAAGGAAGGAACTGAAAATATCAGCCAAAATTATGGAATATTAAAAAAGAATGGTCTTTAAGGAAGGGAAGGAAATACAAACAGCAATAGGGTTCTTGCTTTGGGACCGTGGTAGATTTGAATGTTTTGAAAAAATAGGTAATAATAATAGTAATAGACTAAGCAAACTAAAGAAAGACGTTTGGATTTACTCAAACACAGATTTTAGAAGCTGATATATTGATTTACAGAAATCTTAATTCAAATAAAAAATGCCCAACCAAATGAGCCCCCTTCCCCTGCCTGCCCCAAAAAACAAACTCATGGAAAACTCACAACCCATCTTTATTTCTCCCTTTGTTCTTTCTCTTTCTGCCTCCTACAATCTCTCTCCCATATTCCTTTTTCCCTTCTCTCCCTTTATATTTCTCCCTTCTTCAAACAAAAGCAAGCAAGCACATACAGAGCCAGCAACGAGGCTGCTATTAGCCAGGGCACACAGCCAGCCACCACCCGCCAGCCAGCCAGCCAGAGCACACAGCCAGAGCCACCCACCAGCCAGCCACCACAGTCACTTTCTGGCCATGCGACCGCCTTTTTAAAGCGTAACGGGGACCAAATGCTTTAAAAACCCCACCCCCTCCCTCAAATGTCAGCCCTGATTGGCTGAGAGGCAAGCCCTGCATTAGGCTTTGCCTCCCAGCCATTGCCTCCCAACCAGCAGACTTGCCTGAGAGTGCACAGTTGTCTGAGTCAGAATTCCCAACAGTTTAGATTACTTCCGAGCAATGAAAGTAAATGGTTCAAAATCAGAAGTATATTTCCGATGCACGTCCATGTCGGAAAGCCCCTTGGAAATAAAAAAAAACATCTGAGGAAACTTCCAAGTACCAAGACTTCCGCTTGCGAAACCCAACTCTATTAGATACACCCACTTCAGGGCTACTTCTGTTATGGGACATTCTAACCACAGTTAAGTTCCTTACTGAAGTCAAGTATTGATTTTGATGGGAGAAGGTGCTAGCAGGTAGAACACACTTTTGTTTGCTGTCTTTTTCACACTTAATGTGGAATAAACCTCTGTCTAGGAACCCTTCTTCTGAATAAGCATGGACAAGATTTTTCTGCATCTATAGACCATCTTAGGGTCCTTCCACACAGCCATATAACCCAGAATAGCAAGGCAGATAACCCACAATATCTGCTTTGAACTGGAATATCTGACTCCACACTGCCATATAATCCAATTCAATGTGGAAGGGGCCTAAAACAATACTTGAGCAATCAGCTCAAGCAAGATACAGGCCTGTGACTTTCAAAAAGACTTTAATAATCAAAAGGTGCTAACGCATTTCTGACTGCCTGTCATGCCAACTGCATTGTTTTACTAAAATATGGCAGATTCTCAGTAAAAAAATTAATTGAGATTATGTGGAAAATAGTAACAAAATAATTTCTACTTGAAGTTACCACAGTATTTATTCCAAAAGGGCCTGAGCATTTTGTAATTCTTCCATAGAGGAACCTTTGTTTCCTTATCTTCAGCCTACAATCACAACACACTGGAAACATGTTCTCCAGGCTTCTGGGAAACAGACGACACTGATACAATACTTTGAAGAAGAGGCGGTGGAAATCCTTTTCTCTGCGGGAAGTATTTAATGAGGATATTTGTCCCTTAACACTAACATACTGCCACTGCTGTTAATTAAGCTGTAATATGAAAAGCAAAAATATGAAATGAAAGAATGCGGAGTTTATGCCAAAAATAACATCCAGCAATTTGTTTCTGAGATATTGCATTTGAAGGACTTGAACTTCAGGTGCAATACTGGTTCTGCAATAAGTCCATTTTATCCTTTCATCTACTGTTTAAGCAATCAGCAATTAAATTTATGTAAGAATCTATTTCAACATTACTTGGAATTATAATCTATTTTTAAAATAATGTCTGTATTTTATCCAATTACTTTCTTTTAATGTTTGTATAGTGCAGAAATGTTGAGTTTTATGAAATTATGCATAGAAACGAAGTCTTTGGCGTGGTGTTTTTCACTCTCAGTATAATTAATTGGGAATGTATAGTAGAGACTCACTTACCCAACACTCGCTTATCCAACATTCTGGATTATCCAATTTTTTTTTGTAGTCAATGTTTTCAGTACATCGTGATATTTTTGGTGCCAAGTTTGTAAATACAGTAATTTCTACATAGCATTACTGTGTATTGAACTACTTTTTCTGTCAAATTTGTAGTATAACATAATGTTAATGTGTAAAAGCATAACCTAATTTGATGTTTAATAGGCTTTTCCTTAATCCCTCCTTATTATCCAACATATTTGCTTATCCAATGTTCTGCCGGCCTGTTTATGTTGGATAAGTGAGACTCTACTGTACTTCTAAGCACATCAAATGGCATTGTGTTTTTCTAATGTTCTGCTTTCCATTAGTATTAGTATTGTTATACTTTCCTTCACCAGTACATCCTGTGCTACATCTATGAGTTATCCAACTCTCTGGAAGTGGAGAGGTCTGTGGTCTGTTCTTACTGTTGCTAATTGGTCATTATACAGATTCCTCAGGAGACAGACAAGGTAACTTCATTAAGCCTGCACGTAACAAATATAACAACAACAACAACAACAACAACAACAACAACAACACATATATTGTTACGTTCCAGGACTACCCGCGATAAGTGAAAATCTGCGAAGTAGGGACGCTAGGCTTCTCCTTAGGAAGGAAGTAGAAAGAGGGAGGGTGGGAGGGAGGAAAGAAGGGAAGAAAGAGGCAGGGGAACATGGCGCCACCTCCTTCTCCTCCCGCTGCCGTTTGGGCTCCTTCTTCAACCGCCTCCCGCACCCAACTGGGACCACTGCCACTGTAAATCATAATTTTTTATGATTTATAATATTATTTTAGTGTTTATTAGAAAACAGCGAAACAGCGAGTCTGCAAAAAGCGAACCACGAAATAGCGGGGGAACACTGCACTGCTTTTCAGTTAATAGTTCTTGAAATAGCATTGCTGCTGCTGCAGTTTTGTGCCTTCAAGTAATTTCTGATCTGTGGTGATTCTATCACAGAGTTAGATTTTTAAAAAGTTTTTTTTTGTCAAGAAGATGAAGAGGCTTTTTCGAAAACAGAAAAGGAGTGGAAGTCAACACCTGCTCATTTCTTGTTTCCAAAACCCCTCTCCTGGGCCTCAGTTGTCTTCGAGGGTAGGAAATGTGGTGGAAATAGACCCAGCACTTCATGGAAGGTGTTTAGGTGTAAAAACATTTTTTAAACCCCAGGGGTTTCAGAAGGCTTTTACATTTCCAGAGGGTTCCCCTTTGCCCATCTGTCATATATGGAACTCGCAATTTCCAATTGTTAAAAGGATAGCTTTTGCCTCCCATGACACTTTGGGGGTCCCTCCCTGTACATAATGTTTTTCTACTTTTTTAATAAGGAACTAAAATTTCTCCAACTATAGAGGCCATGGTGGTGAGGAAGTGGACCGTGTTTTAAGCATTGCCTGGACCATTTTAGACCTGGAAAGGGAATTTTTCAACCAGAGAATAATAATAAATAATAATAAAACTTTATTTATATCACACCACCATCTCCTATGGGGAATCGGGGTCGCTTATAAGATAGCATTTTTATATTGGCTTCTTACTGGTAAATGTGCAGTTTTTAGCATATGTTGCATTTGTGTCGCTGCACCTCACAATGTATATTTTGCACACTCTGTTTTATCCTGCTTGCGTCCTACTTTTAACAGTTGGATTTTACAGTGTTTTGTATAAATGTCTCTTTGGTGTTGTTTCTGTAAATGCATATTACCATTAGTCGGAGCATTAATAAATTGATTGATACAAAATAGCACACAATGATGCCATGCAACATAACAAGCCAACAGTCATCTTACCTTATTTGGAAGCATAAAAAAGGAATGGATGAATATGTGTGTGTGTGTGTGTGTGTGTGTGTTATTTATTTATTTATTTTGGAGGGGAAGTTGTGGAAGCCTTTCAGCTTAGAAATAGCTAAATAAATAATAAATAAAAATACCCTTGCATTAATGGAATAACCCTGTTGGATCTTAATCAAAATAAACTATTTCTGTATTTATATGTTGGGTTTGTTAACTGCTGTCAACTATATTCCTTAGTCAATTTATTTGAAGATGATGATGTCATTATAATCTCAAACTTGAATTGGCTAGAGCTTTGGTTTTTGACTGTCAGGATTAGAAATTAAGTCTGAATATGTGTACTAAAGAGAGAGCTCAGGCCCAGAAAACTGTTTTTCCTGTTAATCCTAATTGCACAAAGTATTTGAGCCTCTCTAGATTGTGAAGTAGTTAACCAGATTATTCAGAATCAACAATTCTCCACTGAATAAAATTATTAAATAACACAAAGAAAGAAAAATGGCAAACTTAGTTTCTGCAGATTGAGTCAAGTGGCAGTAACAAAAATATATGTCATGTAGAAAATGATGAATACATTTTAAAATGTATTATTTTAAAATGTCTCCATCATTCTGTAGATGACATACAACGTTGTCGTCGTCTCACTCGTTCAGTCGTTTTCGACTCTTCGTGACCTCATGGACCAGTCCACGCCAGAGCTCCCTGTCAGCCGTTGCCATCCCCAGTTCCTTCAAGGATGAACCAGTCACTTCAAGGATACCATCCATCCATCTCGCCCTTGGTCGGCCTCTCTTCCTTTTTCCTTCCATTTTCCCCAGCATCATGATCTTCTCCAAGCTTTCCTGTCTTCTCATGATGTGGCCAAAATACTTCAATTTTGCCTCTAATATCCTTCCCTCCAATGAGCAGCCGGGCATTATTTCCTGGAGGATGGACTGGTTGGATCTTCTTGCGGTCCAAGGCACTCTCAGGATTTTCCTCCAGCACAGGAATTCAAAAGCGTCTTATCTTCCTTCACTCAGCCTTCCTTATGGTCCAGCTCTCGCATCCATAGGTTACTATGGGGAATACCATTGCTTTCACTATGTGGACCTTCGTTGCCAGTGTGATGTCTCTGCTTTTCAGTATTTTATCGAGGTTGGCCATTGCTCTCCTCCCAAGAAGTAGACGTCTTCTGATTTCCTGGCTGCAGTCTGCATCTGCAGTGATCTTCGCGCCTAGAAATATAAAGTCTGTCACTGCCTCCACGTTTTCTCCCTCTATTTGTCAATTGTCAATCGGTCTGGTTGCCACACTGAAAATAAAACAAATGAAAATAATGAAAATGCAAATTTCATAACACCAAAACCCAACACAATTTTAAAAAAATACATTCCAGGATAAGTTAAAATCAAATAATCACAAAACCAGAAACCAACCAACCAACCAGAAACCTCAATCAGCAGCCATCTTCCATGCATACAATTAATAAACTGTTAATTCATTGTCAAGAGCCTAAATACCCTAAAGGCGCCAGATCCTGCTTGATGTTGGAAACTATGCTGGGTCAGCCCTGGTTAGTACTTGGATGGGAGACAATATCAGGTGCTATGGGGGTATATTTCAGAGAAAGGAACTGGCAAAACCACCTCTGAGGGTTCCTTGCCTAAGAATCCCCCAAGAAATGCATGGGGTGGTCATAAGTCAATAAGTGACTTGAAGGCACACGTACAGATAGTACGTTATTAAAAATATCTAGATTTTTTTTTAAATCTTATCCTGGGGCCAAGAAGAAATTAGGCTGGGTGCAAATTGCACCTCTCTCAGGACAGCATTACACAAATGTGGCACCACCACCCGAAATGCTCTGGCAAAGTCCTTTGCTTCTTGTTTGCCTACCTATTTGCATACTTCACCAGTCATTCTACACATGGGACCCTGGAGTATTATGATTGTGACAGCTTTCAGATTACCACAGTATCATCTCATTTGCAATCCGTAGCAATAATTATGAGGTTTTGGCATACCACAAGATGAGTCTTAATCTGTGACTAATTGCAAATGTTCTCTGTTGATTTAGCGTGCTACCCAAGCATAAGGAATCTGTAGAAACACCCCATTAGACTGGGCAAGCTGGGTATATTATGTGTGTCTATGTTGAGGGACGGATATTATGTGGCCAAGTCAGTAGGAAAAGAAGTCATCTGTGGTCACAAATCAGAATAGAAGGCGCACAGTCTGTACAAAGCTGTAGCTGCTAGCTATGTATTAGCATCTCTGTGTCATACAGATTCTGGTGAGATGTACGTTAAACAAATATGTGCCTACAGTAAAAGTATTTGTTTTAAAACTGCACATATTATATCATATCCATTGGGAGTTAATCTTACACTTCTGTCAATTTGGCTATTAATTCAGAGGCATGAAAAGTAAGTCTGATGCCTCACATATGAGACAATCTTCTCAAGCTGCAAACAATCCAGCAAATGTTATTGTGACTGTGGAAATACAAAGCTTTGATGAGTCAGCCTCAGCCAGGAGACCTTAAACTGTCCCTTGTTTCTGTTAAGTATATAGTGTTGCATGTGTTAAGTATTAGATATGTCAAAAACAGAACAACAATATTTACTCACTGGGTGACCTTGAGCAAGTCACACTTTCGCAGCCTCAAAGGAAGGCAAAAGCAATCTCCGTCTGAACAAATATTGCCAAGAAAAGTCCCTTAGACTTCAGGTTGTCATAAGTTAGAAATGACCTGAAAGCAGCAACAACTATTTATACTGGAGGGGTTAATGACCATTTCTCTCTCATCCCTTTATTCTGTATTCATCACCATATATTTAGGCTTTGATTAATTCATGACTGTGCATATACTGAATGTCTGCAATGTAATAGGGTTTAATTACATGTTCTTCTTGGTCATTATTATTTACTATTGGCTTCTTTGTATCCAACATCATAAACAGAGTGCAACAGACTAAGCACTACTTTTAATCTTTATGTTCTTTTTTACAGGTTGGTAAGGTAACAGCTGAGCATTCAAAATGTGAAGCTGTGACCCCATTCTCCCAGGCCTGGTTTGGGTGCCAAGAAAGGCGCCAAAGAGCTAATATTATCAAGATTTACATCCTCCACTTGGCAGAACGAGACATTTTTAGGAACTGGGAAGGCTTACCCCGACAGCTGCCAAACCCATTGTGACCAATTTTTGTCCAGCTGTTAACGTGAATGCATAGAGTGGCTGGGTAAAAGCAAGTAGGTGGTGGACAAAGGGAAAGAATAGAAGCCTTGAAGAAAATAATGAAAATTCTATAGGAAGGGAACAGCAGAACATTTGTTTTATTTAAAATATTTCTATACCACTTTTCAATTCACAGTTTCCAACAGATATTTATTTTTAAAAGTAAAACTCAATGTTAAAAACAATCACAGCAAGTATGAAAGAAATGCATCAGAGATTTAAAGCCTGGCAATATAAAAATGCTATTTGAAAACAAAAGGAGATTGCGTAAAAGTAAAGGGAACAATGGAGGACTATTGGAGGAGGAGAGTATTAATGAAATCCACAACCCTACCTCTGAACCCAGCCAGTTTCAGTGAAACTATGTTCTCCAAATCACAGATCTTCAAAAACAGTCGCTAAAGAAAGTATCATCATCCACAAATGATTTCGCGGTTCACTTTTCACTGATTTGCTGTTTTGTGATTTTTCAATAAACTCTAAAAGACTATTATAAATCATAAAAAATTACAATTTACAACCTAAGGAAGGGAGGAAGGAGAAGCCAAAGGGAGAGAAAAGGAATCCAAGCGGCAACGGGAGGAGAAGGAGGCAATTTATCAACACACAGTTGGGTGATAAAGACTTAAAATAGTGCATAACTATTAAAATAATGTATAAATATTAAAATAAATATAGTCTCCCTACTTCGTGGATTTTCACTTATTGCGGGTGGTCCTGGAACCTAACCCCAATGATAAGTGAGGGAACACTGAACTTGGTGTGTATATATATCTATATATATAAAAGAGTGATGGCATCATGGCAGCGGACAAAACAACAAAAGTAAACACCCCACAACCTCGAAAATTGACATCACAACCCCTCATCCATGCCTCCAGGTTGATACAACAAAAAGAAAAGAAAAATAAAGTCCTAATTAGAGGGAGAGGGATAATTGTTTTTATCCAATTGCTGCCAGTTAGAAGGCTAAGCTCCGCTCACTTGGTCTCCTAGCAACCCACTCAGCCCAGGGGACCCTTTACCTTAACTACCACCAATTCCTCAATACAGTAGAGTCTCACTAATCCAACATAAACGGGCCAGCAGAATGTTGGATAAGCGAATATGTTGGATAATAAGGAGGCATAAAGGAAAAGCCTAATAAACATCAAATTAGGTTATGATTTTACTTATTAAGCACCAAAACATCATGTTATACAACAAATTTGACAGAAAAACTAGTTCAATACACAGTAATGCTATGTAGTAATTGCTGTATTTACGAATTTAGCACAAAAATATCACGATGTATTGAAAACATTGACTACAAAAATGCGTTGGATAATCCAGAACGTTGGATAAGCGAGTGTTGGATAAGTGAGACTCTACTGTACTTTATTTCCCATACCACCATACTTCGCCACAGCAACGCGTGGCCGGGCACAGCTATATATATAAGTGTGCTTTATCAGGTTTTTTGTATTTTATGATTTTTTTATTTTAATTTCTTATTTTCATTTTTTAGTCTTTATTTGTCATCACTTTTTATTAAGTTACAGTTAGGTTGTTTATATTGTCTAATGTAAACTGTTTGTTTCATTTTCTTTTGACATTGAATGATTGCCATATTGTTGTTAACTGCTCTGAGTTCCTTCGGGGAGATAGGGCAGTTTATAAATAAAGATTATTATTATTATTATTATTATTATTATTATTATTATTATTATTATTATTAGTGTCAGGAGTGACTTGAGAAACTGCAAGTCACTTCTGGTGTGAGAGAACTGGCTGTCTGCAAGTATGTTGCCCAGGGGACGCCCAGATGTAACTTCTGATGTTTTACCATCCTTGTGGGAGGCTTCTCTCATGTCCCTGCATGGAGGTGGAGCTGACAGAGGGAGCTCATCCGCACTTTCCCCGGGTTGGATTCGAACTGACAACCTTCAGGTCAGCAACCCAATCTTCAAGTCAGCAGTCTGCTGGCACAAGGGTTTAGCCCATTGCGCTACTGGGGGCTTCTTTTTATTATTATTATCTAACTTTAAATACCAGTTGAGTTTTCAGTGAGACCTAATAGGGGATGTTGGGAGCTGGAGTCCACCCACATTCAGAGAGCCTGTCATTGCCAGTTGCAACCCAGCCAAATCTGGAAATTATGGAATTTCCAGCAGGCAAGATCTAGGGCTGATGGGACTTGCAACTGCCCAGATGTGGCCCTGGTGGGCTTTGCAGCAGATCACATCTGGAGCTGATGAAAATTGTAGCCTCACCAGGTCTTGGGCTAATAATGGAAATGTTAACCCATCACATATAGTAAAAGTAAAGGTTTTCCCCTGACATTAAGTCGAGTAGTGCCCGACTCTGGGAGCTGGTGCTCATCTCCATTTCTAAGCCGAAGAGCTGGCGTTGTCTGTAGACACCTCCAAGGTCATGTGGCCAGCATCACTGCATGGAGTAATGTTAAACCCTTCCCACCAGAGCAGTACCTATTGATCTACTCACATTTGCATGTTTTCAAACTGCTAGGTTGGCAGGAGCTGGGGCTAACAACGGGAGCTCACCCCACTCCCCGGATTTGAATTGCCGACCTTTTAGTCAGCAAGTTCATCAGCTCAGTGTTTTAACCCACTGCACCACTGGGGGCTCCATCCATCACATACAGAATGTTATAAAAGGTCCCATTATACAGGTAGACCTTTTCTAATGAGGCCATTCATAACATCATAAAGCTAACAATAAGTATTTCTCATAAGCAGCATTAGAAAATGCAACATTGGATGCACAAAATTAATACAATAAATTAAACATTCTCGAAAAAATTCCTGGTCCCAGACCTTTGCGAAGAGGTGCTATGTGTGAAGCTTATGGGCTGGAAACAGTAGCGAAGGGGCTGTTAAGGCATCTTGGACTGTCAGATGCAAACCCTGTTAGCCACACCTATGGAAATCAATTTGGGAGGTGTTCTTGAAGGGGATTGTTGGAAAGATCTAAGGAAATTGTTGGAAGGATGAGATCAACAAATATCTTGTGTGCAAATCATAAAAGAGCCTTCATGGTTTGGAACAGGATACAAAAAGTTGAGCATTCAGCTTATTAGCCAGCAGAGTGTGAGGTGCTTAAAGAATCCAGAGCTCAGGTAGGCAAAGATGCAGAGCCTGATCTTTAAAAAATCACAAAAGGTTTATTTACAGCAGTGGTTCTTAACCTGTGGACTGTGGCCCAGTATGTGCCACGAGAATGAAAATCCAGTCCGTGAAACTCCTTTCTCTTTATTTTATTTTCGCTCTGTTCCGCAGAGCTGAACATTGCATTGGATAAACAACATCAGCTCTAGATTATTAAATATTGTTTTCTGTGGCCGAGCAGATGGGGACTGGTGGATGGCATATGCTCTGTATCAGAAACTAGAGCTGATGTGGTCTATCCAATGAAATTTTCAGAATCAGCACCCCAGATAACCAAACCGAATCTAAAGTTGATCAAAACTGATTCGTAACCCTTTTGGTACTAATGTTGGAGAGTGGCCCCCAGTCAAAGTGGCCCCTGGCCATGTGGTCCTGGTCAAAGTGGGCGCTGGCCAAGTGGGCCCTGGTCAGAGTGGGCTCTGGTCAAAGTGGTCCCTGTTAAAATGCCCCCTGGTCAAAGTAGTCCCTGGTCAGAGTGGACCCTGGTCAGAGTGGTCCCTGTTCAAGTGGTCCCTGGCCTGTGGGCCCTGGTCAAAGTGGTCTCTGGTCAAAATGGGCCTTGGCGAAGTGGTCCCTGGTCAGAGTGGTCCCTGGTCAAAGTGGTCTCTGGTCAAAATGGGCCTTGGCGAAGTGGTCCCTGGTCAGAGTGGTCCCTGGTCAAAGTGGTTCTTGGTCAAAGTAGGCCTTGGCGAAGTGTTCCCTGGTCAGAGTGGTCCCTGGTCAAAGTGGTTCTTGGTCAAAGTAGGCCTTGGCGAAGTGTTCCCTGGTCAGAGTGGTCCCTGGTCAAAGTGGTTCTTGGTCAAAGTGGGCCTTGGCGAAGTGGTCCCTGGTCAGAGTGGTCCCTGTTCAAGTGGTTCCTGGTCAAAGTGGGCCTTGGCGAAGTGGTCCCTGGTCATAGTGGTCCCTGTTCAAGTGGTTCCTGGTCAAAGTGGGCCTTGGCGAAGTGGTCCCTGGCCAGAGTGGTCCCTGGTCAAAGTGGTTCCTGGTCAAAGTGGGCCTTGGTAAAGTGGTCCCTGGTCAGAATGGTTCCTGGTCAAAGTGGTCTCTGGCCTTACTTAGGCGATCCCTTGTATTTCGAGGATGATGGTCCTCCATTTCTTGGAAGACGCCTGTGCATGATTTTTTTTTTAATGTGTGGAGGTTGGTGCACGGCTGGTCAACACACAGTCTTCACAGATTGAGGTCCCAGCAGTGGTGTGATTAACACGAGAGTGGCTTCTCGGTCTGTTGCAACCTTCTTCCGCCTTCACAGCCATTGTAACATGTACCATGTTATCCTCCGCCTGCTCCACCGTTGAGATCTTTGGATTGTTCTTGGTCTGGATCCTCCCCTGTGGCCACTCCTGGGAGCGTGTGACTCCTGTGGTTGTGTCCGCAGGTTCATTGGCCACGCAAGCCCCCTCACCACGTCAAGGTGACAATCCATCGGGGGGGGGGAGGGGTCTCTGGCCAAATGGACCATGTTCAAACAAAGCTTGGGAACCACTGATTTACAGTAATAAAAAAATAGCTGCATTTCTTAATAGTCAAGAACTGGGTCTGACCTACTCTAACAGCCACCTCTTGCAAGGTTTCAAAGAGAGGGAGAAATCCTCCAAGCAAGCACTCCATACATCTCTACAGGGCGCACAGGGGGAAAGGCCTGGGGAGGGGAGACGAGGGAGACAACGTGAGAAAAACGCGGCTGAAGGAGGGGCGAGGGAGACGAGCGAGGAGGGAGAGAGGCAGGCAGGCAGAGGGCGAAGGCGGCAGCGGCGGGAAAGGCAAGGGAAAGGGAAAGGGAAGGCGGGCGGGCAGGAGGGAGCGGAGCCTGACGCAGGAGGGGCTTTGACAGCGCGGGGAGGGAGGGACTGAGAGACAGACAGAGAGAGGATTCCCGGCGGCGGCAGCATCATCACCATCATCATCGGCGGCGGGGTTGGCGCAAAGGCCTTTGGTGGAGCTTCTGCTGCTTGCTGCCTTTGGCCAGGATCAGCCTCCGCCTGGGAAGCCTCCTCCTCCTCCTCCTCAGCATCATGTTCGCCCAGCAACAGCAGCGGGAGCCGCCCGGCAGGCGCTGCTAGGTCGCTCCCTTGTGATCGCTCCTTGCCTCTTTCCTTCTTCCTTCCTTCCTTGCTGCGTTCCTTCCTTCCTTCCTTCCTTCCCTGCCGGGACTGCGGTGCATGTTCTCCCCCTGCGAGTGCGTGAGGCGAGGGGGCAGGAGGGGCATGAAGATGATCCGGTTCCGGAGCTCCAGCATCAGGTCCTTGAGCCAAGAGATGAAATGCACCATCCGGCTCCTGGACGACTCCGAGATCTCCTGCCACATCCAGGTGAGTGCGCCTCGGCGGGACACTCGCACCCCTGCCTCCCTCTCTCCATCTCTCTCTCTCTGTCTCGGCGTGGACTCAGTCCCTGCCCACTCCCACCTTCTCTGGCCACACAACCACCCTTTGTGGAGACCCCTTGCCTTGCCTCCATCCACGCAGCCCTTGGCCTCTTCTGCCCATCATGAGAGAGAGAGAGAGAGGGAGACCCGCATGGCTGTGCTGCTGTGAGTTTTCCGGGCAGTGTGGGTCCATGTTCCAGAAGCATTCTCTCCTGACGTTTCGCCCACACCTATGACAGGCATCCTCACAGGTTGTGAGGTCTGTTGGAAAACTAGTCAAGTGGGGCTTATATATCTGTGGAATCTCCAGGGTGGGAGAGAGAACTCTTGTCTGCCTGAGGCAAGTGTGAATGTTGCCATTGACCGCCTTAGAATCATAGAGTTGGAAGAGACCTCATGGGCCATCCAGTTCAACCCCCTGCCAGGAAGCAGGAAATCAGATTCAAAGCACCCCAGACAGATGGCCATCCATTCTCCAAGGAAGGAGCCTCCACCACACTCCGAGGCAGAGAGTTCCACTGCTGAACAGCTCTCACAGTGAGAAAGTTCTTCATGTTCAAGTGGAGTCTTCTTTCTTGTAGTTTGAAGCCATTGTTCCACGTCCTAGTCTCCAGGGCAACAGAAAACAAGCTTGCTTCCTCCTCCCTATGACTTCCCCTCACATATTTATACATAGATATCATGTCTCCTCTCATCCTTCTCTTCTGCAGGCTAAACATGCCCTGCTCTTTTAGCCACTCCTCGTAGGGCTTGTTCTCCAGACCCTTGATCATTTTCGTCGCCCTCCTCTTGACACATTCCACCTTGATGAGCATTGAATAACCTTGTAGCTTCAAAGCCTGGCTGCTTCCTGCCTGGGGAATCCTTTGTTGGGAGGTGATTAGCTGGCCTGGATTGATTCATGCCTGGAATTTCCCCTTTTTTGAGCGTTGTTCTTTATTTATTGTCCTGATTTTAGAGTTTTTTAAACAAATATTGGTGGCTAGATTGTGTTCATTTTCATGGTTTCCTCCTTTCTGTTGAAATTTTCCACATGCTAGTAGATTTCAATGGCTTCTCTGTGTGGTTGTTGGTTGTTGTTAGTGTGGTCCAGCATTTCTGTGTTCTCAAATAACATGCCATTGAACTCCACAAGCATGTGGACAATTTCAACAGAAAGGAGGAAACAAAATGAAGATGAACAAAATCTGGCTACCAGTATTTAAAAACTCTAAAATCAGGACAGTAAATAAAGACTAACACTCAGAAGACGGGAATTCCAGACAAGAAACAATCAGGGCCAGTTAACACCTCCCAACAAAGGATTCCCCCAGGCAGGAAGCAGCTAGGCTTTGTAGCTGCAAGGCTATTTATTGCTAATCAAGGTGGTCAGTTGAAACATTCACACTTACCTCAAGCAGACAAGAGTTTTTTCTCCCACCCCTGGAGCTTCCACAGATATATAAACATCAGGAGAGAAAGCTTCTGGAACATGGCCATACAGCCTGGAAAACTCACAGCAACCCAGTGATTCCGGTCGTGAAAGCCTTCGACAACCCACATGGCTGTCTTTTGAGGAGAAGTTGTTTACAGAAAAGAGATTTGCCTGGCAAAATTGGAGGAGAGGGGGAGGGAAACCCAGAGAAAATGGTGATGATGATGATGACCATGTTTGATATTTGTTTATGCTTCGCTTTCCTCTCCTAAGCACGACTCGGAGAGATTAAATGAGATCAAGCCTGTATGTGTTCTTTGCTTCTGGGCTGAAAGCATGGAAAGTTCAGAAGGGCCTTTTTTAAAAAAAAAATAATAATAATAATGGTGCAACAAATGTGTAGCTGCTGTGCATTGTTGTGCATGAGACCCAGTTATCTCACTACCTTATGGGAAATGCATTCTGCTAGGGATGCTTCACCACAATTGCTGAAAGATGTGACTGAGGAGATGTGGTGCCCCCCATTACAGAAAATGATTGCATGTGGATTGCATAGCCACAGCGCCTGTACCATTTCTCTTTACTATGTTCCCCTATCATTTTCTTTCAATATGAAATTGGGGATGGGGCAGGCAAGAAATCAAGCCTGAATGTGTGCTTTGCTTCTGGGCTGAAAACATGGAAAGTTTAGAAGGGCCTTTCTAGACAACTGTTTTTTTTTTTAAATGGTGCAACATATGTGTGGCTGCTGTGTATTATTGTGCCTGATATAATAATAATAATAATAATAATAATAATAATAATAATAATAATAATAATTTTTATATTCCGCCCTTCTCCCAAGTGGATTATAGCATATAAACAAACACAGACAAATATTCAATGCCTTGTTACAATGAAATACAGTGAGACACAAATACACAGGCAAAGGTAAAGGCTTCTCCTTTCATTTCCAGCTCTGGAGGCAGTTCTCATCTCTGGTTCTGGGGGAGGTGCTCTTCTCCATTTCCAAGCCGAAGAGCCTGCATTGTCTGTAGACACCTCCTGGTCATGTGGCTGGCATGACTGCTTGGAGTGTCTTTTTGCAGTTTCCTGCCAATTATCTACTCACATTTGCATGTTTTCAAACTGCTAGGTTGGCAGAAGCTAGGGCTAACAACGGGAGCTTACCCCATCCTGCAGATTAGAACTACCAACCTTCAGGTCAGCAGTTCAGCAACACAAGGGTTTAACTTATTGTACCACTGTATCTCTTTACTTTATGGAAACAGTGGCTTACTCCAATGTCCAAAAGATGTTGCTTTATACAAGGGTAGCATACTGACCACACATGGCACATTTCCCTCTAATATGTTCCCCCCATCATTTTCTTACAATGTATAATGGGGGACAGGGGCAGGTGAGAAATCCAGAGATTGAGAGAAATCAGACCCTTATCTGTTCTCTGCTTCTGGGCTGAAAGCATGGAAAGTTCAGAAAGACCTTTCTAGGCAACTGTTGGTTTTTCAAAAACAGTACAACACATGTATAGCTGCTGTGCATGGTTGTATGTGAGATCCAGTTCTCTCTTTACCTAACAGGAATCTTATTCTGTTGAGAACACTTCACCCCGCTCTCCAAACGATGTTGCTGAGGAAATGTGCTTTTTCTGTATTTACAGAAAGTGATTGTGTGTGGATCGCATAGCTCTGATTGGCCATTGCCTGTGACCATACAATGACACACATTTCCCTTTACTATGTTCCCCCGTCATTCCTTTACCATATAAAAATAGAATGAACGGCTGTAATTTGAATTGTGTCACTGGGCTGGGTTGTGGCAGGAGAAAAACACTTTTTCCCCTTTCAGATTGAGCACTCCTTTCTTATACTATTTTAAAAAGAATGAGTTGGAGAGGAAGCAAACAATGAGTGGGAAGACTTGAAGTGGCAATAAAGTGATGTAAGGCGAATGGGTCTCACGCAATAAAAAGGGCTAGGACGTATATTTTGGGCAGCAGAGTACTTTCTTGCTGTTTCTCTTTCATTGAGTTGCCAGGGTTATGCTTGTTATTGCCGGAAAATAGAATTAAAGAGGTGGGTAAAGTGTAGTGTTTTGGCATGTATTTAATGGCAGTAGTTCTCATCTTATGTTGTCGAAGGCTTTCATGGCCGGAATCACTGGGTTGCTGTGACTTTTCCAGGCTGTGTATCCATGTTCCAGAAGCATTCTCTCCTGATGTTTTGCCCACATCTATGGCAAGCATCCTCAGAGATTGTGAGGTGTTGGAAACTAGGCAAGTGGGGTTTATATATCTGTGGAATGTTCTGGGTGGGAAAAAGAATTCTTGTCTGCATCTTGCTTCAAAGAAGAGTTACGTGTTTGATCCTGTTCCACAAAAAAAACCAACCCTTTCAGTACATGGTGTCCATATCTTTAGCACAATCATTATTTTCACCAACTGAGATGTATGTTGTGCATCATGGTATGTCACAAGATGGTTGGCAATTTTTAAGCAGCATTCTCGCTGCCTGGCTGTTTTTATTTGCTACCCAGGACCAGTGCATTGTTCAGAGCACCTGCCGGCAACAGGGTTGTAGGTCCAACTAAGTTCAGCAATGGCAAAAAATGTTTATACTGTTGGTATAATTTACTTATTGCTGTTTCTTTTCTTCTACTACGTTTATTAGTAAATGACATAATATAAATTGAAATTTTATTGAAAACATGGATGTTTAAATGCGCTTTTGAATAAATCAGCCTGCACTTCACTGCACAATCCCAATCACTCCTGCCCGGTTCTTAGCACTTTATGCCTCTATGGTCCTATTATCCACAGTTGCAACCTGAATAATTCCACTTCACTTTTTAATAAACATGGTTGTGTTTATTGTAAGATGTTTTAAATAACTGTTGTATTATGTTAATTTTGTAATTGTTTTATATTTTAATTGTACATCAAATGGATGTTTTTAGTGCTTGTTCCCATGTGAGCCACCCCGAGTCCCTTTGGGGAGATGGAGGCAGGTTATAAGAAATACGTTATTATTATAAATGATTATTATTGCTCTCTCTACCACTACAGACAACTTTCCATGAGTCAAAGTGCAGTCAGACAATTGCCTACAAAGACAAATGATTGCAACAGAAAGTAATCAATATCCAAAGAGTCAGTGTAAAATAATGTACAGTGTTCCCTCACTACTTCGTGGTTCACTTTTCGTGGATTCGCTGTTTTGCAGTTTTTAATAAACTCTAAAAGACTATTATAAATCATAAAAAATGACAATTTACAGCCTAAGGAAGGGAGGAAGAAAAAGC
The DNA here is from genome assembly GCF_035594765.1 of Anolis carolinensis. Taxonomy (NCBI): domain Eukaryota; kingdom Metazoa; phylum Chordata; class Lepidosauria; order Squamata; family Anolidae; genus Anolis; species Anolis carolinensis. The sequence goes on along the minus strand of NC_085842.1, from coordinate 250,755,229 downwards.
CAAAGGGAGAAAAAAGGAGCCCAAGCAGCAACGGGAGGAGATTTATCAACATACATTTGTTTGATAAAAACTTAAAATAGTGTATAACTACTAAAATAATGTATAAATATTAAAATAAATATAGTGTCCCTACTTCGTGGATTTTCACTTATTATGGGGGGTCCTGGAACCTAACCCCCGCGATAAGTGAGGGAATACTGTATACCATATATACCAGGCATGGGCAAACTTTGGTCCTCTAGGTGTTTTGGACTTCAACTCCCACAATTCATAACAGCCTACCAGCTGTTAGGAATTGTGGGAGTTAGAGTCCAGAACACTTGAACGGCCGAAGTTTGCCCATGCCAACGTATACTCTTGTATAAGTTGAGCTCATGTATAAGTCGAAGGCTTGAGGCCAAAACTATGGATTTTGATATGACCCGTGGATAGATCGAGAGTCATTTTGTGGAGAGGGAAAATGCCAATGCTGTCTTAGGAGACCAAACATCCCTACTAGTCACTGTCCCTTCCCTATTCAGGCTTTCAAAAAGGCTAGAAGTGGCACCACGGCAGGGAGAGTGGCAGGGATCAGTGCTTCTTTCAGGTTCTCCCAGAGGCACTAGGCTCTTGCCTTTTGCCTCTCTACTCAAAGAAGGAGATGCTTCCGTTATTGACAAGAGTTAAGGCACAGTTCTCAGATTGACCCATTGACAAATTGACCCAGGGTATTTAATTGCTTTCTTGACTAACATTTCTACACTTATATGTGAGTATACAGGGTGTATGTTTGAGGAATCCACCTTGAAACAGATCTAATTAATTTCATTGAGATAATTTTAGCTATTTCTCAAACCTGGAAATAGGTTTATTTTCAGGATGAAAAAGAAACATAACATAAACAAAACCTACCATGCATTGACAGAAGAACACTCGTAATCATTTCTTTTACATTCCCCCAATGATAATATAGCAGAACCAAAAGCATATAAAGAATAAATAGATGAACTAAGTAAAAATAATCGTTACCTGGACAGCAACAAAAAAACCTTAATTGTTCTTTTAGATGCCAATCTAAGACTGAAAAGCTTTCAGATTTTAAAATAGTACATACAAGTGATCTCTGTTGATCAACAGAATACTTTATTTTAAAATTCCTCTCTGCAATCATGTGCAAATACAGTGAAATTAAAATTCTGTTGTTCTCTCCTAATATCTAACTGCCAGGAATGTTATTCCCTTATGTTATGTTGTTAACACACTCCAACGACTTTTACCCAGAAGGTTTTGTGGAGGCTTTATGGAATACAGGAAATGTTGGAATCTATTGACTATGAAAGCTACTATCTAAATTCCTCAAGGGGGAGAAGACTAATGCTTTAGTTGACCTGAATGTACTACGTACTGATGGAATATAAAGGGGCGGGGGGAGCGGGGCGGGTTGACATGACTTGGTTGAGAGCAGTTACTTTCATAGGAAAGGCTTTATTCAGTATGCGCATTACAGAAAGGATGAACAGATATATCTTTGCGTGATGTATGCCTGAAAGAGGCGGGCTTTCTATTAGCCATTAAAAATATGATAAAGCTGTGCTACATGATAGTATTTCAGGCTGTGAGGCACAGTTGTAAACCTGAAGGAATGCTGAGAAGTCTCAGTGGAAGAATGCTTTATAAGAAGTAATTGCTCCTCTGTTGATCCTAGACATCAGGGCACATAAATAGTAGAAGCAGTTATATTTTAATTCACAAAATTATAGTAGCTTATAAAACTTTTTGTAGCTTCTAAATTAAACATAGCTTTTCATGAGAAAAATGGGAGAAATGGGTAGTTTTACATAGTTCTCAGCGACTTTAGATGCACAGCAGGGCTTTGGAAATCATTAACTAGCATTAATGATCATTCTTTTTCAGTTGCTCTGGAGAATGATTGCCTGTCTTCAGGGTGGTGGGCCACTATTTTTTGGCTCCTTTGAGGCTCTGGGGTTCACAGGACCCCATCGTGGGATTGAATTGATGTCTTGTTGCTTTCAGCTAAATTGAAATTGGAAAAGGCCCATTGTTAAGGTAGTAGATCAACTTAACAATTAAGTTAGATAACCCTAAATATCATCTCTAAATTTGTTAAAAATCTGTCAAGGCAATTTTGTTTGGTGCTATAACAGACAGGCAAAAATTTAAATTTCTTTATATAGTTAAACGATGTAGACTTTCTTTTGTATTAGACCAGGGGTCCCCAAACTAAGTTCATTTACCTGGCCCATGTTCTAAACTTTAGACTTAGGGTTGACTTAAGTCTGAAATGACACAACAACAACAACAACAACAAGAATCCTAATTTTGGACTATTTCATCATAATCTGGTCCCCGAACAGTCTGAGGGACTGTGAACCGGCCCTCCACTTAAAAGATTTGAGGACCCCTGTATTAGACTATCCCAAACATACACAAAGTCTGTATTTTAAATTAAACCATCCCAAATGTATGCTCCAGATTAGGTTAGATTGCATCCAACTGTATTGTATGATGTGATAAAAGACAAAGCGAGATAAACTCAATTTTATTTATACAGATAATAGGTTTTAGAGTCAATAATGGGAGCAGTGTATTGTGTGTGTGCATTGAACAAGACAACAGGCAACTACATAAAAGACAGAGCTATAGGCATATCAGCCCAAAAAGCTGATAGCAAGACGTCCTGCTCTTTGCACAGAGATAATCAGAAATACAAAGGAAATTCACATTGAAAAGCCTTATTGTCACTGGTGGGAGCAGGTTGGAAGCATTAGGCAGAACAAAGAAGCCACTTAACTTGGAGATTAAGATCGTCCAGAGAGACCTCCGTTGCAGGCATGACTGGTGGGGGCGAGAGACAGGGCCTTCTCAGTGGTGGCCCCTCGGCTGTGGAACTCCCTCCCCAATGAAATTAGATCAGACCCTTCTCTCCTGACCTTCAGGAAAAAACTTAAGACGTGGCTTTGGGACCAAGCTTTTGACAAATAATTGGAGCAGTGCAATAAGTGACCACGAATCAATGTGATTGATAAATGGAACGGCCCTGGATTATGTTTTGGATGGCGTGATTTTAATTGATGTTTTAAAAATTTATGTTTTAATTGTTTGGTTTTAATTGTAATTGTTTATTTGATACATGTATGTATGGCATCAAATTTCTGTCTGCTGTAAGGCCGCCTTGAGTCCCCTCCAGGGTAAGCAAGGCGGGATACAAGTATGGTAAATAAATAAATAAACTTTAGGCATCAGGTGTAAAGGGCTGGAGAATGGTGGCAAGAAAGTGAGGACAGGCCTCTGTATGTTGTGCAGTTCTCCAAGTAGGTCCTAAGCTTGCCTGCCGTCCTCCAGGGGCTCCTAAGGGGTCCTATATCAGAGAATCCAGGGTATGAAAAGCCTTGGAGAAACTGTCCAATGTGCTGGATCTACTTGGAGGACCTGGTCCAGCATTTTGAATAGTTTCATTAATGTTTCAATTGGATTGTGCAGTGGATTTGCCACCCCACTGACATAGGTCCCACCAGCTGCTGTTGTCCTGAGGTTGAATTCTGTTCTGTTGCCCATGTTGAAATATGGTCGCGCTGTCAATGTGATCACATGGAATGAAGGTAGTCTATTCAGGTTTTTAGGATATCAGGGAGTTTCTGTAATGGGACTGCTTTGTGTATTGCATTTTTATACAGGGGAAGATTTAGTGTTTTCCTTGTCAATGTGCTTAGACAAAGACATATATGTCCACGTAGTGTTTTTCTCTACACATTATAAGCTGTAAAAATTACATTGCCATAGCTCAGAAAATTACCTTTTGGATGATAGCTACTGGAATTCCCGACAAAGATGGCCAGTAGCAATGGCCATCTTTCTAGAAATGGGGATTTCTGAAGTGATATTCCAAAAGAATAACCTTCTGAAGCATGCACACATCCATACATGCATGCACAGCTGTTTCTGACTTGTGTTTTTCATGTCACAACGACTGCAACATTTGTGAACTCCTTTTTAGAAATTCTCCCATCTCATCCAGTCCCCTAGAACTAGAGTTAAATAATGTGTCTGCTACTGTTGATTAAAATGAAAACAGAAGGCTATTTAAATATCTAAGATTATTTATATTCCCTTGTACAAATCCAGCGACCTTAGTGGAGTCATTTTGGGATAAGAACTGATTTTTTGTGGCAGGAGAAAAAGAAAAGACTTGTACTTTAGGAGATCCGTGTTCCCATAACTCCAGCTGCTTATAATTCAATTTGGACTGAATTCTCTGCTGATAGTGCTGTATAGCATCATGAACTAGCATGTGTTCACTAACAGGCTGCCAAGAGAGTAATGAATACAGAATTTGCTTCAGATTTTGTGGAATGCCAAGTTGCAGGAGGAGCATTCTCTGAGACAATGTATGCATATCAATAATTCTTTCATAATGGAATATTATAGTGATGACGTCATAGCTCAGATGAGTGATTGACCATGACTGTTTTTGATAATGTCATTTGAGGATGCATGATTGAAAAAAAACCCCACCTCTAAATATAGGACTCGGAACCATATTTTCAGCTGTGTACGTTTGATGTGCTAGACTAGGGGCAAATTATGGAAGAAATAAACAAGCTCACTTCCTGAAAAGTGAATATGAACTGACTGGCTTGACACCTGGATATTTTGGTATGAGACGTTGTTCAGTTCAGCTCAAAATAAATACCCAAATATTTTCATATACCTGGAAGTGTATCTGCAGGGATCCAGGGACAATTGTCAATGGGTTCAGAGAATGTCTCCCTTTTAATTCTTCTTATTTACCATTTACAGTCAGACTCACAGAAGGGATCCCATCTAGCACATCTATGGATAACAGCCTGTTGTTCAGCATCTTGTACTGGTAATCTCCCCAAAACCAAACAAGTGCACAGATTTTTGTTTGATGACCAACCATGAAATGACAAGATCAGACACAGAGAATTGGGTTAAATAAGAGCTACTTTGTTTGACTTGTAACTTATATGAGTTTTGCCTGAGGATAAATAAATAAATGGTGTGTGCAACCTGATTCAGGTCTAGGCTGAGACATGGTGTCAATCCTTGACCAATTTCTCAAACTCTCCTTAGGGGAAACATCTGACCCTGATAGCAATCCAATGGTATGGGTTGCTCAGATGTTTACTGGAAGGCAACCTGAGGGCATTCTCTTTCAAGTCCCAGGACTCTATAAAAGAGAGCCAACCTCCAGGTTAGCCCCAAGGACAGATTCCTTCACATTCTTCTGGATCTCAGGACTAAAGAGGCCATTCTATACCCTCACCAAAAGGTTGCAAGGTGTACACCAAACACTTATACTTTCCTCATGATACCTGTCAGTGGCAAGCTATTTCTAGACACCACCCAATCAACAACGTCTGACAGATATGGGGCAGGCAACCCGCTCAGGCAAATGGGAGAAAATCCTACTTGGCCCAGTTTACTTAGGGCAGTGGTTCTCAACAGTAAACTGGTAAACTGGCTGGGATTTCTGGGAGTTGTAGGCCAAAACACCTGGGGACACACAGGTTGAGAACCACTGACTTAGGGAGTTGCAAGCCAAAGATGAAAGCGGGTTCATGAGGGGATGGAATGGATCTCAGTAACTTTCAACTATGCTCTTTGCATATGCTATGCCTCACCATGTAATGCCATTTCTTATACCTCTTCATGGAGGCCATCAAAGTACTTATTTATCCACAGCATCATTCAACACACCGTCTCAAGATGCAGTTTCATATTAAAGATTTTGCCAAAAAAGAGCAACTTTCTGTTAAGATACAGAAGCTGTTTTTTTTAAACATATTATATCAAAATGGTATGTTGTTCAACTTACCAGAAAGGTCATTCTTGTTTACATGAGATTTCTACATTTTACTCTTTGGAAAAGAAAAGAGCAGCTAGATTATTTTTTCCTCTCTCTGTCTAAATGTTCTGATGAAACTAAAATTTACATTGGAATGTTAAGCTCATATGAAAACCGGATTGCAAACACCCAGGAGGGAAGCAGGATCGGATCCTGATGATGAGGAATCCCTTTGTGAACATATTGAGTGGGTTGAAGACTGTCTCTAATAAATCATGTAATTACAGATTCTAACCAGCTTATTAACAGGCAGTAGTTGCCATATAGGTCATCATCTGGCTTAGAGCTAAGTTTTAGCCTAAAAGTCAAAATTCAATATGCTGCCCTTTCATCCATAAGACCCAATGATTAAAAATTAGCTGAACTGTGACAGTAGAAGAGGGTCAGGACCATGGGCAAACTTAACTCATCTATCTTTCTATCTACATTTAATGCACAGTTTTTGATTTATTTTTTTCAACCTTCTTAGGACTCTGTTATTTTGCAGAATCATTTGATAGAATTTCATCGGCACAGCAGAAAGAGAGACAAGCAGGATGAAAAATAACTGACAGTCCTAATGGGCACCTGAAGACTCTATGTAAGAAATGGTTGACCTGCCTGTCCAAACAGAGCTAAAAGGATTTTAGTGAAGGTTGGAAGGGCAGCAGTACAAGGGCAGTAACTCAGAGGAGTAGAGGATGTTAGACTATTTTCTTTTGGTCTGTTGACAGGTAGATGGCATGTGCATGTGTGCCAGCAAACCCAAGAACTAGAGAAAAGAAAGTAAGCAAATTTAATATTTTGCCACATATCACCGTAATCCATACACAGAGAAATATTTGGTCTATGTCCTGAAATAGATTTCTTAGTTTACACGAGACAATCTCCCCTTTGCACTGCAATCCCTGAACCTCGCCCCAAAAAGATGCTTCAGGGAGTTGGGAAATCCCTAGATCCAGGTTTGAGGGATCCAATGGGAGAGAGCTAGTACAATGCTGGACATGATTCAAAGACATGGGAATGGTTACTGAAGGATTCAGTTATATTTATAGTTCACCTTTTATTCGTGAAACTTGTAAGCATACTTGGAAACCTAGTAAGTCTCTTGCATAATAGGTCTTGCCTATCCTTTAGTATCAGAATGATTTTCAGCATGTTGTTGTTGTTGTTGTTATCATCATCATCATCATCATCATCATCATCATCATCATCATCATCATCACCACCATTATTTATATCCAACCTTTATAACCAGCAGCTAACACTCCACACTAAACAAGTTTAAAAGGTGCAATACAAAAGTTAAACAATTAAATAACAGCGTGGTAAAAACAGAAATTAAAATACAGTAAATATACTAAAATGGCCTTTAAAACTCATATTCCTCTCAATCCTATCCAACCTGTTCCAAATGACAGAACAATTCAGTGTGCCTGCACTAAGAAAGCTTAATGACCTTTTGATGATTTGCAGGTGATATGCCTAATTGATAGGCATTTTGTTAGTACATCTGCACATGTACAGTGGTTCCTTGGCATCTGCTGCAGTTTGATTCAAGGATCTGCTCTGGATATCAAAATGTATGGACACCCAAGTCCCATTATATAACATTGCAAAATCAAGGTTTGCTTTCTGGATTTAATTTTTAGGAGGGATATTTTCAAGCCAAGGATGGCAGAATCCAACTGTAATTTGCAAGCTCATTGTTGCATTTCAGAACTTTATCTTTCTCATTTCATAATCAGCCACAAAACCTTACCTTCTTTATTTTGATACGATTATATTTTTTATTTATTAGGATCACGAAAATGTTGCATTAGAATGACTATAGCTTTACTCTGTGTCTGTCCTCTAAGCCAATTCAGGAGTCACTGAGTGTCACAAAAAGGCAATAAGTAGTTCTCTGAAACCTAGCCAGCCGCCTGGTTGGTAGAGATGGAGAAAAACCATTAAGTGAGCATCCCAGCGGACTGAAAATGGATACTTTAACACATCTCTTCACTGAGCTCACAGTCTCCTTCTTGCAGCTGAACACAAATGCCAATGTACTTGGCTAGATATTTAGACTTCTTGTTTCTTTTCCTATCTCTTAATTTCTGTGTTACCTTTCATGATGAAAAATTCTTGGTTTTGTACCAGGACAAAGGAAAGATAGAGATAAAAACAAAAATAAAATAAACTTGCAAGGACAAACCACTTCCAAGCTTTTGTAACATTTTTGTTCTCCTAACTAAAGGGAGTCCTGGTGGCGAAGTGTGTTAAAGCACTGAGCTGCTGAACTTGGGGACCAAAAGGTCCCAGGTTCAAATCCCAGGAGCGGAATGAGCGCCTGCTGTTTGCCCCAGCTCCTGCCAACCTAGCAGTTTGAAAACATCCCAATGTGAGTAGATCAATAGGTACAGCTCTGGCGGGAAGGTAACGGCGCTCCATGCAGTCATGCCGGCCACATGACCTTGGAGGTGTCTATGGACAACGCCGTCTCTTCGGCTTAGAAATGGAGATGAGCACCAACCCCCAGAGTCAGACTTGACTGGACTTAATGTCAGGGGAAACCCTTTACCTTTTTAACTATGTATTGCCCAAATATGATTTTGCTTTGCTTTTTGACTACACAAATATTTTTTCATTTAATTACCATTTTCAAGGTAACTTCTCTGCATTCTCTAAAAGTCAATTAAAATCAAGTCTGTGAAAAAACTCTGAAGTTTAGTATGGAAAGCATTACATGCTTGTTTTTAGTTGTGTAATGTTTTTATATGTTTACATGGATGTAAGGCATTGAATCTTTGGCATGTATAATGCTGTACACCACTTTGAATCCCCCCAGGGGTGAGAAAAGCAGTCTATAAATTAATTAATTAACTAATTAATTAAATAAATAAATGGTATTATGCCATTATTGTTATGTATCTTCAAGATGTTTCTGACCTATGGCGACTCTAAGATACCATGGGATTTTCTTGGCAAGATTTGTTCAGACTAGAGGGAGGTTGCCCTTGCCTTCCCCATAAGCTGAGAGAGCGTGACATGCCTACGGTTTCCCATGGTGCTTTTATAGTAGAGCAGAAATTCAAATACTGGTTTCTAAGGTATTGGTCTGATACCCAAACGGCTACACCTGTAGCATCTGTTAAGTTTGTCCCCATATCCTCCTACCTTTGTTTCTTCTTTATCCCATTCACCGTTATATGCATTTGCTGAGTATGCTTAATATCCATGCCCAATTGCTCAAGGAGGTCCTTCTTGTCTCCTCTGTTTCTACATTTATGCAGTTAGACAAAGGTTTTCCTCATCCTAAAGGCTCTTAATAGCTAAACTGGTGATATATGTTCTTCAGCCTGGTGCTGTTTAGGAATGTTGTCCTTGCAGAATTATCTTGAAACCTGTTTATAAGCCACTTGTACTATATAATCTCAGTTGAGAACTTTTGTTGTCGAAAAGTGATGTCTTAATATTCTCAATAAATACAGTCTGCCCTTGTTTTTCTGAAGCGCAAGATAATTTTATTGGATATATTATTAATTTCTGTTCAACAAAACATTTTCCTTAATTTCTCTCAACAAAAGAGAGGCCATCTGGGCGCTTGGATGTAAGAGTTGCATTTTGCTTCCATAAATGCAGGGAGGCTGCATGGATATGTCTCCGTGTTGCAGAGAGAAACTTTTTCTGCCTAGTTCTATGAAAAATTTGGATGACCTTGAATAAACACTTTAAAACTCTGCAACATGAGTCATTACTCAAAAGATTAAAGAGAAACTTTGTCACCTAATTCAGGAGAGGTTTTTTTTTTGCTCTGCATATAGTTAAGTATCAAAGAATGCAAATCTAAATGTCGAACATCTAGTACTTATTATTCAACTTTATCAAATTTCTTTGGATATAAATTGGATACCTATTTTTATAATAAAAATGGACTTTAAAACAAAACAAAATAATGCATTAATATAACTTATAATTTTGGGATCTGAAATCACTGGTATATATTATTGTGAAAAAATATATTCTGCTTTGGCTAATGTTTGGGGAAAATGTTTGAGGGTACATCTGCACAGTAGAATTAATGCAGCCTGGCACCACTTTAACTCAGTGGCTCAATGCTATGAAATCCTGAGAGTTGTAATTTTACAAAGTCATTAGTCTTATCTGCCAAAGAGTTCTGCTGCTTCACCAAACTACAACTCCCAGGATTCCATAGCACTGAGCCATGACAGTTAAAGTGGTATCAAACTGCATTAACTTGATAGTGTAGATGTACTCAGAGTTTTATGAACTTTGCTAGCAGACTTTCAAATCTAGCACCATGGTGTTAGGGATTAGAAACTTGAAACTTCAAGGCCATCAAATGCTAATCAAGGTGGCAAATTGCAACATTCACACATGCCTCAAGCAGACAAGAGTTCTTTCTCCAACCCTGGACATTCCATAGATATACAAATCTCATTTACTTAGTTTCCAACAGACCCCTCAACCTCTGAGGATGCCTGCTATAGCTGTGGGCAAAACATCAGGAGAGAATGCTTCTGGAACATGGCCATACAGCCTGGAAAACTCACAGCAATCCAGTGATTCCGGCCATGAAAGCCTTCAACAACATACATTTATTTATATTCCACTTTTTCTCTCTTAAAAGAGTTTCAAATTTTTGCATTGTTGGAATCCATTCATTGTTCCTTGACTATTTTCCCAGGAAAGACATGTTAGAAGTGAATTCATTTTTTCAAAAAATGAAAAGAAGATGAGGAGATATATGGTGGGTCCTGGGATGTGAGTAATGTGACTCTTCAACCCTTCCTCGCCCCTTGTGTAGGAGGATACATCTTTTTAAGTTTACATTCAACTGACCTAGGAAAATTGCCTCACAGCAGTTCCTAAGTTTGCTCTGGTATATCTGGAGTGTCAGGGAATTCCTGTTCCAGATGGCAGAACAATCCAGTGTGCCCGCGCTAAGAGGGCTTAATGACCTTTTGATTATTTGCAGGTGATGTATACCAGTGGTTTAGCAGCTTGTCCTGGCAAGTCTTTATATTTAGGCAGATCAGTGTCTTGGCACCCACAACTCAGATCCCATTGCAGACTTTCTCTTCTTATTTATCACCCAGATTTAAGGGCCACTGGCAGCTGGGAGATGAACCACATTGTAAAGAAGCAGAAAATGTGGACTGCAAAAAAACAAATACAGACAGGGAAATCAAGAGCATCCTGGGGCTGCAGCTAAGCCTCGGGAAAAACACTGTGGATGTGGGGAAGGAAAGGTTAAAGGATTATGCAGAGGGCACAGCAGGCAGGAGATTTAGTGAATTTATATTTATCCTGCAAGTGATGTCAGAACCACAACAAAACAAGAGCTGTGAGGAGCTGTGAGCCTATGAGAGTTTGCCTTCAGGAAGCGGGCAGAGTGTGGATGTTTTTAAAGACTGTTGTTAATGCCTGCTTTGCTGGATTTTAAATATTTTAACCCTGTCTTCAAAGCTTAAATTGGGCACAGCGTTGCTTCATTGTTTTCAGATGTTTTAATGCATACATGCCTGTAGCTTAAAAGGACTTGGTTTCTAAGGACACGTTGGCTTGTATGAGACTCTGTCTAGACGCACACATTCTTGGGCTCTGGAAATCAAATACTCTTATGGTTTCCTTCTCTCTTCTCTTTCCATTATTTTCTTTTTGCCTGTATGAATCCTCTCCACTTTATCTTTTTGTTGCGGTCTATATTCTTATTTGTTTTTATTCAGGTGCTCACTTCCTTTTCATCATATCTACTTTGCTGCATGCTTCTGTCCCATTCCAGGTTGGTGAAATACACAATAAGTGATCACATTGAAAAGCATCAGACATTCCATCTCTCTTCAAGCACTTAGACACAAAGTGTGCAACAGAACACTTTATTTTTTAAACACATTTTGAACGAGGTTGCAAATTCATTAATGGTGGATTGCTAATTAATAGCACTGTCACATTTCCCTTACGGCATAGTTTTAGCAGGAACAATGCACTTTTTTTTCTGTCTCAGGAGCGACTTGAGAAACTGCAAGTTGTTTCTGGTGTGAGAGAATTGGCCGTCTACAAGGACATTGCCCAGGGGACACCTGGATGTTTTGATGTTTTTACCATCCTTGTGGGAGGCTTCTCTCATGTCCCCGTATGGAGCTGGAGCTGATAGAAGGAGCTCATACATGCTCTCCCGGGGTTGGATTCGAACTGGCAACCTTCAGGTCAGCAATCCAACCTTCAAGTCATCAGTTCTGCCGGCACAAGGATTTAACCCAGTGCTTCACTGGGGCAGGAACAATGTACTGAAAAATCACAGATCAAATTTGTTTGATTTCACAGGCATCCAAGGGAATCATGGACTATATCTTTCCACTTTTCCTTCAAGCATTCTTAACTGTTAAAGATTATACTAAGTGGCAGATTGACATGAGAATCAATGCATTTATAGCATTTATTCATCATTGGTAGAGTGGAAAAAAATACTACAAGGTAAACCGTATCTCTAGGATGCCATTCCTCCAGTGAAATGAGTCCGAGCCGCTTTTGTATGTGAAGGACAATTGAAGATAACTCTCACTTCATGTAATTGGATATTCCTCTGGGTACTGGAGGATGTCATCTGTTTGGTGTAGGTCAGAGATATCCTATATGTGATTTAGAGCTACGTGAGATGTTTCAGTGCAGTGTATAAATAGAATTTTAGTTTCTAGAATTTTAAGGTTCCTAATTTAATTACTCATTGCCCTATGAAATTGTGAAAATGTGATGAACCCCAGCTACTAAAAAATAAGATTAGCAACAAGGTTTTTCTGTTCTCAACTTTATTCAGTCTATATATTTAGCCAATTTAAAAGGTCCTTATGCTTGTGCCAGCTAATATGCTTGCAATGTTATTAACAGTGTGACCCTGGGTGTACTTACTGTGTGCGCATATACTAGTGCATTTGACCTGTAGATATAGCAAGCCATTTTAGATGGGAGACCTAGACAGGCATGTCCTGTTTTCCTAGCAATGTTACATTTGTTATAAAATGCTGAAATCCAAGGGAAAACAAATTTAAAAGAAAATGTGAGACAATTTTCCAGGGATGCACAAAATACATATTTTATTGGCTCAGCAGAGTTAGAATTAAAATCCTTCTTCAAGTGCTCTTAAAGAGCCCACTGCTATGTTTTATATTCTGTTCTGTGTATTTATGTTTGGCTAACATACATACAGTAGTGAACACAGTGTCACTCCAAAGAAAAAATGTATTTGAAATCAGTTTGAACAATAGGATCTTCACTTTTTTTGTCTCCTCTTGGGAATTAATCTTTTCCCTCGTTCCCACATTATTGATATCTTTCCACTTTTCATTCCTCCTGTTGGTGGATGGGGACATTTTCCTGAATATTAGGATAAAATAATTAGGGACATGCATATTGTTTACCACATTAGGCATATTTCATCACATGAAATTAGATACAAATTCTATCTGCAGTTCAAATGCTCTTTTCTGTAAAGAGCCCTTTCTGTTTCTAACTGGAAAGCTTAATTACTTCGCCAGAACCTCTGAATTAATTTTCATACTTGGCTCCGCTGTTTGTATCTTAGAGATAACTCTGGAGACTGCTGCGGTCTGAAGGATAAGAGTAATCAGTTCAAAGTTTTTTTTAAAGTCTGTCCTGCTGAGCATAACAATATCTCCAGAGAATAAGGAACAGAATAGTGATGTGAAATGTGAAGTGTAAATTGCACAGTTGGAGGACATTCAGTTTCAGTGAACTTAGAAAAGAAACCTTCATAGTGCCTTAAAATTTATTAGGAATAACATAAGCATCAACAGCTGTGTGGACAAAGCAATTATTGTGGTAATCTAGTTCATCATGTTGCAAGTGTAGAATAGGCAGAGAGCGAGAGCGAGAGAGTACAATCTCTTTGATTGTGTGTTGTGTTGTTCTTATATCACCATGGAGTTTCTGCTGGAATCCTACTTTGCATTGTAGTGACGATGCTGAGAATATAATGAACAGCTTCATGCTGAATCATACCAATGGCACACTTAGATCAGTATTGTCAACTTAGCTGCCAGACAGAGCTTTCTAGGGTCCCAATCAGATGCTCTTTTGTCTCCTCATCCATGGTCCTTTATTCCTCCTCCTTGAAGCAATGGACTTTATTTATTTATTTATTTCCAACATTTATATCCCGCCCTTCTCACCCGAAGGGACTCAGGGCGGCGTACAAAATTGGCAACAATTCGATGCCTATACATAATTAAAACAGCTATAAAAATCCAATAAAACAATTAAAACAATATAAAAAATAGAAAAACATATGATTAAAATCCATTCCTCCAAAATGGACTTGAAGACCTTCAGATGTCTTGGGTACCATTCCATTTCCCTGGAAGACTCTCCTCTGAATGTTAAGTATGCTTCAGGAGTCTGTTTTAAACAGCATTGTTCCAGTGATTGAAATTAACAAAATCCTTGTCATACAGCCGAGAATGGTATAACCCTATATACCCATGTATAACTCTAGAACAGGCATGGGCAAACTAAGGACCGGGGGGCGGATGTGGCCTTCTGGGTGTTAAACTCAGGCTCTCCCCATTTTCCCTGTCCTTTTAGCATAAGGTGGCCTGCTGCATCCTTATGCAGAAAGGATTGGGGAGGAAGACATATAGCAGCTGAGGGGCCCGTGGAGTGCTCCCAGCCACTGCATGTCTTGCCTTCCCGGCATAAGAACGGTGTAAGAGGTGTAAGGAAGGCATGTAGTGACTGAGAGTCCTCCATAGTGCTCTCAGCCATCGCCTGTCTCGCCCTCCTCCCAGCATAATGCCAAGAGAACAGCCTGAAGATCAGGGGAGGAGGATCAGGGCAGTAGCTACATGTCTCGTTTTCTTCCCAACATAAGGATAGAGTGAGCAGCCCCATCCTTATGCTAGGAGGACAACTTGAGGATGACCTGGGCCCCCTCCCGGCCCCATGCTTTCAAAGTCCCTCTCCCTCCTAGACACATTTCACCCAGCATTTGCCTGGCCATCTTCTCTCCTGGCCCAGTCCAGCCTTTTCAGCTGGGCCCACAATGCGGCCTCAAGGCAAAAAAGTTTGCCCATGTCTGCTCTAGAAAATTTTGTCAAAAAATTACCCCAAAAACCTGGATCATCTTATCTGTGAGTCAATGTATTGTACCGTAACTCCTATTGAAAAATAAAGCAGCCTCCTTCTTTGAGTAGAGTGGCAAAAGGCATGAAATTAGTCAGTTCTAGACGAGCCCAAAAGAAGCATCCACCTCCTCTACTCTCTCTGCTGTGACATTGCTTCTGGCCTTTTTGAATGCCTGGATGGGGAAATGGTGGCAGCATCCAGGGGCGGGTCGCCCAGGGTGACATTGGTGTTTTCTCTTCTCTGTGGCTGGTTCACTGGTTTATCCATGGGTCATACTGAAATCCATTATATTGGCTCTGACAGGTATACATGAGGTTGACCTACACATAAATATATGTGGTACATCCTATTTGGATTAAGAGTTATGTGGAGTTTTTGAAGTGTTCAGAAACATTGTACAACAAAGAGTACAACAAAGTTGTTGGCTAGGGACAGAATCCTATCGAATCATGTAGTGGGATAGGAGCTGGCAGGCTTCATTGCAAAAATATGAACTGGTACATGTCCCTGAAAAGTACCCCATGTGATGAGGTCGAAAGACAAAAAGTCAACTACAGTACATGTGATTACCTGGCATGAAGGAAGTGGTGGGACTTTCCTTTCCATCATTGTTTGATAGATTCAGCTTTCAGGAATGTGCGATTCCGTTGCTAAAACACCTTCGCTGCCTCGCTATATATTTTGGATGCATTAAAAGGATCCATTATGAACTTTAAAGTCCTAAACAGTGTGGGATCTGGATGCCCGATGGACTATCATCTTCTTTGTGAGGCTGCAAGGATCGTGAGAGCTCATATAACTTCAGTGTTGTTTTGCTTTGTTTGCTCTCGTAGTTAGGAATGCCTCACCAAATCTTCCGGAACATCTGGACGTTAGTGTCATATAAGCACAACAAAATGACACTTTGGTTTGGTTTCAGAAAATATGCATTCATAAGCATTGCATTTTTTGTTTAAAAGAGAAAAACTATTTTAAAGGAAAACATAAAAAGGAATTTTAAAAACTGGCAGAAAAGCACAAAAATAGAAAAAAATATGATAAATGTCATGATTCTTTAGCTGAATGCCTTCTTAAACTGCCTGATGTACCTGACATCCTCCTCTCTAGATCTCTGCTGCTTCAAGGGCCCCTTTGTTTCAGTTCCCTGTAAAATATCTCACTGTTGTCTCTGCTTTCACAGCTTCCTGTGTTTTTGCAGCCAGTAGTCTGTGCTTTTGTAGATAATATTATAAAGAAAAGAGGCTGCCCTGACCTGAGTCTGCAACTGGAGTCACTGACATAGTTGACTCTTCTTTCATTCAGAGATACAGGTCATTATTGGTAAAGGAACACCTACAGTCAAAACCCAGAACACTTCTGTCTTTGAAGGAAACTTTAAGGCTGGCCCCTTGCTGTTCATGGGAGAAAAGACGAACACAAGAGAATTCAGCTTGCACACATTGTAGCAGATGTATTGATTATTTTTGAGGAATGGATTCAGTTCAAAGGGGGGAAATGAAGCTATGTCATTTTTGTTGACCAGACCTCTAAAAATTTGGCTGATATGAGCTGCTTTAATGACCAAAGTGAATGAAAGTAGCCTTCCAAAACAAGTGGAAATTGTTTCCTTCCCAGACTGGAGTGGACAACTTGAACCCATCCAAATGTAGCTGGATGGCAGTTTCCTTTATTACTCACAATGGGCAATATTGTCCAGGACAGAATGCAAATTGAGAATATACTGCAAGTTGCCTCTGGTGTGAGAGAATCAGCCATCTACAGAGACATCGCCCAGGAGACACTCAGATGTGTTACCATCCTGTGGGAAGCTTCTCTCATGTCCCTGCATGGAAGCTGGGGCTGACAGGCAGAAGCTCACCCCATCTCGTGGATTCAAACCACCAACCTTCAGCTCTTTAGGTCAGCTGTTCAGCCAGCACAGAGTTTAACCCATTGCACCATGGAAGCTACAATTGAACATTATTTGGGAGGCCAGATATTTCCTACATTTAATATGCAACATAATGAGGAACAACATAGTTTCCAGAGGAAAAGTGCTTGCTGTGTACACATTGATGCTTATCATAGGTAGTTCAGTAATGTGTGAAAGGGTGAAATCCATCTGTGAAAATGCAGTGGATCCATTTCAGAGATTTTCTGCTCCCTGGCTACATCTAATTTGTGCCTTGTGGAGCTGGCAAATATACTGTTTTCTCTTGATGTTTGCTTGAAGACTGTACAACAAACAGGATTACTGTGTAAAAACTATAATCTGATCTTTTCATTGTGTTAATATTTTATACATTTGTTACAGCAAGGAGATAAGGTGGGCATGTTTATCAAGTGACATTATTCTGCCTGGCTATATTTATATTTTAGCAACATAAGCATTTGTAATAATCTGTAGAATTGAATACATTGCAAGCAACTAATAATTGTGCAGTTTACTTGTGCCATAATAAGCAACAGGTCTCTTTAACAGTTGATATCCTTTGTTACTAAAATTGATGTATTTATTTATTTACAGTATTTATATTCAGCCCTTCTTACCCCGAAGGGGACTCAGGGCAGATCACAATGCACATATACATGGCAGACATTCAATGCCATTAGACATACGACTTAAAGACAGACACAGAGGCAATTTAACATTTTCCAGCTTCCGGCTTCATGAGAGTATGCTCAATTCTGGCCACAGGAGTGCTACCTCTTCACCGTCCACTTGTGACACCGAGTCCTTGATGGAGTACTTCCTCATTCTTCTGCACACTGCTGGAAGTTTTCATGGTGTTTTAAATTAATTAAATTAGCCTCCCCACATAAAGCAGTACCTAATTTGTCTACCCAACAGATGCAACTGTCTTTCAAGCTGCATAGATCAACAGCGATCTAGGCCATTTAATGGTCAGAAGCTCAGTCTGACCCAGGCTGGCTTCAAACTCATGACTTCTCGGTCAGTGATGATTTATTGAAGCTTTCTATTAACCAGCTGCGCCACAGCCCAGCCCAAAATATAAGTTGTTTAATCAATTCAGTACATGCCTTGCCCAAATAGACAATATATGAAGATATATGAGATGAGGTTTTAATATGACAAATGTTACAGTTAAGTAACATAAATATACAAATCTTAGAGACTAACTAAGAGGATGAAGTTGGTAGTAGCAGCTTTCATAGATGATGCATATGGATACTTCTAGACTAACATGCTTATGTCTTTGAAGTCTGACTTTGCTCACTGAAAATCTACACCATTTTAGTTGGCTTTAAATAGTGGAAATTTTAGCTAATGAAATGTCATCTAATGGATGGGAACATTATGGACTGTTGCAATTCTTCTGTAAAATGTTGCAGTGTGATTTTTTTAATGGGCAGTCTCATGCCAGTCCAATCTTGGGATTCCAATAAAATAGCTTTGATAATAGTATTTTTTTAAATTTTATCAGTGTCCTTACTGTGATATCAAACAAAGAGCTTCTTTTGTTAGAATGCTCAGGACTGCCAAGTTTTTTTTAATTTGGCTTTTGTCCTTCAAACATTCATCTATGGCTTTTGCATGAAGTTAGAGATGTGTTTTTAAACTACAGTTAAGCAATGGCAAGAACAGAACAATAGAAAAGAGGTTGGCAGAGCGGTTGGGTTATAAGATATGCAGATCTCATGGGATCATCTCACTGAATGGGGCGGAAGGTCAGTGAGTACAACTGTTAGTCTCCATGACATGATTCTTCATCATACATCCATTCAACCCATATAATCCAGGTCACTCTGTCTCCCTGAGAGAGATGTAAAATGAACAAAGTGATCATAGAGCCAAAGACTTAAGGAAATTCAGCCAAGTGCTTGCCTCTGCAAACTTCACCAACAACTCAAATCTATACATGTTTACTCTGATGTACACCTTGCTGAAAACCTGCCAGGTCAACTAAAGCTTGGGTGGAATATTAAAGTTGTAAATGTTTCTAATTATTGGTCTGCTTTGGAGATGCTTCCCCTCCATATATGTATGCAGTCAGCCCTACTGATTTTCTGGGATTAGAGTTATAACAATAATAAGTAATAATATATTAATCAAATCTACAAATGTGAAATCTGCGAATATAGAGGTTCAACTGCAGATACATCTGTGGACTTTGTTTACATATACGAAATTGTGGATAATAGTGACTCCTACTGAAATGAAAGATCTCTTCTTCAAGAATATCCTAGAGTTATGCTGAAGGACTAGAAAATGCATAGAAAGGACATAGTTTGTCACACGTGGATAATGAAACCATGGATACTGGTTCTACAGTTGTACTGTATATATTTCCAGACTACAGTGTTATGAATTGATCTGATATCTTCATTGTAGGAGCAAATCATTATTTTAAGACACACAGCATTGTGCATTTAAAGTGAAATGAAAAAATCATGATCTGTTGTGACTCGGTTCATCTCAATGGCTCGGTTTTCCATCCTAGTCTGCCTCATTGTATTCTGAAATTTCAGCTGTTGTATTCTGTTTCTGTTAGCCTCCTGCAGAAGTGGCCAAAGTGTTTCTCCTTAAAATAATGGATTAAAATAAATAACACTCTGAGTACTTTCTTTCACTTGACTTCTGAAACTGAAATAGAAATAATTTTATAGACAATGTATGTGTATTTATGAATAATGGGATCCAATTTTATGTGTACATTATGTGTTTTAGTATGTGTAGTGAACAGAAGCTTAAAATGAGTTACTGTAGAAGGCATTGAAAATGCTAAAATGATCTTTTAAACATTCAGATGCAAATATTTAAACATCTCCTCAGTGGGGGATTGAGAAGAGTAGAAATAAAACTCAGTGCTTTGAACATTCAAAATATTATTTTTGAGAGTTTGTTGGGACACAGAACTCTGTGAACTTCTTTGATCTGAAGGCTACTCTTGCAAATATTTTAAAGAAGGAAACATATAATATAGAGGAAACATATAATATAGCTTCTGGGTTAAGGTTTTCTAAGGACTTTAAGCAGAAAGCATTTTCTGCTTCCTCCTTCTTCTTGGCACATTCCTGTAGAGACTGCTTGAAAAACCAGGAATGGGTTTTTTTTTGCAACAGTTGCCCTATATGTTTTATGTTGGTTCTTTATGTTGGTCCTTAATGTCATTGTTTACACCCGTGCAAACTGAGCTTTGTAGACAATCCATGGTGCTTTGCCATGAATTAGATGAAAAATACCCTCCACTGATTTAAAAAACAAAGCCATGATTATACATGGAATGTACAGATTTTGGAGTCCATTGTGAGGAATGACTTGTGTTTTATAGTGTTCTAGTGTTTATATACCTCAAAAACTGATATTGGATTTGCCGTATCCTAGGGGAGCAGCTATACTGCAGAATTAATGCAGTTTGAAACTTTTTAAACTGCCATGGGTTAATACTATGGAATCATAAGAGCTATAGTTTGGTGAGGTACTAGCACATTTTGCCAGTGAGGGATGAAGACCTTTCAAAACCTCAATGACTCCATAACATTAAGCCAATGGAAATGAGTGCCATTACACTGTATTGATTTGATAGTGTGGATGTACCCTCTATTTCAGATGTAAGATACAAATAAGATCCATAATGATAAGATAAAGAAAGGGATTCCTGGATAACCTTGGTGGATAACATTTTCTTACACTCACCAGGTATAGTCTATACCATTTGTGTTAAACTCAAGGTCCTCAGACCGAATCCAACTCGCCATGTAATTTTATGTGGTCCTCCAGATTATGGACTACAACTCCATCATTAGACATGACTAGAACTGATGGGAGAGGTGATACAGTAACATCTGGAAGGCTGCAGTTTGTTCTATTTAGTCAGGATAGTGGGGTTTGAATTCAAATTCAAGGCTTGCGGATATGATGTCTGACTTCAAAATGCCCTTCTCCAACCTCAGAGCCACAAGTACGGTTGGCTTGCAATTCTCATTATCTCTTTAACCATTTCCCAACCCCAGAACCACAAGTACTGTTAATAATAATAATAATAATAATAATAATAACAACAACTTTATTCTTGTATCCCACCTCCATCTCCCCGAAGGGACTCGGGGCAGCTTACACAGGGACTAGTCCAAAAACAACAACATAGCATTACATACAACAGTAATTAAAAAAGTAATTTAAAACAATATAACAAAGATATAAACAACATAACATAACAGATACTTTAAAAGCCTGAGCGTCAATTGCTACATACAGCAGAGGGTGACTAGTGCAAGAGCTCCAAAAGATCCATAGGTAAAATCAGGGCAAATAGGGAAAGAACAAGGAAACAGTTCAATTAAAGTGCTAAAACATATATAGAGTGAGGAACAGTGATAAAGTGCCATACATATTTGTAAACAGATTGCATGTCTGATGGGCTTATTGTTGGCTTGCAATTCCCATTATCCCCAGTCTGCATTGGCAGATAATCAAAAGTGATGACAACTATGTTAAAAAAATATAGTTGGCCCTGTATATCCACGGATTTCTCATCCATGGATTCAATGGCCCTTTGAAGGGCTGATGTGGCCCTCACTGAAATGAGTTTGACACCCCTGGCATATACAATGCTACATCCTGTGATTTTTCCTCATCCCATCTCATCACAGCCATACAATTGCTCACAACCTCAGCACTATCAGCACTGTAGAAATCAGTGTTCGGAGTTTCTGTCCAGGATATAATCAAATGAGAAAGCTTAGCCTCAGTATATAAAGCAGAGCAGTCAAGATTTTCCCCGGCTAATTATAGTATGTCCCGCCCCCAACTCTGGGCACAAGGGCTCTTTCGTCATTTGTTGATGTTGCCAGAGAGCTAAGACCTCAATTCCATAGAGGTCTAATGTACACCAGAATGTTTCCTGATTCATTGGGACTTTTTAGAGTGCATCAGTATGTATAAGCTGACTTCCTGGCTTTTAAAGGCTTATAATCATAATATAATAATAACCCCTTATTCACCCTAAAGAAATAGCACTCATAAAATCTGGCAGATAGACATTACTGCCACTTCTGTTTTGGATAAATATGTGGAGCCTGCATTGCATTGCAATAGATCTTTAAAAATATTCTCCAGCACAAACATTATTTAGTGAACATTTTTTGTAAAGTTGAAAAACAATGAATCTTGTATTACTAAATAACACATTAACTATTTGTAAGCTGCTGCGGAAAGCTTTTTGGCTGAAGGATGGGACATAAATGCTCTAAATAAATAAGCAACTGTATTAAGCAGATTTGTATAGGCGATTGATATATACAGTACTTTAGAAAACCGATCAACACTTGCTTCAAGCACTTAAAAACCAAAATTGGGTAAAAAAGAGGGTATTATTTTTAAAAGTGCATTTTATAGAAACCATTACTAAAATTAGACAAATAAATAAATATAATTGTAAAGTTAAAACAGAAACAAATGTCTTCAATGTAATTTAATAAATCTAATTAATTAGGCAATTCATGTGAGAAAGATTGTAAATGATTTTATATGAAAAAAATTCATTTGGCGTTTAAAAAGGATGGTTTAATGTGATGTAAGGACAAGGAATGCTACCAGACTGAATTCCAGAGATCAGAAATAGAAAGGGAATCAGTTGTCTGCTTGTTCCATTATTCATATTCCGCTCTGGTATATTATGCATTAGATTTAATATAGCATTCATGAATTATGAAAGCAATTTGCTTATTAGCAACAGATTCCCCCTTAGCTTTCCCGACTGATCTCTGCAGTGCCAGAAGTGAATATGAAAGTATTTTCAAAGATGTTGGCAAAGCATACCTGCCATGCCATGCCATGGAAGTATGCTTTGCCAACTAATCCTAAGTGTGATTGGGATGCACAACTATAAATGAACACATTTGTTTTTAGAATGCAGGAAGGCAGCCCAAATACAGTGAACCAGATTTTCTAGCACAAAAATCTTTTGTACTCTGGTAATGAGAAGTGCGGTACTTTGCTTGAATAGAAATGTTTCCCTGTGTTGTTTGGTCTGGAAATCTGTAACAGAATTAGCTTAATGGCAATACATTAGGCTGGCTGTCAATCCCTGAAAGTTATATTAGGGACAAAAAGCTCTTCTTGGCTTCTGAACATTTGTAGCAACTAGAACAGATACTGTACTTGTTTAGCCTCAAGACCTTTTAGGACTTAGGGCAGGATATGGACAAATAAAATATTTTACCCTCCCAATTATGAATTTTGAGTATCTGTTTTTCATTTTTGTCAGACTTATGGTCTAAAGCAGAGGGCAGCTATTACTCCCACATTTCTATGAAATGTTTTGCCAGATAGCCAACTGCAGCATTGACATCAGAGGATAGCAAGTGCCATGGATTTAGCTGAAATGTTGAAATGCTACAATGCAATTTTGAATGTGGTGACGCTTCCTATAAACATGTCTTCTGAAAGCCCAGCACATGTTTTCTCTGGTCCCACAGATATCAGTACTACTTTCCCTCTGCTGTATAGAACTCCAGTTTTCAGTAGATTCACAGGAAAGATATACAATTAATAGCAGGAAGATGAAAGGCATTGATCTTGTTCCACCATCTCAGAAGAAGGGAACATGGTCAGCTTTAAGTCTACTCTTGGGAGGTTAGAAGACCTCTAAAGAAGACCATGGACAGCTCCTTGCTGGCACTCCCCTTTTTTGCAGCACCGAAAGGATGATGTTTCAGCAAAAAGGTGAAACTGTTGGAAGCTTTTCATAGACCAGGTGTGGGAAATATGTGGCCTTCCAGATGTGCTTAAACTGCAGGTTTCCAACTTTGCCCATATTTGACTATTCTGGCTATTGCTGCTGGGATTTGCAGCCCAACAACATCTGGAGGGATGTATAATTCCAATGCTTGATATATGCTGAGAAGATACTATATTTTGATCCACCTCCTTAAGGATATTATCTGTTTCTAAAGCAGTGATTACCAACCTTTGGGCCTTCAGGTGTTTTGGACTTCAACTCCCAGAAATCCCAGCCATCTCACCAGTTAGGAATTGTGGGATCTGAAGTCTAAAACACCTGGAGGCCCAAAGGTTGGGAACCACTGTTCTAAAGAGCTATTGTGTGGTTTTATCTGTTGGGTTCTGTAAAGTTATAGAGATGTTGTTTGAATCTTCTGAGTCAAAGGATGATGCCAAGGTCTCACCCTTTGACTAGAAGGTCATATATGGTCTCTGTTGGATAATGAAGTTTCTTTAGTGTGTTTTGCCACCCTTCAAGCCTTCCTTAGGATATTGTGGACCCTTGGGGCCTAGAACCATAACATTCAAAGAGGAAAAGATTTGTGCCAGATGTGACTACTTCAGGAGATGTCTCCTGGGTAGCCCGTGATGATTTCCTGGATGTTTGCCATCTCTAATCCTTTTCTACCCTTGGCTGTCTTCTTTTCCCTCTCTTCTAGGAAATGGTGCATTAACATTAAGGTATTGTGAAAAAGAACGTGTATGTATTTCATCCCTGATAACAATGATTTTAAAGGAAAATAACAATCCTTTCTCTGCATCTATGCAATGGATAGACAAGACCCTTTTATTACAGAAGGGAAACTCTTTCCCCAGGAACTCTGTTAACAGAGGCAAACAGGAGGAGGAGAGAGGAAAGATGTTGAAAACACAGGACAGGCAGGCAGTGTCAATAGGGGAACCGTAATAGACTAGCTCCGACCCTTCACTGATCTTTGTCACAAGGTTATATAGGCCTGCATCCACAGTCAATCCACAGTAGGGAAACCCCTCTTAGGAAAAGCTTAAGTTGGTCATGCAAGCGTTTCCTTACACCAGTGATTCTCAACATGTGGGTCCCCAGATGTTTTGGTCTTCAACTCTGAAAAAATCCTAACAGCTGGTAAACTGGTAGGGATTTCTGGGAGTTGTAGGTCAAACCATCTGGGGACCCACAAGTTGAGAACCACTGCCTTAAACGGAGGAATAATTGAAACATATTAAAATTGAAACATCTTAAAATGCATGTCAGATTTTGCCCCTGAAAGGGAAATGCTGCATGCTTTCAACCATTTCTATGTCCTATACTGCTTGTAATAAAGGAAATGAGTATTTAATAAATAAGTAAATGATTTATCTATATAGTAAGAATCAGCATTTCTCTTCACCTGAAATGTGTACTTCCTGCAATGTATTTTTTAGGATGTTAAAATTTACCCTGTGCTGTTTTTAGTTGTATATACATCTACTCTGTGAACTGAGCTCTAGGGTACAAGCTGTTTAAATAGCTGGCATTGAAATAATAATGGAGCAGTACATAAAAGCTATTTAATTCTTCTGGCTCACTTGTTTACTGACATACAATAAATACAATGTGCTTGCATCTATTCAAGGAAACGTTTGTAAACAATTAAGCAGTTCATGTCAGAAATATTAGACTAAGTGGATCCTTTTTCTGTCTTGTTATAGAGATTAAAGGAGCAAGCTCTGGCCCTTGGAAAGGACAACACAGAGCTGTTGTCTACTGTGTACATCCCTATGCAAAGACAGAGAGGAAGGTTGCTCCATGTCCAAAGAAAACTTGGTTGTCATCTCCATATGACCTGTGGTGCTCTGCAAACATTGGGGCTGAAAAAGGGATATTTCATTTTGATAGGGATGGGGATGGGATAATAGGATATTACTTTTTTCACTACAACTCCCAGGACCTTCAATGGCCATTGGACATTATGCATGGAGGATTTGGGATGCCATAATCCAAACAAGCTCTATGCTTTATGGTACCCAAAGCCATTTCATGATATTTGTCTATGTGTATTCAAGTCACCTGTTATTTTATGGAGATGCCATGAATATCATAAGGTTTTCTTAGGAATACTGAAGGGTGGTTTTGCCTCTGAAATATAACCTACAGCCTTTGTTGATGGTCTCCCACCCAAGTACTGCTTAGCTTCCAAGACCAGACAGGATCTGCTGCCTTTAGGATATTTACACCTTACCTCCTCATAATACTTCCTCACAAAGGCAAACAATATATGCCTGGTCTATACATTTTGTTTAGTACAGAATTTTACTAAAGTTAATTGACATAAAGCAAGGAATATATTTCTCTTTATTGTGGAAGAGCAATTGATTTCCTTTGAAAAAATTAAAAGACCAAACTGTCTTTCCCAACTGTGTTTCCCAATCAAGGCATTCTGTTATTTTAAATTCTGGCTTGTTCTGGGGTCTAGGCTCATACAGACTGAATACTCCTTATCTAGAATTTCAATTTCAAAATAAGCTAAAATCTGGAATTTTCCACATGGGCGACCAAGATCGTTATACTTTTGCTTTCTGGTAGTTCAGTGTATACAAGTTCTGTTTCATGTGCAAAGTTATTAAAAATACTATGTTTAGAATTACATTCAGACTGTATCTATAATGTTTCTATGAATCATATATAAATTTCACCTTTAGACTTTGATCCTATCTCTAAGATTTTTCATTATGTGTATATGCAAATACAGGTACTTCAATATCTGTAAAAGTCCAAAACATATTCAGCCTTTACCACTGTGGCTCAAATCTTTTATGTTTGTATATATCTAATTAGCAGGAATGTTTTTGGAAATATCCAGAAATATTTTTATCTAATGCATGGGTAGGCAGAAAATACACTGGGATCCAGTGATTGAATTTTCTCTACTGGTCTATTTTCTGTCCCCTGATATGAATTAGATATAAACACGATTCAACATAAAAGGTTTGAGTCATGACGGTATAGGCTGAGTGTCCCTTATCTAAAGTGCTCGGGGCTGGATGTGCTTTGGATCTCGGATTTATTTCAGATTTTGGAATACTTTCAGCCTTGCCATTATTCTATCAAATAACTTGTTCTGTTTTTCATCATTCCAACAAAATTTTCATCTGAAGCATAACCACAAAAAGTTGGTTTACTTTATACCTTAAGAGAGAATAATAACTAAATTATTTTCAAAATATATGAGATTTTTTAAAATTTATTCAAATAGACATAAAGTGGTTGTTGCATACAGTGGAATACTTCCCAGCTATTAATGTTCCATAATCATTTATCAGATAATAACCACAAAAAGTTGGCTTACTTTATACCTTAAGTGAGAATAATTAACTGAATTATTTTTAAAATATATGGAAAATTTTGATCAATATTGAATTATAGCAGAGTTGGTGCATTTGACCTTATCCACCATCATGTAAAATACAATGCAGAGAAGATGTTAGTGCTTCAGTGTGTATTTTGTATTCTGAAATTGAAGGATGTTAAAAATGTTGTGGTTTACAAAGCTCTGAAAAATCATAACTGTAGTGTTATGTAATGAATATATTTTCGTAATAATAAGAGATGCGGTGTTTTATTCAAAAGGGTTGCCTAATTTGTGCTGTGAGGCAAGACGGAGGAATCTATTAGTGAACACTAGAATTTATTTCAATAGCAAGGGCTTAATTTTTTATTGTAAGACACAAAACATTTGATCCACCCTACTTAGAATAGTTTTCTCTTCCAATAGTATCTTTGGATAACAATTTTCTGATTTAAAAAAGAGGTCACATATCCAAAACTGCCCTGGAAATGAATCTTACAACATAATTCATTACTAAGACATTTGTGATATGTTATTACTGCAAACGAGATTATGGAATATCAAATTAATATGCCAAGGGTTGGAAGATAACAGAATTGCTAATCAAATAATGTTCTTTCAAAATAAGTGGGTCACATTTTTTTCTGTTAGATTGGTCACTGCTGCCTCTGCGATAAACTTAAAACCAAAATGCATGTCCAGCCACCATCGCTTCCACATAAGTATCTTCCTTTCTTTGACAATGATGGAATTGCAGCATTTTTTAAAGCAGCAAAACTGAACCAACAAATGGAATTTTCCATGGTTGGAAAGCTGAGATAAGCAGCCAAGAAATGGAGCAATGTTTGAGTTGTTCATACATAGATTAGTATAATTTCGTACGCATTTTTGGAGATTTTCCCCTCCCCACACAGCACACATTGTGTTGGGAAACCGATAAGAATGTGGAATGTCTGCCGTTTTTCTAATAAAATTATCCTAGCTAGGGTGTATAGTTGCAACTACTGCTCCCAGATTAACAAGCCTGAGGCCTTTTCCTATTCTTTGTCTGACCCTCTCTCTTTCTGAGGATGTAGATAGCTGAGCTGAGCTGTTCAACCTGAAGAGAGAGTCACCAATCATTATCTCTCCCTTTCCTGTTTTCCCAAAGAAAAATCCAGATACTATTTGGTTCTGATATTTTGACAGTGAGAATGTGTATACGTGTGTGTGTGTGTATATATATATGTGTGTGTGTGTGTGTGTGTGTGTGTGTATGTATATATGTATGTGTATATGTATGCATATGTATATATATAGAGAGATATGAGCATGGATGAGAAAACGGGGAGCACACAGCCAATTATTTTCTGCAAGCCTGGGCTTCTCCCTTTTGCGTGCAAAAGTTCACTATTGAATAGTATGAATCTGTTTTAGAAATGTACTATATACAGCAGTTTTTGCGTTGACCGCATGTATGAGCTGGCAGCAGGTTTGGGGGCCAAAATTATGTCTTTTGCCATAGAGAAGCGGAGGGTACAAATTTGTCCTCTCCTTATAAAAATGCAGTGGATGGGTAAATTGCATTGCTGTTCTTAAATCATGTGGATCCAGAATAGATCTCTACAGTCACTTACAGACCCAAGACGTTTCACTTGGAAGGCGATCATACTCAGCCACAAATGATAGACTATGATGATTCCCCAAGTTACAAATTCCCCAAGTTACAAATGACTCATAGGTAAAAAAAAATGACTCATGTTTTTTTAATGTCAGGAGCAACTTGAGAAACTGCAAGTCGCTTTGGTGTGAGAGAATTGGCCATCTGCAGGGTTGTTGTCCAGGGGATGCCTGGATGTTTTACCATCCTGTGGGAGGCTTCTCTCATGTCCCCACATGAGAAGCTGGAGCTGACAGACAGGAGCTGACAGAATTCAAACCGCTGACCTTTCAGTCAGCAGTCCTGCCAGCACAAGGGTTTAACCATTGCGCCACCAGGGGCTCCAAGACTGGGGGTGAAACTACAAGACGTGAGAGAAATCTACCCCTTGGAAGGGAAATTCACTTCCTAAAGAGTTATCCTGGGGAAAAGGTGTCTCCACTGAAGCTTTATCACCAAACCTTGTTTCCACAACAAGCCATTTTTTTTTCAAAATCTCACAGGGACAGAAAGTGAGGTGAAATCTTCAGACAGCAAAACAAACACCACAGGGGTGTTAACCCTTTCCTGGGCTAGCCAAAGCTAAAGGATATATCTATTTTGGCTGGAGTTGCACTTTAAAAAGTACCTGTTCTGACTTACATACAAATTGGACTTAAGAACAAACTTACAGAATTTATCTTGTTTATAACTTGGAGACTACCTGTATGTCTACACAAACACAGAATATAAATGAGGAAAAAGAATGAGAATGCAGAATGAAAAAAGGAGGCGTGGAGAGCAGGGAAAACAACCTGCCTTTATAAGGAACGCAGCAAGAAAGTAATGCTAAGATACAGAGCTGATAAGCTCTTCCATGTCATTGCCTCTCTATTGCCCAAACAGAGAAAGAAATGCAGTCCTCATTATTTCCCTGCTTCCTTGTCTTCATTTTTGGTCTTACTAGGGTTCAACAGCTACATAGGGGAGGTACTTGAAGTGGGCTAGAGGAGTGGAAGCTATTTTTTTTTAAGAAGGGCTTTTTTACATTGGCTTCTCTGCAGAGGGACTGTGGTAACAATTTTAATAGTGGTCTCTCTTCAGAGAAGTTTATATAAAAAAAGAAGCCCATATAACTAATGGCAATGGCTTTTCCATTCCAAATGGCTGGCCCACGTTGCTGATTGCTCTCTAGAGATAAGTGCAACACACAAAAGCACTCTACCTTGTTGGCTGTCAGAGTTGGCATTATTTATACATATTTTTGTCGATTTCGTGTTAATCTAAAAGTGATGTCAAATTAACTTGTATTATGGGTAGTGTGGTTTCCAAAAGTAAATGTGGGAGAGGGAGTTTTCCCTTCAATAGCTTCTTTTGCACCAGTGGTTCTCAACCTGCGGGTCCCCAGGTGTTTTGGACTACAATTCCCAGAAATCCTAGCCAGTTTACCAGCTGTTAGGATTTCTGAAAGTTGAAGGCCAAAACATCTGGGGACCCACAGGTTGAGAACCACTGTTCTACGCAATCTACCCCTGATGGCTGGGGCGTTTTTTGTTTGAATTTGGAGAGTTATAAGGGGAATGAGATGAAGCAAAAGTCCTGTGTCTTATATGGGGCCATAGCAGTTCTGGGGGCAAATCTGTCACCAATGTAGCCACCAATGCACCATCGGAGCATCTCTTGTTTTCATTTCCCCTTCATAACATCTAGTCAGAACAACTTACCTCTTATTGTAATATTACAATATTCTACATTTCCCAGACTTCTGCTTGCAAGAGTGTGGAAAGAGAGAAAAAAGGCAAAAATGTAAAAAAAAAAGTCTACTGGGCATCACAAAGGATTGGGGAAGAATGAGACATTAAAAGCAATTTTTGGATGTAGTGATGCAACTACTACAGTAGCACACACAGTTTATTTCCAAAATCTGATCTTATAGTTATCACTGTGGGTACATCTATCCTGTTGAATTAATGCAACTTAACACTGCTTTAACTGCCATGGCACAATATTATGGAATCATGAGAGTTGTAGCCTTTACCCTTACCTTGGGTGATGCCTCACAAAACTACAGATCCAGGGTTCCATAGTATTGTGTGATGGCAAATAGCATTAATTCTACAGTATAGATGCACCCTGAGTTTGATGGTATGTCCATCATTTGTTCCCTGTTTTAGTTTGGATGACTGAAGACAATTTTTCTAGGATGTAAATCCTCCCTTGAAGCGTTGGAAAACTTCGTAATTCTTTCTCTGTGACTGACGGCAAACTGGTTGATAAAGAGCACTGCTGTGTTACAAAGTTGGCATGGCATTCACCTCAAATTAATGTTTAGCATACAGTTCCTTGCAAACATGGCTCTTTTTTTTTTGGAGTGGGTGGGAGTGGAATTCAAGGAAAGGCAACAGTTGCTCAGCAAAACTAGGTGTGCGAATACTGTGAAGTCAGAATTGTGACATAAAGATTGCCGAGTATTGTCATGCGCAAATGAACCTTGAAAAAGCTGGCAACTGCTAGTCTATCAAACAAAGAAAGCAGTCTTTAGGATTAAGGCAATCACTTCTATTTTCTTCTTGTTTTGTTTTAGTAAACACATCAACCAGACACAATGTTCAACTAGCCTAGATTTCTGCTTTGGAGAAGACACAGAGTACTTCCCAGCTTATCATCAGAGCCTGAATAATGTTGCTTTCATACATTCTGTTTATTACTGCAGGTTGTAGCGCCTATAACTTCATTGTCATCTTCAGTTTCTAGCATCTATAACTTTTGAAATGTGTAGTTATCTATTTGTAAATGTTTCTCTCGATCACCCACATGATTTGTAGTCTTTCAAGGCCCCTATTTAGATTGCAAGAATTGTCTTTTTGCATCTAACCATCTGTCCATCTAGCAGAACTTGGAGAGGGTACTTCTTTTACAGCTTGCATATTTTTCCAGAATTACCTAGGCAGCGTGTTTATGCCCTGGGGAATTCTTTGTGTTTAGTCCAAAAAAAAGTAACATTTTCTGCCTTATATTCATCCACAATGTCATCTAAGGCAACCCTTGCTTGCTGACACAGAAAGTCATCTCGCCTCTTTATCTCAGCCCTGAGTCATCAGAAATAGTTTGCTTCTGGAAAGGGAAATCCAGGCTCAGTTCTCATAACTGATTTCAGTGCCTCAATTCAGTTCTGCATTTCTTTGAACCATTAAAAAACTATCACTACATTCTAAGATTATTAATTACATGATCACTCTGCATTACCTGAAAAAATTCTTCCTTTTGTGCTACAATTATGAACGAACGATGGAAACTTGCCTTGGGCTGCCTCACCAATAATAGATTTGGATGCTACTTTAGAATTTGCTCAGAAGGCATGCTTATTACTGTATTCCTATACCTTCCAGTTCTTCGTTTCTGGAGAGGAGTCATAGACATCACTTGCCTGTTTTACATTTATGACACAATTAGTTAGATTATCTATACGCCTTCATTGCTCCTAATTTATTTAGTGAAAGAAAATTGGACACTCAAACATATAGTTGGAAACATGTTTCATCTTGATTTTCATATTTGTGCTTTTTCATTTGAGCTTTCATACTGAGGTAAGAATATATCCTTATTTTTGTTTATCATCCTTTGGAGAGCCATAACCATTGGGCAGAGAGAAACAATCAGTATCTCAAACTGAACCTGACACTCAAAGTGTAGACCAGACCAAGAGTCCTCAAACTAAGGCTAACATGTGGCCCACCAAGGTTATTTACTTGCCCCCCACGTTAAGTCTGAAATGACTGGAAGGCACACAATAACAGCAATCCTATTTAAGTGGGTTGTTGTGAATTTTCTGGCTGTATGTCCATGTTCCAGAAGCATTCTCTCATGATGTTTAGCCCACATCTATTGCAGGCATCCTCAGAGATTGTAAGGTATATTGGAAAACTAAGCAAGGGAGGTTTATATATCTGTGGAAGATCCAGGGTGGGAGAACGAACTCTTGTCTGTTGAAGGCCAGTGTGAATGTTGTAATTAATCACCTTGATTGTCACTTAATGGCTTCTTCCTGCCTGGGGGAATCCTTTGTTCGGAGGTGTCCACTTGCCCTGATTGATTCATGTCTGGAATTCCTCTGTTTTCAGAGTGTTGTCCACAAGCATGTGGACAATTTCAACAGAAAGGAAGAAACCATGAAAATGAACAAAATCTGGCTACCAGTATTTAAAAAAACCCCTCTAAAATCAGAACAGTAAATAAAGAACAACACTCTGAAAACAGAGGAATTCCAGACATGAATCAATCAGGGCAAGTGGATACCTCCGAACAAAGGATTCCCCCAGGCAGGAAGAAGCCATTAAGTGACAATCAAGGTGATTAATTACAACATTCACACTGGCTTCCAACAGACGAGAGCTTTTTTCTCCCACAGATATATAAACCTCCCTTGCTTAGTTTTCCAATATACCTCATAACCTCTGAAGATGCCTGCCATAGATGTGGGCGAGACATCAAGAGAGAATGCTTCTGGAACATGACCATACAGCTCGGAAAACTCACAACAACCCAGTGATGCTAGCCATGAAAGCCTTCAACAACAAATCCTATTTAACTTCACTATCTCATTAGCCAAAAGCAGGCCCTTACATCCCATTGAAATATGGGTCAGTTTATGTTGGTTCAAACTGTTTTTATTTTAAATATTATATTGTTATTTCATGGTTTTTTTGCACTACAAATAAGATATATGCAGTGTGCATAGAAATTCATTCATGTTTTTTTCAAACTATAGTCTGCCCCTCCAACAGTCTGTAAAGCGGTCCTCGGCTTTAAAAGTTTGAGGATCCTTGGATCAGATAGTCTATTTGTGTAATCTTAAGGATTGCTGGTGTATGGCTGACTTCAGTAAGTGCTGCATTTGAATTTTTGTCATCAGATCCTTTAATGACCTGCATCACTTGTTCTTTGGTTACCCTCTCAAGCATCACTGCTCCTGTAGAGGTTCTTCTTACGTGCTTTTAGATTCCACATGCACTGCTCTTTAGCACATTATTCCCCACAATGTCTATAATTCAGTGTCACAAGATATCACATTACCTGGCTAATGTTTAAAAATTGACAAGAGATATGGCTCAGTTTCAACATCAAGTCTGAACTTAGGTATAGCAAATGTCTCTTCCTATTTGCTTTTGCTTACTCAGTTTGCTCTTGTCAGTTTGCCTTTAGTAGATCTACTTACTGTAAAATCCATTGCCAGTCAGTTTTTATTTGTCAATAAGCCGTTTCAGCTGTTTTCTCTCGCCTCACCTTCCCCACAGACATATAGAAGTAGAGGGTTGAGTTATGTTACATTTATTGACCTGAAGAAGCATTATTCTCGCATTGAGTTCTTTTTTGCCCCATCTACACTGCTACATAAGGCAGTTTCAAACTGCATTATATGGTAGTGTAGATCGGCGGGTCATAGATGATTTCAAAGCCTTTGGGACTCATATTTGATCGAAAATACCACTGAGACTTTCCCACTAGGTTGCGGTTGTTGCTGTAAAATAAAGTCTTTCTGCAGTATAGATTGTAAAATCTGTTTTAAAACACACGTAGAACTCTTGGTTTTTGTGGTACTTCATTTAGTCATATTGTTAATTTCTTTTATCATTCCTCCAAAAATGCCACTACCAAAGAATAGGGCCATTTTTATGGACAATGCCCCTCTTAATATTTATATTTATTATATTTAATTGTTACTTGTAAATAACAGCGAGAAAATACATTTAAAATTAGTTCCCGTGTCCTTAGCACCTTCACTGAGATAAATGTTTATTCCAAAGGGAGTAGCTAAAATCCAGTATGCAGTAGAGCATAATACTGCTATATTCTGTGGGACTTACTCACATGTACATATTATCCCAGGAAATAATGCCCGACTGATCACTGGAGGGAAGGATATTAGAGGCAAAGATAAAGTACTTTGGCCACATCATGTGAAGACAGGAAAGCTTGGAGAAGATCATGATGCTGGGGAAAATGGAAGGAAAAAGGAAGAGGGTATGACCAAGGGCAAGGTGGATGGATGGTATCCTTGAAGTGACTGGCTTGACCTTGAAGGAGCTGAGGGTGGCCACGGCAGAGAGGGAGCTCTGACATGGGCTGGTCCATGATGCTGGAAGTTGTAGATGTAAATAAACAGAAGCTTTACCATGGCTTCTGAACCAAAGTTTACCCTGCAGTGTAATAACGTGCCACTCAGGTTTCTGAAATAAGTAACAGTAACTTTACTTCACTTCAACAAATCAAACAGAGCAATGATGTACACAGTAATGTCTCTGATTTCTTACAGAGAAAAGAGGGAATAAACAGTCCTTTTAAAACAGTTTTTAAATATGCCTCATTACCTTAAAATGACCAGGCTTCAGAGAGTCGGCAGCCATTAATTCCCTGGTTGTTACCAGTCAGCGCTCTCTTCGCTCTCCAAAGTGAAAATGACAGTTAAAACTGTTTCTCTCAGCAGCAAGCCAGAAACAGTTGCTAATCAGAATGTTGGCTCCTGGCACGCTTAGCCAATCATCTACTGACACATGGCTTTCCAGTCAACCCATTACATCATGGTGCCTTTTACAAATCTCCACGAAGAGTTGGAAGCGACTGAACTAATAAACAACAACATATTCATAATTTTATTAACTTAACTTTACATTACTTACATAAAGTAGGCAATGAAGACATTGAGATAGTTCAATATTTCCAATACTTTGGCTCAGTTATTAATCAAAATGGCGACTGTAGTCAAGATGACAAAGGGTGCATCGGTGTTGTAGAATTAATGTCGTTTGACACTATTTTAACAGTGATGGCTCCATGCTATGGAATAATTGGAGCTAAGTTTTACAAGGTCTTTAACTTTCTCTGCCAAAGAGTGCTGGTGCCACACCAAACTACAGATAGAGTTGAGGCATGTTAAATAAAATGGGTTGTGTAGAGGCAGCCTAAGATTGGGAAAGGCAACCATGAAAGATTCTCAAATGTAGAAACATATCATGAAATACCAAAGTCAGAATTATACAGGCTAAAGTATTTCCAATGTGATAGGTGGGCAGTGAAGAAAGTCCATAGGAAGAAAATCAAATCATTTGAGATGTGGTGCTGGAGAAGTGTTCTGTGGATATCATGGACTGTTAAAAGATCACCATATGGATTTTAGAGCAAATCAACTCTCCCTAGAAGCCAAGATAACTAAATGGAGGCTGTTATACAGACACATTGCAAAAGACAGTTGACCTAAGAGGGAAGCTACAGTTCGGCATTTGCAAGACTTGAACAGGACAATTATTGACCAGGGCTGCTCAAGACTGTCATTCATAGGGTCACCAAAAGTCAAAAAGTCAATAATGGAGTATCAAAAGGTGGAGAGGATGCAGAGCTCTAGGACACTGGACTTGACAGAAATTAACAACAGCATAACCATGGGGCTGTAGACTAAGGGCTACTTCTGCTGTAATAATTAGCATATTTGTGATGTACCAATATTTCTATATACAGTAGAATTCAGTGCTTATCTGAAACCAGACATGAAACAGCACAAATAAATCCTAAGGAATTAGTTACTGCTATACAGTTACTATCATCTCGGGTCCACAGGCACCAACCTTATACAGAAAACGAGAGTGTATCTTTACTGTTCCTTAGTGCAACTCTCTGATTATCAACATTGATGGATTCTTCAGTTTCTTTTGGTTAGTGAATTAAATGTACATTTTGGAGAAGTTCTGGTGTGACAGCTCTCCTCAGAGGACTTGTTTGTGCCTGCGGGCTTGTATACACATACTCTTCATTTCCATGTTTGCAAGAGATAAATATTCATTACATCCCATCATACCCAGGGCTTGCCACATTGATACTCTCATGGGACTCCCCTCTGTGAATATAAATGAAAACAAAAAGATGCTTCTTTGATCAGATTGGTTGAGCTCTCGATTTGATGTATTTTTAATTTTGCCATCAGTTGATCTGGACTGTTGGCTCTGACAGTCCCATCATGCATCTGCAGACTTGAGTACATTGGACAGCTTATTTATATTGGCTTCTTTCCTGTCTAGGGATGGATAAGCTGAAACAGACAATATAAGAGCATACTGCAGTATGAAAATATTTAACTACAGAGCAGAGTAAACAAAAAGAGTTGTTTTGCTTCTGCAAACATATTTAGGGGTAGCCGACCGTATTGGCTGTAAACCAAAAACAACAAAACACAAAATCTAGAAAAGAGTCTTTATAGGCCATTCATAGCTCCCGACTTTTTCACCAGACAAAGAATGTTTAAAATCATTCAGAAAAAGAAAAATGTTAGATCCACAGGCCTACAATTTGTATCAAATGTTTCTGTTGTTTAGTTGTTCTGGAGGGATCTTAATGAAGGTAGAGACCGTTTCTGTCTTGGCCATGTTTTACCTTTTTTGGAGGTACTAACTTCAGAGTCAAATCCCAGTTCTGTGGCTCCCTCTTCATTATGATTAGCTAAATTTGGTATCTTCACACTCAGAAAATATATTCAAGAGTAGCTGTGTTGACCATGCAATCCAACAGCATGGACACCCCCCACAAGAGCAAAGCTTGCCTCACCACATGTGATGTACAAATAGAACATTATGATACTATCACTGCAAGAGTTGCTGTTCTTTTAATTTTATATGTACTTGATTTTACACCCATCTCTATGGGGGATATATTTCTATCTGAACCACAGTTACCAGTGGTTCAGATATGATGGAATGGCACTAACTTCCAGTCCCAGCATTCCACGGAGTTGTGTTGGAAGACATTAACGCACTTTCTACACTGCCATATAAAATCTAGATTATCTGCTTTGAACTGGATTATATGACAATGTAGACTCATATAATCCAGTTCAAAGCAGATAATATGAATTATCAGCTTTCGACGATCTGGATTATATGGCAATGTAGAAGGGGCCAAAGATTCCTGGTAACACCTGGTAACTCTATGATAACTTCTGGGAGAATGATGTAGCCATTTTTCCTCAGGCATGGGTAAGTGAAATTGCAGATGCAGCTTTCTACAGTTATGAGGGTTGTATTGGATTCTTATATATTTTTGTTCAATATCAGCATTGTTTTGATCAAGTCCTTTGTTTCATTTTTTAAAAAGATACATACTGTTATATATGTTCAGTGGCTCGGATCCTTTAAAATAGCTTGCTGTTATATCATGCTGGGCTTCTATCCTCAATGTACCATATGTGTGGCTTAGGAAGTTGAAAAAGCATCTTCATTTTTCTCAGTCTAAACACTGGGGAATGAACATTGAGGAATTCCCACTGTTGCAAGGGATTCTCTCCTACCAGTTTTCCATAAGAAAAAATGGTGTTCTCTAGTCCTAGGCTGTCTGTGTGCCTTGGAGCAAAGCTCCTGTTCATGCATCAGTTTGTTGTGTCGTTTTGGAAAACAGATGAGTTGCCTGTATATGTAGATATTGTTTTTCTCATTATTTTCCGTTTAGCAAATCAAGACCATATGCTTCCAGGCCCCTTACAGGTTTCATTTTGTTTTCTTTTAAAGAGAGCTGTTTGTCACAGCTGTTGGCCTAAATTCTTGAATTAATTCTCTCTGCTGGGGTCCAAAACACTACAAGGAAGTTTTGCACATTTGTGCTGTTTAGCTTGAAGATAGCACACTTGGGTTGTAATAAAAGTCATCCCACCGAAATCAATGCCCTTTGCCTAATGCAGACAATCAACAGCTTTCATATTGAACTAGAAGCCTCTCCCATGCAATCTTTGCTCATACTTCTCAGAAGACTCAGTGGGACTTGCCAGAATTGCAAACTGCACAAACAACCAAAAACACTTGCCCAGGATTTCAGTTTTTACAAGGATAACAAATGTCAGAGATGGATCAATATGATCATGTAAATATACCTTAACCTTTTTCCTTGGTGACTATAGCACATGGAACATTACTGAATGTACACATAAGATGTTTGAACAGGGTTAGGGAACCTCTTGGTGTGTGTGAATGCCTTCAAGTTGCCTGTTGACATATGGCGAGTCCATGAATTTCAAAAGGTTTTCTTAGACCAGGAATATTTAGATGCAGTTTTGCCAGTACCATTGTCTGAAATACAGCCTATACAAGGTCTGCCATCTAAGTATTAAACAGGGATGATCTTGCCATGGTACCTAGATGTTTTGGCCTATTAGTCCTATTAGCCTATTACAGCATGGCCAATGGTGAGGATGTGCAGATATTCAGATTACCTGGAGTATCAAGGATTGTTTCTCCTTTTTTTTAGACAGGAAAATCAATGCCAGTTTTATATTTGAACCTTGAATCAACAGTTACACTTATATGTAAGTTATCAGCATGTTACACCATTGAAGCACGTAAAAGATTTTATTTCATATCTGGAATGTTTGAGTCTATAGATAGAACACTGAGTCCAGTAATGTTCCTATGCTATCTTGTAATACTATATATCTAGCATTATAATGAAGCAATCTAATATTTCACCATCTGAAGGGTCACATTGGCAGACTATGCTCTAATATAAAATATTATATGTCACAAATTAAGAACTATCTTCTTATCCATATTGGGCAGTTGGCCCAATCTGAGTAAGAATACCAGAGAAGTAGTTGGAATTAGCTAAGAGATTAAGAAGCATGATAAAGTAGGATCTGTGGCATTTCCAACATTTTGCTGCAAAGTTTGACAAAGATCTTAATTCATGGGGAAGGCTTGATGATGAGCCTACTATAAAGTGAACAGATTCCTAAGGAATGGTGCTTATATTGTCTTGGCCAGTTACAGGATGAATGGGAACATACAGCCGGCAAGTTTCCATCATTGCCTTTAATTACTAGACAGGATGGTAGCGACATCTAGAGAGCAAGACACATCTCATTTCCAAAACACACAAAATGGTGTACTAACATTGCCCTTTGAACTACTGTAGTAGTGGAAACATCTAAGAATTTTACTGTTGTATCATCAGTTGTCTCTGTTTGGCACAGTATTGTGTTTTGGCATGTTTAACTATAATCATTCACTCCTACCCATCACTCTGAATAACTTTCAAGGCTTAAAATCTATAGAGTAATTTTGGAAGATCATATTCCATAAATTGTCAGTAGCACTAATATGTAACACTAAATCTTTTATAGGCTGCTGTTATATACAGTACTGCTGTTATATACGGTACTTATAACATTAAATAAGTCCAGAAGAGTGGTTTTAAAAATGAGAATATTTCAGTGTTTGATGAACTCCCTGAGTCTGATTACTTAGCAATCTCAGCTGTTTATGAACTTGACAAGATAGCTCCTTTCCAAAGACGCAATGTCTGCTTTGCATTTTCTCATTGTTTTGTAAAAACGTTCAACCAGCCTAGAAGTTCACAATTCACTTTTTAAAGAGTTGGTAGTGGACCAAGAAAAGCATCTGGAAAAAATGATTAGCTTTCCTTAAATAGTTTTTAAGACAGCGAAAGATAACTTTCAAAATAACACAAACCTTTTATTCTACAGTATACCACTCTCCCCAGTTAAACATTTCTAATCTTGGTTGGAGTATGAGGACAGGAGAAGTGTCATCAGCAATCATTTAGGGCTTAATATTATTTATTATTACATAAAGTTTACATGTACAGGGTTTCAATTGTTTTAGCCTTTTTGGTGTTTTAACCTAATCATTTATTGAATATACACCTATATTATTTAAATTATTCTGTATTTTTTAAAAGTTTGTTTAGTGCATTCATTGCCTTTCCCCCTATTTATTCCCTCTTTAAAACTGACCCTAAAGTGATCTTAAATGCAAGGGGAAGATGTACTGTAGATGCTTTCCAACTGAGTTTCCCTCTGATGCATTAACACTTGTGCCAGTATTTCAGATAAAAGACTTAATCCAAATCCCAAAGCCTTCTGCTGAAAGAGTCGCTGTGATAAGGCACAAGAGATGATTTGCATAAACAGCCTGTCGCAATCAGTAGCAAAACTAAGGTCTCACGAGCCCCAAGGCCAGGAATAAATAATGAGTATATATAAGCTTGTTTCTGTCAAAACGATTTTCTATGGAAGGGACACTAAATTCAGTGTAGAAAACATGACCAGCAATGTCTTAAGTATGCAGAGTGTGAATAGTCCTTTATTTGAAGTGACACGCTTCTGGAAATTCTTCCTCTGTTTTGACATCACCAATGTCAAAACTATTCCATGG
Organism: Anolis carolinensis; assembly: GCF_035594765.1. Lineage (NCBI taxonomy): Eukaryota > Metazoa > Chordata > Lepidosauria > Squamata > Anolidae > Anolis > Anolis carolinensis. The sequence continues at coordinate 250,714,383 of NC_085842.1, read as the reverse complement.
GAATTAATTCTCATTCATAACAATCATAACTATCATACGTAATAATTCTCATTCATAACAAATCCATACAACAACAACAGCAACAACAACAACAATAACAATAATAATAAACTTTATTTATATTCCGCCCTATCTCCCCGGAAGGACTCAGGGCGAATTCCAAACATAAAAGGCAAACACTCAATGCCTGAACACAACAATACACCCATAATAATGAAAATTGACAAAAAAACAAATTATGACTTAACAACTAAAATTAATTTTCAAATGCAACCTTTATGACTCTGAATGTGTGTACAATACATTGTTTTCCACAATTCTGAGATTTTTCTGTTAAATGTTTGTAGTCTGTTGGTTCTAAATAGCATGTGGATTTTTAATAGCCTCCTTTAAAATACTACTTTATAATTTCAGTGCTGCAGTAGGATTGAATTTTTTCTCTAGCAACTCATTTTTTGTAATTCTGTTAGTGGGAGAACATAAGAACCTAAGAGCGAAGTACATTGACTCTTTTACAGAAGTGATGATTTTTACCTGCTTTCTGGAAACTAGTACCATATCTTGCCTGCTGGCTACAATTTTTTCTTTCTTTCTTTGCTAGAAATTCATCAGAGACCAGCAACCTGTGGCTATGGCACCAACAGAAGAAACTGGAGATGTATCTCAAGATGCTCAAAAGTTGGTTATTTCACTGGTTTAAAAAATCCGATGTGTTTTAGCCATATGCATTGCATTTGAGATATTTTCTAGTTTCTTCTGGGACCAACATCACTCCAAGGACCATTTCTTTGAGTAGCACTGTTTTACAGCATAACTGTTTACTCTGAAATTACAGTTGAGATCTGTAGAATCAATTAAATTATTCCTTGGAGCAGACCTTTTGGGTTGTGATTCTATTTATATCTACTCAATATGTTATTGTAAGTGCTTCTATATGATAAATAACCTCCAGATATAATAGTCAATTTAATATGACTATTGTATTTAATCATGTATTAGTCAACCTCATGTATAAGTCGAGGGCATGTTAGGGGAGTCAAAATTATGGATATTGATATGACCCATAGCTAAATTGGAAGTCATTTTGCAAAGATGGGAAAGCATCAATGCTGGCTTGAGGCCGGTTGCCTGTCTGTTACTGCCGTAATTTCCCCATCCAGACATTCGAAAAGGACAGAAATGTTGCCACAGCAGAGACAGAGTAGGTGGGGTTGGTGTTTCTTTAAGGGCCCATCAAGGCAGGCCCAAAAAGCAGGCTCTGTCTTGGTTTTTACTGGAGGCATCTAAACAGCACCTCCAGTAAAAATGAATTAATTCAGAACAAACCAAGGTTTGCTTAGTTTGTTCTGAATTAATTAGATACCCCATTAGATCCAGGCATTCCTGAAAGACCCAGGTCTAATGTGGTATTGGTACTGTGGGGACACATCTATCTCACTTCTTTGGGTTTCCAAAAGCCCAGAGAAACAGGATGGCTGTCATTCCATTTGCAGCCCCCATTCCCTCCCCCAAAATTGATCTGCAGAATTGTGGAGTCACTTCAGAATGGGAGGGTGAGGAGTAGGAGGAATTTCCCCCTCGCCCCAAGCATCAATCTGAGGCAACTCCACAGCTCTCCTTGCTGTGCTGGCAAGCCTATGGAATAAGTTTTGGGGGAGAGAATGGGGGGGGGGGGTTGGAGGGTGGCTGGATGCCCTCCCGGGTCAACCTTTGGTTGACCTGGAATGGCATGTAGCCACCCCGGGAGGGAAATGGGATAGTTTAACCTGTTTTTGCCCACATTGTAGTCATGTCTGGAAGCACCTTTAGATTCTCCTAGGATGGACTAAACTTTTGCCTTTCTCCATTGTATTCAGAGAAGGGAATTGTTCCTTTTTTGAAAAGGTATACAGTACTCACACTCACCCATGGAGAAGTCAACCCATTTTTTGGGGGGTTGATTTTTTGACTAAATTTTCTAAACTTGTACATGAGTTTATATAGATCTTGTGAGGTGAGAACTGAAGCACATTGCCACTTGGTCTGTTTCATGTGGAAATGTTCACACTATTGTCACAGAGGCAATATATAACAAAAGAAAGAAGACTCCCTTTCCTTAAATGAAACTATTGAAGAATCATTTAAAACTTCATGTGAGAAAGGTAATACCAAAAAACCCCCAAAAAACAAAACAAAACCATAAGTAAAGCCACCTCCGCACAAAGTTGCAAATACAGTACACGGATACTGAATCACTGAAGTCATGGGAAATTATTTCAAAGTATTAAATTTAAGATAAGAAGTGAGGCCAGCTAAATAAGAACAGAACATATCTTCAAGGCAAATGTTCCTATTAATGTGAATTAATTATGCTCTGAGACAGAAACTTTTGGTCTCAGCCTTTAATGCTCTTTTCATCTAAACCATTTTCCCACTGCTATCTATATATGCATTTCAAGAAGTGTGTTTATTCCATATTAATACAATTTGGCAGCAATGGTAAAAACCATTTAATTGGCTTTTCCACTATTTTTCACACTCTAGGTTTTTAAAAAGAAAACCCTGTCCACTTAAGTATAATGTTAAATCTTTGAATAGTAACAGGGTTTGAAATCTCCTTTGAAGTTTCTTGTGCAATTCAGTAACAAAACGAATCCTTTATCCAAAGTGGTACTCTGTATTCTGAAAGCCAGACATCCTCCCTTAAATCGTTCCTTGTTATTTTAAATAATAATATTGTTATTGTTGTTAATTGCTTTCAAGTCGCCTTCTAATGGCAGCCCTATGCATGAAAGTCCACCAAGTCAACCCTTTCATCAACAGCCCTGCTCAGGTCTTGCAGACTCAGTGCCATGACTTCCTTAACTGAGTCTATTCACTTCTGATGTGGTTTGTTTTCCTCCTGCCTTCTAACTTGTGAAACATCATTGACTGTTTTAGTGAGTCATGTCTTCTCATCATCTATCCAAAGAACATCAGTCTTGGGGTAGATCAGCCCCTATTTGCTTTTTTTTGGCAGTTCAGTGTATCTGCAGCACTCTGTCCGCCGTCTCATTCTATATGGGAGAAGGTTCTGCTTTTAAGTGGCCTTGGCTATCAAGGTGGTAAACTATGAAGCTGGTTAATAGCAGTTCCTCTGGGAAAAGATGGCACCTTGATTTCATATTTACTAGCTGTTCAAAGGCTTGTTGCTGCACTCTTTCAACTGGAAGCCCAGAGCCTGGCTACCAGACAAATCATGCAGTCTGCAATGGTTCTGATTATGCTGCTAAGACCATAACAGCCTCCATCAGCTGTTGACATTATGCCTTGTTCAGATCAGCAGATTTAACAAAAGATACTTGCAAGCGGATTGAAGCCTCTCCTTTGATGGGGAAGGTCTTGTGAAGGCAATTAGGCTGGTTCCTGGGATGGCTGTCTCCTCCTCTAGCTTTGTATTGCTGCTGTCCCCAGCAGTGACACAACCACTTACCTTACAGCAGCCTTCTACCAGGCCTTGTGCCTTCCTAAGGACACTGGGAGGATGGAGATGGGTCCTATATAATCAGTCTGTGTAGAAAGGCCCCATGACTAAGAGGACTGAATTTGGTCATTTTTCCCATTGTTTTTGCCAGAAGTCTTCTTTGTCTTCATAGTATTCTGGATCCTGGTTGCTTTTCCAATTCTCATGACAGTTATCACAACTGGTTTCTCTCAGCAGTTAAGTATCAATATTCTCTGCCATCAGAGCAATTGCATTGACTTTCAGCCCTTTTTGCCTATGCCTTTGCACCACAATGACCAATCTTGATAAAATAGTGAAGAGTATAGACATCACACCGGCAACAAAGGTCTGCATAGTTAAAGCAATGGTATTCCCCATAGTAACCTATGGATGCGAGAGCTGGACCATAAGGAAGGCTGAGCGAAGGAAGATAGGTGCTTTTGAACTGTGGTGTTGAAGGAAAATTCTGAGAGTGCCTTGGACTGCAAGAAGATCCAACTAGTCCATACTCCAGGAAATAAAGCCTGACTGGAGGGAAGGATAATAGATGCAAAGATGAAGTACTTTGGCCACATAATGAGAAGACAGGAAAGCTTGGAGAAGATAATTATGTTGGGGAAAATGGAAGGAAAAAGGTAGAGAGGCCGACTAAGGGCAAGATAGATGGATGGTATCCTTGAAGTGACTGGCTTGACCTTGAAGGACCTGGGAGTGGCCACGGCCGACAAGGAGCTCTGATGTGGGCTGGTCCATGAGGTCACGAAGAGTCAGAAGTGACTGAACTTCTAATTTTGTCTGCTAAGCAACATAGCCAAGGTGTTTTTACTTTGGGGACATTAGTGCACTTATGAGGTTTCTGTGGGCTAAATGGATCACATTTTTAGTAATTTTAGTGATTTAGTTCCCTACATAATCCTGTCAAATAAAGAAATGTTAGCTTGGTTCTCAAAGAAGAGCAAGGGTGTATGTGAGTTTCAGCCATTGAAATGAAAATTGTTTTGAAGGTCGTTGTGGATTATGGGTGTATATGATGGTGATTTCAGCTGCTTTCTTATTGTCAAGCGTCTTTTAAAAAATACCTCACAACCTCTGAGGATGCCTGCCATAGATGTAGGCGAAACGTCAGGAGAGAATACTTCTGGAACATGGCTACACAGCCCGAAAGACATACAACAACCCAATGCCTGTACCTGTTTCTGTAATGGCTTTTGCGTGAATTCATATTGTTTTGAGAACCTTGGGTTACTGGGACAAGGGTGCAAAACTGTCCATCATGGTTGAGGAGTATAATATTAAAAACATGGACAAGTAAAGCAAGACAGTTGAAACAAATGCATCCAGAGTTTTTGCATTGACAGTTTTAAATCTGCCAAGAACCTGCACATTTTAGTGTACATCAGCAGAGGGCCATCTGTAGTTTTAATTAGATTTTTAGACATTTGCTTTGGGGCTTTTCTGAATTAAGATGTGGGCAAAGGGAAAACATACACACACACACTTGCTAAGCAGTAACTCCCATTCTGGCAGAAAATCAGCTGTAACTGCTGTCACATAACTCTTAGGGAAGAGGAGATAATTCTTCTTTCTTTTACTGTTTTAGTCTTCCTTATCTCATAAAAATTGAGGCAGTCACAATAAAGTGGATGTGGGACTGTTGTTTGCATGGTACCACGTTAGAGTACACAGAATAGGTTATGAATTGCCTCTGCACATTTCAGCTACACATTGCATAGTCATCCATGCATTTTGACCATTGAACCACATATGTTGCACTATGTTAGTATTCAGTATTGTGTGACACAACTCTAATTGTGGATATTTATAACATTCTGAAGCAATGTAGGAGCTTGACCCATGCAGGTCAAAGTTAGTCTTAGAGCACTGCTTCTTAAATTGTGGATCCCAACCCCAATTGGGGTCCCCTTAGATCAATGTTGGAACTATGAAAAATTTGGCAACAGTAAAAGGTTTCTGAATGTCATCCATTTACACAAATCTGTTAGCAACAACATAGAATGTTTGCAGTGGACTTTGTAGAAAATTATTCAGCTGTTCTCGACAAAAAGGAAAACCAAGTTTTTAGCAAGTCTTGCACATGCTGATTTATTATCAGTAAATGTGTGATTTTATGCCTAATTTATACACCCATATGCCTGGCATCATGTAAAAACATTTTCAGGCAAAAACGATTGTGAGTGGAAAAAAGATTAAGAAGCCCTCTCCCATGGGGGGAAGCCGGGGAGGGGGGGGGTTTACACTTCCCCCCATGGGATGAGGACTCCAATGAGCCAGGAGACGTGGAGCATGGTGTGAGAGGTTCCCCACACCCCCAATGGGCCTCGATGGGCACCTCCGGAATGATGAGGTCCTTAGAGCAGGTGTGGGAAAATTCAGGCCCTATCTTTGTAATCTAGCCCTCTAGGTTTTCACCTATGTATCAAATTTACCTCCAACCTAGGAGCAAGAAATATATATAGAGGGGCCAAGATGCAAAAGAGCCCTATGAGATGCAAGCAGCTACCCTTTCCCCACCTTTGTATTTGAGCAATGCAAGAAGAATTCCCAATGATGATCATGAATTCCAATGAATATTTTCCAATGAAATTTCCACTTAGTGAAATTTAGACTATTAAATAAATAAATGCCACCTTTTCCTAGTATTTGTCTATACAGATGTTTTGTAAACAATAGTATACTGAATTAAAATGAGCAAGTTAGAAAGTGCGATCTTTCACCAATATTTGCCCATCTTCTACTGGCACAAAACAAAAACAATGATGACATTTATTATGTGGAATTAAAGCTGTGTGCTTTTCAACTTTCACATGGTTGTCCCATCTACATTCCTTAGATGCATCAGTTTTGCTCTGTTGGCTTATGTCAACTGAGTTGTATGTAGAATGTGCTCCCAATTACTAATCTTTCATGGCTTCTTTCCCAGCAGCTTCTCCAAGAATATTTATAAGCTGCTGACCTCAAGTGGCTGTTTCTCTCTCTCTTCCCCTCTGGCATGCTTTTAATAATTTACCATTAGGAAGGCAAAGATTAACAGAGCTCTCTGTTGCAAGATTTTACAACATTATATCTAAATCTTAATTATCTGCTAAAAACAGAAGGTATCATCATGGTTTGAATATGCCTTCAAGCATGTTGTGTTGTGTGTATTGGTATGCTGTCTAATCAGTTCTAAAGGCATACACATAAGACAGTATTCTTCTAAATTTATTAATTTTTCAAAGGATACAGGATTGTTTTGGGGGTAAAATTGTTTGCTTTTCAGGGTATTGTTTACATTTTTATTATAGAAAGTGTTATGCTGATCTTTACTCAGGTCATCTTAATACTTTCCTCCTGAGGGAAAATGTCTGTATTCTGAAGTGTAAGAATGACCGAATGGCAGTTTTACAGATTCAATATGATCTTCTCCCTACACAGTGGGCCCTTGGTATCCGCTGGGTTTTAGTTCCAGGTCCTGACCCACTGGATACTAGATACTAAATCCATGGATGTTCAAGTCTTGTTATATATAAAATGGTGCCACGTATATAAAATGGAATAATTAAAGTTCGCTTTTAGGCATTTTGTTGGAACACTTTCAAGCCATGGATGGTTGACTCCAAAGATACAGACTTTGTGGATATGGAAGGCTGACTGTATCTCTATGCCTTACTAACAAGGGCCAGTAAGTGCATATTTATTTACAGTTTAGAACAGGGGTCCTCAAACTTTTAAAGTTGAGGGCCGGTTCATGGTCCCTCAGATTGTTGAGGGGCTGAATTATCATTTGGAAAAAAAAACAAAAACAAATTCCTATGCACACTGCACATGTCTTATTTGTAGTGCAAAAAAACACCCCAACAACAATCATTTATTTATTTATTTGCTACGTTTATACTCCACCCTCTCTCACCCCGAAGGGGACTCAGCGGCTTACAAGTTGTATGTACATATAATATATTATATTATTAGCATAGCACAATACTAGCATTGTATATTACTATATTGTACTATACCACTATACTATATTATTATTAGTAATATTACATTTAATATATAATATATAATTAATATTATTATATTATACAATATTATTACATTGTATTATTATTATTAGCTACCCTGAGTCCCATACTGGGTGAGAAGGGCAGGGTAGAAATACTGTAATAAATAAATAAATAAATATTTTATTGTATTACATTATAATATTATCAATATATGTATACACAATATATTATATTATTAACATAGCACAATATTAGTAAATGAATGAATAATACAATATTTAAAAATAAAAACAATTTTAACCAACATAAAGAACCTATCAGAATTTCAATGGGAAGTGTGGCCCTGCTTCTGCCCAATGAGATAGTCAAGTTAAGTAGGATTGCTGTTGCGTGCCTTCAAGCCATTTTAGACTTTGGGCAAGCCTAAGTCTAAAACTGAGGGCGAGGGCCAGGTAAATGACCTTGGAGGGCCGCATCCGGCCCCCGGGCCTTAGTTTGGGGACCCCTGGTTTAGAACATCTGAGATACTGGGTTATGGAGCTATAATCTCATTTTGTCTTGATATATTGGTTCACTTACCGTACTTTACAGAAGGGGTGAGCCACTTGATGATTTCCAGATGTTTCTGACTGCAGCTTTAGGATGCAGCTGGATAAACTAGATCTAGCCCCTAACATTTACTGGGGTTAGGGGCCCCACAAATGTGGGGAAATGAAAATCAAAAACCACAGTGTCTTCACCTGAGATAACACCTTTATAGGATCCTCTAGGTTCTCCAGTGTAATCAACATCTGATAAAAGCTGACTATAAAATCGTGGTGGGGGACCTACAGACAGATGCGTAGGAATCGCTAGGTGCCCCAGTACAATTATCTAGTAGAAGTCGACCATAGAGCCACACTGTAGGACCTAGTGATTCCTAATGAGAACATATTAATCAAATCTCTGAGTAATGAAATCTGGAAAATGAAACCTGTAAATGTGAATGCAAAAGCGAAAGAGAGAAATTGTAAACTCTTCTGTATTTTGGAAACTAACTATGGTTGGGCCTGGCTAATACTTGGATGAAAGACCATGAGAGACTTTAGACAGAATGAGAAAAGAATCCTGCTTGAAACTCTGGAAAACCATTGCCAGTGAGAGTTAATGATACCAAACTAGTTGAACCAAAATTCTGACTCAGTATAATATAGCTTCTGGTATTCCTGGCATTGCCCATTGGCCAGCTGGTGGAAAGTATGTTTGTTTACCAATGTCCCATTGAATAAATGTATCTTATTTACTTGAACAGGTGGCTTTAGGACATTCAATTTTGTGAGATACGAGTTCTAGAAGATAATCAAAATAGTGCTAATTGAAAACAGCCTTATCATTGCTCAAACAGCCATGCTTTAGGCCTACAGATGTCTTGGGAGATTACATTTTGCAAAATAAGAGCTTTATTTCTTTTCAAAATTATCAGCAGATCACAAAGGACTACTAAATTTCATGTAACTGGAGTGACCAGTCAAAACATCTCTGCACTTAGCTTTGGCAGACTTTCGGGAAAGTTATTAGATAACATCTACAATCAAACCTTCACATTTGCGAGTTTAACTTTTGTAGAGTTTATTAATATCTTATCTCTAGAAATTTTTAGGTTCTCCAGCATAACTCTATAATCTACACTGACGGATGTAGAGATTCCTAGAAAGAACATTTCTCTAGGCATTTATATGTCCTCCAATGCAATTCCATGGTCAACTTCCCCAAAGAGTTTTGCTGGAGGACCTTCAAACTCCTGGAAAGATGTTCTCTCAGATGAAAAATATAAAATTTTAATTCATTTTTAAAATGTTTATGGGGGTCTTCTGCTCTGTACCCCAGTGACTAGAATGTGTTTTCCTCTACTAACAGAAGATGTTTGTCAGTGATTCAAAACTGCCACAATTTTCTGAATTCGCCTTATCCTTGGGACCCCTATGTCTTCCTCCAGATTGCTAAATACCATCTGGAGTAAGTGAAAGTGGGTTATAGAAAGCTGAGGAGGAAAGGAGATTGATGGAAGCCTTTCATGGACAGAAGAAAACTACCTGGCATCTGTTTGCATATTTCTTCTTGATGGAAGCATAGAAAGCTTTTGCAGTAGTCATGTAAACTTGCTTTGATTTTTGCTTCTCTGTCTGAAAATAGCTACCATGTTTAGTTTATGTAATTTGGATTAAATGTTACAGATGGGGAAATATATAATCGGGTGCTTTCAAGGTCAATAAACTCTCCTTTTTACATGGGTGTAATTAATTTAAAGAGGATTTTGATGTTATGAATTCTGGCAAAGCCTAAAGATCTGTGTTTTCTAGCTGCTGAATGGTGTAATAGGATCAAGAGAGTACATGCATCAACTGATCTCAAAGAGTTGTAGTAGAGCCAGCTGCCCCTCCAGTATCACTTTCACAGCAAACCAAGGCTAGGAGTTAAGCTGAAGGGAAGCAATTGTTCCTCATAGTATTGACAACCACAGGAAGATGGGGGTTTGTCTCCATTTGGTGATATACCTCAAAGTTGGGAACAGTAATGATGTGTCCTTGGATAGTTGCTCACAGCGTCCTTCCGCATTGGCTATGCTGGCTAGGGCTTGATGGGATTTGCATTCTTGTGATGACTCATGGGCCTTGTAGTCCAGTTCCTAGTACTATTGTGGCAGACGAAGAGGAAAACATGGGATTTCCACCGGTTCAGCCAGAATCGGAGCCCCTGCACCTGGAGGATGTTTGCCCTCAAGAAGTCAGCCAAACAAGCCTTGGGCAGAATTCTCCCCCGTTTTCCCGAAAAGACAATTATAATAGAGATAGAGGAGCTAGGGAGGCTAATCGCCGGAGTCTCAGAATCGCAGCCAAACAATTAGCTGATTAGGTCTGCTTCCCTTGGGAAATTCTAAGGAGTCATGCATCTGGACGGAGCTGGGTTTCACTTCTCGTTCTCCAGGGAAAGGGTTCTTCTGGCGGGAAACGAGACCCTATTTAGGTGTTTTGCCGCAAAGGAAACCTTGCGGAGTCAACTCGTCAGCTTGAGGAGTGAGATCGTGTGTGGACTTAGTAATCCCAGTTCCTTGTTTCCCAGACCAAGTTCCAAGCCTGCCTTGTTTCACGTTGGGTCGCGGACCTCGCCACGGACCTTGTTCTTGCTCCTTGTTTGCCTCGTATCAAGTCTTGTTTAGCCAAGAATCTAGTTTGTTTTCCAGCCTTGTTGTCAAGCTTCAATGGACTAAAAGACCTTGTCATCTCCCCACACTATTGCTTGGCAAAGTGTGTGTTTCGGTTAATGGATTATAACTTTGGACTCTAATATCACATATTGGACATTATTTTCCTGGACTATATTTGACCTTTCCTGAAAGGTCTACTTCTGAACTATATTCTTCACTTGTTTTTATTGACTTTATATATTCCTTTAATAAAGATATTAGATAGAATCTGGCCTCTGCGCATGGTTATTGGTGTTCTGTAGCCTGGGTCTTGACAATTCTGGAGGACTGCATGATTTCCATTCAGGGATGAATTTTCAGAAGACAGTATATCTTGCATGGTTCTAACTGTGTTAAATGAAACCACGTATTGCTTGGATAATAGTGGAGTTGGTTGCTTGTGTATTTTGTTCATTTTCCCTGTGTAAAATCTCAACAGTTGAGTCATTTAATGAAATTGATTGCCAGTTAACTCAGGTCAGGACAGACAACATGTAATATTCCTTTATCTTCCAAGAACACATAATTTACTTTCAAGACAGGTATATTATTATAGCCCACAAACCAACAATAAAGCATAAAGGCAGAGTAAAAATATACATTAAAGTTACATATAATATATATGACACAGTTAATGTACAATAAAACTGGTTTGGATAGCATTTAGGTATAAAAACATTGAGCTGAAAAACTCTTATTGTCCAGGAGATAAGATGTCACTCATTGGGATGATCTACCAAACATGACATTTAAAAGGAAGAAATAACTAGTCTAGTTCTAGTTAAAGAAGTACATGAGTTAGCTGTAGGCCCTGTTACATTAGTCTAATGAAGCATGACCTCTTGTGATATATAATTTTTTGGATTTTGCTGGGGTTTGCTGGTCATTGTCTACTATCTGTCCCAGTCGTTTCCTTTTTGAGAGCTGTTTCGAGTGATCCTAAACATTTTTCAAAACCAGGCATGGTATGCTTGAGAGGATTCTATGATGTAAATGACAAATGTCAATTTTTAAAAGAGTTATATAGCCACATAGTCCAAAAGTTATAGTGCCATTTTCCTAGTGTACTGGCATGCTATAAACCCACAGAAGATATGTTTCTAGACTTTGCATGTGTGAAACTGAATAGTGCTGAAATTAGGGCTTCAGCCCCATGGGTATCATAATGTCATGCTGGAGGATCTAGAAAATACCTAAAGAGGTCCTGGTCCTGCAGACATGGCCGTCGTACTATAACTTTGAATATCAGTTTGCTGGGGACAAGGGGATGGAGCAACTGTTGCACTTTAGCACTGATAACACCTTTTCACCCAGCACCACACTGGAATCCAATAATCTATATATATAAAATGATAAAGTTGTTTGCGCAGTGACTATAACAACAAAACTAAACATCCCAGAAATACGAAATTTGGCAACACAATGCAAAAGGCTTGCCTCCAGGTTACAACAACACAACCACACCACAAAACCACAATCCAGACCCACAAAACTCACAACAACGCATCATGCGATAACAACACAACTAAACGCCCCAGAAATACAAAACTTGGCAACACAATGCAAAAGCCTTGCCTCCCAGTTGTAACAACACAACCACACCACAAAACCACACAGGACCCACAAAACTCACAACAACGCATCATGACTATAACAACACAACTAAACGCCCCAGAAATACGAAACTTGACAACACAACGCAAAAGCCTTGCCTCCCGGTTGTAACAACACAACCACACCACAAAACCACAATCCAGACCCATAAAACTCACAACAACGCATCATGACTATAACAACACAACTAAACGCCCCAGAAATATGAAACTTGGCACACAACTAAACGCCCCAGAAATACAAAACTTGGCAAAACAATGCAAAAGCCTTGCATCCCATTTGTAACAACACAACCACACCACAAAACCACAATCCGGACCCACAAAACTCACAACAATGCATCATGACTATAACAACACAACTAAACGTCCCAGAAATACGAAACTTGGCACACAACTAAACGCCCCAGAAATACAAAACTTGGTAAAACAATGCAAAAGCCTTGCCTCCCATTTGTAACAATACAACCACACCACAAAACCACAATCCGGACCCACAAAACTCACAACAATGCATCATAACTATAACAACACAACTAAACGCCCCAGAAATACAAAACTTGGCAAAACAATGCAAAAGCCTTGCCTCCCAGTTGTAACAACACAACCACACCACAAAACCACACTGGACCCACAAAACTCACAACAACGCATCATGACTATAACAACACAACTAAACGCCCCAGAAATACGAAACTTGGCAACACAACACAAAAGCATTCCCTCCCAATTGTAACAACACAACCACACCACAAAACCACAATCCGGACCCACAAAACTCACAACAGTGCATCGTGACTATAACAACACAACTAAACGCCCCAGAAATACAAAACTTGGCACACAACTAAACGCCCCAGAAATACAAAACTTGGCAACACAACACAAAAGCCTTGCCTCTCAGTTGTAACAACACAACCACACCACAAAACCACAATCCGGACCGACAAAACTCACAACAACGCATTGTGACTATAACAAATACAAAATTTGACAACACAACTCATCCACCTCCCCAATCCCTACATTCACACTTGGCCTCCAAAAAAAAATTACAATAATAACAATGACAACAACAACAACAATAAGAATCAACACCATCACAGGCAAGAAACAACCAGGCACTGAGGCTGAGAGGCTAGTCAGTGCTACACTGGGCCTCCAAAAAACAATACAGTAGCATCTAACTTATCCAACCTTCATGACCACTACAACAACAATAATAATAAACACCTACACAGGCAAAACAAAAAAAAGACTATTGTACCACAATAAAAATATAAACCGCACTCAGCAGAATCAGACATTACAACTAACAACAAACAAAAGACAACAGGGATCTCAAGCAATTATCAATCAACACAAAAATTGAAGAAGGTAACAGACTTCAAATACTACTACTAATGTGAGTATAAAGAAGGTGGAGCTCACAGCATAAATACAACCTAATGTAGACTGACCAGCACCACCAGACTAAGCCACAGCAACGCGTGGCCGGGCACAGCTAGTTATATCTAAAATGTTTATTGAAGAAAGCAAGGGGAAAGGGGCAATTACAAAAAGGGTCAGCAGAATAGGGAATACAAAATAGCCATAATCCAAAAATGCCAAAGTACATAAAATCAAGAGAACCAAAATCCACAGCAGTACTTCAAACATAAATCCATAAACCAGAAAGCAAGAACTTTTCCAAGGTAAACCCTTCCAGGAAACAAAGACCAGGTAATTTAAGAATATTTGAATCACGAACCTGAGAGCAAAGACAGGAGAGCCATCCCTATGGCAACGTTGTCTCCTCTGAAAGGCATGAAGCCAGCACTCCTTAATTTAAACCCGACCAAGTAACCATGAGATCATGTCGAACACACCTGGGCATCAAGGTCTTCTCAGAGCATCTAATTAGTCTATTTTTCTCTTCCACGTTCTCAAACCTAATCTATCTTATTATGAAAACTCCTCATCAACCTAAGGCTGTTTCCCAAAGGACCTGGGACTTTCACTTTCCCCTATGGAATCCAAAACATCGGCTTCATGGCTGCAATTCTCTCCTAACACTGACAGATTCTTCACTTTGAAACCCATCAATTTTCTTGTCCTCTGACATGTCAGAGAAGTCAGAAAAATCCTCAGTTGCTTGCTGAGCTACAACAGCAGCCTTTATTGTGCCACAAGACTTTCTGCTTCTGTCGAGTTTATGTTCTACAGACATCCCTACCCTTTTGCTGTATCACTATGTTGTGAGTTTAGATACATGGTAATGGATGGCGTGGACTACAGAATCAATGTAGTGTAGTAACTTTGATGCTCAGATTAGGCACTCAGTGAGAACTGGATTCAAATCCAGGTTTGTGGTGTTTGAAACTCACTAGGGGACCTTGGGGAAGTCACACTCCCTTAGCTTCAGAGGAAGGCAATAACAAATACTACTCTGTGCAGATCTTGCTGAGAGAACCTCTTGATATATTTGTTTTAGGGCTGACTTAAGTTGGAAATGATGTGAAGGTACACAATAGCAACACAATGGATGCTGCACCCTGAAGTAACTTGAAGGGTTTCACTCACACCGACTCTGCCAGTTTTTACTTCCAGTTTTTTTACAAGCTGACTGGAAGCCTATATCAGTTTCTTTAGCAATTCTGCCTGCATTTTTCTCATTTGAAAAACCAGACATTTCCTTCATCCTCCTAATTCATTCTTCTCCAGTTCTGCTTCAAATAGTCATGCCTGGAAAATGCACTCTCAAATTTTAATGTAGGAAACCCAGAGCAATGTTAAAACATTTTTATCGAATTTTCTTTCATTTTGTAGGCATATGTATAATTTAGTTTCTTTTTCCAAATTAGTTACCATTCATCTAGTAGGATAGTTCTTCCGATATCCCTTGCCCATTTTATCAATGGCACTTGACTCCAAAAAAGATAATGAAATTCAATAAAGGTCAGAAGATTGATTGTTGGAAATGTGGAAAAAGTGAAGGATCATACTTGCATATGTGGTGGTCCTGTGGGAAGGTAAAACCTTACTGGAGAGAGATCCACGATAAATGTAAAAAAATTAAATAAAAAACAAAAATACCACTATTGCCAGAATATTTCCTTTGGGTATGACCAACACTCAATGGGGGGAAAATGAAGATAAAACATTTCTGTATTTAACAATAGCTGCTAGATTAGTACTTGCTAGACTATGGAAACAGAAAATAACACCAAGACAAGAAGAATTGATAAAGGAAGTATGAGATATAATGAATATGAACCACTTATTCATTATTCATGAATATGCCTGCCATAGATGTGGGTGAAACGTCAGGAGAGAATACTTTTAGAACATGGCCATACAGCCCGGAAAACATACAACAACCCCAAATGATTCATGCCTTGTAGTAGTCATACACATCCATGCATATATCGAGAAGACTTTTCAAGAAAGGTGGTATGTAAATATTTTCCTGATTAATAATGAATAAAATATTGGTGTTGGTTGAAGTAACGGAATAAAGAAAGAAAACATAGATATATTTCTTTCTATAGAATTTTGCTCAATTATTATTTGCAAGTCATTATTATTATACTGTTGAGGATTTTATTGTAATAAATAAATTGGAAGGTTACATTGGGACGTTGTGACCATTTACTTTTCCCAATTAAGATAGACTAATTGAATTAATCACTGAATGATAAATCCCTTTCATTCAATGAGACTACTCTATACAGGACTATACACATTTGGGTCTGTGGATTGGGTCCATAGTTTTCTTCTTGTATAAATCGGGGGAGCCATTTCCATTATTTTTTTCTTCTTTGGCGCACATCTCCCTCACTAAGTTGAATGATTCTCAAACCCTTAGGTACAGATTTTCAAGTGGCCTAAGGGAATAAGAGGGAGAGGGGAAAATCAATGCAGATTATGTTCTTTCTTTTCAGCCGGGTGGAAAAAGATCAAAAGCCTTCCCCTGATGGCAGGAGCCCATCTGTCTGCTGGAGGCTTGTGCTGGATCCATATCAGGACGATTTCAGAATGCATTTCCAAGTTAATGGGTTATGTTTAAAACTCTATAACTCTGTCTCAGTCCTGGAAACAAAATGTTTCTCTTTTGGTTTTTTTTCTGGATGTAAATTTATAGGAGGATGAGAGATTAGGTTCAAGGGAAAAAAAACAGTTTTATGTACTGTCTCATGAGGAATGATGCAATAGAGCAAATGCACTCTTCATGGTCTTTCAAAGCTTCATTGTGAGGAATGACTCTTTATAACAAATGCACTCTTTTTTCCTTTGAAGCTCATGGCATTTATTGTCTGGGTGGGGCTGTGATGAATAGAACAGAATATAATCCAGAGTCAAACATTGCTTTTTGGTTTTAGTATTGGTTTACCTTGCTAGTTGGCTATATTTACATGTGATTTCACTTTATTTTTCCTCTACAAGCATCTCTGACAGTGTTGTAGTTCATTATACTGCAATAAGGTGATGGCCCATTGCTGACAAAAAATGGCAACGTTCCTTATCCTTGTGCTGAGACTCAGTACTAGTTCAAAAGCATATTATAATTTACTAGCTGTACCCGGCCACGTGTTGCTGTGGCATTGTCTGGTGGTGTTGGTGAGAAATTGTTGAGTTAGTGGTGGTATTGAATGTCCGTTGTATGGTTGTCTTTATGTTTAGTATGTATTTGGTTGTTTGTGTAATGTGAAAGTGGTGAGAGTAGAGGGGGTCTTTGTCGCTGTGTAGTATTGTATAGTATGCATACGTTGTCCAAGTGTTGTGAATGGTTAGATTGTGTCTTGGTGCATAGTAGAAAGGGTTGGGGTGGATGGCCATTAGGGGTGTCTCCAAATTATTGGATGGTATAGTTCTATGATGATGATAATGATTATTATTGTTGCTGTTATCATCATGATTATTATCTTTATTATTATCATTATTATTATATATTGGGTGGATGGCCATCTGTCAGGAGTGTTTGGATTGTGTGGTCTTGCATGGTAGAAGGAGGTTGTACTGGATGATTCTTAGGGGTGTCTGCAAACATTAGGATTCCATGATATTGTTATTAGTATTATTATTATCAAGAGGCTGTATGGCCATCTGTTGGGAATGTTTGGATTGTGTTCTCCATGGCAGGAAGGGGTTGGACTGGATGGGCTTTAGGGGTCTCTCCTATCTCTGTGACTGTAGGATTTTCTTATAATTTTTATGGTGGAGATTGTGGAGATAATGGATGGCCATCTGTCAGGAGTGTTTGCATTGTGTGGTCTTGCATGGTAGAAGGAGGTTGTACTGGATGATTCTTAGGGGTGTCTGCAAACATTAGGATTCCATGATATTGTTATTAGTATTATTATTATCAAGAGGCTGTATGGCCATCTGTTAGGAATGTTTGAATTGTGTTCTCCATGGCAGGAAGGGGTTGGACTGGATGGCCTTTAGGGGTCTCTCCTATCTCTGTGACTGTAGGATTCTATTATTATTTTTATTGTGGAGATTGTGGAGATATTGGCTGGCCACGGATGATGGGCGGGCGCTAGGACCCAGGGGACAGCTTTTTCCCATTGCCTACCTTCTCTCTTGTCGGCGGCCATGAGACTTTTCTTTCCCTCCCTCCTGGCATGGCTCCCGATGGTGCGTTGTGGGTTCTGTCCATGTGGAGGTGCGTGAAGTGATTTTGTGTTGTTTCAACCTTAAGGCGTGGATGATGGATTCTGTTATCAAATTTCGAGGTTGGGGGGCCTTTACTTTTGTTGTTTTGCTCGGTGCCGCGATTCCATCAGCCTTTTATATATATAGATGGTATATTAATGGTATATTACTCCTGCTCTGTAGCATTCTCTAAGACAGTGGTTCCCAACCTGTGGTCTGTGGACTACCAATGGTCCACAAGAAAATATGGTCCACAGCCTCACCATTACTACACTGTTGTCTCAAAACCATGCGGCAATGTAAGCAACTGATCTCACAAAACCCTCTTATAGTGTCAAGGCAATGGGGATGCCAAAAGGGAAGAGGCTGACTGCCCACGAAAGATTACTACTATCACATCAGCTCTAGATGCTTAAATATGGTTTTCTGTGGGCGAGCAGATGGCGACTAATGGATGGCATATGTTCTGTATCACAAACTAGAACTGATGTGGTCTATCCAATGCAATTTTGTGAATCAGCACCCCAAATAACCGAATCTAAAGTTGACCAAAAACTGATTCGCAACCCTTTTGGTACTAATGTTGGAGAGTGGTCCCTGGTCAAAGTGGTCCCTGGTCAAGTCATCACTGGTTAAAAAAAGGTTGGGAACCACTGGTCTAAGAGCTGTTCAAAATGTATTAGCAACTAGTGTTAAGAACAATGGTTCCTAGACTTGGGACCCAATAGTGTATTTTATATAACGAACCATCATGTTACCATTAAATAGCATTTCAATAGGACAGGAGCCACACAATAATGTTAAAATTATTCCTAAAAAGGTTATTCCTTTGGTATTTGCACAATGTAGCCAAGTGCAAATGGTTTTGCAAGTTTTTGCAACATTTAAAGTATTTATTTATTTGATTCCTTTGTCCTTTCTTCTAACATGAAGGCCAAAGTAGCTTACAACACAGATTATAGGTACCGCTGAAAACCTGCTGGTAAATAGTTTTGACAACAATTAAAACACTACAACTCAACATGTATATTGGAACATGTATTGGAAAATAACAATACAGCGTACACATCCAATTAGAAGACTATTTCTATCAATTAGTTATTTACTAAATGCCTATTTAAATATAAAGGTCTTCATCTGCTGGCAGAAGAAGGGTTGTGGGGGCTGAACCTGGCCTCCCATGGAAAGAAATTCGGCAGTCTGAGAGCAACTATCAAGAAAGAACTTTAATATGCATCTGTCACTGTGAGGGGATTCATTTGAAGCTTGCCCACAAGTAATTTAAGGCTCAGCCATGTTCAGATAGACAGATACATTCTTTCAAATAGTCTGGAATCAAGCTGTATAACTGGAATAGTTTAAATGATACCTAGCCTTCAAAAAGGGCTTTACTGAGGCACAGTCATCATGGGAACTAAAGTTTCCTCACTGTCTCTAAAATTGCAGCAATTATTACAGTAGACATATGCTTTGAACGTATCATGAGAAGGTATGTCTCACTAGAAAAGACAATAATGCTTAGTAAGGCAGTAAGAAAAGAGGAAGGCCTCATTATAGGTGGGTAGACATAGATATCATCAAGGATGCTAAAGCTGTTGATGACAGAGTGATTTGGTAGTCCCTCATTCATAGGGTCTCAGTTTAGTCATCTTCATTTCTAGAGAGAGTCCATGTGTGAATTGCTCTATGACCCATTTATTTGTCTTTTCAGCAATCCACATAATCTGTAGAACTTTCTGCCAGTACCACATTTCAAATGAGTTTATTTTTTTCCTATCAGCTTCCTTCACTGTCCAGCTTTCACAACTAGATATAAAACATTGAAATGTGATATCTCAGATCTTAATTGCCTACTCTGCACTGATCTGATACTATGATACTGATGATGTATTGATAGTTATGATATCTGGGTGACATTTGTTTTGACAATTATATGTGGGAACATTAGATTGGGGTTAGAACAGCCTTTCATACCAATAAGATATAGCCACTCAATTTGTGGGGTTTTGAGAGATTGTGACATGGGAAGGTCACTCTACATCTGCAATGGCTGAGGCCTACTGGAATGGTGACCACATGACCGTTGGCATATGGGATCATGGTAGACCTAATTCTCTTCAGATTATTGTAGTTGCTTATACCAACTCTTTTCCACAGTTACAAAAATGATCATTTCTATAATGTTCAATCCAACTGCATATTCCTTGACTCTTTTTTCAGTCTGCAAACACCTGTCATGGATCTGGAGATAGTTCCAGCTTTCCTGAAGTATGTTTTGACCCATGTTGAAAATCTGTGCAACCTATTTGGCTAAAGATCATGGCAGAATATCTCAAGCATAACATGGACCACGAACGTCCTCTAAGCTTCTTATAAATAGTCCTGGGACAATAACATTTCATTGTCTGTATTATAGTACCATTAAATTTACTGAGCAGCATGGGATGTTTGGGCTCTGAGGAAGCTGTAAAAACAGTATGTGTAGAATGTCAGATAAGAATTTTTTTAAAATTTACAAAATACTTTTATTTAAAGGCAATGTTAATGACTAGGTAATCTTAGACTCCAAATAGCACAATTAAATTGTTTTTCTGAGATTATTCTCTTGGGGTAGCGTTTGACTCAATGAGATTATTTGGTAATGTAATTAACCTACCTGCCTCTCCTTCCAAGTGTCAAATTGTGTCTCACAGGAAATTTCTTGAAAACAGATTTGAAAGACTATCTATTGGCTATATTGAGACCTGAAATGTACTGTGCATTAATAATAATAATAATAATAATAATAATAATAATAATAATAATAATACGTAATATAACAATAACACTTTATTTATTTTCCACTCTATCTCCTCAAGGGGACTCAGAGCGGATTACAACATACACATAAACATTCAATGCCTTTAATACAGTGGAATAATAATAACATACAAATACACAGAACAAAGGTAAAGGCTTCCCCTTTCATCTCTGGCTTTCTAGAGGTAGTGCTCAATTCTGGCCATGGGAAGGTGCTCTTGTTCCATTTCCAAGCCAAGGAGCCTATTGTCTGTAGACACCTCCTAGTTGTGTTGCCGGCATGGCTGCATGGGCGCCTTTATTACCTTCCCACTGAAGCAGTACCTACTGATCTACTCACATTTGCATGTTTTTGAACTGCTAGGTTGGCAGGAGCTAGGGCTAACAGGTCAGCAGATTCAACAGTTCAATGATTAACCCATTGCACCACCGCATCCCCTTCTAATACTTTTAATGACAGTATTAAATCTCTGAAAATATATTGTATATTAATCTTACAGATGTTTGCTCTGAAATAGGCCTCATTGATTTTAATAGATTTTATTAAAACGCTCAAGGGATTTCTTAACTAGAACTTATCAAGAATTGTCCACATTCTGCATGGGCATGATTTTTCAGTGTAAAGGTCATCATTATCATCATCATCTGCGTTGTGACTAATAACACTAGCTTAGCAGGACTGTTCTTGGTGTGATAGAACAGCCAAGTGTGGAAGTTTTCATAACAATGTGTCTCAGGGCAATTCATAGTTCTGTTCTACTGGTAGCAGTCCTTATTGAGTAATTGGGATGGTGCTTGTGGCAGGCAACAAACTGCAAAACTGATGTAAGCTTACAAATACAAAACTGAGCATAAAGAGGTATCTTGCAACTATTTAGTTGCACTTTTGCTTAACTACTTATTGGTTCCCGTGCTTGCTTTTCACAATGAGCCACTTAATTGTTGTATTTAATTCTCAAAATGATTGCTACAAGAATCTAGTGCCTTAATAACAGCATCCTTGAATGGATTGCTGTGAGTTTTCCGGGCTGTATGGCCATGTTCCAGAAGCATTCGCTCCTGATATTTTGTCCACATCTATGACAGGCATCCTCAGAGGTTGTGACGTCTGTTGGAGACTAGGCAAATAGGATTTATATCTATGGAATATCCAGGGTGGGAGAAACGACTCTTGTCTTTTTGAGGCAGGTGTGGATGTTGCAATTGGCCACCTTGATTAGCATAGAATATCCTTGCAGCTTCAAAGCCTGTCTGCTTCCTGTCTGGCGGAATCCTTTGTTGGGAGGTTTTAGCTGGCCCTGATAGTTTCCTGTCTGGATTTTCCTGTTTTTTGAGTGTTGCATCCTAGATTTTTCCTCACAAACAAGTTTCATGTTGTACTTAGTTTAGGGGAAAAAGTTGGTATTGTCTTGAGATAATTGATTGCTTTACTCAGGCTTTGATCACATACTAATTAACTCAAGTACTCTGTGTGTGGAGCTCAGAAAGACTGATAATCCAATAATTTGAACGGATTAGAGAGTAAATCCTTCAAAGCTATGGATTTACTGCTGTTTTTGCCTTTGTGTTTGAAAATGCAATTTTCAGGTGTTGTCATTAAACATGTTCAGTTAAACATTTGTTAACTATTAAATGCCTAAGCTAGTTAGTTGATTTAGTTATTGGACACATTGCTAAAGTTTGATGATGTTGAAGTACATTTATTTTCTGCCCTATCTGAGGCTGTGGCACATTCAATCCTCTTCCATCTCCACCATCAGGTTTCCTTAAATTGCTGCCAGGAATGGGATATTTGACCAGACATTAAATTTGGGCATGCTGATATCAGGGACATTCATGCTTCTGGCTTATCTTGTCCCTTTTGTAATACCTGATAGAATGTACCCATCTTCTGACATCATGATATATATATTTCTAACTGAAGATTTTTTATGAACCAACAAAATGAGTATATAGTAGGTAAAGATAAATATTTTCCCCTGACGTTACATCTAGTCGTGCCCGACTCTGGGAGTTGGTACTCATCTCCATTTCTAAGTCGAAGAGCCAGCGTTGTCCGTAGACATTTCCAGGGTCATGTGGGCGGCATGACTGCATGGAGCGCTGTTACTTTCCCGATGGAGTGGTACTTATTGATCTACTCACGTCTGCATGTTTTCGATCTGCTAGGTTGGCAGAAGCTGGGGCTAACAATGGGAGCTTACCACGCTCTCCGGATTTGAACTGCCAACCTTTTGGCCATCAAGTTCAGCAGCTCAGCGGTTTAACCCACTGGGCCACCAGGGGCTTGAGTGTATAGTAGGCATTCTTAATTTTTTTAATTGCATACTATTGTAAACAGAATGTGCTTGAAATGAATATACTTATATAGGTTTACTATATATCCTGCTTTCTTTTTCTTTTTCAGAAAGAGACCAAAGGTCAGTTTCTCATAGATCATGTTTGCAATCACTACAGTTTGTTGGAAAAAGACTACTTTGGTATTCGTTATGTGGACCCAGAAAAGCAGCGGGTATGTATAATTTACATATAATTTATTTTTAACTTTTGTCAAGGCCTGTGAAAGTGATCTCTTTAGCCATTAAGCAAAACCAAGACATTATTTAGAGAAGCAGTTACTACTATGCAAAGTGGAAGAGTTCCCTTGAGTGGGATGGTTGGGACTCTGCCATTCTCTGAACTGGGATACACAATACTGTTGCCATGGGGATCTGCATCCCTGTGGTGATTGTAATGTGTGATGCAGCTGTATCTCTCCTCTGCTGTTTTCCCAATATTTCTATAGTAAGGCCATGGTAGCAGCAGATGTAGAAAATCAATTTCCAGATCAACAAGCAGTGGTGTGCCCCTGGCCTTTTCAAATGTAGATATATAGAGTAAGGACGATATCACAATAGCATTTTAAAATGGGTGCTCAAGTTCTCCTATTGTGTGGTTGCCTCCTGCAGAATTCTGGAAAATGTAGTTGAGTGTGGGGTCTTTGGAATTCCAGACCAGAGAGGTTCTCGACTTCCCTAAACTTAATTTCCCAGAATTCTGCAGGCAGCAGCCACACAATAGGAGAACAGGAGTGTAAAAAGACTTCCTTGGAGTTTAAATCTGAGGTTATCCTAGTGCAGTTTTTAATATGGGGGGCCAAAGCAATATCTAGAATGGGTTGCAGTGAGATTTTCGGGCTGTATGGCCATATTCCAGTAGCATTCTCTTCTGATGTTTTGCCTGCATCTGTGGCAAGCATCCTCAGAAGTCTGTTTGTTCAGATCTCTATACAAACCTCTTAGGATGCTTGCCTGTCCTAACACAGTTCTATCACATTTCAGGCACAGAGCCTGCTGGATGTCATCATACGACATAGATCTACTTCCAGTACGGCTCCATGCCTGAAGTGAAGTCGAACTGTCATAAGCGGTAGCACTGGCAACACAAGAGGCTTCCTGTGTTGCATACAGAAGAATGGAGGGAAGCTGGGCGGTGACTCTTCCTCTCGTGGGATGAGTTTAGGGGTAATGCGGGTAATGTGGGCTGTGGGGTGATGGATTCCCCATGGTCCATGTTGGATTTGCCATGATGCATGGCGAATCCCATCACTATTGCCCATCATACTGACCTCAATGTGATGAGGTCCTTAGACTGAAACATCTTTACCATGTTTTGTATGAAGGGTATGTTGAGAATTATCTAGAGTCCTGATCAGTGCTTAGCAGAAGCAAAGACTTACTTGGACATATTCTGTCATTACCTTGATTTCAGGGGCGGCTGAAGCTATAAACCGGGTAAGCAACGGTGGATGGTGCAAAATCCGCTAGGGGCGCCATTGAGGCGCTGGAGCCTGGAGCACCCAGGGAGGGTTGCGAGGGCACCTCCCCGCATCCCGGTTAAGCGCTGAGGCCTGGCCCTCGGCTCTTGGCTTAGAACGCTCAGCCTCAGCCTGGAAGGGAAGGGGGATGAGCTGCCTGAAAGATGAGCAGCCGCTGGTTGTCCATCATTCAGGTGGCTCCGCCCCTTCCCTTCCCAGCTGAGTGCTCTGAGCCAAGCGGTGACAGCCAGGCCTTGGCGCTGAACCAGGATGAGAGGGGAATGTGCAGCTGGTTTGTAAGATAATTCTTTTATCTTTTCTATTCACCTCTACCTTTTACCTTTTATTTTTCAGTGATTGGTTTTGGGGGGGGGGGGCATGCCAAAATACTGTTTGCTTACACTTGAAAATTACCTAGGGCCGGCCCTGCTTGATTTACTTTAGTTCTGTGATTGCATTCTGTCTTATTTGATTGACCCATATGTAATGTAACTTGGCTTACTGGGACCTGCCTTGTTGTAACCTAACCGACTTCATCCCAATTTCCTTTCCTGGATCTGGTTTACTTCAATCCAGCTCACTTCATGCAGCTCAGCTCTTTGCTTGATGGCTCTAAACCATGATGAGACAAAATAGAAGTGACAGCCGATGAACTTGCAAGTGTAATGGAAAAAGAATTGATCACAAATAAATTGCATAATCAGTAGGGTTAGCAATGCTGGTGGAAAATGCCTGTTGACAGTCTTCAAATTGTAATCAATGGAAAACCTGAAAAGCTTTCAAAGCTCTTTTCAGACTCAAACTTTATGAGCTCTTCTAGGCAAGGATATATACCCCTACTGCAATATAGACTGTTTTGGTTTCACTTTGCAACCCTAAATATATTTGGTATTGACCTTGATAAATAATGTTTAAACAAAGAATGACGACTGATGAAGAAAAATGTAGCTTTTAGGTAGGATTAAGAATAGTGTCCATATTCCATAGTATCCATGATTTAGGAATTAAGGATAGGGTCCATGCCTTGCAAGTACAAGTCACACTACAAATGCATCATAAATGGTAAAATTCTAATTGAAAAATTATTATTATTAAGGTTCTTAATTCTATGAGATTATTAATTATTTACCTTGTAATATTTTTTAAAGTAACTTTCAAAAATCGTTGTATGGTTTCTTTCTGTTTGTCTATGCATCCAGAATCATAACAAATCCTGATAGCTATTATTTGGTACCACTTTTGCCTAATTTTTGTCCAGTACTGTATCATATTGATTTGGCACTTGATTATGCAGAAATGATGTTAAATTTCCCATTACATGTCAGAACATTACATGATTATAGCTGCTTCATAAAATTAGCACTGTATTTTCCCTTAACTGAAATAAATCATCCCTCCCATCATTTTAAAGATGTAAAACTTTCAACAACTTCATGTTCTGCAAGTGTGTTGGACATCAGTTAGTTGGGCTTGATGGAAGTTGTATTCTAACACATCTGGAAAACACCAAGGGGAGACTGGACTGATTGTGAAATGAAAATATGTTGAACTATGGTATTTTGGGAGTTATCTAGATCAGTGCTTTTTAAATGAGTCACGTCATCATAAGCCAAAACATTTTAAATAATAAATGAAGTTTGTCTTGCATATATTACACAACAAAGAATACACGCGAGTTCCTTGTATAGTTATATCACTCTACTAATTTATTTGGTTAGGAAATAAAAGATTTTATTTTTATACTAGCTGTACCCAGTCACTCGTTGCGGTGGCCCAGTTTGGTTCATTGGGAAAGAAAGGATAAAGAATTTTGTTATTTTCCTGCTGGGAGAGGCCATAAGTCCCTCCCTGGGAGCGACCCCAGTGCCTCCTTCTCCCTATTATTGAAAATCTGGCTACCAGTATTAAAAAAACTCTGAAATAAGGAGAGTAAATGAAAAACACCACTCAGAATTCCAGACATGAAACAATCAGGGCCAGCTAACACCTCCCAAAAAAGGATTCTCCATGGCAGGAAGAAGCCAGATTTTGAAGTTGCAAGGCTATTCAATGCTAATCAAGCTGGCCAATTGCAACATTCACACTTGCCTCAAGCAGAAAAGAGTTCTTTCTCCCACCCTGGACCTTCCACAGATAAATAAAGAGAAGTTTCTTTCTCTGCCCTCCCCTTGGGGAGAATGATAGGGACGTGGCTTCCTCATTGGCCACACCATGTTATTTTCCTGCTGGGAGACGCCATAGGCCCCTCCCAGGGAGCAACCCCAGTGTCTTTTCCTTCCTATTATTGATAAACTGGCTACCAGTATTTTATTTAATTATACTGTAATACAATTATAATATGATATAATAATATAATAAGTATAATAATAAAATATAATAATAATGTAGTACAATTATAATAATATAATAATGAATGGTATCTCTTGCTCATATCGCTGGGGCCCACGATAAGTATTTTCACTCTCAGTGTCCCTCCTTTCCATGGCTAGAGGGTCTCAACTTTGTGTAACTTGCCAAGTTGAACTGAGTGGTGAGGAAGCAGGTCTAGCTCTCCCTTGCAGCCCCACCCATGCTGGTTGCTAAAGGGAGGAGACTGCGTGGCCATTGCTAGTGCCGTTGCTAAGGGGAGGAGCCATCTGCCACCATGGTTGCTAAGGGAGGAAGGGACTGTTGCTAAGGGAGATAGAGCCTGATTGGCTGTTGCTAAGGGTTATGGTTTTACCTGTCTCAGGTGTGACAGGTTTGTGATAGTAGGTATGTGAATAGCTTAAAACACTCATCAGTTCAAATGCTATGTTGTGTCCAAATTTTGTAACAATTGGTGAAATAGTTTGGGAGATATAAGCGCCTCACAAATTGACTTTATATTTTTATTTATATAGATTTTTGATATACTGTATTGCTGCAATTCTAAAATGTCATCGATTGCAAAATACATACTAATTTCAGTACCAGAAAAGAGTATATATATATATATACACACACACACACACACAATTTGGGCCCTTCCAGACAGGCTCTATATCCCAGGATCTGATCCCAGGTTTTCTGTTTATCCCAGATTATCTGTCAGTGAAGATCCATATAATCTAATTTAAAGCAGAAAACCTGTGACCAGATTCTGGGATATAGGGCCTGTCTGGAAGGGCCCATAGTCTCCTTGGTGTTTTCCAAATGTTTTAGACTAAAACTTCCATCAATTGAAGTCACCTGGACACACACACACACACTCAATTCTAGATGTACCCTGATTTTAGAGATGTTTATGTGGAGGAAATGTGTGTCTTAGAATCAAAGAAATATAGAATATATGTGTGTGTGTATCCTTCTGAATCTAGTAAAATGCTTTGATACTTCAGGGCTTTTTGTTTCCCTTCTTTTTCAACATCTTTCAGTTGTGTTCCTTGTGTTTTTGCACACAACTGAATTTGCTTAATTGCCATCTTGCAGATGTTTGTACTTCCAGAACCGTGTGGCTCAAGCTGAGATTTATTGGCCATATTAAAGCTCATCATATTTATGGGCACATTAGTTCTTTCCTGAATTGCACAAAAGTCAAGGGGCCTCATGTGGGAGCACTCACACACAGTTGGTTCAATATAATTATTTTTCAAGAATGTTTGTATAAAAATGGCAATGCTTATCCTTTGGCATTGCTGTCTGATAGACTTTCTCAATTTCTTTCCCAGCCTTGAAGTTTATCTCTCCCCCTCCTTCCCCTATGAAATCTATTCAAAACAATGTGTTGGTTTAGAAGAAAAATGACAAAATGCCCCATAGTAATGTTGTCAGAGCCCAGAAGATTATTCCCATGCATTGTGTTCAGACTACTAATAATTGTAGCTCAGAGCGTAAGCTTGGTATCAGACTTCCTGTCAGTGCTTTGTTTTGTTTTTGCTGGCAATTGCAACTGCACCCATCTAGCGCACCAACAGAGCAGCATCCACAGGTTCAGCAAATGCATGAACATTTCTTCACTGCAGGAATGTTACTATAGGAAAAGAGAGTTGATCCAGAATGCCATCCTAAGAACTGTGGACCATCGTCACATCAGCTAGGAGATGTATAACTCCACATTATGAGTTTAACTTTTGCAAATGTGATTAATATGTCCTCTCTAGGAGCTTTAGGTCTTCCATCGTGTTTCTAGTCAACTTACTCCTGACCTAGAGCTTTCTCAATAGAACATTTCTCTGGTGAAAGGTAACCATAACATTACACTGGAGATTGTAGAGAATCCTATAAAAATATTATCTCAAGTTAAAAAAAAGATTGTATTTTATTGCAGGGATCCCTTGACCCTAACTCTCAAAAACACATAGAACACACTGTATCACCTTTCAAAGAGGTAAGCAGAGCTGTTGGAGCTCTATTGAGCTTCTCTTACACAGCACTATTTTCTAGCTATTTGGCACAAGTGACTAAGATAGGAACAGGTTTTACATGCTGTGCAGACTGCTTCATGAAGGATTTTCTTAGGCACCTGCTTTTAATTTTTTCCTCCTGTTAAACCAGCAAAAATTGATATTAATGGAATGTACATGAGAGCGCTCCATGCAGTCATGCCGGCCACATGACTTTGGAGGTGTCTATGGACAACGCTGGCTCTTTGGATTAGAAATGGAGATGAGCACCACCCCACAGAGTCGGACACAACTAAACTTAATGTCAGGTGAAAACTTTTACTTTTCCTTACATGGTCTATACATTCCACATGAAAAAACAACAACATGGACATGGGAACCTTGTGCCAGAACATGCTCTTTTTAGAGAAGAGGGTAATAAGTCCAGGTTTCAGTTAAATACCTCCATGTTTATTAAGAGCAGGCTCTTATTTTCAGTAACAGAGATAGCCTGTTCTTCAGTGTGTCCTACTGTCAGTCCTCTGACAATTCACACAGTTCTGCTAATTACCGATTCACATGCCATCAGGGGCACTCTTTGCAGCTTGGAGCCCGGGGCTAAAATTTGCAGACACTTTGCTCTAAATTCTGCCATTGATTTCAGAGGAGTAGTTTGCTTGCTGGAGCACAGACACATGTCCACAAACAATCCAAGCCAAACTGCATGGATTTAGACTCTGTTGTCTACTCTTTCAGAATTATAATCATTCTGCCAAATGAGAAAAAAATGAATTACTATTTTAAGGTTAATTTTATGTGAACCAAAAACGGTCTTTGGAGAGTTGTTCAAATTTAGCAGGCAATCTTGGAAGCTTTTATAGTTGCTAAAATGTTGACAACAGCAGTAGGCATTTGAGTTAAACCCCCAAATACTGTAAGTGCTACATGCATACTACCTCACTTCACTTGACTAGGTAGATAAATGGATGGGATGGATGGATGGATGGGACATGCAAAAAATTCTTGCAACTATGAGTGCTCTTTTGAGAGTTCCTGCCTGCCTTGCCCTTTTCTCAGGATATTCCATTTTACTTGCTCCTCCATCTTTTCATTCTCAGGATGCTCAATTTCAATTAATTCTCTATAGCAACAAATTAGCATTCTGTGTACATGAAGCATGTCCAACTATTTTTGTTTTTGTTTATTTAATGTGAAACTAAAAGGAAGCTATTTCACTGTGCAGATGATTACAGGTGTAGTCCTAGAACTATTTTGCGGTCTGGATGTGTAGATCGCTGCCTCTTGATCAGATATGTAAAGTGGTTTTCACTTAAACATACTGATGCGCATTATGAGCTCTATTTAGGAATATCTCCCAACTTCGCTTGTCCTCGGTATAAAGCTGTTGCTGTGTGCATTTGTGGCATGTGTCATCTAAACACAGTATTCTCAAGCTGCCTTTGAACTGCATTAAGTAGACAGCATAGATGTACCCTTCCTTATCAAGCAGTTTCCTAAGCAAAAATGCTATTAAATTATAGCCATATATTTTGTATATGTGAAAGTTCTGACTTAAATTGTAAGCTAAAACATGGTGGTTGCCAGGTATGACATTCCCCCTGCCCCATTTTCCCCTATAATCGATATCATTATAGGGAAACCGCTGGGAGAGGTCATCCGGGGTTTGGGAGTTCGGTGCCATCTCTACGCAGATGACACCCAACTCTACTACTCTTTTCCACCAAACTCCAAGGAAGCCGCTCAGACCCTAAACCGGTGCCTGGCAGCTGTGTCGAACTGGATGAGGACTAACAAGTTGAAGCTTAATCCAGACAAGACAGAGGCCCTCCTGGTCAGTCGTGGGACCAATCGGGGTATTGGGTGGCAACCTGTGTTCGCCGGTTTTGCACTCCCCCTGAAGGCGCAGGTCCGCAGTCTGGGGGTCCTCCTGGATTCATCTCTGACGCTTGATGCCCAGGTGTCGGCGGTGGCCGGGAGGGCCTTTGCACATTTAAAACTTGCGCGCCAGCTGCGACCATACCTCGAGAAGTCTGATTTGGCCACGGTGGTCCATGCCTTAGTTACATCCAGACTGGATTACTGCAATGCTCTCTACGTGGGGCTGCCCCTGAAGACGGCCTGGAAACTCCAACTGGTTCAAAGATTGGCAGCCAGATTTCTAACGGGAGCCGACTATAGGGAGCACACAATACCCCTATTAAAGCAGCTCCACTGGCTGCCGATAAACTGCCGGGCTCAATTCAAGGTGCAGGTTTTGACCTATAAAGCCCTACACGGCTCAGGCCCTACCTATCTCCGTGATTGCATCTCCTCCTATGAGCCAGTGCGGACCTTGAGATCTTCCGGGGAGGCTCTTCTCGTGCTCCCACCACCGTCTCAAGTGCGGCTGGTGGGGACGAGGGAACGAGCCTTCTCGGCAGTGGCCCCCCGGCTCTGGAATGCATTGCCAAAAGAGATCAGGCAATCCCCTACATTATCCAATTTCCGTAAGGAACTGAAGACCTGGTGGTGTCGGCAGGTTTATGAGTAATTATATTGGACTACCGCCGATTTCTGAGCCTGAATATATTGCATAAGATTTCCCTAGCCTAAAATGATGCATTTTAATATATTGGATTTATGGTTCCCGTCCCCTTGATCTGGTCATGTAAGTGTGATTTATTGTTATAATTGTATTATTTTACTTTGTTAATAATGTGTATTATGTTGTTATGTAATGTTTGTGTTGCTTTTATGACTGTAAACCGCCCTGAGTCCCATCCGGGAGATAGGGCGGTATATAAATAAAGTTTTATTATTATTATTATTATTTATTATCATAGTTTATTTACTTAGGCTATGTCTTTACTAAATTGGTTATCAATGTGAATATAAACAACATTTTAGTAGGAACGCTAAGTTCATCTTCAGAGAAACACAGGACTAGGTTAACATATGTAACATGGCATATGCTTTTGTGGATGACAACTTACTTTATTAGCTGCATGTGCAGAAAGTGGACTCTAGTCACTGAGATCTCAAGATGCAATACATATATTAATGTATTAAATAATAATAATAATAATAATAATAATAATAATAATAATAATAATATACTTTATTTATATTCCGCTCTATCTCCCAGAGGGGACTTAGGACGGATTACAGAAAACATATACGGCAAACATTCAATGCTGTTAAACAATTAACAGGATAGACAATACATAAACAGAGGTAAAGGCTTTCCCCCATCTTTTCTATTTCTGGCATTTAGAGGCAGTGCTCGACTCTGGCCACCGTGTGTGTGTGTGTGTGTGTGCTGTCACTTCATCTTCCATGCCGAGGAGCTCTTGTCCTTAGACATCCTCCCAATAGAATCACCGGCATGTTCTTATGGGTGACTTTTATTACCTCCCTGCTTAAAGCGGTACCTATTTATCTACTGACATACCTGTTTTCGATCTGTTAGGTGGGCAGGGAACTGGTTGATTTCACCTACCATTTCAGATTTGTATTGGGAAAAGTCTGAGAATTAATCATTGCTCAAAACACTTTAATATATTCAATAATATTCCATATTTATGTTATATATGTGCATATTTATATATATATATCCATTCTGTTGGAAAGGCACAGCACTACACTGATAGTGTGAGTAACATTTCCTCTAAGTAATGCTAACAGTGTATCAAGTAAGTCTGGTAGTGAGAAACAAGGCTTTTAAAATATTTAGCTCCTATGAAATGGCAAATCTGTTATGATGAATGTAAATTGGTATTCTGGGATCTCCTTGCTTCTGTAATGTATTTTTTCATGGCAGCTTAGGGCACATTTTACTTTTGGAAGGAAGCCTACTATTTCAGCATACTTTCCCAATTCCCACATCAAGAGAGAAAGTGTGGATGTTAATTTGCTGTATATTTGCTCATTTAGAAAGAAAGAGGGGTTTTTGTATGTTGAGATTTTTCTATAGAGCTTTAAAGACAAAGTTCTCAGTCATTCTGACAGCAAGAAATCAACATGACCAATATCATTTTGATGTTTTAAAATGCCCTTGTACTTAATTCATGCAAAGGTTTTTATCCCGAAGCATTTTTTCCTTGATAAAATGCAATTCAGCTCAATGAAACAGCCTTGGAACTGTGAAAAACTACTGTTTGGACTATAGATTCCAGAATCCTCCTCCCAGTACAGTCACCGGCACAGGAGCTTACAATAGCTTCAATATTATGGATGGAGCAAATGCATTCTGGATTTTATTATATGCCATCCTGGGAGATGGAGGAGTGAAGTTCAATACATTGAATACCGTGTTTCCCCGAAAATAAGACAGTGTCTTATATTAATTTTTGCTCCCAAAGATGCTCTAGGTCTTATTTTCAGGGGATGTCTTATTTTTCCATGAAGAAGAATCCACATTTATTGTTGAACAAAAAAAATGAACATTTATTATATACTGTACAGTAGTTGTCATCACAAACCAGCAAAACCAGACAAACTGTGAATCCTATCAAGAATTTCTTGTTACTACCATTATTTCCATGTACAACACTCTATACGTACATTTACCAATCCTGTATGCTCTGGTGTTCTGTTCGGCGGGCATGCTTCCAAACACAAACGGTGCTAGGTCTTACTTTTGGGGGAGGCCTTATATTTAGCAATTCAGCAAAACCTCTACTAGGTCTTACTTTCTGGGGATGTCTTATTTTAGGGGAAACAGGGTAGCTCCTTTAACATTTGGAATACAGGCTAGGGTGGATTGACCACACCCCTGAAATACAAGGCACCGGCTTCTATTGCACTGAGGCATTATGAAAGCAGGACCCGTTGAACATCCCTTCTCAAAAAACTCCAAAATCCAAAGTACAGGCAGTTCCTGAGTTACAAACACTCAATTTACAAATGATTCACAGTTAAGAACTTTACGATTCTAGAGGATAGTTTACTTCTTTCCTTCCCAGCTGCCAGTTTACTAATAGGGCACCCTTTGCTGTGGTTGCAGGTGTAGAAAGAAAATGTTCAGTTGTTGCAAGTGTAGACTTTTCTTCTAAGTTCCAAAATCATATGAAGGAATGATCTGAGGCCTCTTCCACACAGCTGAATAAAATCCCACATTATCTGCTTTGAACTGGGTTATATGGCAGTGTGGACTCAGATAACCCAATTCAAAGCAGATATTGTGGGATTTTTGCCTTGATATTCTGGGATATAGGGCTGTGTGGAAGGGCCCTGAAACATCACAGCTGGAACAATCTGTAGTGATTTGGGTAACAGTTGACAGTTTTGTGAAGAAATTGAACCGGGGTATAAAACTGGCTCTCTCAAGGTCTAGTCCATCAATGTAACCATTAAAGTACTGTTCGAGGGGAGTGTAGCAGTTACGGGAATGTGTTCTCTAATTAATAATTTACAAATGAGAAGACAATACTGAACAAATAATACTGTTTACAGAAGCAGAGGATCTGGACCTTTCTTTGGTGGGAAGGAGGCCATATTATTACTTAAGAGATTTAGAAAGGCTCCAAAGCTACAGATAATGAGTGAAGCAACCAAAGTTTGCAGATAAGACAGAATTATTCAGTACAGTAAGTTCTCAAAAGGACTGAAAGCTTTGAATGATCATGCCCAATCTTGCTGACTAGATAGTAGAACGGCAGGTGAGATTCAAGGTTAAGTTCATAGTACAGCACATTGGGGCTATTGCTCCTTTCCTCTTATACATGCTGATGGGAATGAAATTTTCTGTAAGTAGGCAGGGAAATTTCCCTATATTTCCCTCTCTTATTACAAATACATGTTTTGGAGATGCTACTAATCGGATTTGCAAAATCCATCACAACTCTATAAGACACAGTGACTTGAGATTAATTAATTCAGGTGTTAGAATAGCACGTGTAAATACATTTCTCAATGCACATTGGTCAATCTTTTAAAAAATAATATGCATTTTTAAAACAGTGTTTCTTAAAACTGAAATAACCTTTGAGGCTCTTTGCTATAGAGGCATAAATAACAAAACATCCTACTCAGCACTGTGAAAAAAATTTGTGAAAAAATAGGCACCTGTCCGGGTAAATGGCTACTCAGGGACATTAAAATGCTGATCAGGGATTAATGCTTAGAAAATGAGAAGCATGACAGTTCAGAACACAGCAAGCCATGGGATACTCTGCTGCAGGTGCAATTCCATCCTATTAAAAGAATATACAGAGGTCACATTGCCTTAGCAATAAAATGTTATCTAAATGTCCCGAGCCTGACGTCTTCAGAGATATTGAAAATGGCTGACATTAATGCAGTTTTGCTATTCAATTTCTTCCAGTCCAGCATAAAAACTCGATGCTTAAATAATGGTTCCTTGATGTAAAAATGACACTCGCAAACCAGTAAGAGAGAAATATCTAAACTGAGAAATTATGGCTGCTTTCATAATAGCATCCTTTGAATCTTGCCAGGGACTCATTTCCTGTTTTTAATTTGATGCTGGAATGGAATATAATTGTAATAATTTGATTGGCCTCCCTATTAAGTCAGGGCTCTTTTTGTTAATTTGTATCAATTTCAAAATAAAAGCAATCACTGACTGGAATCTTTACTGGTGTGCTATGCCTATTGTACTTTTTCCAGGGTTGCATTGCAATGGTGAGGAAAAACAGACAGCTCTGAGCAGCCTATTTCTACAATGCCTTCCTTCCTCCTGCAGCCTTTTTCTTCTTGCCACCACTCCCTACATAGATCATGTATAAAGAGCTTTTCTATACCCCAAGAGTCCCAATCTGACAAAGACAGTCCTGGTTAATCCTCTGCCATTCC
The DNA here is from genome assembly GCF_035594765.1 of Anolis carolinensis. Classification (NCBI taxonomy): domain Eukaryota; kingdom Metazoa; phylum Chordata; class Lepidosauria; order Squamata; family Anolidae; genus Anolis; species Anolis carolinensis. The sequence goes on along the minus strand of NC_085842.1, from coordinate 250,678,689 downwards.
ACTTTCTTTAAAGATAAAATAGGTGAATAACAAAGATAAAATAGATGAATAACAAACCTGATATGTTGCCCTTCTGAGGTCCCCGGAGAAAGGGTGAGAAAGTAGAACAAATGACATTATCATCACTATCAGCAGCAGTAATAATCATGCTTAGGTGTTTGTAAATCACACAAAATTGTCCTGTGTTCGCATTCATTTAGGATTTGCTCATGACATACATGTCCCCTTCTATACTGCCATATAAAATACAGATTATGTGTTTTGAACTGGATTATATGGCAGTATAGACTCATATAATTGAGTTCAAAGGAGAGAATGTGAATTATCTGCTTTGATAATCTGGATTATATGGCAGTGTAGAAGGGGCCTTAACTGAATAATGAATGGCCTTTGTGGCAATTGTCAAAATATAAAGCTTGCAAAGAAATCATGGTCAAGTGTTACTTTGAGAATTTTCCATTTGCCCATGTTATTACTTTTCGAAATGACTATTTCCATAAGTATTCCTTGGAGCCCCAGATGGCATAGTGGACTAAGTGACTTGAAGGTTGGGTTGCTGACCTGAAAGCTGCCAGGTTCGAATCCCACCCGGGGAGAGTGTGGATGAGCTCCCTCTATCAGCTCCAGCTCCATGCGGGGACATGAGAGAAGCCTCCCACAATATGGTAAAAACATCAAAAACATCCGGGCGTCCCCTGGGCAATGTCCTTGCAAACGACCAATTCTCTCACTCCAGAAGCGACTCAAGTTGCTCCTGACATAAAAAAAAGTATTCCTTTACTTTTAGGTAATCTATACTCTAGCATGGAATGAGTTAAAAAGAATGTTATTTAGGTCTGTTAAAAAAAGCTAGCTTCTTGCACTTAGGAAAGCCTGGACAGCACTGTCTCTGGCAGGTGCTTATTCGGCATAGTTAGTACTTTTAATTGTGAAGATATTTTGCTTACAGGCAGAAAAAAAAGTCAGAGTGCAAATTTTACTGACCATATACAAAAACAGTAGTTACATGTCAGCATGCACTTTTCCACATCAGCTCTTTCCACTATTAAATTTATTATCAAATGCAATTTGTAGAGAAATAGCTTGAGGTATCTAGTTAATCGCTCTCAGCACTTACCCTACCTCAGATAGTTGTTCAGCAGAGAGTGTTTGTATGTTTGGGAGAGACCGAGGTGAAGAGCTTTCCCTCTGAATTCTTTGTGGTGTGCAGGGGGAATAAGATGAGAAGATAATAATTTAAATTAATAAGATGTAGCTGAGGAAGTCTGGGAGTTGTAGTCAGAAAATAATCTTTCCAAGCTCTGATCTAAATATATGATTTATTTCTAATGTAATTCACAATAGAATTTAGGTCATTTTAGGCTCCAATACTATACACATTCACACAGTGCAATTGAACTCCACAAGGCATGTTGTTGTTGTTGTTGTTGTTTCTTACTGCCTCTTCCTGTAGATCGAGGCAGGAAACAAAAATGAATAGCACAATAAATACAATCAGTTAAAAGAGCATAAAACCAATATTTATTAAAATTAATCAATAAATACTTTAAGAACCACGATGTAAACCAATTTGACAGCCTGCTGAAACAGTCTAGTTTTTACTTTTGACTTACGTAAAGACAGCATCTCAAGCTGACAGAGCTCTTCTGGCAGGTCATTCCACAGTCGGGGGGAGGTGGGGGCAATGAAAATATCCAGTGGGCAACACTCAAAGCTAATTTGGATGTCTCCCAGATGACTGACTCTAGGTAACATGAACCCAATCATGCAGGACTTTAAAAGTAATAACACTTTGTATTTTGCATAGAAATGCATTGGCAGCAAATCTAGTTGTTTTAATATTGTTATAATGTCATCACTCCTATATGCACCAGTAACCAATCTGGCTGCCATATTTTGAATTAATTCAACTAATTAAGTTTCTGAACTTGGTACAGAGTTAGCCCAATGTAGACCACATTGCAGAAGTCCAGCCTGAAGATTACCAACACGAGCACTACCATTTTGAGGTCCTCAAATTCAAGGAAAGCTAGTCTATCAGCTGAAGCTGATAATAAGCACTCCTGACTATTGCATCTATCTAGATCAGTGGTTCCCAACCTTTGGTCCTCCAGATGTTTTGGACTTCAGCTTCCACAATTCCTGGGAGCTAGGATTTCTGGGAGTTTGAAGTCCAAAACACCTGGAAGACCAAAGATTGGGAACCACTGACTTAGATTGTCATTTGGAGTGAGGAAAGTATATTTGGATGTTATCAGCAACCTGCCATACCTCCAGATGACCTCTTCCAGAAGTTAAAGAGCATTGGAGATAAAAGTACACTATGTGGCATGCCATATAACAGCTCCTTCTTTGAGAAGCAGCTATCCCCAATGATCTCCATCTGGAATTTGATGAAGAGATAAGTGATATAGTACGTCTGAATCTCAAACCCTTTAGGCATTGCAGAAAGATACCATGGTCGATGGTATCAAATGCTGCTGAGAAACCTAAAGGCACCAGTGGGGATTCATTACCCCGAATGGTGCTCAATGAAAGATCATTCACTAAGGTGGTATTGTGATCTGAACTCTGTATCCTGCTCTGAAGCCACTTTGGAATTAGGCTGAGAAGTATGTATCATCCAAGATTACCTGGAGTTGGAAAAAACTGTCTTCCCAATCACCCTGCCCAAAAAAGGGAAGATTTGATACTCTTCTGTAGCATCAAATCCAGGGAGTTCAGAAAGGGCTTTTTTTGCACTACAGCTTTTTTTAAACAAGGTGAAAACTTCTTTTCTTGAGAGATATGTTAATAATATATTATAATTAAGATCTAACTGAATCTCTTCATAGCATGACCAACCAAGAAAGATGGGGATCAAGAGGACAAGATAGATAGATAGATAGATAGATAAAGAGAGAGGGGGGGAGTAATTCTGCCCTTTCCCTAGTGCTGAGGCCTCAAGTTAAATATTGTGCATTTTGCAATCTCATCATCTGCATCCTTCACATTCTTACACAAGTCTGAGCATCTTTTTGAAGCTGTCAACACAAAACCCAGTGCAATCACAACTGATATGAAAAAATGGCTTTCCGATTTACTATGACCTTGTAATTTTAAATAAATGATGTTCTCTTAACCAGTGGTCTCTGCCTTTCTTTTTCAGCATTGGCTTGAGCCCAACAAAGCTATCTGCAAGCAAATGAAATGTAAGTGTTTAAAATCCATTTTATAATCTGGTGTAATATTTTAAAATGCCACAGCTTCATATACGGCAGCATGTTTCCAGCCTTGTCTTACAAAACAGTGGTGGTTCTTCCTCCTTGTAGATTACTTTTAAATTAAAGTTTCAGAGTTGCTTAAAGTTCAGCTTTTCATGCCCGGATGAAAACTAACAACATTTTCGCTCCACCCTAGTGCTCAGTATCCAATCTCTGGCATGTGATACTTACAGACTCATCCTGAATTGAAGAAATTGGATATACATTACCATTTATGAGGATTATTTACTGGCATATGTTTTTTTCATAGCTGGTTAAAGGCACAATTTCACAGATCCCCAGGTTTTATCTGGCACTTATTTGAGGTGCTTATCACATTGTATATGGAATGCTATTTTACTACACCATTGTATGCAATGGGTCTTGAACTTCCATGGCTTTGGTATCCACAGGGGTTCTGAAACTAAACCCTAGCACATATCAAAGGACTCACTATTACTGAAAGCAGAACTTTTATTATATTTTGCCTAGATATTATGGCAGATATAATGGAGCCCCAGTGGCGCACTGGGTTAACCCACTGAGCTGCTGAACTTAATGACCAAAAGGTTGGCAGTTCAAATCTAGGGAGCAGGGTGAGTTCCCACTATTAGTCCCAGCTTCTGCCAACCTAGCAGTTTGAAAACATGCAAATGTGAGTAGATGAATAGGTACCGCTCCGGCGGGAAGATAATGGCACTCCATGCAGTCATGCCGGCCACATGACCTTGGAGACATCTACGCACAAGGACGGCTCTTCGGCTTAGAAAGAGCACCAACCCCAGAGTCGGACACGACTAGATTTAACATCAGGGGAAAACCTTTACCCTTTTATTATGGCAGTAAATAATTCATAAACCATCCACCCACTTTTGCTTCCTCACTTCTTGTTTTCTATCTTCATCTGAGGCTAAAGAGTTTTGAAACAAGTGCTTTTCTATTTGTTTGTTATGCTATATAGACTTAGATTGTTAATTTTGTTTGTTCATTGTTTCCAGATGTTTTCTCTACATTCTTCATTGTCATGTTGCTCTGTATAGAGCTCTTCTAAAAGATTACTGCTCAAAGGATCCTTTGGGCAGGGCATCCTTCTAAAACTGTCTCATCATTTTTCTGCTCCTCATTCGAGAAGCAGAGATAGGAAAGTGTGTTGATATGGGAAGGTCAGCATGTATGGAAGTTGATTTGTTTACTTGAGGAAATTTGTGTTGGAAGTCTTACTTAGCTCTTAACAACATTGTTTAAAAATATAGCTTTAAATGTGAAGTGGCTAAGTGAAATTAATTCTGATTTTGTTCTGAATCATCTTTTTCTATTTGGTGGTATGTTTATTGGACATAGAGGGATGTAACCTTGCATGCTGGATTCTCTGTAGTTGACAGTTTGTATGTGACTCAGAGGGAGCTTTTGCTTCTGCTTTTCCTTTTTCCCCTGAATACTGTTGTGCATAAGCCAGAGAGTTATTAGCATCCCTTTAAAGATGCTGAACTGAGTGCAAAGCATGGTGTGTAAAATCCTTTTAAATGATTATGATGATGAATCCAGTTTAGTAAAAAGAATTGTGCCTCAGATGACAGGAAAGCTTGACAAAGCCTTGGGCTCTCGGATATACCAGCTGGGTCTTGTCTGGCATATAAAAGGCCATTCTGAAAGGGAAGACTCATGCCTACAATAAACTTGATTATTCATGCCCCCGTTTGCATGCGGACACTTTTATAAATAGGACGTTTTCTCATCCTCCTGTTACACATTTTGCTTTCTGTGCTTTGAGTGAGTGCTAGACTGTTGCATGGTATGTAAGTATGTAGTCAAAGGACCCAGTGGTGTTCCCCCTCCCCAATGAGCCACTAATATAAATATTCATTTCATCATTTGATACTGACCTGCATACGCACGCACGCACACACACACACACACACGCCTTCACCCTGGCCTTTGTTTGTTTTGGAAGACATAGTGCCACAAGAAAAAATTGAAGATGATATCCAGTGCTACTAATCTGTAGCATAGAAGTAGTGTATGGACTTCTGGAACTCAGCAGAGGACTGCATCCTGTTCTCCACAATATTATGAGATTTTGTACAGATTTTGCATTAGACGGGCAGTCTTGAGTTAAAAACATCTGACTTACCTACAACTCCTAGTTACAAATGGGGGTGAGACAACAGGAAGCAAGAAGAAATCTACTCCTAGGAAGGGAACTTCTTTATTTTAACATTAGTTCCAGTGGACTTTAGGGCATAGTATATGATTTTACTCTGTTTCAAAGTGGACATGCCCTGATTTGAGAATATAATTTTTCAAGGCTATCAGCACTATGTTTTTCTCTAGTTTCAGGCTTGGGTTTACATAAAACCAGCCAGCCTGCAGCTAATATGCTGAAACAATATGTTACTATAATTTGTGAAATGGCCCTAACTTAAAACTTCAGGATATATATATATATATATATATATATATATATATATATATAGGTAGCTCCTTAAATATTTTGTTTGTCTTTTTATGCAGTCTGTGTATTCTGTATCCTTTATTGTTCAGCCCTAACATCAAATTTATCAGAGCTTTCCCCCTGCAGAAATGTATTTTACATAATAAAGAGGTAGACAAGTTAAGCTTTTAGTTTCTGTTCAGTGTGCTACTGTTCAGTGCTCAACCACATCTAAATTTCTGATAGTATTGTTTGAAAAATACTACTGTATTATGTTCGGTGGAACAAAAATGAATTTAGGGATGGCAGAACAATTTAAATGGAGCCATCATATTAGTGGCTGGCAGGTTGCATAGTGTGAGTTGAAAAAAAAGTATAACTACAGAGAAGAAAAAGGAAACAGGTCTTCACTTGCTGTAAATGAGAAGTCAAGTCTTTGATTTTGAATTGCCCTTACATGAAATATGACCATTTGCTGGAGCCGTGCTACCAATGGTCTCCTTTGCTTTGTTATTCCCTGCATAGTCCATTGTAGGTAATCCTTGAAGTGGATGTCTTCATCATTATCTCCTGGTGATAGAAAATAGGGTCAAGAATAGGGCTCCACAGTCACCTTCGTATCCTTCTCCAAGACACCACACTTAGAAGGCTATCATACTTGGGCAACAAGGAATCACCTAAATAAATAAGAAAAGAAAGAAAAAAGATACTAGCAAGCATAAATTGGATTTGTTTTGAAGACTAAGCATATGAAGAGAAATTGAAACATATTGTTGGTCTTCAACACTTACTATCACGCAGCTTGCTTTATTGTTTGGAAGTTGAAGTCCACCAACATCTGGAGGGACACACTTTTTTCATTTTCTGATTTTCTTCTTAATTATACTTTATTTTTTAGATAGAAAATAACTTCCAGGATATTATGCCTTCTTTGAAAAGGTCGAGGGAGAATTTGTCTGTAGCTTTTTAGGATATGCTTGCTTTAGGCATCCACCTGTGCAGTTGTAAGATCTTCCACCAGGTTACCCATGGGATGTTCTTCATTAGCAAGTGCTTCAGGCACAGTTGCTCTGCAAAACATGACACTATTTCTTCTCTGGGACCCTTATTGCTATTTTACATGTTAGTGTTACTTGATTTTGCATGCTCTTTTTTTGATTTGCTGTAATCAACAAGGGAGTTAAGTATTTTCTGCACACTGAATCCCTGCACACAACACTTGTCTTTAACTCTGCATATTAATGGCATCAATAAGAAAATTAAATGTGAGGAACAAGATGCAAACATGATATGAGGGAATGAAGGGACAAGAATTAAAATTCAATTTGAAGAGATAGACATATAGGGAAAATATATCCCCCATTGTTAAAGAGTGTATGGAGTAGCAATAGCAAAAAATTCAAGTAGATGCTGAGCCAGAAAAATGTGTTTTTGCATACATGTACTATGACAACCATATGTTAAACATAAATAAAGCTGCTAGCACAAGATGTTCATCAGAATATAATCTGATGTAATTACACAGAGCATGGAGGAAGAGTATTATGTATTAAAATCCTTTTGATTATCCCAAAACCAGTGGGTTGGTCAAATGGGCCAGTTATATATTGGTTCTTGTTCCTATTGGTTCTTGATGTTTGATGTTTTACCATCCTTGTCAGAGGCTTCTCTCATGTCCATGCATGGGAGCTGGAGCTGACAAAGGGAGCTCATCCACTCTCCCCAGATTTGAACCGCCGACCTGTTGGTCGGCAGTCCTGCCGGCACAAGGGTTTAACCCATTGTGCCACCAGGGGCTCCATTATATTATATTATATCAAATATATATCAATTATATTATTGAATTATCAAATACAGTAGAGTCTTAGTTATCCCACCTAAACGGACTGGCAGAATGTTGGATAAGTGAAAATGTTGGATAATAAGGAGCGATTAAGGAAAAGTTTATTAAACATCAAATTACATTATGTTTTTCCAAATTAAGCACCAAAACATCATGTTTTACAACAAATCGACAGACAAAGCAGTTCAATACACAGTAACATTATGTTGCAATTATTGTATTTACGAATTTAGCACCAAAACATGGCGATGTATTGAAAACATTGACTACAAAAACATTGGCTACTAACAAATCGACTACAAATAAAGATAGAATTGCATTAAATGAACTTACAGTAACAACATTGTCGGAAATTAAATCAGTTAAAAGTTCAGTCCTTGCTGCTTAGAGAAACAGCTGTGGATCCGGCGGGAGGCAGACTGTGTTGGATAATCCAGAATGTTGGCTAAGCGAATGTTGGATAAGTGAGACTCTACTGTAATTCAATATAACAATGTAAAATATAGTTGAGATACTGTTTCTCCATTTTTTGTTGCACAGTTACTCAGATAACTGGTAGCAGAATTGTTATGGCTCCACACATACAGTAATACATATATGAAAGTGTGTGAGTGCATATTCATGCATATGTGTATCAATTTCCTTAATTAACTCCAAGACTTGGGCCCCAAAAGGCTCATTCCTTTCTTGTATATAGAAAGGAAATTCCTAAGTCAGTATTGATATTGCACAGGTTTATTTAACATACTAGAAACTAGAAAAACACTTGGTGCTTTCCTAGTATATACAATAGGCCATCCATTTTTACTGGATTCATAGAAGCAGGACCCCCACTAAGAATCTCCATGTCCTCTAATGCTACTCTGTGGTCACCTTCTGGGGTTCTCTCAGGCATTTCTAGACAAACCTAGAGAGAAAATATTGAGCAGATCCCAAGATAATCTAATCTCAAAAAGTTAAACTTCCATATGTGGAGGGTCAGCTGTATACAAGCTCTAATTTAAATAATTACTGGTCAAAGTAACGGAAGCAGGGGGGAAATTCTAGGACACACATGTCAAATGCAAGGCCTGTGAGTCTAATCTGGTCTACCATGCCACTTTATGCCGCCCACAAGGCTTTCAATTTCAGGTCAACATAGTTACATTTGTACAGTCTTACAATTGCAACTGGCCCTTTAATGGCAACCATAGGGCTGATTTGGCCCTTGGTGAAAATAACCATACATTAAGCTGCTTGTAAGGCCTGAATACCCTAAAGTCCCCAGATCCTATCTGATATTAGAAATTAAGCAGGGTCAACCCTGGTTAGTACTTGGATGGGAGACAGCCTATGCGCATCAAGTGCTGTGGCTATATTCATGGAGAAGGGAGCAGCAAAAACACCTCTTTGTATTGCTCGCCTAAGAAAACCCTATGAAACTGATGGTGTTGCTATAAGTCAACAGCAACCTGAAGGTAGATATCATCCCTCTAGCACAGTGGTTCTCAACCTGTGGGTCCCTAGGTGTTTTGGCCTAAAACTCCCAGAAATCCCAGCCAGTTTACCAACTTTTAGGATTTCTGGGAGTTGAAGGCTAAAACATCTGGGAACCCACAGGTTGGGAACCACTGCTCTTGCTCCTTGTAAAGTCAAGACATTCTTCATTGGGGAAGAACATTTTTGAAGGCACTCTACATGATTCCTATACCCCTAGAATGTAAGAGATGCTGAGAAAAAGCAGAGTGTTGGTATGCAATATTCAATGCTTTTTAGTGTGTACATGTGTACACAGATTGTTGGTCAATACCGAGGTACAATTGTATGTAATATCTAAACATATGTATGCAGTCAATATTCACTGTGTACAACATATGCCAGACGTTGACCAGAGAACCACAAGGGAGAATCTAGAGTTCTCCGGAGAAGTGTTATTTCTAGGAATTTCTGGGTCCAGCATGGTCACCGTCCACCAGAAAATTGTAATCAAATTGGCAAAATTCAAACCTGCAAATATAGAGGGCTGATGGAATTGCATTATGCAATATAATTATATAATTACAATTAACATACTGTGTCTGGTGAAGCGAACGGAAGTCTTGCTGTGTCTGTGCCTTTAGGAGATTATGTTTACTATAAAACAGAGGTGTTTAAAATGCACACGGATGTCTGTATTTTCATTTGTTAGGTGTTGAAGGCTATGTTGACATGTTGACACGTTCCAGACAATATAGTCGGAAGGCGATAAAATGCCCATGGCATATTACTAGTCCTGGGGTGGTGATATCATTAATCTATCCACTTTTCTCCTCACACTTTGTCAGGTGCAATGATGTGCTTTACAACAAAACTACAATCACCTTAGACAGATAGTGATTTTTCACTGACGACTACGATCTGGCTTTTGAAACTATTGCAATTCATAGGCATCTTTCTATACATTTTAATTGAGTTAGTGTTTGGTTGAAGATCAATTAACATGAATATTCAAATCCTAGATACCCTTGCCCAAAGAAAACAAGCTGTCATATTCCTATATTTAATGACCTATATTTAGAAAGACAGATAAAAATTCATACTGCAGTGTCAAATGTTCTTAATTCAGTCACTTATTGCCTTTGCTCTATTTCTATGTTTACTGCTTGATTTTTCTCTGCTTCTTTTCTTTGAATTATTTTTCTTAAGTCCACTATTCCTGTCAGACATGCTTTTTACTATTTGTCTGGTATTCTCCTTCATGACTTGGTATTGCCTCTGAAGGTGTGTGTTTATTTCTATCAAAGTTCATGTGAAAATAAAAACTGGTTAGTTCTAAAGGTATCCGTCATCACTAAAAGCCATGTTTACAAAATATAAAGCTGAGAATTTTGTAAAATACAGCCCAAACACTTTAAAAATTAATTGCATGTAATGGTTGTGTTTGACTGATCCACATTATTCATGTTCTTCATGTTTGATAGAAATGTTCACAATTCTCTCTTCTTTTTTTTTTTTTAAAAAAAAAGCCTCTTTCTGCCATATATTTAGGAGGATCAGGTTGTGTCTATACTGCTCATGAATCCAGGGCTAATCCAGAGCAAAAGTTATCTGGACTGACCCCAGAGGTGGTCATCGAAGCCGCCATGGCAGCAGGTTGAGGTTTATATAGTCCTGCCAGGTTGACATGACATTGGACCTGCTGGACTGTTTCTTCATCTTCTGTGTCACTGTCGCTGCTCCTAGATGGCTGCAGAGACACCCATGCAACAAGGAAGGAGAGGACTGATCTCCCACCTCTACAGCCAGCTGAAAGCAGCACATGGGCACAATCTGCCCCCCCCCCCCCTTTCCCATCTGTGATGAACCCTGGGAAATGTTGATAGTGGTGCACCATGAGGGCATTGGTCCAGTCCAAATCAGACCTGATCCAGCTTTTCACACTGCCCTGAAGCTGTGGGATACTCTAGAGCAGGGGTCCCCAAACTAAGGCCCGGGGGCCGGATGCGGCCCATCGAAGCCATTTATCCGGCCCCCATGGCACAAGGGCAGAAGGGGGTTGGGCTAAATGACCCAAGGGTCTCTTCTTCTCTTAAAGCTATTATTATTATTATTATTATTATTATTTATTAGAAACATAACAAGATGAGTCCACAGCAGACACTCAGCTGGTTGTTGTATTGGATCATACGTCGGACACCTCCCAAGTGTCTAGGACTGTGTGATGTATCGGCGAATAACGCGTGCAGATCCCAGTAAGGTGGCCTTCTGTAGCTGGCAGATGGTAATTTTGTTAGCGCCGATTGTGTTTAAGTGCAGGTCAAGGTCTTGAGGCACTGCACCCAGTGTGCCGATCACCACTGGGACCACCTTGACTGGCTTGTGCCAGAGTCTTTGTAATTCAATCTTTAAATCCTCATATTGTGTCAGCTTTTCCAGTTGTTTCTCCTCAATCCTGCTGTCCCCTGGGATTGCAGTATCGACAATCCATACTTTGTTTTTTAACACAATTGTGAGGTCAGGTGTATTGTGTTCCAAAACCCTGTATTATTATTATTATTATTATTATTATTATTATTATTATTATTATTATTATTAACATTGAGGCTGGGTGGCCATCTGTCAAGGGTGCTGTGCTTGTGCTTTCAGTGCATAAAGGCAGAAGGGGATTGGACTCAATGGCCCAAGGGGTCTCTTCCAACCCTCTTTATTGTTGTTGTTGTTGTTGTTGTTGTTGTTATTCATTATTATTATTGCTCGGTGGCCAACTATAGTCCGGCCCTCCAACGGTCCGAAGGATTGTGAACTGGCCCCCTGTTTAAAAAGTTTGGGGACCCCTGCTCTAGAGTTTCTAGCAAATTCCAGAGGTTTCCCTCAAGTTTTACTGTAGTGGGCCAAAACTGGATTAACTCAGGCCCAATCTGACAGTGTTGTCATACACTTGAGTTTCAGAATGCAGATTAACGGCATTTAACTAGTTTATGTGGTAGTGTAGACTCATATAATCCAGTTCAATGCAGTTCAAAGTGCATTATATGGCAGTGTATATGGGGCCTCACTTTAACCCATGATACTCATTGGAAGTTGAGGAATGTTGTAAAGACTGCCAAGAACCAATTCAGGATGAGTCCAAGTTTTAATCCCCATGTAAACGAATCTCCATCCTGTAGAACTCTTTGTCTGCCTTCCAAGTCTCATGAAATCCATATATCTCATGAGATTTGGCCGCCCTCTTGTGGCTTGAATTCATGCAACTGCCACCTCATAGGACATCACTCTTTCCACAACTTCGTTCTTTTCATTAGGGGTATTGATAAAACTGCTGACAGCACAACTGTGGACAGCAAGCTCAGCATGAATGTATGTAACCCATACATGCAAAACAAGCAACAGTGTCCCTATGATGAGAGTCTGGATGCTCTGTCCCAGTGGTTCTCAACCTGTGAGTCCCCAGATATCTTAGCCTTCAACTCCCAGAAATCCTAACAGCTGGGGTTTCTGGGAGTTGTAGAACTACAGCATTCCATTGTGCCTGATAGATAATTGGGCCTGTAGCTACATGTGGAAGCAACTTAGAAGCCCAATGATGTCAAGCACCCCTGTGGCTTCTCTCAGAGCGGAGACATTGATTTCACTGGACTGTCCTTGCCCTGCCTACACACATATTTATTTCCTGGTAGAGGATGTGGAGCCTACTTAAAAATGTATTTACAAATATTGCACATTGCCGCTTCATTTTAACCACTCAAACCATCCCAGGTGACAGTCTTGTAGATAATACAGTAGAGTCTCACTAATCCAAGCCTCGCTTATCCAAGCCTCTGGATAATCCAAGCCATTTTTGTAGTCAATGTTTCCAATATATCATGATATTTTGGTGCTAAATTCGTAAATACAGTAATTACAACATAACATTACTGCGTATTGAACTACTTTTTCTGTCAAATTTGTTGTCTAACATGAAGTTTTGGTGCTTAATTTGTAAAATCATAACCTAATTTGATGTTTAATAGGCTTTTCCTTGATCAGTCCTTATAATCCAAGATATTTGCTTATCCAAGCTTCTGCCGGCCCATTTAGCTTGGATTAGTGAGACTCTACTGTATGTCTCTTTAGCTATTTACTTAAAAATAAGTACTACTGTATTCCACGGGGCCTACTCCCAGGAAAGTATGCATTACATTTCAGGCTAACATAATACAATTATCTAGTTTAGATTGGTTGTATCTTACTTATGCTTTGTACTTTCTTGTCATGCATTATACCTGCTTTTTATTTACCTTTTCTGTTTTTAATTTGGTGCACTGCATCTCATAATCTATTTGGGGGGGGGGGGGGTTGGGAAAGTTTCCTACAGTGACAGATAAGTCATGTTTTGTATAGTTGTTCTCATGATTTTTCTTTTTAATGTTTCAGCTCATCCACCATACACCATGTGCTTTAGAGTGAAATTCTACCCACACGAGCCAATGAAGATTAAAGAAGAGCTCACCAGGTATAGTTTCTCTGTCACTTCATTTAGTTGATGCCTTCAGATCATAGCTGTGTCATTATACTAATCATTTGCAGTTTTGCTCCCTTTGATTTAGTACACATTTTTAGAAATTTTTTGGCGTTTAAGGGAGAGCATAGAGGTATCTATATTAAGCACCACAAGGTGAGCCACTGTTGTGTTAGATGCTTGGATTGCTTTCCTTTTTTTCTAGAACAAATCAAGTTTTGGGTGGTTTAATATGCATGGCTGGGTATGTGTCTCCTTGTGAGCAATTGGCCTCCTGCATCGAATTCAATGATACTCTGGGTAAATGTGATTAAGACTGCACTATGCAGTTAAATGGAGATTCAAAATGAATCTTTGATATTGTCTGGGATTGGGCTGGAGAAAAAGAAAGGAATAAATCACTCCTTTCTGCATGCAGACCAGCACACCCAAATTCTGCTGCAAGCCTGGCAATTATTGGCATTCCAAAACCCTGCTTTTAATTAATCGATTATTTTTTCACCAAAAATTTCAATGTTCATCCATGGTGTTTAAAGCATGGATATCATTTACAAATAAAGGTCACTACAATAAAATTACTAAATAAGTTTTGACATAAAAATATGTAAACAAACAGTTAAAGTACATGTTATTTATTTTATAATGTGTGTGTGGTGCCTTTCGGAGCAAACTCTTCCAAGAGAACTCTCATCAAAACAAAATAAATATGGTGCCATCACATCCTTTAGTAGTCCCTGATGCTACCAGTCTTTGATTTCTATGTTACATAAAATTCCCCTTCATGTTTAGTTTGAAAAATTGCAATTGGGGTGGGGAGGAGAGGAAGTAAGATTTACATTGGGGATTTTTAATACATTCTACACTTAGATTACCATTTGAAGAAAAGCAGAGAGCATGTCTTTCTTATGCTAGTAATAATTTTGCCATTTTAAATCCAAAGTGAATGATATTTCATTTACATTATCAGTATATATTTTTGGAAGATTTCATAAAGTTTAAATGAACATCCTTATTTGACAGGATGTCTGATAAATTTTCCATTGCTTTCAAGGGAGATTAACCCTATGTTTTTTATTTCTTCACCAAATTACTGTGAAAAATTCTGCATAGAATTGCTGATGGTATTTAATTTCTTTTGAAGGGTCACACAAAGGTTTAGAGAGGAAGTTGGGAAAGTAATGCATTTTAAATATCTGTAAACTTGAAATCCTAGGTCAGAGTTTCAGCAGGTTACTTTGTCTATTATCCTTTGAACTGTTCTTTGGCCTAAATCCAATTATTACTCCCAAGTAGAGTAAGCCAATTAAGTCAATGACCAAATGGGAGGTCAATAATTATGTACGCCATTTTTTAATCAGAAGGTCCTATCTAGTTCAGCTAGTAACTGGGCCTTTAAACCGAAATATATGTATAATCATTTAGTTAAATCCAAATTAAGTAGCAAATTTATTTACAGTATTTATTCCTCACCTGATGGGGACTCAGAGCGGCTTACAGAACACACATACAGCAAACATTCAATGCAGATTATACAATTAACAAGGACAGACAGCACAAACAGAGGTAAAGGCAGTTTTTCCTATATTATTTCTGGCATCTTGGAGGCTGTGCTTGATTCTGGCCACAGGGGGTGCTGTCACTCCATCGTCCATGGCAAGGAACTTTCCTCCGACCAGTGTCCGTAAAGGCGCCTTTATTACCTCCCCGCTAAAAGCGATACCTATTTATCTACTCACATTTCTGCTTTCGACCTACTAGGTGGACAGGTGAGCTGGGGCTAACGGTGAGTGCTCACCACTAACCTCGGCAAAAACTGCAGAACTTTCGATCGGCAGGATTTTTCTGCAGCACAACAGTTTAGCCTGCTGTGCTAAGCCCAGCAAAGGAATTATTTCTGTATTAGTTTTGTCTCAGGTTAGCTAAAGATGCTGCTCCTTAATGTACTAGCCTACTTCCTCTCTTCACAAAGGATTTACTGGAGGCCCTTCCACACAGCCATATAACCCAGAATATCAAGGCAGAAAATCCCACAATATCTGCTTTGAACTGGATTATCTGAGTCCACACTGCCATATAACCCAGTTCAAAACAGAAAATGTGGGATTTTGTTCAGCTCTGTGGAAGGGGCCTGACACTCTGTTTTTTACTTGACTTACAGCTCAAGTATGGGCTCAAATAAGCAAAACCTGTATACAAACACTTCTTAAGCATTTTTCTTTCAACTAAGGAATTGGGTCTAAATCTAGTTGTGAGTCCCAACTAGCATACACACATTGAATGAATGGGATTTATGCAACTCACTAACCAACACTCCCTTGATTTAACAGGTCTGCTTTAGTTGGGACTCGCAAAAGATGTAACTTTGAGTCGTGGTGAAATATCTTACTGTTGAATATTCTTAAACCTTGCTTGTTACAAATGGGTGATGCTTGCTCATTCCTAGCTGTTCAAATGATTTGTAAATGAAAATGTGGCATATTATTGTTGGTTCAAAGAAATAACTCAGCACTCTCTCTTGAGAGGAAGCACTATACATTATTTTTGTCAAGGGCATTGCTATTTCAAATCATTCCTCCCTGGAAAAGAAATTACTTTGACATCCCCAGAGAGAGGCTCCATCAAAAGCACGTTTGCTTGTTTTGACAGCACACTGTGCCTTGCAATTTTCTCTGTTTGCTGACTGTGTCAATTAAGTATTTTCCTGTATGGAATGTAAAGCGCTTTTAGAGAGAACTGAGTTGTATTGTTAAACATCTGGAGAGACAGTGATGGCAAAGTTGAAAAAACAAAACGGGAGAGTAAGCACATCACCTAAACTTTGTATTCTTTTCTGGTAAAACTGTGCAATACTGGTAGTCAAACATTAAAACGTGCAAGGCATTTCCCTGCACTGGTCTCCTGTGTTTGGGGAAACAAACATATTAGGCTAGAAATTTGTTATTTTGTACTTATCTTTAAAGTGGCAACAAATCATTATTATAACATTTATTCTTCAACATAAATGCATTTACTTAGCCTTCAAACCATCATCATGGGTATAGCGTGTATATGTTTTTTGTAGAATTAAGTGTAGTTAAGAGCATGATTGTTAAAAAGAAACACACACACACACACATATTACAGCACATTATGAAAGCCATTATTCCCAAAGCAGGCAGCCCTCAAGGTTTTTAATTGTTTGATATGAGTGGGTGCTTTTAATGTATATGTTTATTTTGTTGGATGTATGTTCATGTGTATGTATGTTCACGCCATCAATTGTAAGATGCACACTAACTTCAGTACCACCAACAGAAAAAAGGCACTCACAATTCTAAGATACATTCCCATTTTTAGAGATATTTATATGGGAAAAACTGTATTTTAGGCTTGAGGAGATACAGTGATTCAGACTTTGTCCAAAACTTTATCATTGAAAATGAACATAGGTCTGGAAGCCAATCTGAAACAGGCAACATTAAAAACGTAGGCCTCTTTTACACTGCCACATAATCTAGATTATCAAAGCAAATAATCCACATTATCTGCTTTGAAGTGGATTATACGAGTCTACACCGCCATATAATATGGTTCAAAGCAGATTATCTGGATTTTATATGGCAGTGTAGAAGGGGCCTTAATGTCACCTGTATCAGTTCTTCTCTAAAAACCTTTCTGTATTATTTGATACACATCCTTTAAGTCAGCTCTTGAAAACACCAGTTTATGGTGGCAGGACATCTAATATATCTGTAAAAAAAAGCAAAAAGCAAAAGAATTGTGTGACAGGTTTTGAGATGGATATGTCAAATGCCTCTCCATGGTATCGGTATCAGCTCAAAACAGAATGAACACCATTTCTCAGATTTGCTCTTGAGCTTGCTATTATTCCCAGGGTAGTGCAAACTGATTTACACAGCTAGAAAGTGTTATCAAAAGTTACAGGACTTTTAGTGAAGTGCCCTAAAGCGATTATATTTCAGAGTCTTTTAGCACATTGTCATTATGGATTGAGGATTTTTGAATCAGTTCAGTACAATGGAACAAAAATTCTCTCTTGAGAACCACCAATACACAAGTTGTAAATTTTTAAAAGGACTTTCATGAATTGTGATTAGCCAAAAATTGCTCCAGGTAGATGTCCAAAAAAGGACCACTACAAATTAGGGCCATAATCAAGAAGCTTTCAGTATTGGACTTGAGACTCTCCCTTCATAACCAAAAAAAAAAAAAAAATGGAACTGAAAAAAGGACTAGAATTCTGTTTCAGGACTGACAGCTGGTTAGGTAAAGGTTTCCCATGACGTTAAGTCCAGTCATGTCTGACTCTGGGGGTTGGCGCTCATCTCCATTTCTAAGCCGAAGAGCCGGAGTTGTCCGTAGACACCTCCAAGGTCATGTGGCCGGCATGACTGCATGGAGCGCCGTAACCTTCCCACCGGAGCGGTACCTATTGATCTACTCACATTGGCATGTTTTCGAACTGCTAGGTTGGCAGAAGACAACTGGTTACTGTGGGATAAATGAGATTTTTTTTTTTACTTTCCCCTGTCAGGTTGCAACTCCACTCAGTTTCAAAAGATGTTTGCTATGGTACCTTCAGTGACATATAATCCACATTATCTTCTTTGAACTGGGTTATTTGAGGCCCCTTCCACACACCTGTATAAAATCCAGATTGAACTGGCTTATATGATAGTGTGGACTCAGATACCCCAGTTAAAAGCAGATATTGTGGATTATCTGTCTTGATATTCTGGGTTATATGGCTGTGTGGAAGGGTCTTCAGGTCCCTTCCATACAGCTGTATAAAATACACATTGAACTGGATTATATGACAGTGTGGACTCAGATAACCCAGTCTGAAGCAGATATTATGGATTATCTGCCTTGATATTCTGGGGTCCCTTCCACACAGCCGAATAAAATCCCACACTATCAGCTTTGAACTGGGATATATGGCAATGTGGACTCAGATAACCCAGTTCAAAGCAGATCTTGTGTGTTATTCTGCCTTGATATTTTGGGTTATATGGCTGTGTGGAAGGGCCCTATATGAGCCCCCTTCTACACTGCCATATAATCCCAGTTCAAAGCAGATGATCTGGATTTTATACAGCTGTGTAGAAGGGACCTTGTGACACGGGTGACTTCTGTTTGGGAATTAAAAGTCCAGATGTTCCTTTTCTGGATCAAAAAGATTAAACAGTTTTGGATCCTAGAAGAAGGACTGTAAATGTCTGTTATATGTGATGCAAGGCTGCCTATATATTTCCCTTGAAGAAAAGATAGGAGAAAGGTTGTCTACTCACTGCCCCTTCCCTTCCAAAATCATCCGCTCCCCAAACATTTTTCCACTTGCAGAGGAAAAGGTACAGCAATAATAGGAGTTATTTTGAATAGGAAACTGTAAGAAGCAGAAAGTTTAAATTGCAGTTTTATCCACTAGTCAAGATTATAGCTGCCTGTAACTGATAAAACCGATTTTTTTTCCTCCCTAGCTCTCTATGAGAGACCCATTGTTAGTGTGCAGTTTGACTTTAACAAAATGGAGTCCAGGGGGAACATTTGTTATCTTTCATCGTGAATGTATTAGTATTTTGACATAAATACAGAGCAGACTTCCATTTAAATAGCTATCACAGAACTGCTTGTTTACATAGAGGGAAAACACATAATGGCATTATTGAGAGACTTAAATTAAATATTTAATAAGTGTTAACTGTAATAAGTAATATACTTATTTGTATGCTCTTTTCTTCTTGGAGGACGACCTGGTAGGTTGAGAAGATATAATAAGTATCATAATGAACAATACTTCTTGACAGGTTTGTTAATGTGGCTAAGTTCTTTTCTTCACTGCCTCTGAATTTCAACATTGTGATACCAGCGTGATCTACAGTAATAACATTAGAATAAAATGAAATAGGTATAGAAATCTAAGTAATTGTTTTTTCTATAACATGCAGGTACCTTTTATATCTACAAATCAAAAGAGATATTTTCCATGGCCGTTTGCTGTGCGCATTTTCAGATGCAGCCTACTTGGGTGCATGCATTGTCCAAGGTAAGTGATATGAACAGCAACACGACACCTTATTTCAGGATCTTGGTCAGGAGTATTATATAGTATTAAAAGCCTTTTGAATATTTTTGTAAAATCAGTTTGTTTGGATGTGTGTAAAGTCAACCAAATCAGTAGCACTTAACTATGTGCACATGTCCCACTGATATTAGTTAACTTTGCCTGGATCTACACTGCCATATAATGCAGTTCCAAAAGGCTCAGCCTTGGATTTGCTCAAACATAATTAAGCAGGTAGCTGAAACAGTAGAGTGAGTCTACATTGACAATACAATGCGGTTTCAAACATTATATGGCAGTGTAGATGGGGGCTAAGTGATCAGCCAAAAGATTGTATATATCTCATACCACCAATCCTAGAAACTCACATTGTGAATGTTAATAAACTCAAGATACAACACAATATAATACAATGGAACCACAGTTAAAAATCAGCGGATCCTTGCATATAAAGTCCATCTTGGACTGTGTACATATTTATAAGCAAGGAAACACAACTGTTTACTTCTGTACATCTGTGCTTGAGAAGCAAAAGTTTAAGAGGCCTAGGAATTTAGAAAGTCCTTGCTTGATATTGGGAAGCCATGAACTTTAGTGTCAAATGACTCTGCAAGGGAGAGTGTTACCAGGGCACCAAAATCGAAAAGGTCCTTTTCCCGGTGAACAACTATTTAACCTTTGAAGGCAGTGATTTTCAGAACAGGGCTTCACGGGTCACCTTAATGTACAGCTGTATATGTGGGAAGAGGGCACATAGTCCTTCATCAACATTTACAGAAAGACACCACATCATTAAAGATTGATTTGTTTAGAGAATTTGTGCATTACTTCGTCCAATAAATCCTCAAGCCAAAGCACTAACAGTAGAAATAAATCAATAACTAGAAATATGATCCTTTTAGTAACTCTCCAAGAGCCAGAAGTTGTATCTTTTAGTAGTGGAATCTTAGGTGATCTTCCTCTTGTCTGTTTTTATTTGCATCTACACAGCTGAGCTTGGTGACTATGATCCTGATGACCACATGGACAATTATGTCAGTGATTTTAGGATTTTCCCCAAACAGTCTCCCAAGCTGGAAAGAAAAATAGCAGAAATACACAGAAATGAATTCAGGTAAAACTACTATGTTTTTTAAAAATATTATTCTTGAACTATTATTGCTCAGTTTCTATTTCTTCAGGAGATTATATTGTCCCTTAGGCTTGTATCTTAAACATGTGTAAGATACATATGCCTTTTGTCCAAGAGTCAGAAGTTGAAAGTTGTTTATGATGTATTTTTCAAAAAGTAAACTGGCATACAAGGTAGTTTGCTATCAATAACTGACCTGTAGAGTCCACTATTTTATTATATGATTCCGCATGACTCATTGCTATGGCCATAATTCAATAGAGATTTAGTGTACTCAAGCTCATTGCTTTCAACAGGATCAAGCACATCTGTTTCTATACAAGTTCTGTGCCCCCTTCCACACAGCTGAATAAAATCCACCTTATCATCTTTGAACTGGAATATATGGCAGTGTGGACTCAGATATCCCAGTTCAAAGCAGATATTGTGGGATTTTCAGCCTTAATATTCTGGTTTATATGGCTTTGTGGAAGGGCCCTGAGTCTTTATATTAAGCACAACTGTTAAACAGGAAAGAGATTTTAAAGGTTTTTTTTAAAAAAGTTTATACTTTACAGCAGAAGTGGACAAATCTTAGATCATGATCTGATGGTAATTCTTTTGATTTTGTGCAGTAGATTGGAAAGCAACCCTTTCCCATTTTAATTAGGCTGTCAAAAGGAGGATACCGCAGATATCATGCAGCTGACTTCTATGGGGCCTTCCACACAGCTATATAACCCAGAATATCAAGGCAGAAAATCCCACAGCTTCTGGTCCCCATTAAGTTCCCAAGAAAGAAAGAAACACATGGTAATAATATGGCACAAGTATGGTATCAGTCACTGTGGCAATGGAGAGCTTGCTTGTTCTTCACATTCAATAGATTTAAAAATACTATCTGAGATCAGTGCAAATTAATGAAAAATTAATATAAAGTATACTTTGATTGGAGATAGCACGTGATCCTAAAGATGTTGGTGACCTGTGAGGCTCACACAAGATCTGGACATCTAATTATGTGAGAACCTGTCTGGAGATTTTTTTACCAGATATGGCAAATATTTGCCTATTATAAATGAATGTGATCACTGTTGGCAGGTGGTAATTTTCTTCTTTTGCTAATGATTTTCGAAAACAACAATGTGGTTACTTTTATTGCCCCTTTGGAATGTTGACACTTCTTGTGGCATCTTAACTATTTTTAAGCATTAGTAGACTATACTGGCAAGTGCTTATTTCAACAAATGCAATCTTCTTTCCAGCAGAAAATTATGTGAGGGGGTTAGGAATCACTTTCTGTGTCCTTATTGGAGTGATTTATACATTTTTCATTTTTATTCTTATTCTTTAATGCAAACTGGAATACAAATGGAAAGCAAACGGTCTTGTCCTTGTTATTTTAAGAAAGTGCTTTGGGCAAGCATGCCCCTTTGAGGTGTTTTGCTCCAGTGCAGGGTTAAGAATATCTTCTAACTGTCCTGCATCACATGAAAATATTATAACCCAATATTGTTACAAACAACATTTTATTTTATTATTAAATGGCCTGTAACATAAAGGTGGTGGTATATGCCAGTTCCCCTTCCTGTTTACCATGGAGACCCGTCGGATGTAGCTGTGCATTGTGGGATGGGAGCTGGTGGGCTCTGTGGTAAAAGGGAAAAGGATCTGGCATATGCCGCTGAGTTCCATCTCATTTGATGAAGTTGCAGAGCACATTTACACTGACCACTTAGGTTGGTATGCAGAGCAGTCAGCCCCACTGTGGGTGCTATATGCTGCATATGACTGATACGGATTAACCTGGGGGAATAATAATAATAATAATAATAATAATAATAATAATAAACTTTATTTATACCCTGCCACCATCTCCCCGTGGGGACTCGGAGTGGCTTACATGGGGCAGAGGCCCAAACAACATAGGACAAAACATAGGCAACATAATACAAATCACACTATAAAAAGATAAAACAGTAATACAATATAGCAATTAAAACAAAAATACAGGATAAAAAATTGCATTTAAAACACATAAAATGGTAAAATCATAATAAATACGGGATAGATTATTAAAAACCCTCTGGGGCTGATTAATTAATGACTGTATCTCCAAAGGCCTGCCAAAACATCCAAGTCTTCAGTTGTTTCCTGAAGGAAGGGAACCCACATAAAGTGGTTTTTCCCCAGAATAAAGTAATTTGGGTGTGTGTGTGTGTGTTGAATCTTGATGGGGGATTTGGGTTGTCCCCCTGAGGTAGGACCTGTCTGGTATGCCAGATTGAGTCTGCATTATCTATCTGTGTAGAAGGGCCCTAAGATGAATTGAGCTGCTTTCTAAATTGCTGAAGCAGAGTATATGCTGAATGTTTTGGTGAACATCCTAAAATGACTTTTTAGAAGGTGCACAGATTAACTGCATGCAATTTCCTAGCATTAAGCACACATATTCTTTTGTACATGTTAAGAAATGAAAACAAACCACTTATGGTGTCACTATCCACTTATTTCTGGCTGCTACCATCAGATGATTGCATTAAGTTGCTTCAACCATCAGATGGATAGTTTCCTCTGTTTAATAATTCTCGGTTAGACTATTTTCTTATCTCCTTTTCTTTTGAATTAGGTGGCTGACTGTCCAGAGCTAGAGTGTAAAAAGGCATTCTGAATGTATTACTATCTGACACACAGACTTCCTTTCTTCTAGTGTAATAAGAAACATACTTCCTTTTCATCTTCCACCTTATAGATTTCCTATATTTAAATTGTGGAAAATATATAGAAAACAGAGTGCAGTATGGTGATGCATGGTGTGATGGATGGTTCACCCCATCCATCCCTGGCAGGTATTTCTCTAGAATATCAGCTGGCTTTTTGTGTAAGGCTGAGTGACAGGGAGATGTATATATGGGGTTCAAAATTGCTCAGATGTTATTTTACAGTATGGTTTAGCATTACATGAATGAACACCACAATTTCCTGGCCCCACATGCTTCCCCTTCCCTCTTCCCATGCAGCTATAAAAGGAATGTGGAAGCTTTAACTGTCACATCCCCATCAGATGGACTTGTTGCATACAAATGCTACGAGGGCTATCCACAAAGTAGGTTACGTTTTAGAATTAAAAATGAACAAAGTATAGGGGAAAATGTTTATCATATGCAATTGAGAGCCACACCCAAATATCACATCTCACGTAGTTGGCATTCAAATCTGGGCACTTACCATAGCGATGAATGAGCTTTGCAAATTCTTCCCCACTAAATTCTGTCGCTTGTGCCCTCAACCACTTGTTTCCAACAATGGGGGCGTGGCTGGCAACGCAGCATTTTGGCGACGCTGCGCAGCTGCGGGAGGGCTGACAGGCTGGTTGAGGATACAAACGGCAGAATTTAGTGGGCAAGGATTTGCAAAGCTCATTCATCACTATAGTAAGTGCCCAGATTTGAATGGCGACTACGTGAGATGTGGTATTTGGGTGTGGCTTTCAACTGCATATGGTAAATGTTTTATCCTATACTTTGTTCATTTTTAATTCCAAAACGTAACCTACTTTGTGGATAACCCTCGTAAATACTACTTAGGAAGCTGGTTTGTAGAATATAAATTTTGATGAAGGGTCAAAGTGAGTTTAGTGCAGTGGTTCTCAACCTGTGAGTCCCCAAGTGTTTTGGCCTACAACTCCCAGAAATCCCAGCCAGTTTACCACGTGTTAGGATTTCTTGGAGTTGAAGGCCAAAACATCTGGGGACCCATAGGTTGAGAGAACCACTGGTTTAGGGGAATGTAGAAGGAAACACATTCTCTTGGCTGCAAAAAAAAAATACTATGAGGGAGAGGTACATGTTTTGGGGGAGGGGTGTTCAGTTAGGACTTATAGGGAACACATCTACTCAAATACTTCGTATGAAGGGCCAGTGAATCATCTTCATAGCAGTTAAATGATGCGTGGAGCTGATCTAAGTTAACAGGGGCCAAAGCTGCCTTGAACCACATTAAGTATAGTCCCAGGTTGCTCCCAGGTTGCTCCAGATTATAGAAATGAATTCAAAGAATTCAAATTTTTTAAGACTCAAGGAAACAACAGAAAGGAAAATCTAGCACCAAGATTTACATGAAAATCATTGACTTGTTTTAAAATAAATCTCCCTGGGATTTAATGTGTTGAAAGCAGCATAGAACTCCTTTCAAGGATCCTTCATTGCAGAGCTGCAGGGAGCTCAGTTGAATCCTTAAGGACTAATCAAGCTACTTTGCTCTTTGAAATTTGATTTAGTTTTTGAAAATTAAATGTTCTAAGTTTGTGATATTATCACATGCTCATTATTATTGGTAGATAAAATCCTGTACTTTATACATTAGGAATGGGCCATTACTAATGCAACATGAGGTTTTGCTAGTTCGACAGATTATTCTGTTGTTATTTCATTAGTCCTGATTTTTTAAATTAACAAGCATGAAGTGCCTCTGATCGCACTTGAAGATCTTACTCTTTGATTCCACATTAATTAATCGACAGTAAATACTGCCGTCCAATTTTTCTTTTGAAATCCCCAGTGCACTTAAAAAAAATTATTCCACAATGATTGCTATGCATTTGCAATAAATGTTAACCTAAATTAATTAACCTCTTAACATGTTTTGGAAAAAACTCTTTTGGGGGATTAAAAAAGAGTGAAAATTTATTTTATTCACATGTTCAGTGTTTGTTTATGGCAACAGTGACATGTATTCTTTTCTGTGGTCATTCTACTATTCATATCAAAAAGAATTATTGCTTTGCAAGATTTGTGGAAAAATTAGATCTGGATTTTTCTCTGTTAATGACAAGCACAGCACTTGCCTTTTAAAAATTTTGATTTTAGGCTTGACCCGGAATAAGTTTTTCTTGTTTAGGGATATCATTGCGTTTTTCAGAATGTTGTCAGGTCACTGTATTCTATATTCCTGTAAACTGTATATTTACAAACTAGTCATCCTCCTCAACAATTTTAAATATTATTAACTGAGGATTCTTTAAAAATGGATTGTGGTGATTTTTTTTGCTGTGATTACTGAGAATGGGGCAACGGTGGGGCAGCAGGCTACCTAAGCTGCAGAATTTACTGACCAGAAGGTCAGCGGTTCGAATCCGCAGATGGGGTGAGCTCCCATTGTTAGCCCCAGCTTCTGCCAGCCTAGCAGTTCTGAAAACATGCCAATGTGAATAGATCAATAAGTACTGCTCTGGCAGGAAGGTAATGGAATTCCATGCAGTCATGCTGGCCACATGACCTAAGAGGTGTCTACGAACAAGGCCAGCTCTTCGGCTTAGAAATGGGGATGAGCACCAACCAGTAGAGTCGGACTCAACTAGACTTAATGTCAAGGGGAAACCTTTACCTTTACTATTGAGACCAATGAGGCAATGCTTGAGTTGTGGCTGGTAGCACATAGTGACAGTTCAGGTTGCTTGTTGTGTCATTTTGCCTAATTCAGAAGGCTTGCTTTTACTGATTAGTACTAATGATTGATGCATTGCCCCTGTCTCTTGCTCCCTCCATGGGGTAGTGATAATATTGTCAGGGTTTTATGGAAATGTGATCTTATAAACTGTTCTCCAAGACAGATTGTTCACATGGAATTTCCTACTCAAGTGGTGATGGAAGCCACATGACAGCTGCAGAATATTAATTATGATTTGTAAGCTTTCCATCAGTGATTGTATTTTTCTTTGGAGTATAATAAAAAATACTACCCAAATTGAATCAGAACATTTTGTGTCATTAATGAAGATCTAAACAGATAGTCAGCCTTCCTAAGAAACATGACAGATTCATGATGAATAAAAATAGGAAGTCAGTAACTAGATATTGGCAAGAAAAGAAGTTTTGAAAGACAAGACCCAGTAACAGAGCTTTGATATACAAGCCTGATGTGTTTTCTTCCTAAGATACAGCTTCCCACTAAATAATTAACTCAGATTACAAGTGATCGGTGACATCTTGAATGTGCAGATTGTAACTGCCATAATTTTATCTTCCTGACATGTTACTTATTCCCTTGAACAAAATATCTTTATAACGTTCATATGCTTGCCAAGGTGCACTCAGTGTGGACAGTATCAATTTGGAAGACATGCTTATCTGAGCAGTTCATATTAGCTGATGCCATTCCTTTACATCCCAGTTACCCAGTTTTGATTCCAGTTCTTCCACTTTGATCCTTGTTGTTTTTAATGCATGTGTGAGACCAGCAGCTGTCCCAGATTCCAAGCATTGGGCGTCAGGGAAGACTTTGCAGAATTTCCTTTCAGATACTGATGGGAGACACTTAAGTCTGTTGCTCAGCAGCTGACCCTTCAGTGGAGCTCTAAGCAAATGTGGCATTAAAGCGAGCTTTTTGACTGAATTCGACTTATTTATTTCGTGTCAAAAGCATTTCACGACAAATACATTTCAAAATGATGGGAAAAAAAGAAAAAATCACAAGCAACTAAATAGTTTTGGACCAAAAGCGGGCAACAGCAACTGCATTGTCCGTAGCTTTAAACAACTCCTCCTCCGTACATGAGGCAGGACACTGTGGGCAAGCATACATATGCGGAGTTGTTTGTTCTGCTCCACAGTCACACAAGGTGGAGGATTCCTCCAGGTAGTGCCACCTTGCCAAGTTGTCTTTTGATCTGCCCACTCCGCTTCTCAGTCTGTTTAGGGACTTCCAAGTTGCCCATTCTTGGTTTGCCCCTGGAGGAAGACCCTCATGGGGGGCCATCCAGTTAAAATTGCCAGGTTTAGCTGCCCAGAGAGACACCCTTGCTGCTGCTGGAGGAACATCAAGAGGAGTGGTGGTTCTCATGAAGCCCTTCCTTGATTTGAGTCTGGTGGGAGGAGGCTGATAGTCATGCAGTGGATGGCTTTCACAATGTCCGACCTTTTTTCTCTCGCAGTTAGCAGCGACTTCCCGTCGCACGTCAGGAGGGGCAATGAATTCAACTGAATTCCTTAGATCCTTCCAAGGCCTGGGGGAAAGCCTTTTAAATCTGAAATTGTTTCGACTGAGGTTAAGGAACCTTTGGCTTCACAATAACATATGCTGAAAAGTAAACAGTTTTTTCCCTTTTACTTAGAAAGTGACTGGAGGATATTTCTCACGGTTGTTTGCAAACAACCTTTTTCAGTAGATTTTTTCATATACTGGACATTTTGCTTTGCGTTTCTTGCTTACTGGACACTGACTTAGGAAATTGCATAGTTACAATTCAGATTAATTAGTTACAGCTAAATTCAGTTTGGGAAAGGTGATTATTCTTCATTACTCAAAGGTTACTAAACAATTACCTTTAAGTAACTTTAAACAGATAAATTCTACAATCTACAAACATGTCTGAATAATGAGGCCAGATACACCCTACTGTAAAAATAACTAAAGCACAGTTCTAGTCACACTGTAAAATGAGGAGGTTATCCTTTGATGTGTTATGTTGCAATTGGCTAGCCTGAGAAAAATCTTACTACAAACTAGTTATGGAAAAAAACAACAACCAATTACAATTACAGGCAGTCCCTGAGTTACAAATGTCTGACTTACAAACAACTCCTAGTTACGAATGGGGGTGAGACACCAGGAAGTGAGGGAAATCTACCTTTCAGAAGGGAAATCCACTCCTCAGTAGACTTCACAAAGAACTTCCTCACAGTGAGGAAGTTCTTCCTAATGTTCAGGTGGAATCTGAGCATTAGGAAAAACTTCCTCACTGTGAGAGCTGTTCAGCAGTGGAACTCTCTGTCCCGGAGTGTGGTGGAGGCTCCTTCTTTGGAGGCTTTTAAGCAGATGCTGGACGGCCACCTGTCAGGTGCTTTGAATGTGATTTTCCTGCTTCTTGGCAGGGGGCTGGACTGGATGGCCCATGAAGTCTCTTCCAGCTCTATGATTCTATGATTCCTGGAAGAGTTATCATGGGAAAAAGGTGTCTCAACTGAAGCTTTATCATCAATCCTTGTTTCCACAGGAAGCCAAATTTTTCAAAATCCAATTGTCACAGGGACAGAAAGTTAGGTGAAATCTTCTGAACAGGGGGCACAGAAAGCAAAACAAACATCCTTCCTTATACTATTTAAAGCTAAAAAGGATATATTTTTGTCTGGAGTTACATTTAAAATGTACCTTTCCAACTTACAAACAAATTTAACTTAAGAACAAAACTACAGAACCTATCTTGTTGGAGACTACCTGTACTATATATTTTAACAACTTACTTCCAAACTCTGTTGCATCAGTAGACTTCACAATGATGACTGAATATGTCCATTAGCATTTCCTTTAAATTTTTTAAAATATATCTATGGTGTTTTGCTCTGAGTCTCCATTTTTCCTGGATCACCTCCAGATGGGAGATGAGGTTGCAAATAATCGGGATTTAGTGGGTTCAGCTGTGCCAGAGGAAAGGGCAAACCTCCAGTTCATATAGGGGAGCCCCAGTTTACTAAAATTTGCAAGGCTTCATTTATTCCTTGCTACGGCTTTAAAATACTGTCAAAGGAGTCTTACTTATTACTTTATTAATGTGTTCCTTCCCACCTAGTTCTTATTGCACCACAGTCGACCCTCTTCTCCTTCCTACTAAATGCAAACAGGCTAAATGCAATGTTCCCCCCTAAGTAAGTGAGACAGAATAGTTCCCTTATTTCACCTCTGTCGGGGAACATCCACTGTAGCTAACATTTCACTTAGTTTCCAAACAGGAAAATGTATTCTTAGTCTGTGTATTTGAATGTCAAGCTGTAACCAACGGTAGTCAGTACAAATTGCATAATGCATAATGTTGTCATCCAAAGGGTCTGGAAACCTCAGGACCTGGCATGATCCTGAACTGGCAACTCTGTCTATATTTCATCTGCTACCTAAAGAACTGAGGGCATCATCTTGCATCACACAGCTACACAGGGGATGTACGGATATTACTTACTACCATACCACCATGAGCATTTTACATTGTGCTAAATACAGTAAAACCGTTTTAACAAACATAGGGCAAAGGCATTCTGCCTATTATGCTTATCTGCAAAAATCCTCTATGAATTTTCTTGGGTTTCTGTTTATGAGGATTCAATATCGATTTATCCTGATTCATTTGGATAGTCCAAGATCTTAACAGTATCTTTTAAAAAGCAATTAGCCGTGACCTTTCACATTCTCTCCACGGCACTCTAATATAGTACATCTGGGCTACAGAAAGAACAGGGAAGTGTTATGGTGATACAACTTCAGTAATGTCTGTTAAAAGAGTGATTAGCAGGACTTTTCCTTGAACCACTTTGTGTGGACCGAATCTTCTCACATATCAACATTAGGTCCTGTGTGGACAGTAATCCCTAACCCGAATGTTTTAATGAAGCATCTTGTCAGATTGCGCTATTAGTAAGAACTCATTCCCACACACACACACCCTCCTATCTGGGAGTAAGCCACATTGGACTCAGTGGATTTAAATGTAGATGCCCTAGAATATTTCACAGATAAAAACTGGGACACATATGGCCAAGTAATATCAGAATGTGGTCAAGATGATAATGATCATTAATAAGGAATCATAAACTAGAAAAAGGAGCTTGTAGAATCCTACTGAGAATAGCAAGATTCTCCTGTCCTCCCTGCTAAAGTTGCCACAATCAAGCTCAATTGAAGGACACTGAAAACAAAGGGGGAAAGTGAGAGGAGGCAAGAGAAACCAGGGCATTTAAAAATGGTTGGAAAAAGGAGAATGGCAGAAGACTAATTGGGACTGTCCCTGCCAAACAGTTGAAGGAGATGACTTAAAAAATTCTAGGTGTGGAAACAAAAGACTGTTGAAATAATTTTACTTGATTAAAAGTTTACTTCTTGGGAGGAGAGCAATGGCCAACCTTGACAAAATAGTGAAGAGCAGAGACATCACACTGGCAACGAAGGTCCACATAGTCAAGGCAATGGTATTCCCCATAGTAACCTATGGATGTGAGAGCTGGACCATAAGGAAGGCTGAGCGAAGGAAGATAGATGCTTTTGAACTCTGGTGCTGGAGGAAAATCCTGAGAGTGCTTTGGACCGCAAGAAGGTCCAACCAGTCCATAATTCAGGAAATAATGCCCGGCTGCTCACTGGAGGGAAGAATATTAGAGGCAAAGCTGAAGTATTTTGGCCACATCATGAGGAGACAGGAAAGCTTGGAAAAGATCACGATGCTGGGGAAAATGGAAGGAAAAAGGAAGAGAGGCCGACCAAGGGCAAGATGGATGGACAATATCCTTGAAGTTGGCTTGATCTTGAAGGAACTGGGGGCGGTGACGGCCGACAGGGAGCTCTGGCGTGGACTGGTCCATGAGTTCACGAAGAGTCGGAGATGACTAAACGACTGAGCAGCAGCAGCAAAAGGTACTTCCTGGTCTGTTGAAGTTATCTTGTAGACCATATTCCTGTGGCAAGGTTGGCAGTGCCATGGCTTCACAAGTGTAATCTTTATACTTTTATGATCAGGGGATTATCAAATTGGATACTCTTCTTCATGTACTCTAATGTAGCTACACCAGAGGAAGCAATGCCAGCAGTAGGGAAACAAAGCTTTGGTGTAGAAGCCATGAGGAAAGTCAGGCATTGGAGAAAGATGATTTGTTCTACCTTCTCTTGTCATTTCTATGCAACCTTGAGAAAAATTACCATTTTGAAACTATAGAAATCTGGCTTACAGTTACAGATGACTCCCATACCATCCAACATTTCATGAATGATGCTGGGAAATGTGTGGCCAAGAAGCACAAAGTGTAGGTCTTAGAGAGCAAAAGTTATTAATAAGGAAGAACAGAGGTACAGTAGTTTGCTTTTGCCTGAGCCTACTGGGAAGGGCAATATTTCCCCTTTCTCCTCTTTGATCCTGCTGAGTTGATGATAACTGAAAGATGCTAAGGATGAAGTGGGAGGAGGAGAAGATTGAAGCTGGTACATTTTAAACCATCTGAAAAATGGGATGACAGTGGATTAATCAGGACTGTCCTTGCTAAATTGGTTAGGGGGTATGGTGAGTGACTCCCCTTCGTGCAGCAGTCACTTCAGATTAACCCCAAAACTTGATAGAGAGAAAATCAAAGTGACTAAACATAAATATAATAGCATTTTATCAGGGGCATAATTTCTTCCAGTCCATATGTTTTTTTTTTCAGGCAAAGTGAACACATATATGTAAGCCTTTGCTCCAAATGAGCAGAACTGCAGGGTAAAAGCTACAACCTAGAGATTACTTTTAGTTCATTTGAGACTGTAGTCGTATCACAAGAATGCTGCCAGATTCCAAAGAAGTGGTGGAGAGGCAGTTGTGATCAAAATGTCTTGTTTACTTCCTTATTTATTTCCAGAGCAGGAAGGAATGCATCTTTAATCTGAGCAATTTTAAAAACTGAATTGAGTAAGTATATCATTGGGAACCAAAGCTGCAGCTTATTTCTTGTTAAGTTCCAACTCTTCCATGTGCACCAAAAGACAGCATGTATTTGAAAGACACTCGATAGCCCCTGATTAACTGCACAGCTCACTGGAGTCCCAGAAGTATGTCAAAAGCATCTAGACATAATCCAAAAGGATTAGGCGCTATGGCAGAGTAACAGCAGAATCATATGAAAGGTCTCCTCTTTCCCCACTTGCTCAGGATGAATATTATTGGCCTAAACTCCGTATATTTTTCTCATACTGTTTCTTTTTCTGCGATTTTTCAGGGATCTGAGTCCAGCTGTTGCGGAGTTTAATTTATTATTGAAAGCACATACTTTAGAAACCTATGGTGTTGATCCACATCCTTGCAAGGTAAAGGATTAGTTTTTTCAAAAAATGTTGCCGGCTCCCATACTTAAGGCCATAGTCCTTCCATCTGTATATCATTAGACATATGCAGCTCCCTTTGTGCAGCAGGTGAAAAAATGGAGAAAAATATTGTTTGCAAAACAGCCCAAGTCTGAAAGGGAAGGGAACTATTAGTGACTATTACTGAGATGTACATATAATTCATTATTTGATGGACACATGACCCTCCCTACATATTGTATCATCCTCCCTACACCCTCGGAAGGGAAATTCACTCCTGAAAAAAGGTGTGTCTAAAGGTTTAGCCCCAGCCTTGTTTCCACAACAAGCCAAATTTTTCAAAATCAAAGTATCACAGGGACAGAAAGTGAGGTGAAATCTTCAGAACAGGGGCACAGTCAGCAAAACTAACCTCACAGGGGTGTTAAACCTTCCCTATGTGGTCCAAAGTTAATATTTGGCTGGAGTTACACTTAAAAATGTATCTGTTCAAACTTACATACAAATTCAACTTAAGAACAAACCTACAGATCCTATCTTCTTCGTAACTTGGGGACTACCTGTATATTAGACCCAGTTCAGCTAGGCAATTTGCAGCTTTCAGTTATTTGGGAAGTTGCCTTAGAAAAGCAATTTTCACATGATTGGGAGTGCATCTTACTCTGATGAAACAAATTTGATGTGAGCTAAAACTCAGCTTATATAAGGAAAGCTTTTCCCATATTGTTAAGAATGACGTGGATAGACAAGTTGGAACTGACTAGCAATAATATGATGACCAATCTCTGATTTGAGTAAAATGGAGTAATCATGGCAGAGCTTACCTGTTCATCCCTTCAAAAGTATATTTGTAATTACAATAATGATAGTAACAATAACAACAATAATGCAAATGGTCATAAAGCATATTTTGTCTTACTTTTAAGTACCAATTTAAGTGCAAATTTGCAGAACCTCAGGAAACATATGTGTTTGCACTCAGTGAACTTTTTGTATATTTGTATTCAAAGCCCTTACGTTTCTAATTTAATATTTACTTCTTTTTCTTTCTTTTTTTCAAGGATTCAACAGGGACCACAACATTTTTAGGATTCACAGCCACAGGTTTTGTAGTTTTCCAGGGAAACAAAAGAATACATTTGCTAAAATGGTGAGCTGTTATTCTGAAATTTATTTTTTAATCTCAGAATATTAACTTGAATGTTCTCTCTTTTAGAATGCTTTGTTGAGAAAGTTGGGTTTATTATTCTGTATTTGCATTGTGGCTGCCATGATGCATATTTTCTTACTTAGGAGTACCTTCAACTGAACTCTCTGGGGTGTACTTCTGCATAGACATGCATGGGATTCTACAATGAAATGAGATTATTTATCTTACTTTGATTCCTAGTGGATGTTGGTCTACATTTAAATTAAATTAAAACTTGTGCACCAGTTGAGCCCTTACCTTGGGAAGTCAGACTTGGCCACGGTGGTCCATGCTCTTGTTATATCTCGTATAATTACTGCAACGTGCTTCATGTGCCTTTGAAGATGGCCCAGAATCTTCAATTAGTCCAATGGGTGGCAGCCAGACTTCTAACTGGGGCAGCGTACAGGGATCATACTACTCCTCTGTTACGTCAGCACCACTGGCTGCCAGTCTGCTACTGAGCCCAATTCAAAGTGCTGGCCTTGGCCTATAAAGCCCTATACGATTCTGGTCCAACTTACCTGTCCGAACCCATCTCCTTCTATGAACCTACAAGAGCTTTAAGACCGCCCTGCTCTCTGTCCCATCCTCTTTGCAAGCATGATTGGTTGGGGGGAGAGGCAGGGCCTTCTCAGTGGTGGCACCTTCATTGTGGAACTCCCTCCCCAGTGACATCAGGCAGGCCCCATCCTTCCTGGTTTTTAGAAAAAAATTAAGACCCGGATTTTTACGCAGGCGTTTGGTGGATAGGAAATTACGGAAGGAGACTTTAACAACTTGAATAACGGACTATGGATTTTAGAAAACGTTTTGGACATGAGATCATGACTCGGCATTTTATATGCTTTTAATCTGTTAAATGATTTATATGTGTTTTAATTGCTTATATATTTAGATGGTTTATATTTTGATGAGGCATTTAATTTGTGCCGGATCTGTAAGCCGCCTTGAGTCCCCCCCCGGGGTTGATAAAGGTGGGGTAAAAATGAAGTAAATAAATAAATAATACATTTAAAATTAGTTTTGGAGACATTCAATCAGCTTCAGGACCATAATTGGGGGGGGGGGGGGGATAGTCCAGAGATTCCAGAGAGCAACACTAGTCCCAACTCTTAAGTCAGGCTTAAACTTCAGTTTAAATCTAGCAGAACTGAAAGTCAGGACCTCTGATTCCATGTGTATGGAGCCTCACCCAACCTAAATTTGAACTCCTTCATGCTAGAGTCTTATGATTGGTTCCAGGTAGTACACACAAAAGAAATATGTGGTACAGATGCCTCCCTCCTTATGCAGGCTGCATTCTACATTATTACCTTGAGTAAAAAAGTATGGCGGGAGTATTACATTGTTTTTAACATTTCTCTATGTTTTTACTCTGGGAAAAAATAACATGGGTGGTACTACATTTACATGAACACAGTTACAAGCTGACCTCCTAATATGCTTCAAGAAAGATCAGAACTTTTCTGCTCCAGCATCAGGGAAAATCTGTATCTTAAAAAATTCAGCATACGCTCCTTCTTCCCTTTGTGAAAGAGAATATTGAGGGGGTAACCACCCAAGAGAAAATGTACATATGCCTCCCTGAACTGAGCAGGATCGAAGCAGGAGGAACCGAAAGATGGCATAATCAACTGTCAATTAAGAATACTTCATTAATTAAGGGCAGTTCCTATTGGAGTTTAGTTTTGCAAGTGGAGAGCCTCCGCATCATAATGATCTTGGGTTCTATTGTATTTCATTACCTTATTAAGTCTAGTGAACTCAGTGGATTAGAGTGGAAGCCTTGAAGATCAATTCTTCTTACTAGCAAGTTGAATTTCTTGTGACTAAACTACTAAGTCGATGTGTTCAAATCTGGGAAGAAAATATAAAACCTGGCAGACATGTTCTCATGATTACAGATCTAAAGATCAAAGTCATAACCAGAGGTATATGCACAAAGGATACATAAACCATGATATCTATACGTAGGACTTTTTACATAATCTGTTCACCAGAAAATGCATTCCTTCTCTTTCCCAAATATCAAGAATTAAAAATACCCTGAGGTGATTTTTTTTTAGTTGGATGTAGCCCTCTAAAATGTCTTTTATCTCTTTTCCATTTCTTATTTATATTATGAGTATCATTTCACTTGAAAATGCTATAAAAATCAAAAAGGCATGACCCTGCCCACTGGCTTACAAGACAGTTTTTAAAGATATGTAAAACTATATCAGTTAAAGTATATTGAATTGTTCTGTTCATGTTATGCTATTGGCTTTAATGTGTTATATTCTTGTGTTTTTATATTGTACTTGTTCTCAGTATTTATGCATTGGCTACATTTGCATGAAATTGCCAGATTTTAAAACTGTAATCTATTTTCCTCATTTAAAGGGCTTTGTTTTTATAGGTCTGATGTCTGTAAATTAAAGTTTGAAGGGAAGACATTCTACGTGATTGCAATTCAGAAAGAGGTTTGGTATTTTATATTTTCTATAGAGTAAAATATTGTAAATTTACATTTGGGCACTTTCTGAGAGCTAGTGTGCACAGTTATTCTTGGTCTTAAAAAATAGTTTTCTACCTTATGTTCTGGAACAGTCAACTTAATGCTTTTGAATAAACTCAGTGTTCCTTTACAGAGAGTAGTCCAATTTATATAGAGAAAAAAATGCAGTGAAAAATACTTATGGAACATATATGTGTATGAAATGTATGGAAATGTTTGTAAGTTGTGTTTCGAAGGCTTTCATGGTTGGAATCACTGGGTTGCTGTGAATTTTCCGGACGGTATGTCCATGGCCATACAACCTCGAAAACTCACAGCAACCTTGTTTGTAAGTTGTTACAAATTATTGTTCTATGCAAGCCAGTCTTAGGTTGTCATTTACCTTCCAGTTATTTATGACCAATGGCAGATATTACTCCTATTACAGGGTTTTCTTGGTCAGATTTGTTAAGGTGAGGTTAGCCTTTGCCTTGCTCTGAAGATGAAAGTGTTTGACTTGCTCAAGATCACCTTATGGGTTTTCAGGGCCGAGCAGGGATTTGAACCCTGCTTTCCAAAGTCATACCTCTACACAACACTGGATCTCTAATTCATTGTTGGATATTTTCATTATTTGATATATTTGGAATTGGAAGAATTAGAAAAACTCTTTATAGGAATAAAAATCCAGAAATAAAACTGTTATTTGTTTGATGTGTGGTATCCATCACTGGTGTTTTTTTAATGTTTCTTAATCATTTTGGCTGGTTGATTTAAACAGTAAGGAACCAGAAGACCAGAATATTTCATTTCAGATGAGAAGAACAAATAGGGAAAATAGGAAAAATAATCCTAAACCTAAGGCTATCAGGTGGGTGGTTGGGTAATATGGAGGGAAGCTTGAAGAGGATCAATACAGTAGGAGGATATAAGGACTGTAGATTTAGGGTCCTTGAAGAGGCTTATTGTAGTCTTCAAAATTCTCTAGGGCACAGGTTTTTTCAAGCACTAAAAAGAACAAAGATTTTGTCACAGCCTAAATAAAATTCATCTTCTTGACTATGAAGGTGTCGAGGCAACATTTTTCTACTTCTCTTTCATTTTTCATTGTAGAAAAAGGCTATGTTGTCATTCCATACTTCTACACCAGCAGCCTGCAAGCATCTTTGGAAGTGTGGAGTGGAGAATCAGGCATTTTACAAGTAAGCTGAGTATTATAAGTCAACAATATAATAAAAAATATGTACATGACTAAAGAGCATCAAACAATTCTGAGGGACCTTTCATGTTAAATGGTGAGGTAGTAAAGGTAGATTCTTCCACAGATTTGCCTTCACATTAATTAGCTTGATGATTTAGAACTGGAAAAATAAGAAAATTATGATAATATTTGCATGATACTAAGTAATGCTTCCCAGGCTTACAAGAGGATGACATACAGTTATGCTTGGTAAGAATGTGTCCAGAATGATACAATTAATACCTGCACCACTCACTTTGGTTTGCATCTGTCCTTGCTCCTGATTCATGACCTTAGCAACATCAGTTGATGGAAGGTGACCCCAAACCCTTTCCAAATTGGAATTCAGATCTTGTATTAAAAGAGTTTTCCTATTCCTGCCAGAGATGGCATGTGCAGGGGGAAAGTTGATATCTAAGTCAATGTCTTGTTCAAGCATAGGCAATACTATGCATGTACAGTAGAGTCTCACTTATCCAACATAAACGGGCCATCAGAATGTTGGATAAGCGAAAATTTTGGATAATAAGAAGGGATTAAGGAAAAGCCTACTAAACGTCAAATTACATTATGATTTTACAAATTAAGCACCAAAAACACCATGTTTTACAACAAATCAACAGAAAACATACTCCAAAACATGGTAACGTTGTGTAGTAATTACTGTATTTATGAATTTAATACCAAAATATCACAATATATTGAAAACATTGATTTAAAAAAATGGCTACTAACAAATTGAGTACAAATAAAGATAGAATTGCATACAATGAACTTGCAGTAGCAACACTGTTGGAAATTAAATCCATAAAAAGTTCAATCCTTGCTGCCTAGAGAAACAGCTGTGGATTGGGGCAGGAAGCAAACTGCATTGGATAATCCAGAATGTTGGATAAGCAAATGTTGGATAAGTGAGACTCTGTTGTATATGCAATCATGACACATGTGCTATGCAAATAGGAAGTATAAGATATGTGAACGAGCTGGAGTTATTCAAACCAGCAGGTATACTGTGATCATGACTGTTTTCCAACCATATGCCAGTATGTATTGTGACTTTCAGGTGTTTTGTACTTATCTGCATCTTTTGAAAGACTTACATCACTACACTATAGAAATCCTATGGTGTTTCCCAAATTACTTGAAAGAGCACCATTATCTTGATTCATGTCATAAATTCAGAATTCTACAACATACGAATTTCAGAACTATAAGCAAGATCCTGAGCTCCTTCAACAGGGAAAGATTATTAATCATAAGACTTTATTTGTATTATTTGTATTCCTCCCTATCTCCACAGGAGAACTCGAGATTAATGTGGTTAGGAGGCAAACACAAGATAAATATTCAATTGTCCTATGCATGGGATGGTTCTGTCATTAAATTCTGAGTATCTCAATTTGTGTGTTTAATTCTTTCTTTTTGGTCCCTAAAGTTTGCAAAACACAGCTCATTTCTATTCAGGAAACTTTAAAACAAGCTATGTAAGGCTCATGAAAATTGTGGGGCACTTTAGTCAAAGTAGTCCTTCCCTGAATATTAACAGACCAATGAGCAGATTTTTAATGAAATATTTCATTAAAAACGCTTAGAGTCTTCTTTAAAGGAAACATGCTAATTGTTTTGTATTATGCCTTTTTAAAAACTTATTTGAAAAATCTAAATGAGTCTGCTTTGCTTTCCTCTGAAGGTATGCAAAATCAAGCCAAATCAAGACTGTGTCCAGCAGCAAAATATTTTTTAAAGGTAGCAGGTTTCGATACAGGTAAGACTAGAGACAGAGGATGTGCTGTCAATAAATGGCCAGCTCTCTGCTGAGCTTTTATCTGCAGAAGAATTATATATATAGTTATTCATTACTTTAAGTGTTTTGGACTGCCAATGAAATCTTCATCACACGTTAATTTTTGTCTTTGGTTACAGTGGAAAAGTTGCCAAAGAGGTTGTTGAAGCAAGTTCTAAAATCCAGCGAGAGCCCCCTGAAGTGCACAGGTACTTTCTTATCAAAATCACACCTGAATAAGTTGATGTAAAAAAATGTTCAGACTCCTCAGACTCCACCCTGGCCATCATATGGTCCCTATTCAGCACTTTACCCACTTCCTTTGATTTTGTCATGGTGCTAGTTTAACTAATTTTACCCTTATAGCTACTCAGCAGGTCTGAAGTAGTGTAATCCCGTTTTATGCTCCTTGCCCTGGCTTTATGTTATTTTTACTGTGTGAACCCTACCCCAGCTCTTACAGCCATCATGACCCATCCGGAAAACCATGCCCATTGGTTGTTGAATCACCCAATGGAGCTATTTGAAATTGCTTTTTATATCAAATAAGCACATTGTTTTAATTTTTTATCATGTTTAAATTGTGATGTTATTATTGGATTATTGTATGTTGTATGCTGGTATTGAATGTTTACCATGTGTAAACCGCCCTGAGTCCCTATGGGAGATAGAGTGGTATATAAATAAAGTTTTTTTTTGTTGTAATCCTAGATATTGTGGTTCTTTGGTTGAGGAGGATAAACACTCCTTCCCACAGTGTTTATAATTATATAGCACGCATGGCCCTTGAACTCCTACCTCACCAAGGATGGAAGATGAAGATGGCTTAGAGACCAGGTGTTGTCTATTGGATATTTATTTTGTGCCACAAGTTCCCACAGCTGTTGCTACCAGCACTGATTTTGCCATTATGTTGGCAGTAGCAATGGAAACCCATCACTGGGTGTATTTGTTTCTTTGTTTTTAAATCACACATTCATAGAACACCTTGTGGAACGAGTTTGCAAACAAGTCACAGGATCATGCACTTTGTTTAATGAAGGAGTGGGAATCAAGTGTCCTGTTGGCTTCACACAGTCCTTGGGACCCTCGCTGATACTCATACAGATTGTGTTCAGTTTTCATGTCAAAAACATTTATCCTATATAGAGCTTGTTTGTCATTTCTCTATGCCATTGGTTCTGTAAGCCACACCCTATAAATCCAAAGCCCAGTACATTAATTTAAGGAAATCCAAATACTCTAAAAAACACAGAAATAAGAAATTAAGTAGTTAAAAGCTCATCAGTTACCATTATCTCTGTGAAGATCATAAGATGGTGAAAAGAATCTAAACACATCTTCCTTGATCAGTGTGACATAAAATGTGAGTGTCACCCCACTAAACACACTTGATATTTTGACCATGTTATGTTGCATCTTTTTGTGCCTTGATTTAATTTAACCGTTTCTGTGCCTTAAATGAAGGGTTCAGTTTATTATTAACAGTTTAACTGAGATTAACCAAAGAGAACTCTTTTATTTTATTTTTAATTATCTGGAGTCTCAGTACAGAATATTCTTCTGGTTTCATGAAATACAGCAATAAAGCCAGTTTTATTTCCTTAGAGTTTTTGCCATGTACATTTTCCCCCCTGTAATTTAATTTTTAATTCAACTGAATCCTCCCTATCAAATATTACATAAGGGTATTCTAGATGACTATACAGACATTCAACCATAGTGTGTAAAATAAGGTATGATAGGCCATTGCAAATACTCAGTTGGGTTTTTCTATACAGAAATGCTTGGAAGAAAATAATAATAAAGCATCCCTTGACTCTTTGTTGTTGTTATGTGCCTTCAAATTAATTCTGACCAATGACAATCCTACCATAGTTTTTTTTCTTGGTATGTTTTATTCAGAGGAGGCTTGCTGTTGTCTTCCTCTGATTGTAGCATACAGCATCTGGTATTTCCTGGTGGTCTCCTTTACAAGTATTCATAAAGCCTCGCTCTGCTTAACTTACAAGACAGGTGTCTTTACAGTACTTGCACAGACCCCATTGGATCTGCCAGGTCTTTTTTAAAATGTGCTTTGAGATATGGCAGTATGGAAGTTTTTTTAAATTTTTGATATGTTCTTGTTTTCTTATTCTCAGAACCAACATTACTCAGAGTCGCAGCTCTCACTCCTTGAACAAGCAGCTCATAATTAATATGGAGCCTCTGCAGCCACTCCATCCATCATCAGATGACCAGGAAGACGTTGCCTCTGATGAAGGCAAGTCTGTTTCTGACATGACTTCATATTGTAATTTCATATACGCACAAACATACTATCTCTCTCTTTCCAAAGGAAAAAATAGCTAAGATACAGACATATGCACAAATGGCAAAACCATTCATTCATAGGCTTTTATTGAACTTTGAGGAGCACAGCATTGTTGAAAGGTTGTATATAGTTTGAGTAAATAGGGAAACAGCAGTTATTTTATTGTTAATATTCTGTGCATATTAATGAGAAAATCAAACTAATATTATTCAGCACATTTTTAGACTAACTGATAAAAGGCTGATGAAAAATAATAATAATCCAGTATCATTCATCATCACAATATCATAAAAAGCAGGATTCCCATTTTATAGATGGAGACAGAGCCATAGAGACAATGATTCATCCCATTCTGTCGTGTTGCTGAATTGAGATGAGAACCGTGCACCTAAGTCCTCCCATGGCTCTTTTATCATTGAAGGTTTTATGGAGGAAGTGCATATAACCTCATTTTCACAATAATTTGAAAATTTTGTACTCCATTGGGTTCTACCGTAGAACCCAAATAAATAAAAAGTTAGAGATGGGAGATTTTCATTTCACTTGTCAAGTACTTCTTTTTCCTAAGCAGCTGGACAGGGGTAAAGATTCATTTGGCTTGTTAGGAAGATAAAAAACAGGACTATGTTTGTTTCTTTGTAGTAGAAACAACCAAATAATGGGGGGAATTGGAGAAAATAGTGTATAAGTGGCCACATACTGATTAGGGATATCACCAAAGTATTTCAAAGTATAAGGTAATGGATGTATAAATAAGCTATACCTAATCTATTTCAATTTCCTTGCAGCCAATGCAAGTTTTGCAGTTTTCTACATCACATTCCATAGCACACATATTTTTTTACATATCTTTCCCTATTACATACATTATTTGTACTTATCTTTTCCCAATAACTGCATTCTTGTATTCAATGTTTGCTGATGCGTGGATTTTTATAAGTTTTTGAACCAAGAACGACATTGTAAAATTCAGAGAAATGCAGAATCCAGGGAAATAACTATGTTCCAATTTACCTAGCAGTCATGGAGGTATAATGAAGTCCAAATAAAATTGTTCACCATCCACACTCAATATGTGTTAATCCCTCATCGGGGGCTTTAAACAGGAGATACAACCACTCAACAAATCTGTTTCACTCTGAGATGATGTCGGGGTATCATCTTGGTGCAAACTATGAATTTTCCCCTGTTGTTCCTGGCAGAAGCTGGACAACAACTTTTCCTCCATCATCTGAGGGTGCATGTGATGGAATTTCCCCCACTCAGCTCCTTCTTTCTATTTGTTCCTCTTCCCTTTTTCTCTCTGTATAAAACGCATGGCTGAATGAGGTCTTAGTTATCTTTTCCAGTCTGTTCATCCAGAGCATGTAGCTGGGGTTATTCCTGTCCTGAAAGCCACCTTGGCTGTTTTCTGTTGCTGGTTCCTCAGACTGAATTTGAGTTCCTCCTTAAACTTGACCAACTTTCCAGCTTCTTTAGTGGACTGGCTGAGAAGCTCCTGCTGCTGGGTCCTTGCTCTTACTGCTCCTGCTCCTGCTTTTATACTCTGTCAGGGGAAGATCCTGCCCTCAGTCCCCACCTGCTCCAGCATGACCCCGTCCCCGTGTTCCTTCCTGGAAGCCTGGCAGCCTGGGAATCTGGCTCCTTCTCTCCGCCACGTGACTCTCCCTCCCGTCTCCGTGCCCCCAGGTGTCTCGGTGAGTGATGGTGTGGGTTGGCTTGGCTTCTGGGACTACTGGTGTTTTTGCTTTTAACCTAATCACACCATATGTGTTGGAGAAAGGTTGGAAGAAAACAAGAGACTGTGTGGCTATAAACAATTGTCCTCACTGGAATGGTATCATGATTTAGAGTTTAATATTTTCTGGTGATATGCTACTATTTTGACTTTGGAAGAATCTAGTTCATGCAGGAGTGAGGATGCCGCACCCCAAAAGCATCCCCATTTCTCAGACTAAAGATTTCCAGTGCCTTCAGTTGCAACACCAACAATATTGGACATTTTCTGAAGAACATCAGAGAACACTATTGACAATCTCCTTTAGCTTTGTGCATTGGCTCTGAGGCATGGCATTTGAATAGTGTTTCAGGGAAATGGATTTTTTAATTACTGTTCAAAGAACTTTGGCATCCTCTCTGTTCATTTTTTTCTGCAATAATTGCACTTATATTTACTTCTGCAGACTCCTGTGTATTAATTGCCATTATGTTTCCCCTTAGTCATTAGATTAATTCATTAAGGTCAGATTGGCCCTTTTGAACCTCCATCCAAGAGACAACTATGAATCATGAACTATTAATATAACCCTCATGAAGCTACTGGAATTACTTGGAACTCCGTGATGTCATATTTCTTATCCAAGGTTGTTTCCCTGCTGACAGTCTGTACTTGCTTACTTATTTATGATTTTTAAAATTCTTCCTCCTGCAAAAACAATGACATTCGAGGTGGCTAACAGTAATAAAATTAAAATATAGTCTAATCTACATTTCAAAACTACATTTCTAATCCACAAAAAATTAAACCTAATTAAGAGATAGCAATAAAAATAAAATAACAATACCCGATTAAATAAATAATTCAGCTTAAGGTCTATTTGATGATTTTTAAATGTTGTTAAGTATGTGGCCTTATGTTTACTGTGTGTTATTTTTCTAATTCATGATCGCATTGTAATATTTGACAGTGAAAGGAAAACAGAAAACATCAGTCCTCCACCCTTGCTTTAGCCTGAAGACCTTGCAGCTCTCAATCCTATCATGTAGTGATTTACTTATGCAACCATAGTGAGATTGTGGAAAACTCACACACATATGACATCACACACATACACACAAACCCCGAGGACATGGTTCTTGTAGGGTGCAGGTACCAGTGTAGAGAAATAATTATTTGCCATAACACCTGTGAAGTACTAGGCGAGTGGGAAAGGTCTCAGCTTGGGTGAAACATGAAAACAGGGACATGTGAGGACAAGCAACATAGAATATGATCAAAATAGCAAATGTTATTAATGAG
Source organism: Anolis carolinensis (assembly GCF_035594765.1). Lineage (NCBI taxonomy): Eukaryota > Metazoa > Chordata > Lepidosauria > Squamata > Anolidae > Anolis > Anolis carolinensis. Next base: position 250,634,207 of record NC_085842.1, on the reverse strand, counting down.
GAAGATTACATAGGTAGCGATAAACTACAGCACTTTGTGTTTACTTGATTCTACAGGGAAGGCGAACATTATCCTGTCCTCTTCTCCCTGATTTAACTGAGTACAAACTACTATAGCAGTTGGAACAAGTCAACGATGGGGAATATTGGGCGTATGAGAGAGAAACTCAGACATTTTAAGAGTTGCTGAAAAAAGTGGGATGACAGAGGATTAATCAGGACTGTTCCTGCCAATTCAGATCAGTTGGAGAGCATCAGGTAGCTCTAGAAAAGAGGCTGTTGACCAGTGAGGTGGGTCATCAATAAAAAAAATTAAGCTAAAAAAGTTTGTTTCCTAAACATTTACTGAGTTGCTATACTACTTTTTGGAGCATCTTTCAGATACATAACGTCTTAAGCACAACCCCTGCAAGAGTGATGTGGTAATGGTACAAATAGTGGTGTGTCCATTAAATAGAGATAGATTTTTTTCATTTTGAGGAGGGGAAGATTCAGAGGATAGTCTTGCTTAGAAACTTCCATCCAATCTAGCAATTTCAGTCGAGTAAAACTACATTTAAGCATCAAGAAAGTAGTATAGGTTGATCAATTATTAAATGAAATCTCCACAATTCAAAGCAGTATCTCTAAACAATAGAAGTCAGATGAGGGAAAGAATTACACCAACATTGTTGAATTTGGTAAATGTTAATAGATATTGACCAAGCTTCTCGTTGTTGTGTGTCAGTGCATACAATTCTAGGATTTTCCGCCAAATATGGGGAATTTTAAAGTCTTTATTTCATTAGCATTTCTCTTAAATCAGAATCTCTTTTTCTGGTAAATGACTACCAGAGAAATAAACTGAAGTTACAGAAGCTTGCACTGTTGTTCCGGAGTAAAGGTTATGAGTTTATTTTAGCTCTTTGAGTTGGACAAGGATTGCTATTTTGTCTGCTGGGTATCCCTGAAGAAAAGCAACCAGGCTGGACCACAAATGAAGGGTGGGAATTCCCTACCAGAAATGTCTTTCTGACACCTCATTGCAGTTATGATCCTCAGCATTAGAAGAAAATGTGCTGTCTAATACTTTTGGGAACAGATAGAATCTGTTCTGTGCTTGCTGGCAGTTAGTTTTAATGGATATTTATGTATATAGCTGACTCAGCTATATGATTTCAGGCTATATATTTCAGTACAAATTCTTCTCCTGTCCTTCATACATAATTTTTCCATGTAACACGATATGAGTTATTTTTGCACAAGTTTATTTGTTGACCTTGACTTCAGCCCCCTGGACACCCCAGAGTCATTTATTCACTATGGAAGGGCTGTCTGTGAATTAGGAAACACACTAATGACTTGAAGGGGCATTTATGTTTTATCAGTATAAAAATAACAGATCAGCACCATTTCTTGGCAGTCAGAGGCTTGCTTTTTATATCCTATAAATAGCTCCAAGGGTGTGTTTGCAGCAACAGGATTGCTTACAGATTTTATGTCTGAAAATATGCCAAACAACTCACATCAAGAAAGGGTTAGTTATTTGTCTTGCCCCTAAGTTCTACATAGTGAATGTTTATTGAGCGTGAACAGAAAAACACATTTCCAGGCTTTCCCTTTCATGGGAAATGAAATAAGTGAAATTACTCATAAGGACACTTCGGATAAGTGTGCATGATATGGAAAAATAATTTTTGCAGTTCAGTATTATGCTGAAAAACAATACAGGTACCCCCAAGTTACGAACAAGATTTGGTGCAATCTGCAAATTTGATGAGTATCCCCTTTTTCCTTCATCCAATCTAATATTCATGTATAAAGACAGTTCCCAAGTTACAAACAAGATTCTGGAGGTTTGTTCTTAAGTTGAATTTGTATGTAAGTTGGAACAGGTGCATTTCTAAGGGTAACTCCAGCCACACACACACACACACACACACACACACACACTTTAGATGGCATAAGGAAGGGTTAACACCCCAGTGGAGTTTGTTTTGCTGTCTGTGCCCCTGTTCAAAAGATTTCACATTCCTTTCTGTCCCTGTTATGACTGGATTTTGAAAAATTTGGCTTGCTGTGGAAACAAGGATATCAGTCCTTGTTTCCATGGTGTCCTTGTTTCCACAACAAGCCAAATGTTTCTAAAGTGTCAGGGGAAAACCATTTTCATCCATGATAACTCTTTCAGGAGTGAATTTCCCTTCCAAGGGGCAGATTTCTCTCACTTCCAGATTGTCTCACCCCCATTCTTAATAATGAGTCATTTCTAAGTCAGATGTTTGTAACTCGGGGACTGCTTGTACTGTATTTTAACAGGTGTCACCTGTGAGAATAAAACATGTTTTGAGTGCCAAAGATGACATTTCACATTCCTGAAAAATGCAATTTCTGTGAATGTATTTGATGCTTGATAGATCTGGTGGTAAACCTTCTTGGCTGCATAGTATCCCTGAAGCAAACATGACATGTCTGTCTTCCTTCGCCATCTAACCTAAACCTTAACACCTTTCCCCAAAGCAAATATATTCGTAGGCATAGAGGAATCTGTCTTATACCATGTCAGAAACCTCTGACCAGGCATGTAGCTGGGGGGGGGGGGGGGGGGGCTTGAGGGGCTTCAGCCCCCCCCCAATTCTCAGGGTGGTCCGTGAGAAGGCTTTACATTTATTATTTAAACTGTTATGTTTATTCATATCATGATCTGATCACCATGCTCAATATATCCCATATGCATGGGGGTATTGGGATAATGATACAAAAGGTTTGCTAGGGTAGACCCTCTCCCGCTCAGACTCAGCCCCCCCCCCTTCCCGAACCAAAATCCCAGCCCCTCCCGAAACAAAATCCTGGCTATGGGGCTGCCTCTGACCCATCTTCTGCTACGTACATTGACCAGCAGAAGCTCTCAGTGGTTTCAGGTGTGGATCTTCTGTAGCTCTACTTGAGGATTCTGGGGATGTTGACATGGATCTACTTCAAGTTATCCATGTTCTCTGACACTAAGCTTCCCAGAGGTTTCATTGTTTTGTCCCTTTATTTACATTTGGAACCTTAATTTTGCCAAAAGGTTTGAGTTAGTATAACAGTACAACAGAATTCAGATATAGTTTTCCACACTAAGATTTTTGTATTTCTCAATTTTCAAGATTGAATCCTTTAAAAAATATGGCTTTCATACCAACATGTGTTGCTGCTCCAAAATATATTTCCTCTAATATCGTCACCATCATATCATATTATTTGCGCCTTAGCATTGCATGGCATCATCTCTGGACATGTACCTTGAGTAGAAATATCATATTCCAAAATATATTTGAGCACTACCTAACCTTTCCAATGGACTTTTGGTTTCTCTGACAATAATTACAAATTGTATTGGTCTTGTTTTGAATAAACAGAGCATATCCTCTCTTCCCTAGGCCCAGAATGTCTTAGTATTATATCAGTCATTGCCGGCTGCTCAACAGTGGCTTTGACTTGACTGAGCTCTAATAGGAGGCTTTCATATTGATCGCTCTTCTACTCTATTGGTTGCCAGATGAGGGACACTTCAGCTATAGCTTAACCACTGTGCCACAGGCAACATTGCAGTACTATGCACTGCAAAGGGTTACTCATACAAAATAAGAAATTGGAAGTATAGATTCCAAATGAAAGAACAAAATGCATCCCTTAATGTGAGAGTTTGTATCAGTTTATTTTTACTTAGACATGGGCCCTTGTAGACTTTTGCTGTTCTGCTCTGTAGTCCAGTAAACACGTTTAAGGGCCTAGATTGATATGGGGTGCAGCACAGCTGTTTATTAGCAACTGCTGGGGAAATGGTTGGTATTTGGAGTAAATTGCATTGTGCATTATGAGACAGTTGGAAACAGTTAAAAATAGCCTCCTATTCTGTTCTCCGGTGGGCTCCTTCTATTGGCTGTGTTAGAAGCCTGTTATTTGATTCATTCGGCAGGGTGCTCCCAAGCTGAACACAGTGGAAACTTAGCAAAGGTCACAGCCAGTATGGTTGACTAGTTGAAAAGGCTGCCATAGAAAACTATATCAATTAGTCAGTATGGTGAAATGCCTAGTAAAAATCCAAACCAGGCGGAGTATTCACTTGCGAATGGTTAACCATTGTAGCAAAGATGTGTGCATTCGCCTGCTGAGACATGGCTCTAAGGTCACAGCTACAAGTGCTGGTAAGTTGAAATCCCAATTTTTTTAAATTTAAATCTTTTATGAGCGGAAAAGTTTTGTTGTGTGTCTCTCCCGTTTCTGTTTAATTATCTTGATAATTCCTGCACTATGAGTGCAAGAAATTATAGCAATAATGCCTGAATTAATGCTTCTTCCAACTTCTCCAGCTGACACCAAAGAAAGGGAAGATGGTAATATGGGATATAGAGAGGAAAAGTATAGAAACATAATGTTGAATGAAGAACTTGCTTCTAATGGATAAGAGTCAAGTATGCTTTTTATTTCAGCTGAGTATCTAAATTGATGAAGAAAAATACCGTATATAGATTAAAATATATATCTAGAAAGAGTTAACATTGAAAGAGTTGCATGGCAATCTAATATATAGAAATGAGAAATCCAAGGAACTGATTTACTTGCATAAAATTTTGCAACAACCTATGCATTGCAAACAATGTAGTCCCGTGACATTAATGTTTTATCTTGCTAAATACAGAGAGCTATGAACGTTCATACAATCACAACATATTTTGTAAAACTTTGATACTTTCCTAGACATTATATAAATACTTTCTTTATAGTTGAAAAAAATATCAACCTATATCTTCTTTTAAAAGAAATCAGAGCACTAGCTTGTTTGGCAAAATAAAATCATGCTACAAAAATGAAAGCATGTTGCCAATAATGAAAACAAAATCAGCAACATGGCAAAATTAACAATTGTGCAATAGGAAATAGCTAAGTGGAAGGGGGATACGGAAAGAAATGAATACCAAATTCTTAGCCAAAGATCTCTCTGAAAGGGGGAAAAGATCTTAACTTGGTATTCCAAAGTATTTAATACTTGAGCTAAGCAAGCCTATCTAGGTAGGCTGCTCCATAGTGCCAAACTGAGAAAGACTCTGAGACTTGTTTTATTTTAGCCAGTAGAATCTTAAATGAGAAAGGAAGTGCTTAGGGATGGGCGTATTGGGAAGGCACTCTATAGCTACCTAAGTCTCAAGACAATCAAGCATAGAAATGGATGGAATGGACATGATCTAAAGATTGTGTTATCAGATGAAATTATTTTAAATCTACCTGACAGTGTATGGTAGACCTGTGTTCTTCTAATTTTCATCAGAAATCCCTTCCCAGCCATTCCCTTCTCCCCTGAATCCTGATCATCAGGTGTGCACCTTGCTTACTATGTATACTGGTAATAAAGTAAGTGCTGCTTACTCTGCGGTGAGATCATAGCAGTATGTGAATACTGGAAACGGGCAGGGGAGGTTGAGGGCAAATGTAACTCAAGCACATAGGTTTTTCCCATGCGGTCATTGCTTGGCACATTGTGTGTACCATCAGTGTGGTTACGATATTTACAAGAATAGGATCCCACAATGGGGAACAGCTCCAATATAAATAGTGATATATATAATAATCATAATCATAATAGTAATAATAACCTTTATTTATACCCCACCTCCTCTTCCTGGGGGGACTCAGGATGACTAAATTGATATATAAATATATTATACATGAATGAGATCTAAGCAAGGTTGCAAAATCTGTCCGTAATATCTACATGACTTTTACCATGTGTATTTGATCACATCCACAGAGAAGTAGTTGCTAGCCCAAGATGCTGGGCTTTACTGGATGTAGATCCATGAAAGAGCTTTCAAGAAGTTAAAGATGTTTTGACATGAACATCTGTGCTGAGGAATTAACAATGTGAATGATTCACTAAAGCAGGCATGGGCAAGCTTTGGCTCTCCAGGTGTTTTGGACTTCAACTCCCACAATTCCTAACAGCCTACTGGATGTTAGGAATTGTGGGAGTTGAAGTCCAAAACACCTGGAGGGCTAATGTTTGCCCATGCTTGCACTAAAGCATCAGTAAGAACAGTTCTATAAGATTAGGTGCCATATTGTTTCAGAATAACTAACCTGCAGTGGGTACGTCTGGTCATTCCCTAGAGCTGTGTTTAAGTAGAAGAAGAAATAAGCAAGATCACATCTTTTCTGTCATGGAAAAGGTGTCTCTGTGCAAACCATTGTTGACACTTTTATCAGTCATATAATAACTGGATTTTAATCTAATCCCAAGGCAAGAAAGTCAAGTGGGGAATGCTTTAATCTTCACTAATTTGGCGGTGAGGAGAAGTACTGCAAAGCATACATGGTCTAACTTTAGAATAGTGACAATATGCATTATTTTAAAGTGGGACAGATTCTTAATTGGTTTTGAGAATATGGTTTTGGCTGAAGACCTCCATGATGTTAGTCTCATGTTCTACTATTTTTTTTAAAATTTGTTTCACTAAAAAGGATCTCATACTCCATTGTGTTCCTATGTAGTGTAATGGTTGGAGTTGAACTACACTGACCGCTTAAGGCCCATCTAGACAGGGCACAAAATGTGCACCCTCCCACATATTTCCCTGGGGTGTCCAGATGATGCCTCAAGTAATCATGACTGCATTCGGCACAAAGCAGGAAAACCCTGCTATATCATGAATTAGATAGCCCAATACACATGCACTTTTGTGAAAGGCCCAAGTCTAATGGCCTATGGCCCTCTATGGACAGGCCCACAGGGAATCCTGGGACTTCCCTGCGGTCTGTCCAAACACCCATCCCGCACCTTCTGGGCTCCTGGAGCTCAGAAGTGTGAGATTGCCCATACCCCCTTCCCAAAATCCCCCCAAAAGCCCTAAAATGGTTAAGAATTTACCCGGCCTCCATTAGACCTCACAGCACAGTTCCTGGAATGTACTATTACACGTGAGAAAGTGAGAGAGAGACAGGAGTGATTTGGCCCCCCTAGCTTCCTTGGGATAATTGGTACATTTCAGGAAGTATGCTCCAAAGCCTAATGGTGGCTGGTAAGTTATTTTTACCCCCCCCCCCCCCCATTTTTAAAGGGTTTTGGGAGGGGGGTGGGGGCTGTCTCCCTGGCCTCCCGAAAGGTTCTGGGCGGGCATCTGGACACCCACCTCAGAAAGCATGCACTTTCTGGTGCATGTGTGGACTAGAACACAGGAACATTGGTGTTTTTAAAATGCGATTGTTCCCGGGTTAAACTGCTGTCTGGAACTGCCTTTAAACCTGAGGCTGATCCAGCATTCCCCATGATGGTTTAGACTGCATACCACCACCCCGCCACCAGCTACTGCAGAGGCAGGAAGGAGTCCTGTACATCCTGTCCTATTTTCACTGTTGCAGTGGTCAGGGGAAGCAACATGGATCATACCAGTTGCTCATTGCTTGGGGCGATGTTGCCAGCAAGAGGAAGGGGGAATTGAAAGAGGAGAAATTGCCCCTAACCCCTTTCTCCAATTGCCTTATCAGTTTGTCTGGCATCACTCTAGGCAGCAAGCAACTGTGTGACAGAATGGCCAGGATTCCTTCATGCCTCCGCAGTGGCGGGGGGAGGGGGGGGCAGGACAAGCTGAATGGGAGGGGACAGTGATCCACAAGGAGAACAGGAGAGGGTGATGAGTGCTGGCCCATGTCTCTGGGTTGCCCGAGCCTGGGGAACACAGGGTGGTGTCTAAAGAGTTGTGACTGGTTCTTTCTCAGAACGATTTACATGAACCCAAAGTTGCAGTTTACTCCAAATTTTGAAGGAGTATACTGAGCAACCCTCAATTTTGGTTAACAAAGTTCAAGGCAATATTAAGCAGCATTGGCCTGCATTAACCAGATCAGCTCCATGCATTGTTTTGCTGCCATGGAACTGAATTGCTAGCCCTTTGTGCAAAGTAGTCAGTGTAGGTGTGCCCTAGGATTCTGGAAATGTGTATATATGCCTTCAAGTTGCCTATCAGCTCATTTAAATATGAACTTTTCATGAGGCTTTCTTTAGGTAAAGGTTTCCCCTGACGTTAAGTCCAGTCAAATTTCATGTTTTCGAACTGCTCGGTTGGCAGGAGCTGGGGCTAACAGTGGGTGCTCATTCCACTCCCGGGATTTGAACCTGGAACCTTTTGGTCCACAAGTTCAGCAGCTCAGCGCTTTAACACACTGTGCAAGTAATATTCTGAGTAGGTTTTGCTACTTTCTGTCTCTGAAATAGCCTATGGCTGCTGGTATTTGTTGATGGTCTCCCATCCAAGTTATAACAAGGGTTGACCCTCCTTGGCTTCTGAAGACCCTTTGATACTGACCTATCAAGCAGGCTTGATCTTGTGTCCCGGACATCAGATCAGGCCTTCTTAGTGGCCCAATAGGGACTGCCCAGCTGTGCCAAAGGTGGTCCCTCCCAATCCCCATGTCATGGCTGCAACACCGACACCTACCTTATCCTGGGTGATCTGGTTGATGTCAGCAAGAGTGCGGGTTTGCTAAGGCAGCCGGGGTGGGGGGTCGGGGGTAGAGCATCAAATTATTTCTGATTTACTGTGAACATTTTAACAGGTTTTCTTGACAGATTTTGTTCAAAGTGGATTTGCCTTTGCCTTCGTCTGTGGTTGAGAGTGGGACTTGCTCAAGGTAACACAGTGGATTTCTATGGCTGATTGGGGATGATTCACATCCCTGCTTAACTGTGGGTCTCCCCAAGGTGATCTTTTAAAAAAAAAGTCATACTCTCTCAACCTGAGAGAAAAGTAATGGCAAATCTCAAGTGAATAAATCTTGTGAAGAAACATATGATAGGGCTGTCATAAAATGGAATAGACTGGAAGATACATAGCAACAAGAAATGTACTGTTGAAACAAGACACTTGATATCTTCATCCTGTTTATGAGGCATGCATTTGTAACCTTCATCTCAAGTTAATAGTTCAGGAATGGGAACTGCTGAAAGGCTCTAGGAATTTTGCCAGACATACATGCAACTCAGACAAGGAAGGTCAGGCAGTTGTTATTCTTTAGGTGCCATTTTTGAAATGTGTGAATTACCATTTTAATCTAAGTACTGTTTTGGGTGGAAAACCTGAGACAGAAACTCTATAATTATTGAATTAATGTGCACAGTATGGCTGAAATTTCCCAGTACTTGTCTTTTATAGTTATGTCTTACCTAAACAGTTCAGCTATAACAATTAAGAATAGTTTGATCCTGAATGTAGGACTTTCATGTATTTACATTTTCAAAATTGTGATTTTTTTCTTCATGTAGGAAACAAGCTTAGAGAAGAGGCATGTAGGGATTTCAGGAATTCAGAGGGGAAGGAAATCCTCTATTAGTTTAGCCTAGGCATGGGCAAATTATGGCCCTCCGGTGGTTTTGGATGTCAATTCCCACAATTCCTAACAGCTGGTAGGCTGTTAGGAATTGTGGGAGTTGTAGTCCAAAACCCCCGGAGGGGCAAAGTTTGCCCATGCCCAGTTTAGCCTCATATTTAGCCTGGTTTAGCCTCATATTGAAAAAGAAGAAAAAACAAAAGTTCATTGAAAAATTACATTTTGATCATGTACACACACACACACACACACACACACACACACACTTATTTGAATCAATGTACATAAAATTACAAATAATTTACGTGCAAAACCCATAATTCAAGTCAGGATAACATATTCATAAAATTACAAATTAACAAGTTTTTAAAATCTTAATTCAGTAGTATAGTTTTCAAACCAAAATTTGCTATAAGAATGGGTAAGTGTACCACCTAAAGGTTTTGGATTGCAATTGCCAGAATTCCTCACTTTCTATGTCAGGCATGGGCAAACTTCGATCCTCCAGGTGTTTTGGACTTCAGCTTTCAGAATTCCTAACTGCCAGTTTTAGGAATTGTGGGAGTACAAGGCCAAAACACATAGAAGGCTGAAGTTGGCCTATGCCTGTTCTGTACTGTTTAATGAACTTGTAGTCCTGCAATATTTGGAGAATTGGATTTTGGCTATTGCAATTTATTGAATTGATTCCAAGCTTAGTCTTAGTATTTTTCTTTTCTCAATTGTTTTAATTATATTATTATTTGTTATATGTTTATAATTGTGTTACCTTATAATCCTTATTTTATGCTGGGCTTGATCCCTGAGTCCCTTTGGGGAGATGGTGGTGGGATATAAGAATAAAGTTGTTGTTGTTGTTGTTGTTGTTGTTGTTGTTGTTGTTGTTGTTGTTATTCTTCAATGGCCTAAATGCAGTCCCAGCTGGAGTAGAACTGTTAAATTAATGGGGTTATTCAAGTATTGATTCATCCATTCAACATTTTAATAAGTGGATCTACTGCAACTGGGACTAGCAACTGCGTTTAAGTCTCTGGGTCTAATGTTATCCATTGCTAATATTTCAGTGAGCTAGATGTTCTTAATCTTGATACAGGAAACAATTTTAAATAATTTTGTTTTGCATTGACATAGTGGCGCTTGAAAAATCATTACACATTTAAGTTTATCTGTATAAAAATAATCTTTATGGTAGTCCCCAATGATCTCTGAGCAGAATTGTATAATCTTGTTTCCAGGAAAGATTTGCATAAAAATAAAAAATAAGAAATGTAGTAAAATATGTTTCACTTATAGAACTCTCTCTGATGCTGAATGACAAGCATAAACAATGCTATTTTGTATTTTGTGATTTGTGATTAATATGTAATATTGGTTAACATATCCTCAGCTATGGGGTCATAAAATTCGTCATTAAAACTGTCTGGATCTAGAGGTTGTCTGTTTATTTATAACCAGTTAACCAGTTCATGGAATTCTGTTTACTATCACACACTCCTTCACAAATACAGTAGAGTCTCACTTATCCAAGCCTCGCTTATCCAAGCTTCTGGATTATCCAAGCCATTTTTGTAGTCAATGTTTTCAATATATCATGATATTTTGGTGCTAAATTCATAAATACAGTAATTACAACATAACATTACTGCGTATTGAACTACTTTTTCTGTCAAATTTGTTGTTAAACATGATGTTTTGGTGCTTAATTTGTAAAATCATAACCTAATTTGATGTTTAATAGGCTTTTCCTTAATCCTTCCTTATTATCCAAGATATTCGCTTATCCAAGCTTCTGCCGGCCTGTTTAGCTTGGATAAGTGAGACTCTACTATACATGTTAAGTTCCTCTTGAACCTATTGGGCTTTGAAGCCCCTTCCAAATGTATGATTCTGTCTAACAATACAGAGCACTCCAGGATTTTAAGATAATTGGATACAGCATATATATTCATGTATAAGTTGACTTCATGTGTAAATCAAGAGCAAGTTTTAGGATCAAAATTATGAATTTTGATATGACCAGTGGATAAGTAAGGGGTAATTCTACTGAGAGGAGAAAGCATCAGTACCACTGTGCTTAAGTTGACCTAGTTTTTTTGGGTTGATTTTTTACTAAAATACTTTGACTGATACTTAAGTATATAGGGTAGTAACAGGCAGCATTGTATCTGAAACATATTGCAAGGTTTACAAAATGTGGATTTCCCCCCAAGATTTACAAAATGTTTTAATTTTTAAAAAGCTTCTATCATACAGGTCTTGCATTAAATCAGTGGTTCCCAACTTGTGGTCCGTAGACCAGCAGTGGTCCACAAGAACTAAAATATGATATACCGCTTCACCGTTATTACACCATTGCAATGCCCCACAGACCACGTCCCCTTCCTTGTAGCCATGCACCTGTGGCGAGGAGGTGAAAGAAAGCCATTAGGACAGTTTCTTGGGTCTTGCGCTCCGCTTTTTGTATTTTTTTCAACCTCAGCCCCCTCCTCTTTTTTTTTAAACAAGCGTTTACAAAATCTATGGATAATAACGCAGCTCAAGCAAAAAATAAAATAAAAAAATCTTGGCCTTTTCATTTTTAGACCTGTTCCTGGGGTTATTTGGGGTGCTGATTCAGAAAATTTCATTGGATAGATCACATCAGCTCTAGAATATTAAATACGGTTTTCTGTGGGCAAGCAGATGGTGACTACTGGATGGCACATGTTCAGTATCAGAAACTAGAGCTGATGTGATCTATCCAATGCTATTTTATGAATCATCAACCCAAATAACCAAGGCAAGCCTAAAGTTGACCAAAAACTGATTCGTAACCCTTTTGGTACTAATCCTGGTCAAAGTGGTCCCTGGTTAAGTGGTCCCTGGTTAAAAAAAAAAAAAAAGGTTATGAACCACTGCATTAAACTGAGTAGAATCGTATGCCTTTCTATCAATCTATCAATGCATATCCACACACACACAATTTTGGAACGTGTAAAGCTAATTTCACTTTATTTTGAAAGTAGATTATGAGCAGCTTTTTAAATGGAACCCCCCTTTCCCTGTTACTGTTCTTTTCGATGTATATGCTTGAGAACCTAAAATATCTGTACAATAACTATTTTTATAGGAATCCAGCTGCCGAAAGAAGATGATGTTTCAATACCGGTGATCTCCAATTCTCCTGCTAAGGAAGGAGATGACAGTTCTGATCTGTCTGTTGAGGAAGAAGAGAAAATCAAGGAAGAGCCTTTAACAATTTCAGAATTGGTATATAACCCCAGCAGCAGCTTGCTCCCCACTCCGGTTAATGATGAGGAGATTGACCTGCTCTTTCAGTCCTCTCCTAGGGCAGAGAACGAGAAAGATGACACTGATTCCTTTGAAGAACTGGAGGCTGATGAAAATGCATTTTTGGTTGCCGAGGAAGAAGAGTTGAAAGAAGCCCGGAAAGCACTGAGATGGAGCTATGACTTTTTGATGGGCAACATGAAGATAAACGCTGCTGTGAAGAGCTTTTCAAGACTTCTCTTTGTTGGGCTTGGAATACTGTTGATTGTTTTTCCTCTTCTCCTTGTGCTGCTGGAATCAGACCTTGATATCTCCTTCCTCCATGAAATCCGCCAGACGCCCGAATTCCAGCAATTTCACATTGAATATTACTGCCCTTTTAGACAGTGGGTGGCCTGCAAAATAGACTTTGTCAGCCACTTGCTTGGCAGCTCTTAAAACAGTACAAATATGCGATGCAACTAAGGGCTATATTCAAAACTAGTGAATTTTAGTTAGTATTAGGTGCTCATAAACATTTTGAAGGCCATCAGCAAATAGTTCCTCATTTTTGGATCCATAGCAGATTTCCAAATTCTTAAGTTTCCTTTCTATGTTTGAACAATTGATTTAGCTACATGATGGTCTTACAATAACCAAAAAGCAGTTTGTTTTTTATTTTCCTTCCATGTCCATGTTTATTAATCACTGAGTAGAACTGAAGTTTATCATCCGTATCATTACAAGCCATGATATACTAAATGTAAGCATTAGCAACAAAAGAAAGATGACGCTTTTGAATATACTCCTTAGTGAAACAATCTCTACTAACCAATGCCTATACAAGCAACACTGATTGCTGGGATTTTCCTTCTCGGTTTGATTTTTCATTTTTAAAAATATTTTTATGTGTTTACAAGATTTTGGTAAATTTGTAGCAACAATAACTTCTGAAGATATTTAAATGTACAGATTAGTAAAAATAAATGCACAAGGGCATGACATGAATTTTTAAAATGTTTTAGCGATTTTTTTTAAATTGAAGAATGAAATTCTTAAAGATCTGCACAAGACGGTGAATAGATGAGATGGGAAATCAGCAGAATCTGTTCGATGGAGTTGAAATCATGGGTTTCTTGAGGATCGGGTAACATATTACAAAGCAGTCATGGGATTCCTTTGTAATGGTAATGTCATGGTAATTTGTAGATGAACGTTGGGTGCCCCTGCACAATTAAATTAATGCAGTTTGACTGCCTTGGCTCAATACTATGGAATCATGAGAGTTGTAGTTTTTTTTACAGGGTCTTTAGTCTTCTCTGCCAAAGAGTACTGGTGCCTCACCAAATTACGAATCCAGAGTTCCATAGCATTGACCTGTAGTGTAGATGTGCCCAATGTCTGGCAGGAGGAAATGCTTAAACCCTCTTCTGTCCACCACTTCTCTCTTGAATCCTGCTTTTCCTACCCCCCTCCCACCCCAATTAACACCAGTCATACAGGGAAACAGCTTGAAGGGGCATTTACAGGAGAGAGTCAGGGTTTGCGGGAGAATATGTAAGCATTCTCTCCTAGCTGTTGATCCTGCCCTGCATTTGTGTCAGCTGACAGATGGTTAAATTAATGTATAGTTCTGCCTTAGCAGTTCTAAAAGGTGAAGAGAGGTGAGTATTTTTCAGATGACGGCAATACTGCTTTCCTTGCAGTTTGCCACTTCTGTTGGTGATAGAAAGGTAAGGCAGTGCAAGTATGGTTTTGTAAGAGGTTTGCTGAGTTTTGGATTAACTGTAGATTATTGTATATAACATAGAAATGTGGATATATGAAAAAGTTTAGATAGACCTACTTACTTAAGTACATTAGAAGCTTAAAATATACTGGTCTCTAAAAATAGAGAAAGACTCCATGAAAAGCATCCTGTCCCTCAAATTCTAAGCATTCAAAGATAAATTCCATAGTCCCCAATTCTATTCATTACCATTTTGTCATGATAAATCCCAGAGTCACCATTTCATGTGTTATTATTTCTTGTGCATGATATCTCTTTGACCTAATATAAGTGGGAAATGGATGCACAATCTTTCCCCCTTTAAATGTGTCCCTATGACAGTGGTGTGTGGTTATCTTTGTTGTCTAGATGTGCTGGGGATTTTGTGCCTATGTAGCTCCAAGTCTGTCAAAAAGGCTATAAGTGCATAAAAACGTATATGTATAGAGACGACCCGTAGGTCCCAATTTTGAAAAGGAAAAAGCACCAATTGCATTTTGTATTTTGTAGCATGGATTGCATGATCTAAGTTTCCCTCCCGTACTTAAATGTTTCAGTCACAGGACTTACAATGCAACCCTATACTTACTGACTGAGAAGTAAGCCCCATTAAGACCAGTTGAATTTACTCCACATAAGTGAGTATAGGGATACTGCTTAAGTTGGGATTTGGGTGAACCTCAATTTTTTTGCTTGAGTGGGGGAAAAAATCACTCCATTATTTTTTTAGACTCACTATAATTTCCTTTCTTTTTTCTTTTCTTTTCTTTTCTTTTCTTTTCTTTTCTTTTCTTGAATTGGATTATGTATTCCACTCAAGAAAGAAAGAAAGTAAGCATGTGGTATTTCAGATACAAATATGTTTTTGTGTCCTTGTTTTATATGGGTAGTTATAGAAAAAGTTTTACAAAGTTTTGATAACCTGCCCTTGTTTGTCCCCCATCTAAGTAAAATATTTGTATACCTATTCAGAACCATTTTATCCAACAGAAACTCTATTCTTTTTGTGATCCAGGGGTTGAAATCATGTATGACTTTTATCTTCAAGGTTTTATTTCTAGTCTTTGCCTTAGAGCAGTGGCTTGCAATCTGTGGGTCCCCATGTGTTTTGGCCTACAACTCCCAGAAATGCCAGCCAGTTCACCAGCTGTTAGGATTTCTGGGAATTGAAGACCAAACATCTGGGGACCCACAGGTTGAGAACCACTGCCTTAGAGTACCTTTCACATTACAGTTTTAGCATTTTGATGCCACTTTAGCTGCCATGGCTATATTCGAGGGTTTGTAGTGTGATGAAGCGCTAGAGCTCTCTGGCACAGCGTTTTGAATAGAACTGCAAATCCCAGGATTGCATAGGATGGAGCCAATGCAGTTGAATTGGTGGTATCAAAATGTTATGACTGCACAGGGTGGAAGAGATCATATTCCTCACTCGGAAGACTTTTACATGGTACATATTTAATCCTGTTGCAGCTTCTAATTGAATCCTTTCTATTGACATGAAAATCCAGCAAAGAGACATGTTTCTCTAGTTTCTAAAATAGTCAAATCACCTGCATTGTGGGAGCTATAGCTATGGGAGCATGCAATATAAACTTTGCAGACAGTATACTAAAAATAAATCCAAACTGTACTCTGCATCCTATATGTAAACCATATATGAGTCATTATACCCCTTATTTATAAACAGATAGGTCCTGAGTTTTAACATGTAGGTTTTTGTCCATATCTGTGCTCCAGAATCATTGAAAGCATTTTTTGAGTAAGAAAAGACTCCGGCCTTATCTACACTGCCATATAATGCCATTTCAGGATGCAGATTAACTGCATTGAATTGGGTTATATGGCAGCGCAGACTCATATAATACAATTCAATGCAGTTCAATCTGCATTATATGAGCTTAGCTGACCATTACTGCATAATGTAGTTCTAATGGCATTATATGGCAATGTAGATGACGCTTCCGTTGTGTGAGGAACAGAGTACTTCAAAGAATGGTTGTAAAATAAGGATGCATGTAGAGTTAAATGCAAGTCCATGTAGATGAACGTTTGGATGTACAGTATGACCCCCTTATTCACGGATTCGATATTCATAGTCCCACCAAAAAAAAAATCCTCCTCATAAAGGTTTGTGGACTTCTGAGGTCCTCCAGTATGATTCCATGATATGCTTTTATCCATGGATTAAAGTATTCATGGGGGGGGGGGAGAGAGAAGGTGGAATATATCTCCCATGGATATGGGGTTCATACTTTATCTATGCATATTTGAACCTTGACAAGGCTTGAAAGCAGGGATGAGGCATGTGTGGCCCTCCAGATACTGTTGGATTGTGACTTTCATCACTTATAGCCAGCACAGCCAATGGTGGTGGCTGCTGGGACTTGTATTCTAACAATATTTGAAGGGCTACTTCCTGCCCCCAGCACTTAAGTGAGTTGTATCCAGTTGCATGGACTTGAACGGGGCACCTCTTTAGAATAAAAAATAAATAAAAAGAGGGTGGGGAAAAGATGCATATATAATCTACAGCATGTCCTGTATAGATTGAAACAAGGTCTTGTCTCCAGTACTGGAAATATGAGAGCTGGCATATGAAGAGTCCATAGATAGTATAGTGTATTTCTGTCTGTGCTTGGAATATAGTGTAAGATGTTATGTACTTGAAATCTATTTTGTGATTTGTCTGATATTTATAAACACAACTCTGGGAAGAATTAAATGGGGTTTATTTCATTGAAATGCAAACACACACACCAAAATTTAGGGGAAAATGTACCTGTAAACTTGAGCCTTATCTTTGTAAAGTGAATTTCACATTTCTATGTCAACATCATGGTTGTTTTATATGTTAATAAAATGACAGGACTCCCTAATAAAAATATATTGAAAAAAGCCATTGGATGAATATTTCTTATTGTGCTGTAAAGTAATTTGGCATTGAGGACAGCAGCTATTCAGTTATTTCAGTTATTGTGACTGAAATCATCTGCATGGCATTAATAGCAACTGGGTAATGATGGAGCTTAAAGAATCATAGAATCATAGAATCATAGAATAGTAGAGTTGGAAGAGACCTCATGGGCCATCCAGTCCAACCCCCTGCCAAGAAGCAGGAAATCGCATTCATAGCACCCCCGACAGATGGCCATCCAGCCTCTGTTTAAAAGCCTCCAAAGAAGGAGCCTCCACCACAGTCCGGGGGAGAGAGTTCCACTGCCGAACAGCCCTCACAGTGAGGAAGTTCTTCCTGATGTTCAGGTAGAATCTCCTTTCCTGTAGTTTGAAGCCATTGTTCCGTGTCCTAGTCTGCAGGGCAGCAGAAAACAAGCTTGCTCCCTCCTCCCTATGACTTCCCTTCACGTATTTGTACATGGCTATCATGTCTCCTCTCAGCCTTCTCTTGATTTGCTAGCCTACACTTAATAGAATCGGATGTACTAACTGCTGCAATGGTATGTAATCATGCAAAATATGGCACTGCAGGAATATATATGGAAAAATATTTAGAATGAGCAAAATTACATATGTGGATATTAAATTTGGAGTATGTTTTAAACAGTCGTTATATAATGGCTCATCCATGTATGAGATACAGCATCTTATTTGGACACATCTATTAATTTATTACATTTATATCCCACTATTCCACTGTCCTTGTTTGTTATTGTTGATATTTATTTATATCCTGCCTTTCCCCCCAAATGCGGGACTCAAGGCATCTTACAAATTAAACAAATGCAACAGACTTAAATGACTCTATTAAATGTCCCCACTAATTGTGCTTGTGAGGATAGTGGGACTGAAAGAAGAACCCTTTTCTGAGATTCACAACATCCCCCTTTCATTCTGTCTCAGTGCAAAAAAAAAAATGCTTTCTAGTGTAGTCATATTTTGGTTTAATGGAATAGAGGACACTTATGCTGAAGGCAACCAATTTTTTTTTTTAAAAAAAACACCTTTATAGTTACTTTCCAGTAGGCTTGTGCCCGCATCAGTTTGACTGAAAGTGATTTGTAATATTCGGTGGTCTATTTCGTGTAATCCCCCAAAAACAGAACAGGGAGGTTGCTGCTCAGTTGCATAGTCATTTCCGACTCTTCGTGACCTCATGGACCAGTCCACGCCAGAGCTCCCTGTTGCCCCCCCCCCCAGTTCCTTCAAGGTCAAGCCAGTCACTTCAAGGATACCGTCCATCCATCTCACCCTTGGTCGGCCTCTCTTCCTTTTTCCTTCCGTTTTCCCCAGCATCGTTATCTTTTCCAAGCTTTCCTGTCTTCTCATGACGTGGCCAAAATACTTCAACTTTGCCTCTAATATCCTTCCCTCCAGTGAGCAGCCGGGCATTATTTCCTGGAGTATGGACTGGTTGGATCTTCTTGTGGTATAAGGCATTTTCAGGATTTTCCTCCAGCACCAAAGTTCAAAAGCGTCTATCTTCCTTCATTCAGCCTTCCTTATGGTCCAGCTCTCGCAACCATAAGTTACTATGGGGAATACCATTGCTTTGACTATGCAGACCTTCGTTGCCAGAACAGGGAAGAGGGAACCAAAAAGCTGGGCAAAATGGATCAAGACAGCCAGATTTATCGGCTACTGAAGAGGATGGAGTTAAATCTGCATTATACCTGAGTCAGGGGTCTGATGCGGGACTCCTGGAGAAGATCCTGCAGTGTCTTTTCTCCCTCCGCAGCAACAGAAATGTTCCCTAGGCTCCTCGCTTTCCCAGCAGCACTTGCATGGGATGGGCATTGAAAAGTCTCTGAGTTCCTCTTGGAACATGATGGGAGTTGAAGTTTCTCTCTCTCTCTCTGTTTATCAGCCAATAAAAATGCCTGTTCTCTGATTGGCTGAGAATGAACACAACCAGCAACAAGAATTTCCAGAACCCTCTCTTGCAGTTTTTCTTATTTAAAAAAAATGTTATGGTAAAAACTTAAAACAATTCTAGAAAAATCAGTAGATTTGTTAATTGCTCTGAAATTTGGCAGGCCTGCAGTTGTAAATGGGCTCCAAACCTGAGGTAAGTTTCATGCAGATAGGCCGTAAAATGACTATGGATTGAGCCTTTAAATTTTCCCATTGTTGCTGATGGGCCGAATCTTTGTCACAATGAAAATGGCAATACTCCTCCCAATTCGAGTAACTTTCTGGTAAACAGAATGAGGGGTTAACCAAAAAATGGACCCCAGAATGGCATGCCTTTTGTCTGAAGTGAATAAGCCTACTTTCCCGTCATTCTCAGTTTTTGTCACGACCCAGGCTGCAGAGCACCAATAACCATACACAGAGGCCAGAATCTAACTAATATCTTTATTGAAGGAATATATAAAGTTAATAAAAGCAAGTGTATGAAATAGTCCAGAAATAGACCTTTCAGGAAAGGTCAAAATTAGTCCAAAGAAACAATGTCCAATATGAAATATTAAGGTCCAAAGTTGTAATCCAATAACCGAAACACTCACTTTGCCAGGCAAAGTGAGGGGAGATGACAAGGTCTTTTAGTCCATGAAACTTGAGCGAGGCTAGGAAGTAACTTGATTCTTGGAAAAACGAGGCTTGATTCAAGGCAACAAGGAAACAAGGAACAAGAACAAGATCCGTGGTAATTTCTTGGCAAAATCCGGGAAACAAGACGAGGCTGAGTCTTAGAAAGCAAGGCAGGAATCGTGGAGTAAACAAAGCTGGGAACGAAGGCTTGGCGACAGGAACGGAGGCTTGGAAGCGGAGTAGCTGTCCACACACGCTACTCCGGTTGCTGACGAATTGACTCCGCAAGATCCCTTTGTGGGTAAAACACCTAAATAGGGTCCCGTTTTCCCACCCAAGAGCAGTTCTCTGGAGAACCAGAAACGAAAGCTATTTTCTGAGTCCAGATGCATGACTCCCTAAAATTTCCCATGGGAAGCAGGCTTAATCAGCTGAATGCTTAGCAGCTATCCTAGCACTCCTGCGAGACGCCTGATCGACTCCTCTCTGTTGTTTACAAAAATCATGGCGAGAAAACGTAGGAGATTTAGGCTCAGGGCTTGTTTGACAGACTTCTGGAAGACAAATCTCTTGCAGGTGCAAGGTTTCCAAATCTGGCTGGGAAAGTTCCAATTCTGACTGAAACGGCGAAAAACCCAAGTTCTCCTCCTCATCTGGCACAACAGTGCCAGAAACGGGACTACATGGCCCATGACTCATCACACTATCCCCCTCCTCAAGCCCCCTCTCAAACTGGGACTCTCTCCCCGAGGCGCGAGGCCGCGGCTTGGCGGGATAGGTCTGATGGAAGCGGCGGGTTAAATCGGGGGCATGGACTGTGGAAGCGTCTTCCCAAGAGCGTTCCTCGGGGCCAAAACCCACCCAGTCAATGAGATATTGTAGGCGGCGGCGGTGAAAGCGAGAATCCAAAATGTCCTGAACCTCGAACTCCTCCTCCCCATTCATCAAAACAGGAGGGGGGGCCGGCCGGTCTGTATCAGGGCGCACACCATCCGCCGGAAGGAGCAGGGAGCGGTGGAACACTGGATGAATGCGCATAGAGCGCGGAAGTTGGAGTTTGAAAGTCACGGGGTTAAGTTGCGCCACCACTGGATAGGGGCCAATGAAACGGGCATCTAACTTCCGGCAAGGGCGATGGGAGGGCAAAAAGCGAGTGGACAGAAGAACCCGGTCTCCTACCTTGATTTCGGGGCCCGGCTGGCGATGTTTGTCTGCGTGACGTTTATAGTCCTCCTTGGCTTGATCTAGTTGCTGGAGCAAGAGTTGTTGCACCGCTGTGAGTTCCTGCAGCCAGTCTTCTGCTGCGGGAACTTCTGAGGTTTCAATGACAGGGGGAAAGAAACGTGGATGGAAGCCGTAGTTTGCAAAGAACGGGGTTTCTTTAGTAGAAGCCTGGACCCCATTGTTGTAGGCAAACTCTGACAGCGATAACAGGGAAGCCCAATTGTCCTGCTGGTAGTTCACATAACAGCGAAGGTATTGTTCCAAAGTGGCATTGGTGCGCTCAGTTTGCCCATCTGTTTGGGGATGATGAGCCGAAGATAAACGAGAGTCTATGCCCAATAGTTTTTGTAGTGCTTTCCAGAAACGAGAGGTGAATTGGGACCCACGGTCTGTGACCAAACTCTTGGGCAATCCATGCAATCTGAAAACATGTTGGAGGAATAGATCTGCAGTCTCTTTGGCCGTGGGAAGGCCATCACAGGGAATGAAATGGGCTAACTTGGTGAAAAGGTCCACCACCACTAGGATCGTGGTGAATCCACAGGAAGGTGGTAGATCAGTGATAAAATCCGCAGAGATTATTTCCCATGGGTGGGATGGGGTAGGGAGGGGATGCAGAAGCCCTGAGGGCTTTTCCCTTCTTGTCTTGGAGCGCTGGCATACTGGGCAGGTGTTGACATATTTTTCCACATCCTTGCGGATCTTGGGCCACCAGAAATCTCTTAGGATCAAATGCATGGTTTTAAATAGCCCGAAATGCCCTGCTGGCTTGCAGTCATGACACAGACGAAGTGCTTTTTCCCTGCCCGGTCCTGGGGGGATGTAAACATGATTTCTATAGCAAAGTAGCCCATCCTTAAGCGAAAAGGGAAAATGTAGTCCTTGGCGAAGTTGGTCCTGTGCCCAGGCATCTGCTTGCTGACTAGCCCTGATTTCCTGAGCACAAAGGGGTCCTGGAGTAGGGGGAGTTGATTCAATGGGAGTGGATTTGGTGTTTCCCACTGTGAGCGTGGCAAAGTTCTCGGGTTGTAGCAGCTGGGACTCCAAGGTCTCCTTGCGCCCTGCAGCGTATTCCGGTTTCCGTGACAGAGCATCTGCTTGCTTGGTCTGGGCTGGGGTTACATAATGAATTTGGAAGTTAAAACGTTCAAAGAATAAAGCCCAGCGTTGTTGTCTCTGATTTAGCTTGCGGGCAGTTCTTAGATGCTCTAGATTCCGATGATCAGTATGGACTTCAATGGGAAATTTGGCCCCTTCTAACCAATGTCTCCAAGTTTCAAAGGCTGCCTTTATGGCCAAAAGTTCCTTTTCCCAAATGGTGTAATTTCTCTCTGGTGCGGTCAATTGACGGGAATAAAAGGCACAAGGATGAAGATGATCTCCCACTGGTTGTAGGAGTACAGCCCCAATTGCCACATCGGAGGCGTCCGCCTGCACGACAAAAGGGGTTTCAGGATCTGGATGCTGAAGGATTGGCTGGGACGTGAATAATTTCTTTAGTTGCTGGAACCCTTTCTCTGCTTGATCTGTCCAGCGGAAAGGCTGTTTCCCACGGATGCAGCTGGTGATTGGGTCAGACCAGCGGGCAAAGTCTGGAATGAACTTGCGGTAGTAGTTCGCGAACCCCAAGAATCGTTGCACCTCTTTCTTGTTGGTTGGCGCCCGCCATTCCAATACTGCTGAAACCTTTGCCGGGTCCATGGAGAGCCCTAGTGGTGAGACGCGGTACCCCAGGAAATCTACCTCTTGTAGATCAAAAGCGCATTTTTCCAGCTTGGCATAAAGTCCATGATCCCGCAATCGTTGTAACACCATTCTGACGTGGTTCTCATGTTCTGATTGTGATCTAGAAAACACCAAAAAATCGTCCAGGTAGATGATCAAGAACCGATCTAGATAATCCTGAAAGATGTCATTGACAAAATGCTGGAACGTTGCGGGAGCTCCACATAAACCATAATTCATAACTCGGGACTCGAATAATCCGAATTTAGTCTGGAAGGCGGTCTTCCACTCGTCCCCTTCTCTGATGCGAACTAGATTATAAGCCCCCCGAAGATCCAGCTTGGTGTAGACCTTGGCTCCTCGAAGTCGGTCTAGTAGGTCCGAGATCAAGGGCAGGGGATAGCTGTTCCGCTTAGTGATATTGTTCAATGCTCTATAGTCCACCACCAAGCGTAAGTCCCCTGACTTCTTTTTCACAAACATCACTGGGGAGGCGGCTGGGGATTGAGAGGGTCTGATGAATCCCTTGCGAAGGTTTGACTCTATGAACTCCCTGAGAGCTTCTTGCTCCGGTTCAGTCAGGGAGTAGAGATGTCCTCGCGGGATCGGGGCCCCCTCCACCAAGTCAATGGCACAGTCATAAGGTCTATGTGGGGGTAATCTCTCGGCTTCTTTTTCATTGAATACATCCCAATATTCTGAGTACTTCTTGGGCAAGGTGATAATGGGTTCAGTGCCTGTGGCATGGCAGACCTTGGCTACAAGGCAATGGTTTTGGCAATATTTTGAAGCAAACTGCAGTTCTCTGTTGGACCAGGAGATGCTTGGGTCGTGAAGTGTCAGCCATGGAATTCCCAAAATCACAGGGAAATGGGGAACCTCGGTAACAAAGAAGGAAATCTCTTCCATATGTTCCCTTATCCACATTCTGGTGGGTTCCGACCACTGGCTTACGGGACCCGTCTTGAGGGGGCGGCCATCGATGGCTTGCACCACACGGGCATTCTTGAAGTCATGATATTGTAATCCCAGAGAGTCGGCATACTCTCTATCAATGAAATTGTTTGTGGCTCCTGAGTCTATCATGGCATGGACCATGACGGGCCCTTTTTTTGCTGACCACAAGGTGACCACTAGAAGAAATAGGACCCCGGTTGGCGGCTCTTGAGTGGGTTTTTTGACCGGGTTGGCGAGCCTCTCTACGCCCGGTCGCTGGCTTCCCCCGCCGGCTGTGCGCCAGCCGCCTCAGACGTCTTCGTCTCCGTGGAGGACGCCGCCGCCAGACGGGCGGCGGGCTTCCCTTTGGCTGGGCACTCTCTGGCGAAGTGGCCCCCGTTTCCGCAGTACCAACAGAGATTTAGGCGTTGGCGGCGGGCCTTCTCGGCGGCATCTAATCTGGGACGCACATTGCCCAACTGCATCGGCACCTCCTCGCTCCCTCTGGGGTATGGGGCTGGTGGCGGGGGTCTCCATACTGGACGCGGCTGGACGCCGGTGGGAGCGGGAGGTTTCACCCCAGCTCTACCGCTCTGGCCTCGGACCCATTGTTTTCTGTTGGCAAGCATGACTTCAGCTCGTAAACATTGATCAATGAGTGCTTCAAGAGAGTGGGGAGGATCCACCTTGGAGATTTCTTCCAGCATCTCAATGTTGAGACCCTCCCGAAATTGTCCTCTGAGGGCTACATCGTTCCAGCCGGTGTTGTGGGCCAGCACTCGGAACTCGGCTATGTACTGGGACAAGGGTCTGTCCCCTTGGGAGAGGCGCCGGAGTTTGTGGCCGGCTGCCTCCAAATTGTCCTCGATTCCCCAGGTCGCCTTAAGGTGGTCCAAGAAATGTTGCACTGACCTTAGATGTGGGGAGACTTGGTCGAACAGTGCCGTCGCCCAGTTGGCCGCTGGCCCGTCCAAGAGACTGTAAATCCACGCCACCTTGATGTCTTCTTGGGGAAACTCGGCAGCACGGGCCTCTAGATAAGCCTGGCATTGGCGACGGAAAACATGAACCTTAGAAGCTTCTCCAGAAAACTTGGTTGGCAAGGCCATGGCCGGGAGACGGATTCCGCGCTCCTTCAAACCCCTTATTTCCCCATCCTGCGCATTGAGCTTGTCACGGATGCGGTCCACTTCGTCCTTGTCGATGGTGTAGCTAAGTGGCTGGCCACCCGGCACGGTTCCGGTAGACATACTGGCCTAGGTTAATTGGTGCTTAGGGTGGCGGAGTCAAACTGTCACGACCCAGGCTGCAGAGCACCAATAACCATACACAGAGGCCAGAATCTAACTAATATCTTTATTGAAGGAATATATAAAGTTAATAAAAGCAAGTGTATGAAATAGTCCAGAAATAGACCTTTCAGGAAAGGTCAAAATTAGTCCAAAGAAACAATGTCCAATATGAAATATTAAGGTCCAAAGTTGTAATCCAATAACCGAAACACTCACTTTGCCAGGCAAAGTGAGGGGAGATGACAAGGTCTTTTAGTCCATGAAACTTGAGCGAGGCTAGGAAGTAACTTGATTCTTGGAAAAACGAGGCTTGATTCAAGGCAACAAGGAAACAAGGAACAAGAACAAGATCCGTGGTAATTTCTTGGCAAAATCCGGGAAACAAGACGAGGCTGAGTCTTAGAAAGCAAGGCAGGAATCGTGGAGTAAACAAAGCTGGGAACGAAGGCTTGGCGACAGGAACGGAGGCTTGGAAGCGGAGTAGCTGTCCACACACGCTACTCCGGTTGCTGACGAATTGACTCCGCAAGATCCCTTTGTGGGTAAAACACCTAAATAGGGTCCCGTTTTCCCGCCCAAGAGCAGTCCTCTGGAGAACCAGAAACGAAAGCTATTTTCTGAGTCCAGATGCATGACTCCCTAAAATTTCCCATGGGAAGCAGGCTTAATCAGCTGAATGCTTAGCAGCTATCCTAGCACTCCTGCGAGACGCCTGATCGACTCCTCTCTGTTGTTTACAAAAATCATGGCGAGAAAACGTAGGAGATTTAGGCTCAGGGCTTGTTTGACAGACTTCTGGAAGACAAATCTCTTGCAGGTGCAAGGTTTCCAAATCTGGCTGGGAAAGTTCCAATTCTGACTGAAACGGCGAAAAACCCAAGTTCTCCTCCTCATCTGGCACAACAGTGCCAGAAACGGGACTACATGGCCCATGACTCATCACAGTTTTACAGGAGGGGCTAGAGCAGGTGAAATGCATCTAGGGTGGTGGGAAATAACGTCCAAATTCTAGAATCATAGAATCATAGAATAGTAGAGTTGGAAGAGACCTCATGGGCCATCCAGTCCAACCCCCTGCCAAGAAGCAGGAAATCACATTCATAGCACCCCCGACAGATGGCCATCCAGCCTCTGTTTAAAAGCCTCCAAAGAAGGAGCCTCCACCACAGTCCGGGGGAGAGAGTTCCACTGCCGAACAGCCCTCACAGTGTGGAAGTTCTTCCTGATGTTCAGGTGGAATCTCCTTTCCTGTAGTTTGAAGCCATTGTTCCGTGTCCTAGTCTGCAGGGCAGCAGAAAACAAGCTTGCTCCCTCCTCCCTATGACTTCACTTCACGTATTTGTACATGGCTATCATGTCTCCTCTCAGCCTTCTCTTCTGCAGGCTAAACATGCCCAGTTCTTTAACCATTCTCAAAATGAACTGCTGCTTACGGAATCTCAATTCCCCCTCCCCATGCCCAAATTTTACAGGGTAATTTCTCAGGATATGGCAGTTAGTTGGCAACATAATCTTGATAAGCCAATGTAAAGTGGGGTGTCAACAAGTTTGGTTCTCACACTAGAGTTGTTCAACATAGATATTGATTACTGTATATACTCATGTATAAGTCAACCTCATGTATAAGTCGAGGGCAGGCTTTGGGGCCAAAATGTGGGATTTTGATATGACCCATAGATAAGTGGAGGATTATTCTGTGGGGAGAAGAGAGCATCAAAGCTGACTCAGGGGGCAAGTTGCTCCCACAGACCTCTCACCCAGGCATTCTAAAAAGGCAGAAGCTCTGCCACAGTGGGGAGAGTAGAAGAGCTTGGTGCTTTTTGTTGGTTCTCTGGGAATGGACTAAGTTGTTGCCTTTTGCTGCTCTACTCAGAGAAAGTACAATACTCACACTGAGCCAAAGATAGTTGACTCAAGTTTTTTTTGGTCTGATTTTTTGAATTAAAATTTCTATACAGGCAATCCCTGAGTTACAAGCATCTGACTTACATATGATGCATAGTTAAGAACAAGGGTGAGACAACAGATAGGAAGAAAAATCTACCCCTGGAAAGGGAAATTCATTCCTGAAAGAGTTATCATAGGGAAAAGGTGTGTCAACTGAAGCTTTATCTCCAGTCTTTGTTTCAACAACAAGCCAAACCTTTCAAAATCCAATCATCACAGGGGCCGAGGGTGAGATTAAATCTTCTGAACGGGCACAGACAGTCAAAGAAACATCAAAGGGGTGTTAACTCTTCCCTATGCGATCTAAAGATTGTTACCTTTTCTGACTTACATACAAATTCAACTTAAGAACAAACCTACAGAGCCTATCTTGTTTGTAACTTAAGGACTGCCTGTATACATAAATATATAGGTAAATTAGATGGAAGAAAAATGGATACTCATCCAATTAGCAGATTACACCAAATTGGGTGGGATAACTAATATCTTAAAAGACAGGCCAAGATCTTGTTCGCTGCCAAAACTACCTTAGCATAGGTGGCAACATGTGTGCAGTGGCAGGGAAAGGCAGGAAACGATGTTTCTACTGCTGTCCAATGGAGAATCCGATGGCTCCTGAGATAGTCTCTCTGCAATGCCTGGCTTCCCGTTGTTTTGGGAAGACTACTATTAGGCTACATTCGCGGGAAGCTGGACTAGATGAGCACTTCCAAATCCATGAAATGAGACAGTTATGGAGTTACACTTCCCTATCACATTTGCCAGTGTGTAGAGAAACATCACAAGATATTTGCTATGAATTAATGTCCTTATAATACAGAAATTACTCTGAGGCTGCTTGGTTCTATTTTCGAAATTTTGTTCCCTTAGATAAAATGCATGTTAATTCAAACACTGATGAGACAGCACCACCTGCTGCCTCTTAGAATAACTTCAACCCAAGAATTATATCTACAGTGAAGTGAACACATCATATCTGTGCTGATTATATAATATTGTTTATACACACAACACATAATATGCCCAGAATGCCACACTGTGACTCACTCTAGATTAATATGCGGTATTAATGTTAAAAGTTTTCTTTAAAAAACATTGACAATGTATTTGAACATTTACCAAAAATCTTTCTATAAAGCCCCTTCCACATAGCTGAATAAAATCCCACATTTTCTGCTTTGAACTCGGATATATAACCCAGTCCAAAGCAGATCTTGTGGGATTTTCTGCCTTGATATTCTGGGTTATATGGCTGGGTGGAAGGGCCGTAAGTCTTTGCTTGAAAACACAGGATAACAGAGTCACAGATGAACCTGATATCAATGGGTATTTAAAATTGCACAACCTAAATTCAATTGTTACTTCCAGGTAGAACAGTCCCATTGAATGAACCAGATGTAGATAGGTGATGACGTATCAATTAGCGATTGATCCAGTCCATGTGTTCTAGCTGAGACTAGCAATTACATTTCAGACAAAACTAGTCTTGTACACACTTACTTAACAGAAAGCTCCATGGGACTAATTGATATTATCTTCAAATGAATACAGTTTCTCCCAATATAAATATATTTCCAGAGGTTGAAGTTTTTGTTTCATAGCTCTTTGCTCATTTTTCAAGTGATCACACAATCCAGAATTGTGTGGTGTCCTTTCATAGGGCTTGTATTGCCTTTGAATGTATATTTACCGAATTAAGATTATATCTGTACATGTTTAAGGTCCCTTATAAACTGCCCTATATCCTAGGATCTGATCCTAGATTATCTTCTTTAAACTGGATTACAGTGCTACCTTGCTAATCCGCGGTTCGGGTTCTGCGGATTTTTCCATCCAGCCCGCCCTCCCTTTGCAGGCACAAAAGGGCCCAGTTTGAGTCACGTGAACCGGCCCATGTTTCCTCCTCAGCCGCCTGCAGGCAACGCCAGTAGGCCCTGCCTGCACCTCATCGCCCCAGGAACAACAAGGAAGACAGAACAGTATGTTTAACTAGGAAAAGAGGGAGGGAGGGAGGCTATATTTATTGAAATAAATATAGTGCCGCTATATCACGGTTTTCCACTTTTCGCGGGCAGGCCTGGAACCTAACCCCCGTGAAAAGTGAGGGGACACTGTATATGAATCTATGGCCCCTTCCCTTCCATACAGCTGTACAAAATCCACATTTAACTGGATTATATGGCAATGTGGACTCAGATAATCCAATTCAAATCAGATATTGTGGATTATCTGCCTTGATATTCTGGGTTATATGGCTTTAAGGAAGGGCCCAGTACTGCCAGATACTGGGATAAGCAGATAATCTGCGATCAGATCCTGGGATATAGTGGCCATGTGGAAGGAGCCTATAGAAGAGGGCAGCCACATCCCAGGATAGGCATCCCAAATCTTTTTCACACATCCTGGCTTGTTTCAAGTACAATTTAAATATAAACATTTCACCTCAGAGGCATATTAGCTGCTTCCCATTTCCTTCACACAGAATATATACACTATGTATGCTTGCCCACAATGCCCTGCCTCATGTACTGAGGAAGAGTTGTTTAAAGCTACGGACAATGTGGTTTCTGTTGCCCGCTTTTGGTCTAAAATTAGTTAGCTACTTGTGATTCCTTTATTTTATCACTTTTAAACTTATTTATTATGCTATGCTTTTGTAGACTAAATAAATAATCTTGTATTGCAGTCTCACTTCCCTTCCCTACTGATGGACGGCAACCGTCCACAGGAATTCATTGAAGTTTCCAGACACGTGTGGGCAATTCTTGTTCACCATCAGTTGGAACTTTTCTCCAAACTAAATATTCTCACTTCTGCTATTCTCTCTCAGTCAAATTTCAAAATTTCCAGACTTAATCAGATTTTAAAATCTGGATTGTCCCATAAAGTCAATCTGTCATGAGCTATGGTTCAGATTGTAATTGATACGACAATATCTGCCATAGAGTTCTAAATATTGAAATTGTTGGCAAAACGCTGCTTTAAAAAATGAGAACCTGGTACTATCCATTTAAATAAAGGTTCCAGAAGTGAACACTCTTTTGTGAATTGTTTCAAAGATTAACACAAGATAACAGATATGCCGGGTTTCTGTGAGTTTTCTGGGCTGTATGGCCATGTTCCAGAAACATTGTCTCCTGATGTTTCACTCACAACTATGGCAGGCATCCTCAGAGGTTGTGAGGTCTGTTGGAAATTGGGCAAGTAGGATTTATATATCTGTGAAAAGTCCAGGATGGGAGAAAAAACTCTTGTCTGTTTGAGGCAAATGTGAATGTTGCAATTGGCCATCTGATAACAAACAGATATGTCTGTTGTAAAATGATCTGGAAGGCATACTCCCTGTTTGCTGTGAATTTGCACCCTTTTCATTGAAATTCTAGCCCCTCTCCATTTTCCTGAACAATGCACCTGATTTTTGAAAGTACTGAACAGGGTGTTTAAAAAATATTGAACCAGTTTGAAATCTTTCTATCTTTGCAACCACAAACTTTTTTTATTGTGCCAGAAGCCAATTGAGAACACTTCTGGTGTGAGTGAATCGACCGTCTGTAAAGATATTGCCCAGGGGAGGCCCGAATGTGTTACCATCCTTCTGGGAGGCTTCTCTCATGTTTGGTGGCTAACAGGTGGGCGATCACTTCATCTCGAGGATTCGAACCGCTAACCTTCAGGTCAGCAGTTCAACTGGCAGAAGGTTTAACCCAAACTGCTTATGAATGAAACTCTTACCACTTGAAAGGGTGGAGCATAGAGTGTACAGTAGAGTCTCACTTATCCAACATTCGTTTATCCAACATTCTGGATTATCCAACACATTTTTGTAGTCAATGTTTTCAATATATCATGATATTTTGGTGCTAAATTTGTAAATACAGTAATTACTACATAGCATTACTGTGTAATGAACTACTTTTTCTGTCAAATTTGTTGTATAACATGATGTTTTGGTGCTTAATTTGTAAAATCATAACCTAATTTGATGTTTAATAGGCTTTTCCTTAATCCTTCCTTATTATCCAACATATTCGCTTATCCAACATTCTGCCAGCCCGTTTATGTTGGATAAGTGAGACTACACTGTACTTGTAAGATATAAGTAGAGGAATTCCTTAAATAACGCAAACTATTCTAGGTATAAGATACAATTTAATCATGTTTACCATACCCCCTCCACCAGAATTATATTTAAGCCCATATCTCTAAATCTTGTGCATTGTCTTTCATAATCTTATTTTTATTAAGATTAATAATCTGAAATAAGTATCTACAGTTAATTATATCCCAATAAATAATAGAATTGATGCATTATTAAATCTGTTGTGCCTTAAATATGTTAGAGTCTGCCTTGTCTCCTGCTGGCAGTGTTTCTGACTTAGACCACTTAATTGAACAGCCAGATATTTTATCAAAATAATTAGCTGCATCACAACAGGGATTGACTGCTGGGCTTTGAAATGAACAACAAAAGAACATCTGTGAAAAGAACATGTTAAAATTCTAAACTGACGTGTATCAATCCATTGATCCTGGTATTTTGGGTGACAGCATATGCTAGGAGTTCCAAGTACAAGTTGAATAATAAAGGAGACAATGGTCACCCCTGCTTTGAACCCTGTTTTAAATATTAAGAAATATGAGGGAAAAACTATTAGTTACAGCCCGTGTTCTAGGAAACCCTAAATTAACCAATACAGTGAAAATAAATGGCTAGTAAATTCTGTCAAAAGCTTTCTCGGTATCTAAAGAAATACCTGGCTGAGCAGTTATATCTGGTTTTAAAGCGATCAAGTCCAATTGAATATTATTTGATCCCCTTCTTGTTTTTGGCCAATTCTGCCAGATAAAGACTTACCCCTTTTTTGTAGTCATTAGCTGCAATTGCTTTTGATAATAAAATTTTAGTGGTGATTTTAACAAAAATTTGGATCTTTTGCCAGGATGATATGTAGCTCAGCCAAGAAAACAGTTTGTGGTGAGAACTACCATATATACCATATAAGTCAACTTCATGTTTAAGTCACCGGTTGGTTTTGGGGCCAAAATTATGGATTTTGATCTGGCCCACGGATAAGTCAAGAATCATTCTGTAGAAAGAGGAAAGCACCATTGCCACCTTAGGGGAACATCTACCCTTGATGCTGCCACAACCATTATGTATCCTGCCCAGGCATTCAATAAACAGAAGCCCCAGTGGAGAGAGGAGAGGGGTTGAGTGCTCCTGGGTCACTTGCCTTTGGGCACTGTTCAGAGATGAGGATTTTTTAAAATTTTTGATAAGAATTAAGGTACAGTACTCATACACTGGCCCATCTATAAACTGACCCAGGTTTTTTGGACTAATTTTGGGCTAAAAGTTTTAGACATACATGAGTATCCTTTATAAGCACATGTGAATGAATATGGTTTAACTGTTGCTTGGAGAACTCTATGCCCAGGAGATGGGGAATATACCCCTATACATCTGTGAAGACATGTAGATCCCTCTATTCCAGATATGGCAACATACTCTGGATCACTAAGTACTTTGCACTACAAAGTTATAGTAGCTGGAAACCATTTTATTTGCCTTGGCTCCATTTACTTGAAGCCTGAGGTTTCTGGTTTGGTAAAATGAGTTTTCTGCTAGAGAGCTCTAAAAAAGCCCATCCTTCCAAACAAACATTAGAGGTCTTAAGCACAGGATTCCAAATACCTCAATAAACTACAAATCCCAGGATGAACAACAACAACAATAGTAGTAGTAATAATAATAATAATAATAGTTTACTATTACCCATCTCTCCTTGTGACTTGAGGAGGGATCTACAACGAAGCTCTGGCAGATGGAATATATCAAGCTCTTTATAGTGCAGAGACAGATTCTCTTTTTTCCTTAGGATCACAATGGCCTTAGTGTGTGAAATACAGTCACTTTGTAACTTCCAATGGAGAAGCCAATTTCTGTTTTGCCTGTTTCTATGTCTTTGTTGTCATTCATCTTACAGCCATTGCAGGATATATCTCATTGTTACAATTCCTTGACACAGAGTTCCTAAACCATCCAACCTAGAATGAAGATGCCAGGATCACAACCCCTGTGTGCTATTTATCTATCTCAGCCTTATGAAGAAGCCATCAAAAGTCCTGAAAGCTAATGCATTTTTTAAAAAAACATTTGGTTGACCCAATAAAGGTGATATCACATGGTTGATTTCAGATCTTGGTGTTTTTCTTTTAAGGCCGACATTAGTGCCGCTGCAGCATCTCTCAGTATTGGAACTTCAATGTTCCTGCAAGGGAAGCAGCTGTCTCTTTGTGTTTTTACCAAAGGCTGACCTGGGGGTGTCACTGAGACTGGATCTGCATTGCCATATAACCCAGATTATCGAAACAAATAATAGAGAGTATCTGATTTGACCTAGTTTATATGAGTCTACATTGCCATATACTCCAGTTCAAAGCAGACAATCTGGATTGTGTATTGCCATACACAATCCTGATTGTCTGCTTTGAACTGGATAGGGCCTGAGGTGTGTGGGACGAAACGAGGCTAACCTTCACACATTCACAATGAAGATTTTCTTTCTGTTCCAAAATTTATAGCACCACAGTTACCTAAAAAATAATGACCTTTGTGGCCCTGAGCTGGCACAACAACTCCACCAGCTCATTGAAAAAGTGTGGGCGACCGAGAAAAACCTCGCAGACTTCAAAGATGCCACCATCATCACCCTTTTCAAAACAGGGGAAAGAACAGAATGTGGAAACTATCTAGGTATCTCTCTTCTAATCTCTGCTGGGAAAATCCTAGCAAAAATCCTCACAAACCACCTTCTACCTATTTCAGAAGACACCCTCCCAGAATCCCAGAATGGTTTCCGCCCCTCCAGAGGATCTTCATTGCATGACAATTAGAAGAAAAATGCAGCGAACAAAAACAACCTTTGTACATGGCATTATTGACCTTGCAAAGGCATTTGACACAGTGAATCACAGTGCTCTCTGCACCATCTTCCAAGCCTTACTCTTTGGGGAACAGACTTCTCCCCTTCGTCGCCTGGCTTCCTTGGCGCTTCGAAGCAGTCAATGGACGAGGTGGATATCCTGTGGCTCCTCCACGATAGCAATGACTCCCAAAGTGACCCATTTAAGGTGGAATCAGGTGTCAAACAGGGATATGTTATTGCCCAAACCTTATTCTCCATCTTCATTGCTATACTTCATCTTGTTAATGGGAAGCTTCCCATTGGAGTGGAAATCATCTATTGGACAGGTGGCTTTGAACTGCAACATATGGCAGTGTGGACTGGGGGCCCTTCCACACAGTCCTATATCCCAGAATATCGAAGCAGAAAATCCCACAATATCTGCTTTGAACTGGGTTATCTGAGTCCACATTGATAATGTGGGATTTTCCGCCCTGATATTCTGGGGTATAGGGCTGTGTAGAAGGGACCTCGGATAACCCAGTTCAAAGCAGATATTGTAGGATTTACTGCCTTGATATTCTGTGTTATATGACTGTGGCCCCTTCCACACAGCTGAATAAAATCCCACGTTTTTCTGCTTTGAACTGGAATATATGGCAGTGTGGACTCGGCTAGCCCAGCTCAAAGCAGATATTGTGGGATTTCCTGCCTTGATATTCTGGAACATAGGGCTGTGTGGAATGGCTCTCAGGTGGGATTTGTGTGTGTTTGCCTCCATGCCGCCTGTTCGCTTGTGGCGACACCATTTATTTCATCGGGTTTTCTGAGGGCAAGTAATACTTGGGAGGGTATTGCCAGTTCCTCCCCCTGAAATACTACCTGGTGAGGGAGGGAAAATGTAATAGAGACGCAGAGTTTGGGCGGGCAACGTCCTCCCTTTGCTCAATAGCCCATCCTGGGCTGTGGCTCCGAATTGTGTCAAGGCCTGGGGTTTCAGAGCAAGGGGAAAAGAAGCCGGGCTCTACAATGAGTGGGCTGGGACGAGCTCAGCAGGAGAGGCGGGAGGGCGGGACTCCTCTCTGCCCTTCCCTGACTCTAAGCCTTGCCGTTTCCATGAGGACAGCGTGGAGCAGGTTGCCAGAGACAGGAGCGCCAGATGGAGGCAGGGAGAGAAACAGAAAGAGAAAGACTGTCGGAGAGAGGTGCCGCCTCCCTCCCGCCCTTGTTTGCGGGACCACCTTCCGCCGAGGCTGCTTCGTCTCTGTGAAAACGCCTC
Organism: Anolis carolinensis; assembly: GCF_035594765.1. Classification (NCBI taxonomy): domain Eukaryota; kingdom Metazoa; phylum Chordata; class Lepidosauria; order Squamata; family Anolidae; genus Anolis; species Anolis carolinensis. The sequence continues at coordinate 250,599,045 of NC_085842.1, read as the reverse complement.
CAGAGTCTTCTTCCCAGGAGGAAACCCACTTCAAGCCACTCCTCCAAGCCTGACTCGTTGGGGAACAGACTTCTCCCCTTCGTCGCCTGTCTTCCTTGGCGCCTGGAAGCAGTCAATGGACGAGGTGGGTCTCCCTTCCAGGCATCTTCTCAGTCCACAAGTCAATCTGTTCTTGAGCATTACTTATTTCACGTGAATTATGGAACCAGAGGGAGACATAAAGGGGAAAACAGAAGGGTGCACCTACTCTGTAGAATGAATGCAGTTTGAAACCACGTTAACAGCCCTGACTCATTGCTATAGGGTCATAGGAGGCGGAGTTTTATAAGATCTTTAGCTTTCTCATCAAACTACATGTCCCAGGATTCCATGGCATTGAATCATAGCAGTAAAAGTGATGCCAAAATGCATTCATTTTACAGCAGGCATGAGCAAACTTCGGCCCTCCAGGTGTTTTGGACTTCAACTCCCACAATTCCTAACAGCCTAGCTGTTAGGAATTGTGGGAGTTGAAATCCAAAACACTGGGAGGGCCGAAGTTTGCCCATTCCTGTTCTACAGCATAGATGCACCCAAAGAAGCAATATCCTCTGCAGTGAACAACAACAACAACAAAACTTTATTTATACCCCGCCACCATCTTCCCAAAGGGACTCAGGATGGCTTACATGGGGCAGAGCCCAGACAGCATAATCAGATAAAAACAACATATGTACAATTCACAATATAACAAGATAAAAACAAAATACAATATAAAGCAAAGGTATTAGGGGCCGGGCTGTGGCGCAGCTGGCTAGTAACCAGCTGCTATAAATCACTACTGACCGAGAGGCCCGGGTCGGGTTAAGCCTCCGACCATTAATAGCCCCGGCTTGCTGTTGACCTATGCAGCCCCGAAAGACAGTTGCACCTGTCAATTAGGGAAATTTAGGGACACTTTATGCGGGAGGCTAATTTACAACACCAGAAAAAACTGCCAGCAAAACACAAGGAAAGGAATGAGGAAGTACAGCCACTTCTGGACGGTGAAGCAACAGCTCCCCCTGTGGCCGGAATCGTGAAGCTGGAAAAATGTTAAAAATGCCTCTGAGTCTGTGTAATGTATGTTGTTTGTCTGTTGGCATTGAATGTTTGCCATATATGTGTTCATTGTAATCCGCCCTGAGTCCCCTTCGGGGTGAGAAGGGTGGAATATAAATATTGTAAATAAATAAATATTATAATAGTTGATAATATCAATCAACCATCAAATACAATTCTGTTGTATACATAGGTGGAGGAACTGAAACATCTATGCAAGAATACAATGATAAGATAAAATGCATAGATAATAAAATAGGGACCTAATAATAAGAAACAAGAAGAGTGCCTCAATGTGTTCCAGCAGGTTTTTTTTGCTCTGAACTCAAAGCACATGTGCAATGAAATAAAAACTTAAGTGGGCCTTTAGGGAACCATTTTAGCCAATTCTATTGTTAGTCCTGTTCAGAGCAGAATTTTGGAATCAATTGGACTCTCCTATATGTTCATGCACCACTCAGCACATAATCTTGGGAACTGGCGACTCTTATGGCAGATGGTTAATCCACTTCAGGTTTTAATCCAGGCTTTCAAGATGTTCTCCAGAGTTCTGAAGTCTAACACCCAAATAGGTTCAGCACCTTTAAAGCTATGTAAAATTGGTGGTGGATTCACAGTGCCACTGACAAGGCAGTAAACGGTCACCATTGTCCGATTTGTTGACTTTAGTTGAGAATAACTAACCATCCCACATTCTTCAGCGGTGTACAACTGTTCATCAGTGCATACAGTGTGCCTCCCCTTTAAAAACTGGAATTGCAGAAACAGTCTCTAATGCAGTAGTTCTCAACCTGTGGGTCCCCAGGTGTTTTGGCCTACAACTCCCAGAAATCCCAGCCAGTTTACCAGCTGTTAGGATTTCTGGGAGTTGAAGGCCAAAACATCTGGGGACCCACAGGTTGAGAACTACTGCTCTAATGGAATTGTAGAAACAGCTACTGGGAGAATGAGCACCACTCTGGCAGATATATGATCAGTTTTGCAGTTCTGATACTCATCAGAAGGGTGGTCTAGCACAAGCAATTTAAAATTACTTAAGTGTATATTTAACCCTATGCAAATATAACTCAGGCTTTGAGCTGGCATGGGTTAAAGACTGCCTTGGGTCCTGTATGCAACAGAAATGAGAAATAAATCACTAAATCAGATCACTTCCCCACTGCCAGATGTCCCACTCCACCACACTGAAGTCTTTTCTTATAAAGTTGCATAGTTCAAGACTTCTTTTCAGAGCCGTGATCTCTGTAAAAGTTCCAATTTCTTAGTATGCCAATTAGCATCAATGAAAAGCCTCCCAGTGGTCAAATGGGAGGTTTTAAATTATTAATATTAATTACTGCATAGTAGAAGAGCTGGGAAAGCTTAGCTGTGTCCCCATTCCATACCTTGTGGCTTAGATCAGAGTCTTCCTACCCTGTTTCCCTGAAAATAAGACATCCTCTGAAAATAAGACCTAGTAGAGGTTTTGCTGAATTGCCACCCCCCCTCCCCCCAAAAGTAAGACCTAGCAAAGTTTGTGTTTTGAAGCATGCCCGCCAAACAGAACATCAGAGCATGCAGGATTGGTAAATGTATGTACCATAGATTGTTGTACATGGAAATAATGGTAGTAACAAGAAATTCTTGATAGGATTCACAGTTTGTCTGGTCATTCTGGTTTGTGATAATAACTACTGTACAGTATATAATAAATGTTCATTTTTTTGTTCAACAATAAATGTGAATTCTTCTTCATGGAAAAATAAGACATCCCCTGAAAATAAGACCTAGCGTATCTTTGGGAGCAAAAATTAATATAAGACACTGTCTTATTATCGGGGAAACATGGTAGCATCACATCATCAACCTTAATGTGTGGTTGGACCTTGACATCTTGCATGGTCATTTGTGATCAGCTCAAGTCTGTGCCAGTTTAATTTTGGCTCAATTAGTTAACAAATATGATAATCATCCTTCTAGACCCAGATCAATTTTATGCTCCTGTTTTGGCCAATGCCCTGAATTAGGTATAACTTTCCTGTGTGTTTAAATAGTATTCCTCTTTGACAGAAAAAAGAGGAAGGATATCATTTTTAGATGGCGGTTTGGACTGTGAAAGTTATGTTATAATGATTCCCATTTGACACGGTTGTCCCATTTATTGTATCTGAATGCTATGGATGGGGAATGTTAACATACTGTTAGTAAATAATGTTGTCATCTACTACTGGGGTAATTTTTAATCTGTCCACATTTTTTTCTGCAGAAAGAGTATCCTCTGAAGATATTGAAATCAGTGTTTGCTGAGACTGTTGCTGCAATCGATACACATTATACTCAGAACCAGAAGTTCTTACTATAAGCATATGGCATCCTATGAAAGGAGTGTATCTGGCTGCATTACCAGTAGTTCAGATTCAATCAAGTCCAGAAGCAGCTCAATACATTCTGTTGCTAATTATAAAATGGGTTTTGAAGAGTTCAGCAGTAAAGGAAATGGAGGGAAATACCTAATTCAGAGACTCCCTGGGATGGAACATTTGAGAATACAAGAAGAAGCAAGTACCACAGATGAACAGACACATAGAAAATGCTTGAGTGTTGCCTATATAGCGAATGACTTATGTGATAATATTGGCTTTCCCGAAACACAGAAGCTCAAAGATATTGGAAGTTGGGATGAATTGTTCCTAGAAAAATATCCTGTTGGGGACAGCATAAAGGACACTGGAGAATTCATCCTGGATCATGACATTGAAACTAGGAGGGCTCAAAAGAGGAAAGAGAAGGATGATATAGATCAGAATTTTGGCATTTTAAATTTAGACCTATTACATTCAGATTTCCCACGCCCCCATGTAACCTACAAACATAGCCAAGAGCATTCTGAAATATGGAATCCATATACCTTTTCCAAAAGCAATAAGTCATCTTTTGCCAATGAGATTTTACATCCTGGTCAAACACTCAAGTATGAGAAAGAAAGAGAGGATATCATCATTTACAGCAATATTAGAGAAGAACACGAGGTAGATCATCACAATAGAATAAAGAACACTTCTCAAAACTCCCATATTACACAGAAGGATGATGATCCATTTGTGTCTACATTAGGTTCACAGAAAAATGAAGCTTATTTTTGGGCTCCCCTTAATGATAGTTCAGATGAGGAGTGTAAGGACTGGACAGATGTGAAGACAAACGGTTTACAGATATCAGCTGCAGGGAGCAAGAAAATTAAAAGTTCTTGTGACACTGCTGACATTTTCAGACCAGAAGAGAGGAAGCTTTTCGGCTTCCAAATGCTGGGAGGCAGACCTTGCTACACAGAAGCTTTTGATAGCAGTGAAGAAAAATGGAATCCAGAAATCTTGCAGATCAAAGACTACAAATCCAAAGATTTCAAGTGGGTTGAAAAACCTGAAGGCTCCACCGAGACCATCAATAATGTGGAAGGCCTCAGTGAAGAGGCTACAAAGAGAAGCACCTTTTTCAAACACAGGTCTAAGGTGAAAAAAGATCTATCAAGGAATGGCATGTTAGATTTTCAGCCTCTACAGGAAGTCACAGATCAAATAAATGAATCTGAAGCAGGGTGTATTCCAGAAAAATATTTTGAAGGGAATAAACATAATAGAGAAGATGAAACCAAGAGTACTTTTCACAGAGGTAACTGCAAGAAAGGCCAAAGGAAAACAGAATTAAAATCTCAGAGGAAAGAGTCTTTTTTGCAAATGAACAGTTTATGTGGGAGTATATCACCAAGCCCTTCTGAAAATAGTACTTGTAAAATGGGTTCAGAATGTTTGGAGCTCAGTTACAAAAGTACTGACTTGTGCACTAACAGTGATTGCATTTTGTTAGGCACAGTGCCTCAGTTTAATGATGAAAGTATGGCATGTATACCCAGTACAGGTCCAAGATGTTTGCAAGGAAACATCTCTGAAGGTGCTATCAGATCAATTGTAGGTTCTAAAAGTGATGCTGAGGAGTTGCTCAGTGCAAGGGTAAGAGATAATGTCAATCAGAAGCTATTTAGGAATGACAAATCCCACTCTGATTATAGTGTTTTGGCTAAATATTATTTCTACTTGAATTATCTCAATAAATCCAAAAGACTTCAATATCAAGAAGACAATTATTCATTCTTTTGTCAGCAATCTTCTAGAGAAGCAAGCATTTCTGCCCTTTGCACCTGTAAGAGTAATAGTTTGGATGAACAACAGGCTGAGGAATGTATGAACATTGATTTTGGAACTTGTGAAATAAGTTGCCACAAGGATAAAAGGACCGAGGCTTTAAAGCAACAAGGTCATCCTGAACAACAAGAGTATAAGGCTGTGTTTGCAAGTATGAATCCCAAACCTCTGTCTAATCTTGCACTGAATACTAACAGATTAGGGAACCCATCGATTTTGAAAGGTAAATCTATACTAATGTTTTCTAACAAAATTGTGATGCGTGTAAATAGCTTTTAAAAGTAATGCATGGAAATACAGTAATTAGAATGTCAGAATAACTCTTCCCTTAAGGAGGCTCTTCCTAATATTTAGGTGAAATCCTGTAGTTTGAATCCATTGCTTTGTGTTCTTTATCTCTGGAGGAGTAGAAAACAAGCTTTCTCCCTTCTCAATATGACATCCTTTCAAATATTTAAACATGGCTATCATGCCACCTACTTTACCAGGCAGCAGACATTCTGGGAGGTCTCCTTTGCTGCTGATTAGGATACAATAAGGATGACATTTTCACCCCCTCTCATCAGCAAGTGAGGCTGCAATAAGGATTTGTGTGGGAGTCATGCTTCTGATTCACAGTCTCATTTCTTGGAGTGGGTGGAAACACCATCATCCTGTGCTTCTGTTGCCACCTGAAATGACATCCATGTCTTAATGTGGCTTCTACCTAGTACAATAGGTTGGAAGGACATTTATAATTTTAGTGATTCTGTGACAGTTGTGACCACATAACATTAGTTAATATCGAGCAGTCATGGATCCATAACTCCAGCTTATGAATCTGTAGCTGCAATACAGAATGTTAGTCATAATTTATTGCTGCCTTGAAATGTGTAGTCTATGCCAACATGCAGTCTCAAGCTGAATAACTAATTCAGGATGAAGATGTGCATACACCCACCAAGGAATGACCTCTGAAAGCAGTTAGACTTCTTTATGGCAAGATACCTGTAGGCTTGCTGTTAAGGCATTGCCCAGATGTTGTATGTCAGGACTTGGCGAGGAGGAGGGTTTTATCACTGTTATTAAAAGTTAAGGAGATCAGTAGGAAAGGACAGCATTCAGTCATTTCTCAGGACAGCAGAATGCCTGCAGAACGGGGCCTAATTTTTTTAACCATTAGAGAGCCAACAGCAGAACTGACATCTAGAGAATTAATGAGAAAACCTTGTTCCATGTTTGTATATGATTCTTATTAACATTATCCAGAATTCTTGGAGATACGAAACAAATCATGGCTATACCTACATTCTGTGGGACATCTTTTTGTAGATAAAGAAGTGTTTGAAGTGAGGAAAATTGCTACAAATACCCTTTGTCCTCAGCGGCACTGGGCAAGAGCCAGCATTGCGTGGTCAGCTTACACACATGGAGAAGTGAAGCCAAGGTTTGCTTTTTATGTTTTTGCATTTTTCACTTTGGAACCTCTTGTATTTTATTGCATTCATCTTTAAGTTTATGAATGGAGGAAGGAGGCTGAATTTTCCCCCTATATGTAAATAAAGTAAACTCCTCTGAACCTGCCCCAAATACAGCATGGGGAGTCTGTATCTGCTGTCATGGAAGTCCCCCAAAGCCTATTAGGAGTCCAGACAGCTGGTTGGGCACATCAGCAGCAGTGGCCTTTTCTCCTGGAGACTGATACTGTTTTGCCTGACCAGAAGTGTCTCCAACCTTGCTGATGGAAGGCTAGAAGAAATGTCACCAGAAAGGCTCTGCTGAGGAGCTGTTTGAAACTCTTTGACTGACAAAATAAGAGATGTGTTTTTCTAAAGTGTTGACACAAATGCACCCAAATCAGCTCAATCCCATTGTCCACACTTCAATAAGGACATCAGGGTCACTGTGTAATTTCCAGGAAGAAAATTCAATTTCCCCATATTTTGGATTAATGGAGCTTCGCTTTGCAGTTTGTTTACCATGTTTGCTCTGGCATGCTAATTTCTCAGGTTTGTTTTTCTCCCAATTAGCCATGGGTGAAATTTATAAACAAACCTAAATCAAATTATGGGCCCCGACTATGGTTTGTTGGGAAATAAACAAGCCAGAGCCATAAGAGACCATAAGCAAATGATGGAGTGAAGCTCTGTGGTTTGTTTGCCACTTCCACTACATGTGTGTTCAACAGAGTGACTAGTATATTTATCATGTTTTGTGGTTTCCTCTTTGGAGAGGGACTTTTTGTGTGAAAGTAGTCAGGCAATTTAAAAATACCTTTTATATCACTTTTAACTAATTATCTTAAAATGAAATGAAATGTGTATTCCAAAAGCTACTGCAGATATGTCTTTTTTGTTTTGTCCAGTAAACAGAAACCTTTATTCATAGTTACAAGAAAAGATCTTGTTTCTCCTTTCTTGCAGCAAAATGGGAAAAAATCCCTCAAAAATAAACAAGTGTGCCATCTCTCCAATTAAAGTAATTTCCCACAAAAATATTCCTGGGTTTCAAGTTTCTAATGTTGTCATAGATAACCATGATATGTCTAAGATGTCACAATTGTGGGTCTGTTGAATTTACCTAATTAATTTGAAAACTCTGTATTCCTTCTCATATGCACTTTAATTTTACAGTTTTGTTTTTACTCATTGCTATAGTTTTCTGTGACATCCATGAACTTGGTTTCATATCTTAGTTTAAGTTGCATTTTAAATAACAAATTGCCTTATTTATTTGTCATGGGAAACTGCAGAAGAACAGATGATAAGTGACCTGAAGTGAGACACATAAGGAGAGAAGAAAATATGCAACCACACAGCACACTTTCAGCCTCATAACCATACTTCACCACTTTTGAGATCTTTGTATCAAATCTGAGCCAAAGCTATTTGGATATTCCCATAATGAAAAATGATTAGGACTGTGTTTCCAATGCCATAGTCAGATACATTGGTCCGTTATAATTCTGGTGGAGGGTTTTTTGAAATTTGATTTTGTTTGATTAGTTCTTTCTTGCATTAGATCACAGCATATTCAAACACCTGCAACTGGAAACAAGGTAATAAGGAAGAGTAACTGTAAATCCCAGAGATGTACATCCTCAGGTTAGTAAAATTTAGGGTGCCTCCTTGTACAAAATATGGCAAAAATTGCATGCTTATCTTATTTCCCATAGGCTGAGCAAATACATGGAGATAGTTGGCTTTTGTTCTCTGTTAATTATCCTGATTGAGGGAAAAGACTCAGCATGCTCATTTAAACATTGTTGGCTGGAGTCCTTTATGGAAGTCATGTGTTCGTAAGTGGGAATTAGGATTGGGCAGTTTCATAATGTCCCATATCCAGTGGAGGATCATTCTTTTACTCTGTAGCAGAGTCAACAAAGTGAACAGTGCACTTTGGGACCAAAGCACTCTTGTCATTACCCCATTACATATTGTTGTGGTTCACTAACAAAATCTTAGGGCAGGTTCACCCAGTGTAATTCTAGCCTGTAGTTACTGAATCTAGGGCTGTTGTCCAGACGGGTCAGGATTACATCTGACCCGTTGAACTGTCACCTCCTCTATGTTGCTGCTCCATCTAGGATCCAGGTCATCAAGGTCACTTTTGTTCATGTCAGAATGGGGTATTTGCATGAACAACAAAAACGAGGAGGGCCAATCTCCTTTCTGGTTGCATGGATGTCCCATTCTGATACCAGTAGACCTTACTGTGACAGCCAGGTATTCTGACGTAGCACCATGGCTGGTGGGAAGCAGTGGTGGCAGTGATGTGATTCATTCCCTTTCCCTGTGCATATCAGCACAGGGAAAGGATGATGCAGCGGTGTCTATCTGGACAGAGGATAAGTCCAGAAAGGACCTCATCCAGCTCTCCAGACTACCTTGAAGCCCTGGAATAAAGTTGGCTTAATGTGAAAAAAATATCCCAGGATATTCACTAGAAGTTGCTGTGTATACCAATGACAACCAGCAGCCAATTCACAGTGATTATTGATTTTTGGACTATGTAGACAAGCCCTTATCTAAATACATGTAAAGCTATGTTAAGTTATAGGATTCCCACTTACTATTACATTATTGTGCATTTGTATGTGTATTCCCAAGGAGCTGAAGTTGGTATGCATGGGCCTGTATTCAAGTGTGCCACTGTGCTTGTACAATGTCCATTGGGCTAATCAGTGGCTATGAATTTTCAGAATTAGTGAAATAGTCATATCCACTATAAGTTTATTTCACAGGTGTTTGTAGCATGCTGTTGTTCCACTGCTTTGCACAACTGCTAGGACAAAGTTGCAATCTAGTACCCAGTGTGCCAGTGGGTTTTTTTTTGCTCTGCTTTCAGATTTAGAATATGGTTCTTTCCAGTTCCCCATAATTACTTCCACAACAATGCTGAGAGACTGTGACCGATTTATGGTTACCTTGTGTATTTGTAATGGAGCAGGGATTTAAACTTGTGTTTCTTCAGTCCTTCCTGCAGAATGTCTCCTGCATGCAACCCAATTTTGCCTTTAGCAAAGTGCATAACTAAAAGCAGTCAGTGTGTGGAGCCAGCGTGATCCAACTCTGTTTCTGCACACAGAAAAAGGTTGGGAGTAATGCTAGTGAGACTTCTAAGGTCACACTATTGTATAAGGAAAATAGTCAGATCTTCACTTTAGTATGATGTATGTGTAACTGGTTTGATTGGAAATGATAAGGGCAATTCAGAAGCCAGTCAAGTGGTAGCTATTCATTGTTGTCTGAAGCAGAACAAATAAAAACTACAGTAGAGTCTCACTTATCCAAGCCTCGCTTATCCAAGTTTCTGGATTATCAAAGCCATTTTTGTAGTCAATGTTTTCAACATATCGTGATATTTTGGTGCTAAATTCATAAATACAGTAATTACAACATAACATTACTGCGTATTGAACTGCTTTTTCTGTCAAATTTGTTGTAATACATTATGTTTTGGTGCTTAATTTGTAAAATCATAACCTAATTTGATGTTTAATAGGCTTTTCCTTAATCCCTCCTTATTATCCCAGATATTCGCTTATCCAAGCTTCTGCCGTGCCGTTTAGCTTGGATAAGTGAGACTCTACTGTACATGGGAAAGGGGGGGGGGGAGGAAGCCATTTATTATGAAAGCAGTGTGAGGCCCAGTTGTCACAGTCACATATGAGGTAGTAAACGTGTGTTGGATTGTACCATTTCAAGCTACAGGTGAAAAGTTCAGACAAAGGATTGTTCCCTCATACTGAAACATTGTCTGGATGCAGGGAATTAGTAGTTGAGGAAAGGATAGCTTTTTTTTCTTACAGACTTTCCTCATAGATGGCAAACAAAAAGAAAAATACCACTTTCCCCTCTTCCTCCTCTCTCCTCTTCCTCTGTTAAAAATACTCTCATAAGGAATTTGTTACATGGCATTGGGTATTTTTATTATACAGCAGCACCCACAACAGAAAATTTGTGGCAACATTTTACCTATTTTGAGCTGAAACGCTTGGGGCATATTAAGATCTTTGAAAAGCCTATTTTGGGCACATTAACCCTGTCCACTTGGGTAGGTTTGGAACCAGTTTGGGAGAAAGCAGTTTTGCTACGTGGATTAAAATTCTGAGGGCTTTACTGTTTTCTCCCACATCAGTGCAACTTTGATAATGATGTGTAAAATCTTTAACTTCCACCACTTTAGGGACAGAATCCAAAGTTCATCCGAATTCTGCTGTTCAAGGTGGTGGTGAAATCAATTTGGTAAGCATGTTTTCTGTTTTCCTCAGCTATTAGATCAATGTCAGTAGTAGTAACAGTCTTTTCTTAGAAAAATCAAAGTTTTCTTGTGTAATATGTGTGTGTGTGTTTAAAGGAGGATTTCTAAATGTCTTTCTGACCCTGATAGAAAGAACTGTGCTTGCCCATTAATTGTGTGGTATCCAGTGCCAAGACTGTGTTTAGATGTCCTAGGGCCGGCAAACCCCTCCCCCCCGCCCCCAGTGACATGTATGTAGTTACACATTGATGGCATCACCTTTAAATCAGTTTTGTCAGCCCATGCACATGTTGCATTGTCAAGCCAAGAATACATATAATGTTGATGTACGAGTACTGCCCACAGCAGAGCATGGAAGAGTGCTTTTTAAAACCATTTTTCTCCCCACCCTCTGTGTGCATAGTTCTTTGTGTGTGAGGTGTGTTACATGTTAGAGCCCATGCTGCTTCTCGGGGGAGTAATGGACAGTACAACATAGTTCTGCTGTATTTTGGTGCTACCTGCTCACCCTGCAGAGCATGCCATTCTGGCTTCAGTCAGGCCAAACTCTTACAAATTACATTTCCACTTCTGCATTCCATACCCAACCAGTGATGGCATCCTGGTTCTCTTTTTTTCCTGATCTGTGCTAAATTTAAATGTAAACAGGTGAAGAAGACCTTGTCAAATTGATTGCCTACTTATATACACATGCATATAACTAAATTAAAAGTAAGTTGTTTCCTTCTCTAGTATATGACACAAAATTTCATGGAGTTGAGGAAGATTCAGGAATAGATTTTTAACTGACAGATAATTTTGCAGATATAAAATGTAAGATGTTTTGTTTGTGAAATAGTTGGTCTATAAAGGAAGGCAACCAAACTGTTTCTCATCAAGAAAACGTTGAATGCATTTGCTGAATAATTCTTTTTACAATTTTCAGTTAAATTTTGTTTACTACCCGCCTTATTTTGGGTTTTTGCCATTTCCTGTGTTTTTGGATTTGATTACATTGGGTGTTTATGGCTCTTGTTGCCATTCCTTGTTGTAACACAGAGCAATCTTTTTAAAAATTATTTTCAGAGAACACAAGGTGACTATGACCTCTTGCCATGGCTACTTCTTCCTGATGAATTGTGGTTTTGTATCTTCTCTCTGCTGACTCACAAAGATATTTCTCGGGTTTCCCAAGTCTGTCACCGGTTTTACCGGTTGGCTAAAGATAAATCTTTATGTAAGTACATCAAAATGATTGAAATGAAATATTGAGGGAAATTGAGAAAAGCTCAGTTCAGTCTAGTATGCAAATTCAGTTCCAATTCAGACAGCGGGAGTTAATATCTTTCTTTCCAAACCTAGGCTATCAAATTGAAACAGATTAATCAGAGTTTAAAAAAGAAACATTCTTTATAACTTTTATAAGCTTCTGTATTGGTAGACAGTTACGGGGACTCTTACATTTTTTGCCATTATTGTTCTTTTCACTTTCAGTGTTTGTGTATACTTTACTGTTTCCAATAAAGCTTATCATCTCAGACTTATCTGGTGAACAATTGATAGAACTATTTGTGGTTCTTTTTTATGAATATTTTTTGAATAAACAAAATGCTTTTGTTAGGTTCAAAACAGCAAACTAAAGGGATGTTTCGTTTGGCATAATGGAATGTTATCTGGGGTTTTTGGAGGAAATTGTAAAGCCATTCTACTTACAATTTCACATTTGATCACACTTCAGTCTTATGATCCACTAAATGAATAAATCACAGATATGGTGACTGAAAATTGAAATTCTGGCTTAGCAGCTAATAGGACTTGTAGTAGCACGGCCATTGCTTTGCCACCCATCCGAATGCTGCAATGAAGTGGCAAAGACACCAGAATGCATTATATTAGCAGGAAGAGCAATGTCTTTACCTATGCCTGAAGCTTGCGGAACTGTGTAGCCTAGACTTATTGTGTGTCTTTATTTCAATTAGCAGCATTTCCAAAGCTAATGCCCCTATGGCCCCTGCCAGACTTTACCAGAGGCATCCAAACAATGCATCCAGCAAAAGAGGATTAATTCAGGACAAAGCAGGTAAACCTTATTTTGTCCCGAATTGATACCCCATTAGAAAGGCCCAGGTCTTAATTGGGTTTGAGCCCTGTGGGAAATGACTACCAGGTAGTCTCGCAGCTACCCAGGGGTCAGTCTCCACAGCCCATCTCGGTTCTTCAGGCCCCATGAGCCCAGAGAACCAAGAAGGGTATTCTCCTAATGCCCCCCCCCCCAAAGCCCTTAAAATAAGAAAAAAATTCATCCTGGTGCATAGAAATGACAGCCTGTGAGGGGTGGGAATAGCTCCTGCCCCCTGCCTCATGGCACATCATTTCTATGTACCATGAGGCCTCTGTATAGATGTCATGGTGGGTTTTGGGTGGCCCCATGCCATCACAGTACTTACCCCTGGGAAAACCTAAAAGATGCACCTACCCCCTTCTTTCTTGGCAGTGGGGCCACATCTGGACAAGAAAATGGTGGTGGCAGCAGTTCTTTGAGAACTTCCCTTCAAAGGAGCACCAAGACTGGAGATATTTGGTGCTTCTTTTAGGTTATCCTTGGATTGACCAAGCCCTCCTTTTTGCCACTCTATTTAGAGAAGGGAATGGTACTTAAAAATACTGTCTTTTAACTTTAAAAATGGAATTTCTTTAAGTAGAATGATGACAGGTCTTTAAAAATGTTGGGACAGAAAAATGGCAGTGGTTGTCAGGGGCCTTTGACTCTTTGACATGACATTGGTGCTTTCTGTTCTCTGTGGAATGATCCTTGACAGATCATATCAAAAGCCTTAATTTTGCTTCCAGAACCTGCCCTCGACTTATACATGTAGTTGACTTATATACAAGCACTAAATGTGTCAGCAAGTTAACTAGATCAGACCAGCAGAAAATAAAAAGCTACAGCTACAAAGGTGCTGCCTCAGGAGGATTGCAATGGGAAGATGGACTGAGAGGCTGTCATGGACTGGCCAGGGCAAATGGATGCTATCTCCCAGTGTCTACTCTCTAAGCTGGCCTCCTTACTCTGCATAATGGAAATATTGGCCATAAAATCCTCAGGGAGTGTTTAATTAGTTAGGACCGAAAAATTAATATCTAGTGAAACAAACTAGAAGGGATACGATAGTAGAATTGGAAGAAATGTGGAGGATGAGATTAAGTACACTCTCTGCCTTTCCATTCTTCCTAGCAGATTTCACTTCTGCCATCCCATTGGTGTTTCCTTAGTAGCCGAAAACTGTGTGAAAAATTGCTTGTTTCCTAGGAGCCAGTATATCCTTGTTAGGATCAGTTACAAGTAACAAAGCATGCATATTTTCAGTAACAGACTCTGGAGAAACATTTCCGTGCTTATCTGACAGATTGTCTCTCGAAATCCCAGTGTTTGCTTTAAAAAATTGTCACCTTATCATTTTCACATTATTCTTGCCACAGTGATTAAAAATGTTTTGTTTTCTTCATCCAGCTCCCTAAGGAGAAGCTATTTTGATGACATCTCATTTTGAATAGAAATAAAAACTGCAAACTATTTTTTACCCAAGAGAAGGTTTCCCTAGGTATTTGTAGGTTCTCTAGTGTGATTCTATTTCCAACTTCTCCTGGAAGCTGATCACAGAATAGCACTCGAGGAGTTGCAGGTGGCTATGGAAGTGCTCTTCCTGGGAATCTCTGGGTCTTGGAATATGTTGGAATATGACAGCAGCACAGGTGACAGCAAATACAGTAATCCAAGGCTAATCAAATCCATGAATGCTTAACTTCAAATGTGGAGTGTCAACTGTATATGAATTACCATATATATTCGAGTATATAGTCAAGTGAGGGTCCTGGTCGGCTTATATTTGGGTCAGCTTATACTCAAGTATATAGATAATCAGAGTTGGACAGTCTTATCTTAAATTACAGTTTTAATATTCACAATATCAAATATTCAAAAACATTTAACCTACTGATGCCTCAATTAATGTAATTTTATTGGTATCTATTTTTATTTTTGAAATTTATCAGTAGCTGCTGCATTTCCTATCCTTGTCTTATACTTGAATCAATAGGTTTTCCCTGTTTTCTGTGGTAAAATTAGGTGCCTTGTCTTATATTCGGGTTGGCTTATACTTGAGTATATACGGTAACAAAAACATTTTTGCAATTACAGTATTTTTGAAAACCATGTAAAGTGCTTAAAAACTAACAGAGAGCAGCCCTTTTCATGGTACAGAATTATAGAGATTTTGTTAAAAATTCCCCAAGGAAGAAGATTAAGAGTCTTTTATTAAGCAGGTGAAAGTTTTAAGAAAAGAGCCTAGTTACTTTGATAGCAAATAACCTGTGTGTCACCTGCTGACAGCATGTACTGCCAAACCTGTGTCAAATTCATTCCCACAGTAAATTCCAAGCCAAATGCTTACCACCTTGAACAAACAGAGGTGTGCAATCAGATACAGCCAAGTGCTGCATTTCAGTAATGCTATGTAAATATTCTAGAGCTCTCGCTATGTTTGTGTGTTTTAATAAACAAGGAGAACATGACGTGCATGGTATTTTTTTTCTTTGAAAGAAAAGGTTCCAGCTTGTTTTTCAAGTAGATTGCAATAGAAGAAAGAAGAGCAAGATTATGGCAATAAGAGAGATGCATGGTGTTATATGAAATCAAAGAATGAACAAAACAGTTATCAATTCTTGTGGTTTGCTAGAAGCTTTCATCACTGATTACGTTGCAAATCAGGTGTTAAAAATTGTGAGAGGAACATTGACATAAATCGTAACTGAGATGCAAGAAAGAAAACAGTAATGCCATTACCATGGATATACATATCAAAGGGAAGCCATTGGTATATATAAAAAGTGGGCATACTGATCCTTCTCCTTAAAAAAAATCCATGGATTGAACCTAACAACCCCAAATGCAGTATTCAGACTGTGTTATAAAAGATAATGCCAGCTTGTTGTGAAATGAATGTTTTTTTTTTTAAATTAACTAGGGAACTCTGTTTTTTAAATTGTGTCCTTTTCAGATTGTTTTAAAATTGTTTTTAATTATATTTTTAAAATGTTCTAAAGGTTTATAAAAGTTTAACATTTTAATGTTAAGCTTTTGTATGTTTTGACTATATTGTTCTTGTTTTAATTTGTAATTTTGGAGCTATAATAATAATGCAAATGATCTGAATGGGAATAGGTATAAATATGATCACAGTTGCATAGTTATAAACATGATATTGTTTGGAATATGGCACAATGATTTATATATTCCTGAGTGGTATCTAAATTATTGAGGATTCAAAACTGATCACAAATACCACGTTGGCTAAGAAACTAAGATGTAAAAATAGATAGTAATAGATAATAACTTCAGTAGATTTTCTGCATTCCTTTACAAAAACATACAGATCCTGTGTATTACGCCAGAGGGTAACAAAAACAACATGTTTCCCCAGAGTATGAAGCCTTAGTGATAATAAAGGCAAAGGCAAAGAGCAACTCATGAAGAGAGTACATGTTTATGAAGGGACTCCACCCTAAATTTAAACACGTTTAAAATGCAGAAATGTGCAAAGGTTGTGGTTCTTATTCCTCAAATTGATACCGTTCTCATAAAAAGAGGGCTTATTTACACTTACACGAAAATCTGGGACTCCAGACTGTATTGTCATCTTTACCTGTTTGTGTTGTTGCCAATGCTGCGACCTAAAAATAGTTAATTGCTGAAAACTAATGAATATTCAGTATTCCACTGAATATTCTAACGCATTATAAATTGTGATTTGGCAAACTTTTATTACTCCAACTGTTTTCTGGCTAAGGTCATAGGCTTAAGTTTACCCAACAGTTCAGTGTTAATTCTGTTGCTATGTACATTTGTGAGTAGTGATATCTGCAGAAGAAAAACACACAAGGATAGACAAATTCTGCAGGGAGGGTGTTTTCCTTGGATATATGCTTTTGGTGACTATTCTGTTCTCAGATATCTTTGCTACATTAAAGCTCCTTAACTCAAAAGAAGTTGTTCAGATCTTTCCATGCCATTTTGGGATGCTGATATTTATGTCTTTCTTTTAAGATCTTTTTTTCTTTGTCTTTTTGTTTGGCCACATGGGATACAGAGTATGCAGTCACTCTCTTGCATCTCAACCTGTCCTGTCTGAATCAGATAAAAAGTTACATCCTTAAACACAAAGAAAAAGGCTAAAGGGAAAATATAAAAGAGATGTCAGCTGGAGTGAACCACAGGGGATAAAATCCTTTTCATTTGAGGATTAAAAGCCAAGGAGCTTGGAGACTAAATCCTTGGATACTTTTGGAACTACATATGGGAGGAAAGCTGGGCTTTTTATTAGCATAAGACCATGCAGACAATATATATGTAGAACTTCAGACAATTTTTTTTTTCTTGTAGAGATGATAATATGCTTTCAAGTGTTTCCAACAACCCAGGTCTCTTGTGTGCAGACTCAAACAGTGCAGAATTAATTAGTCAACATCAGAAGTATGGCTGATGGCTTCAGAGAACTGTGATACAAGGGAAGTAAACTAGAAATTGATTTAAGGTATGAAACAGGTCACGAATTATGACACACTGAGCTTGGTCTAGTGTTAAAGATGCTATGTTCAGGTTTCTTCAGCCCTGGTGAATATTATCTCAGTGAATCAGGGAAGTTAACCATTTTCCATACTCTACTCCCAACCCTTGTTACTTCTGTTTGCGATCAAGTTGGCTTCAACTTCTGGCAACTCTATAGATGAGAGACCTCCAGCAGTTATAGTCATGAACAGTCATGCACAGATTTTGCCAACTCAGGGTCATGGCCTCCTTTATTAACTTAATCTCATCCATTTTTCTTGTCCTAATCATACAATATGCCATCCTTTGATTATATAGCACCACTATTCTTGATTTAATTTTTGTTTTATTATTCAGATGTTCTGGAAAGATAAAATTTTGCCCTTTTGACAGCTTCTTCTGAATCTTTGCATTGATCATTACAACTTTCTTTACACTTTGCTGAACAGTTGCATTTATGCTTTTGTCTCTGTTTCTGTGATTTTTTTTGCTTCTCAGCTCTCTTCATCAGTAGTTCATGGTAGTTCTTTTTTTTTTTTTGGTCCAGATAGTGTTTTTACAGCTTTTCTGATAATGCCATTGTTTTTGCTCCAGAGGTCTTCTGGTTCCTTAGTATTGCAGATCTGGTCTTTGTATAGGTTTTACATACGGTGTTATGTGTTGCATTCCTTTGTTTTATGATTTTTAGCTTCCGTAATTCATACTTTTCATATTCCATATTCCATCTTGTAAGGATTGTCTATTCTACTGAAGTTTTTTTTATCATGGTCAAGTTGTTTTCTGTTATGTTTGTTATAGAACATTAGACTTTCCTTTCACATCTGAACATACCAGCGACTGAATATCCTTTTAGCTTCAGTCCAGTTGCATCATTAGATACAGCAATACTTGTGTTTGACCTTTCTCCTTCTGCAGTAGCTGGTTGAATACCTCTTGACCTTCTGGGAGTCTTCTCTTACACTTACTCTTGCTTCATTTTGGATTGTCTCATGTTGGGATTTTCAGAACAAAAGGCATTCAGAAATAGTTTATTGGAGCTTCCTTCTGTGCAGTGCTAACGTGAGTTACCTAAAGTGTCACCTTTGTTGTCTCTGAGTGATCCTGCACCAGTGTCCCTACCCACTATTGTTGCCCGGGAGCTTTCCCTTTCCAGATTGAAATGTTGATAAGCAAATGCCTGTCTGGGATATTCCTATAGAATAGCCTCTTCTCCCATGAGAGTACTGAATCCCACCACTATGGAAAAGTAGTGGATTTATTGGCCCTGCCCAGTGCTATTTGGTGAAAATATAGTAAGACCCCCATGTCTGCCATTAAATTACCTCACTTCTGGTCCAAATATATCATTAGATGACAAAGATTCCTAAAGAGGTGTTCTCTTGAGGAATTTAATAGGTTTTCCAATTTAACTGGGGTAAGGTCCAGGGGAGATATAGCCAAGAATTTCCTGGAGGACCTCGCAAATTTCTACAGAGACCACTTTCCCCTTGAGCACAGGTAGGTGAAACAGCAGATATGGGTTCCATGGTTATGGGGGGGGGGGGGGGGTCATAGATTTTTAAGTTCCTAGCTTTTAAAAATTTTTTTGAAACCATATGAGTGTAATGTTCTACATTAAATCTTCCATCCTTTGCACATCTCATTGAAGTTGAGATTGAGTGTGCATCGGATCACACTGCAAATGTTTAATGTGATCTATTTGGAAAGCACAAGGCTAGAATCATGGTTGGAAGGGAAATAACCAGTACTGTTCTACAAATAACTTCAAGTAGTACATATGGACTTTCTTGAGCAGTTCTCATGCTTCTGTAGGAATGTTTATGCTCTAGACATCTTCAAACATATAGCTAAAGTTAGGAAAGTAGAGGTTTAACTTCATGCTTGCTTACAGCTTTTGTAGAAAGTGAATTGCAAGAGTTTTTGAAGGACAGAAGTACAAATATGGGCTTATTCGTCACCCTGAAATTGAATATCACTGAGTCAACAGGATCCACCTTTCTGATCCAGGATGTGATTTGTTTTTAGGAGATCTTTAAAGGAATTTATGCAGGCGAGGAGGTGGAGATGATGAGATTTATAGGATAGAAGACTCTCAGCCTCCCAGCCTCCCATGGCAGGTTTGTGTGGGAATTCTCTTGAGCATTGTTTTGAGTTTATCATTTATGAAAGTAAGAAAACAAGAAAACAAAAAACAAAAACAAAATTGGAATGGTGTTAATCATTTATAAACCTGGGCCAGAATAAGATCTTTGGGGCAAACCCAGTGAGTAGACCTGTTGAATCAACAAGATTTAGATAAGTTTTGACTTACTTAGTTCCTATGAAACTCCCAAAACCCTTAAGGCACCAGGCCCCTTCTGTTCTTGGAAGTTAAACAGGGTCAGCCTTGGGTAGTACTTGGATGAAAGACAAGTAATGAATACCAGGTGTTTTAAGCTATATTTCAAAGGAAGGAACTGGCGAAACCACCTAAGAAAAGACTGAAATTCATGGGGTTGTCATAAATCAAGAGAAGACTTGAAAGGACCTGCAAGTGCACACAAACACACACATTGATGAAACAGATATTATTTAGTTGGGTTTATCCTTGCGTTTTGTTTTTGTTAATGGCTGTTCAGTTGACTTCAACTTTAAGGGACTTTAAGTCACCCTATCCTCAACAGCCCTGCTCAGGTCTCAGGGCCATGGCTTCTTAGATTAAGTCTATCCATCTGAAATTGAACCTCTCATTTTCCTACTGCTTTTTGTCTTATCAAGCGATTTTGTTTTTTCTACTTTAGTTGTGTCTTCCTATGATGTATTCAAAATTCAACAGTCTAAGTTTGTCCATCTCAGCTTCTAGGAAGAGTTCAGGCTTGATTTTCTTTAGGACCCATTTATGTTTCTTTTTTAGTAATCCATAATTTTTTAGTAGTCTTCACTGGCATCTCTTTACAAATACGTTGACTTTCTTCACTGTTCATCTTTTACAATTAGGCATAGAAATAAGAAATGTAACAGCAAATCCTAACTTTAGTATTCAATGACATATCATTACACTTGTGGATCTTATCTAGTTCTGCTCAAGCTCTTGTCTTCTTTTGATTTCTTCAATTTAGTCTCAATTCTGATCATGAGGGAACCAAGGTATGGAAAATCTTGAATTATTTCAGTGTCTTTATCATCTCCTTTCAAATTATGTAAATAATCTGTAGTCATTCTTTTTTTTAAATCTTATCTTTGCATGTTCTTCCTTGACTTTCTTCAGTTATCTTTGTACTATTTTCTGCAAGTAATATGGTGTCATCTGCATATCTCAATTTGTTGGTCTTCTTTCTTTTAATTTTCACGTCTCCTTTCTCCATATTTAATTATGCTTTACATATGATATGTTTAGTGCACAGAATCAAACATATGGGATGATAAAATGTAGCCTTGCTTGACCTCCTTGCCAATTAGAAAGGAGTCAGTGTTTCTATGTTCTCTCATGTTTTAGCCCCAATGGGATTTTACAAGTTTTGCTGTTCTAATTAGTGTTTGTCATTGATCCTGCTTTTATAATGGAGCTTTTCAAAAGCTGATTATCCCCAGTGATTTTGTTCAGCTGGTGTGTGTTAGTTTGCTGGAACTGTTTGTTAAAATTGTTAGAAGACTAGGAGGTTGGGAAAGTTGAAAGGGGAGCCAGAAGTGAAGAAGGGTAGAGGAGGAAGAGAGCAGAGAAAATTGGGAGTATTGAGAAATGTGAAGGTTAGAGAAAGGGAAGTACCAGATCCTTTGGAGCCATGGGTGGGATGGGGTTGAGAAGATCTGGTGGTGATGCCAGTGGTTATCCCTAGCCAATTGTTGACAGGCTGCTGCACTTAAAAGAAGCCTGGAATCCATCCTTCTCAGTATTTGTGATATAATGAAATGTTTCCTTTGAGGGCTGTTCTACATAGGCCCTAAAATGCAGAAGAAATCAGGGTAAAAGGAGTGGGGTGGGGGCGGCTAAATGACATTTGCTGAAAATGCGCGGTGGATCACATTAATAGTCAAAAACACCTGTTAAAATGTACACTTAAAAGCCAATTTTGGCTGAAGAATGTGCATATTTGCATGACTGTATATGTCTGTACTCAAGGAAAACGCGTGACTTCATTCCTGTATGCTGGTGTAGACTGCTCTAGTGTGAATGTGTATTTTAAAATCCTGAAACAGCTGATGGGAGCCACAGACACACAGGTGACTAAAAGGAAGCATAATTGGAAAGCAGTTCCCGTTAGAACTCTTTGCAACCATTCCTTTGTTCTGATGTTTATGAAATTAAACAGAGCTTGAATTTATACAGTGAGCACCAGCATGGGAGTCAATTGACCCCAAAGGGAAGCGGGGTTCATGAGGAAAAATGTAAAGGCAGCAGGAGGGTGAGGAGAGATAATGATAAGAAATCTGCTTGTGTGCACATTCAGATATCTGCATCAGAGGTCCAACGCCTCTTAGAGAGTCAATAAATAAATAAATGAATAAAAAAGTAAACTTCTGGTGGATGGCCTCCATCCATCTTGCAAATTTCTAAAATCCACTGGAAACGGACATGTCAAGATGCCAGTGGAGCATTGACCAGGCTGACAGCTCTGTGTCTGGACTTGCTGTCAGGTACCACAATTTTTTGCCCCAATTATTTGTTTTGCATTTTGCTATTGTCTGGAAGAACCCTGAGAGGCTTCTGTTTTGCTTCATATGGACCGCCATGAAGATGTGGTAGTTCCAGCAGAAATTTACAGTAGGCAGTAAGAGAAAACTGGGAAACCAGAATCTAGTAAACACTACCTTTATGGGCTCGTGGTCATTTATGCACATGGCATATTTGCACCTTCAAGTCATTTCCCACTTATGACAAAGGGGTGCTTTGAATGACATTTTCCTGCTTCTTGGCAGGGGGTTGGACTGGATGGCCCATGAGATCTCTTCCAACTTTATGATTCTATGATTCTATCACAGGATTTTCTAAGCATTACTCTTTGTCCTGATCTCTCTTCCATGTTTTCATATTCTCTCTCTTGCTGCTTTAGAAACCTGATTTGCTTCCCTCCTACTGCTGCAGCAACCAAGAATCCCAAAAGCATTCCTGCTTGAATAGCCCAGTGGCAACTCGGGGTATTCATGTCATAATCCACTCCAGGTTTAAATTTACACTTTTAAGGAACTCTCCAAGGTCCTGAACCTTATTCCCAATCAGGTTGAGCACTTTGGATATCTTTCATAAAATCAGCTAAAACATGGGATAGATTCACTGCTCCCTGATATGGGAGCCACCAGCTGTTACTTTTTCAGTCTGCACAAGCTACATACCGCCATATCCTTGCTCTTCAGACCTCATAGTCCCTCTTCTAATAACAAAGTTGAGTATTGACATATAATGCATAATTTTACAATGAGATAATATACCTTACACAATGACTATAAATATTTTGTATATTGTATACTGTATATAATTCCCTGTTACACTACCTATGTATTTGTAACTACATGCCTTTCCCAAACAAACTGCTTCTGTAAATCAGAAATTATTTAGTATATTTTTTACTTTGTTAGGTTAATGAAATTTCCTCTGAGAAATGGAACTGGTGTAAATGTAAATTATTGGGACATACCTTCTGATCTAAGATATTGCTGCTGGCAAAGTTAAAAGATCTTTCAATGCATATGTTTTCTCATTAATGCCTCCCTCCCCTGGTGTGCTGCACATTTGTATGTGCTTATTTGATTTCGCATGTGAAAATGAAACTTAACTTAATTTTGTTCTTGCATGGGAGAATGAAACTTAAAAAATCTGTCTGGCAAGATTATTAGAGTTTTTGTACAATATTTCACTTTTATATGTATTTTAGAACTTTTTGGGAAATATGAGCTGTTTTTGACATCTCGAAGACTTTCTTATCAAGAGCAAGAAAAATAGTGAATATTCTTTACATCCTCTGTACTTGTGCATAAAATAACAATGTCATTCTCCATGAGAAGTTCAGTAATAAAGAACTCATAGTCTTATTTGTATGATACATTTGGTTACTGTTTTTAAAATATGTTTAATCATGTCATCCAAGTAACATAGAAACATCCCGTTCCATGAGTGCTATACATTGTGTTTGTCTTTCTTCCTGCTAGGATTGATAGTCCCTATTGGGCTCCTTGGAGAGAAGGTGGGTTAGAAATGTAAATGAAGAATTAAACTTTCAATAGCAATTGATTCTGTTCATTCTAGGAAAATTTCAAATATTTTCTTTACACATTTTGGCATGCATCTTAAACTCATTGAACATTCTTTTCTTAGGGAAGGAGATTCAGCTCACCAATTGCCACTGCTTAAACGATGATTGGCTGATCACTTTGGGAAGCCATCACCCCCAACGCTTCACTCTTGATCATTGCCATGATGAATCCCAGAATATTACCAGAGTAGGTTTAAAACGGTTCTTTCAGCACTGTGAAGGATCTCTTAAGGTAATGCCACGTTTTAGAAGAGTTCTTGTAGGAAACCTTTAAGTACTAAAGAGGATAGGACATTATAGACCATGATTGTCTGTGGGATGAATATAAGGAAGTGAGGAATTGCCCTAAATTAGGTGAAGGTCCACCTGCTTTTGGTTGACTTACTTCTCCTCCAGCAGCAACCCCACAATCTATCTCCTATTGTTTACAAGGGTTTTTTCAGGTGGTTATTTTTGAGGTGCACAGATGACTATAGAAAAATGGTAAACAGGGATAGGGCACAAGGAACTTTGTCCATAAAGACAATTTAGATTTGCATATAAATCAATAAATTCTATTGTCTATACATCATAGTGAACTACAGAATAAAGGATTTTATTTATCCTCTTCTAATAAGAATGAAATACAATTTGGATTTATGTATTGGGGTTTCCCTCTTCACAGTTTTCATGAGGAGATAAACGTTCTACTTTAAAATGGGGTTGTCAAAATGCTGCCCACAGGCTGCATGAAATTCAGAGGATAATTTTTGTCACTTCTGTTCTGCTGAAGTCAAACATTTTTTGCAATTTCTTTTAAAAAAGCATTATCTTGTACCAGAATGCTCCAAAACTTCCACTACATGGCATGAAATGCATTTCCATCACATTTTACAGGCCCCATGGGTCAATTTAGGCGCAAGAAAGAACCCCCTGAAACATGATGCAAATACCCCCAAGAGGTATTTTTTTGGAGAAGTACAAAGTCTCATGGAGGTTAATGAA
Organism: Anolis carolinensis; assembly: GCF_035594765.1. Classification (NCBI taxonomy): domain Eukaryota; kingdom Metazoa; phylum Chordata; class Lepidosauria; order Squamata; family Anolidae; genus Anolis; species Anolis carolinensis. The sequence goes on along the minus strand of NC_085842.1, from coordinate 250,574,251 downwards.
GTCTAGCCTCCCATGGTTGTATTCTCCTGCTTTAAAACAATGAGTATTATTTGCAAATGAAGGTGAACTGAGTTTTAAAAAATACTTGCAAAATTTGGTAAACAGACTGGTAATGTGATAATGTGATTATTTTGAATTTGTGCGTATTTGTGTGCTTTGTGTATGCAAAGCAGAAGGAAAATAATATTGGTGTGTAATTATTTGAAAGGTTATTCTAATTGCATTGCGGGAAGGTCTGGCTTTACATATTGAGTCATGCTGGCTTATAAAAACTGAATTACTTTTAAATATCAGAAGGCTGAAATAGCTGTTTTTGCTATGTATTTGTTCATGCTGGAAGGAATGAATCTCAAGTCTCACCTTTTCAGTTGGTTATGAGCTTGGGAGTTTTTCTTAGCTAGATTTTGGCTGAGTTGATTTGATAATATCCCTTACCAGTCTTGAAATGTGTTTGACTAGACCTTTTTGACAGTCAGAATGATGTAGCGATTTGGGTGTTGGAGCAACACATTGGGAGTTTAGATTACAGTCTGGATTTCCCTCTCCTCTTAGATATTTTATAGAGATAATCAATTGATACCAGTTGCATTAACTAGCAGAATGTCTCATCAAAGGTCCAGAAGTAGAGGAAGGAGAAACTGGACATTCAACACTGAGTGTAGTTGCCGCTGAACTGATTTTTAGGCATAGTTATGGGACAGAGACAGCTTTGGCTGCCTTGGTGGGTGACCTATGCAGGGAACTGGACAGGGGGAGTGTGTTCCTTTTGGTTCTACTGGACCTTTCAGCGGCATTCAATAACATTGACCATGGGCATGGGGATGGGACTTGGAGGCATGTTTTATGGGGGCTCTGTTCCTTCCTGGAGGAATAAACGCAGAAGGTGGTGCTGGGGGATTCCTGTTTATATCCTGGCCATTGGCCTGTGGAGTCCCTTAGGGCTCCACTTTGTCTCCCATGCTGTTTAACATATACCCACTGGGAGAGGTCGTCCAGAGTTTTGGGATGTTGTTCCATCAATATGCAGATGACATCCAACTCTACTAGTCCTTTCCACCCCAAGCCAATAAGGCTATCCTGGTAATGAACTAGAAGAGGGTAAACAAATTGAAACTTAATTCTGACAAGACTGACATGTTTCTGATCACATACAGGAATACTTCAGTTAGCAAAGCCTCCAACATTTAAGCTCCCTTTAAAGAAGTCTTTTTACACTTGACCATCCCCATTTCCTCTTTGTCCTCTGTTTAGCTTAAAGGTTTTTAAAAATCATCTTTGACACTGGTAGTATGTGAAAGAAAGCTGGAGAAGCACAGACTTTTTGTTGTCAGGTTGCAGCAGTGTGTTTGCAGTAGACACAATGCAATAAAGCAGGCCTACACAACATGTGGCCTTCCAGGTCTTTTGAATTTCAGCTCCCAGAATTCCTGACCATTGGACAAGCTGGCTAAGGCTTCTGCGAGTTGGAGTCCTAAACACCTGGAGCTCCACAGGTTGTGTAGGCCTGCAATAAAGGATCTCTCTGACATATTTATTAAAAACCCATCATGGCAAACCAAAAAAAGAAACAGATTTGACATTATTGACAACCTATATAGAACAAAAGGAACTTTTTAGAAAAATATAATGACGGAGTGGATTTACAAATGGTACGGTAACAAGTACAAAATATTTTATCACCTAGAAGAAAAGATGGGAAGTACAACCTTTTTTCCCTTTTTTATTTTTGTGGTTTTTTAAACCCCTTTTTTTAACATTTCATTTTTTCCCTTTCTTTTTAGTAATTTTTATTTTTATCTCCATTAGTTTTTTTGTGTTTGTTTTTTGTTTTTTCTTTTTCTCTATTTCTTCTTCGTACCACATCCCCCCTTTTCACTTTCTTTTCTACATTTATTATTGTTCTCACTCTTTTTATGTTCAAAAACACTCAATTAAAAATATTAAAAATATAAATAAAGGATCTCTCTCAGATCTGAGGGCCCTTCTACATTATAGTAAAACGTGAGCTGAAATAGGTTAAAATGACCCACTTCTGCTCACATTCTAGTCCCCATCCCAAAACCCTGTGGGGTGGCTGCATGCTATCCCGATTGAAATCGGGATAGCATGAAGATACCTCTAAGCTCCACATTTCCCCCCCTAATACTTACTGAAGTGTGTCCCTGGCAGCCATGGAGCCTCTCCTCACATCCTCCTGATGGATGAAATGAAGCCTGAGTAGATGGGAGGGGTGAGGAGAACTATTTCTCCGTGCCCCCCCCTCTTATGCGCCATTTCCGCCATCAGGAGTAGGTGATGAGGGGCTCCATGGTTGTCAGAGTAAGTTTTTTCAGTAAGTTTTAGGGGGGAAATTTGGGGTTTAGAGGTAGGGGGTATGCACCTTCCTGTATCTTTGGGTTCCAGGAACCCAAAAGTGCAAGATGGCTGTGTGGATTGACCCCCGGGAAACGCATGATGCAGAGAGGCTCCTTCTTTGAAGGCTTTTAAGCAGAGGCTGAATGGCCATCTGTTGGGGGGGTGCTTTGAATGTGATTTTCCTGCTTCTTGGCAGGGAGTTGGACTGAATGGCCCACATGGTCTCTTCCAACTTGATTATTCTATCATCCCGAGAGTCAATCCCCACAGGCCCAATACCTCATTAGACCTGGATCCTTCATTAAGATCCATATCTAATGAGGTATTTAATCAATGCAGAATAAACCAGGGAAACCCTGTTTACTCAGCATTGATTTGCTTTTACCAGAAGTGTTGTTTGGACTCCTCTGGTAAAAGCGAGACAGGTCTTAAATTAAAGACCTGTCTGAAAGGGTCCTGAGGCTTTCCATCACTTTGTAACTGATTCTCGTAGCTGAAGTTAAATAGCTGTGATTGAATCTAGAACTTTTTGTATGCAGAATTTTCTTGATCCTGGAGCAATTGTTCTCCCTAAACATAGGACAGCGAAAATAAAAAACAAGAAGGACTGCAAACGGTTTAAAAATAGGACCATCAACACTGTTCTTTTAACTTACTGTTGTAATTTTCTTTGTTTCTTTTGCACTTAGGAATTGAACATAAGAAGCTGCAGTGGTCCTGGATTTAGAGGGGATACCATTCTGCTTCATGCAAGTACCTTTTGCCACAACCTAAGGGCTGTAGATATAAGCTGGACAGGAGCTACTGATTCAGGCCTCATTGCCCTGGTAAAAGCTTCTAGAAGGTAGAAAATGTTTCTTCTTAATGTCCTTGATCTCAGGCTGGGTCTACATTGCCCTGTATTCCAGGATCTGGTTCCAGATTATCTGCTTATCCCAAATTATCTGGCAGTGTAGATTCTGTGTAATTCAGAGCAGATCAGATCCTGGGATATAGGGCAGTGTAGATCCAGCCTCATTGCTACCATTTTATATAATGCACCTGCAAAAAAAAAGGGGGGGGGGGAAGGAAAGAGGCCAAGCATAACAAGCACTTATCTGTTTAGAGCTGGGAATGAACTATGTGAGGCTATGGGCTGCATTAGCCTTCCACTAGACCTGGGAGGTCTATACCCCCAATGCATCCCCACCCCCAAAAAGATATTATTTACTTCCCAAATGCTCCCAGATGCCATCTGGGGTTGGGCAGTTCTAAGCACCTCCCTCTTTGCCAACACTTCCTCGGGGTCAACTCTCATTGGCCTGAAATTGCTGGGGAGAGGATGCCAAGGCAAGAATTTCCCAGTACTGCCTAGAGAGCATTTGGAGACCAGTTTTCCTTCGTTGACTTCTTTGACTGCCCAAGACTGATCCTGGGGTCTTCATGCATTTTGCCCACACTTAGTTTGTGTGAGGACTTGCAATGAAATGTTGTAGTGTGGCATGCAGTCTCCTAAGATATTCTTTTCCTCCTAATAGTCTCATCTCCATGAATCCATTAGTAGGTAAATGCCACTTTGCAACTATTGGGCTATTTGGAATTGTTGGACTTCTCCCCTATGTTTTTCCCCAGTACATGTTTGGGGTTCTGTTTTGGTTTTTTTATATATCTTGGTTTATATGCTTCTCACAACTTCCCTACTTTTTAAACATCTATAGATGCCCTCTTGGTATTACAGATCTATTGGCATTCTAAAACTTCAGCTGCCTATTAAAGAAAATGAAATACGATGAAGACTATGTTTTGTTGCCTGATCCATGAGGACTAGCTGGAGGACATTTAAATCGTTTTGTTATTAGTTATTACTGCTTTTTAATAGAAATAGTGATTGAATACAACAGAAAGGTGTACATTCAAGGTGGTGTCATATTTTGTCTTGTTGCCCCTTGTCACACCAGAGATATTCTCACTGTAAGAAATGCTGTGGATAGAATAATACAGTATTACAAGAAGAGTGCGGTAAGGAATTTTTCCTCCTGGATGTGCATTAATAAATGTGTATATTCACTCTCTAGTCCAGTGGTTCTCAACCCTTTTTTGACCAGGGACCATTTTGACTGGGGACCACTTTGACCAGGGATCACTCTCCAACATTAGTATCAAAGGGGTTACAAATTAGTTTTTGGTCAACTTTAGATTCAGTTTGGTTATTTGGGGTGCTGATTCAGAAAATTGCATTGAATAGACCACATCAGCTCTAGTTTCTAATATAGAACATATGCCTTCCAGTAGTCGCTATCTGCTCACCCGCAGAAAACCATATTTAATAATCTAGAGCTGATTTTCCCCTCATGTCTCCTGGACCTTATTTTAGGTCTTGTGGCCCACCAGTGGGCTGTGGCCCACAGGTTGGGAACCACTGCTCTAGTCAGTATATTCTCTCTTAAAGAGATGAGACACCAGAAGGAAGACAGCCTACAGAAGATGGGCAACTATATGAGATGTGGAACTGCAAATTCTCTCACTTCAGATTGTACCCACCTCCAGCACACTCCCAATTTCTGCTGCAGTCACTCTCAAAATGGCTGCAGGAATTGATACTGCATCATTTTCTGTTATCATTTTGAGAGCCTCCTCAGAGGAAAATTGATGGGCAGTAAGAGTTTTTGGAATGCTTGTGGGTGTGTTTAACTGCTTTTTTAAAACTGAGGAGCTGGATGGACTGATGGGGATCTTCAAGGGACACAGAAGTGGGGTGCAGGGGCTGTATGCGGACCATAGCTGCCCTTTGTCCACTCCTGAACTACAGCCATATGGGATTTGCTTTGCTTTTTTACAAGAATCTCAGATATGACGTCAGATGAAATATATTTGTGTGTGTGAGATGGAGCCAAACATAAAACAAAAGTTCAGATAAGATCTAAGTTCTTACAACTCCATGCAAGCTGTGTGTTGATTTTGCAAGCACAAATATACATCTATCTTGTTACAGAACAAGGGTTCTAATACAAAACTCAAGACACTTGGCCAAGTGAGAAGCACAGAGGACATTTTCAAGGCAGCCAAATAATGCTCATATTTTACAGGCAAGAGATTCAGGATTGACAGAATTCTGCTAGTTAGATTCTGCTTTACCTTCTGCTCCACCTAAGCGTAGGTTATATATTACTATTTATTAGAGGAAGCATAACATGAGAAGCAGGTTTAAATTAGTGAAATTCCATGTTGTTTAACTTGTCTAAAAATGTAAGATAACTCCAGTTACCCTGTGTCTTAGTTTACAGTGTCTTTCTGCTAATGGATGCAGGCTTACAGATGATTCGGTGGCTATGTTGATAGAAGACCATGGAAAAAGGTAATTCAAATGACAAGAGTATATTGATTGTGTAGTGAAAGCTGTGGTGGGACTTAGAAAAGGGCATTTCTTGAGGATCTATGGCCCCATCTACAGTGTCACAGAATGCAATTTCAGAATGCAGTTTAACTGGATTGAACTGCATTATATATGACAGTGCAGACGCATATAATTCAGTTCAATGCAGTTAAACTGCATTCTGAAGAACCTGAATTATATGGCAGTGTAGATTGGGCCTTGTTTGTTGTTTATTCATTCAGTCGCTTCTGACAATTCATGACCGCATGGACCAGCCCACGTCAGAGCTTCCTGTTGGTCATCGCCACCCCCCAGCTTCTTCAAGGTCAAGCCAGTCACTTCAAGGATACCATCTATCCATCTTGCCTTTGGTCAGCTCCTCTTCCTTTTTCCTTCTATTTTCCCCAGCATCATTATTTTCTCTAAGCTTTTCTGTCTCCTCATTATGTGGCCAAAGTACTTCACCTCTCTTCAGCACTCATTTAAGATGTTTGCCATTTTATATAAAGAACCCGACTCTACTATGTTATTGTATATCATGGGACTTGAGCGTCTACAGATTTTGGTCCTGAAACCAAGCCTCAGAAGAAACTGTATGCCCACTGTAGAGGTTTTATGAAAGGCTGTCATGCTTAGTAACTGCAGTCAAAATTGGCTCCAAGTAATCATTACACTCCCCTATAAAAATATTTTTGCCAAATGGTCTGACTAGATGTCTTACCTTAGCACAAGCATTCAGTTCCAGTCATATCTCCTGTTATGTTTGACTTCAATTTCTCCTTGGAAATAACCATTAGATAAATTTCATGCCAAATAATCAAAGCTCAGTGTACAAGATTTGAATCATCGCTAAGATGAAAATGACTGGATTTTGGGAATGATGTATATTAATACATCAGAATAAACTTGACAGTGCCATATTTTCGTAGTTTATTGAACTGCATGTTTACCTAGCGATTGCTAGTTAAATATTGTCTGTCTGAGGCTGGCTACCACACACCCATGTGAAGAGCAGGTGGTTGCTAAGAGCAGCAATATGTTTAATGTTTTAATATTAATTTTAACCCTGTAGTATCTAAGGTAGAAGCCCTTGGAAGCACAGCAGGTTAAACTGCTGAGCTGCTGAATTTTCTGAAAGGTCGGTGGTTCGAATCCGGGGAACAGGGTGAGCTCACTCTGTTAGCCCCAGTTTCTGCCAACCTAGCAGTTCAAAAACAAACAAATGTGAGTAAATCAATAGGTACCGCTATGGCAGGAAGGACATAGGAGGTGTTTGCGGACAATGCCGCTCTACGGCTTAGAAATGGATATGAGCACCAACCCCCAGAGTTGGACATGACTAGACGTAATGTCAGGGGAAAACCTTTACCTTTATGTAAGGTGCGTATGCACCTTCAAATCATTTGTCGACTTATGGCAACCCCATGAATTTCATAGGACTTTTTAAAGACAAGGAATACTCGGAGAGGTTGTTTGCCAATTCCTTCCTCTACAGTATAACCCACAAGTGATACTGTGGTATCCCATTAGGGTACTAACCAAGGCTACCCTTCATAGCCTCCTTAATAATTGAAACACCACACAAAGTGTCCCATTCAACAGTAGGGGCTTCCACTGCTCTACAGCACACATTGTGCAACGGAGCATATTCTGCATCAGAACAGGTGCAAGTTCTAGTTACACAGTGATCCTATGTCTCCTCTCTCCTCTTGAGAATATAAATGTTGCACAATAGCACAATACAACTTTATGCTATCATAAGTCAGTTTGCAATGGCATAACTTCCTAACAGGATGCTCTATCCCCGTATAATTTTCTCTGAAAATTTATGCATTGAGAAACTTCTGTGTTTGTTTATGCCACCGTTTTCAACAAATGGCAACCTGTTTTTTCCCATCCTGCTTTTTCCCATCCTTTCCATCACACTGCTTTTTCCCATCCTTTCCATCAAATTGTACAGCTTGTATTAATTGCACAAGATTTCCCTAGCCTAAAATGATACATTCTAATATATTGGTTTTATGGTTCCCGTCCCCTTGATCTGGTTATGTAAGTGTGATTTATTGTTATAATTGTATTGTTTTACTTTGTTTAATAACGTGTATTATGTTGTTATGTAATGTTTGTGTTTGCTTTTATGACTGTAAACCGCCCTGAGTCCCATCCGGGAGATAGGGCGGTATATAAATAAAGTATTATTATTATTATAATTATTATTATTATTATTATTCTATTGCATTTGAATTATATTTTCTTACACTGTCAGCTATTTCATGCCTCATCTCCTGCTGCCTTGCTTTAAAGATCTATCCATAAGAAGTTTCAATACTTCTGAGAGATAATGGGAGCTTTCCTCCAGTACAGAACTAGGTTTAAGTGAGTGATTTTTGTTAAGAACACACCACATGAGGAAAGATTTAACTTTCCCCTTAACATCTGCAGTGATCCAAAATCATTACAGTTCCTGTTTTGTACATTTAAAACAACATTTATAAAATGTATTTATTTATTTACTGCATTTATATTGTCATATGATAAATAGATAAATAAATCTTTGTCCCAGTATGAGACTCAATATGGCTCACAAACAATAAACCAAAATTTACATAATAAAATACAGTTACAATGTTAACATCTTAACAATGATACATTAAACAATATACACTCATTAAAAACATACAAAAGTCAAAAGGAAAGTACCCTCCCAATCCCATAAGAAAATCATCTGCAAAGAAATTGCCATTAAAAATATGCTTAAATAAGAGGGACTTTGCCTACTGGCAAAAAGAAACCAAGGAAGGTGCCAGCAGTGGTTTCTGTATTCCAGAGATGGTTCATATATCAGCTTTACTTTACTTTGCAATTTAAGCCTAACTTATGCACTTGTCTTAAGTCAACAGGCAACATGAATGCGCATACACAAACACTGCGAATAGTGTGATGGCTTCCTGCTGTGCAGTTGTGTTTTTGTGTCATAGCATTCAATTACTGGCAGAATTTAGTTGACAAGCGGATGGGAGAGGTCATTCTCCTGTTTTCCATCCAGTTTGTGGAATGTACACTGTAGAATGGAAGTGAGGATGTGCCTATAGAATTTGAACATCTAAATAGTTTTGAGTCCTCGTTGACAACAAGTTAAACATGAGCCAACAATGTGATGCGGCTGCTAAGAAAGCCAATGGGATTCTGGCCTGCATCAATAGGGGTATAGCGTCTAGATCCAGGGAAATCATGCTCCCCCTCTATTCTGCCTTGGTCAGACCACACTTGGAATACTGTGTCCAATTTTGGGCACCGCAATTGAAGGGAGATGTTGACAAGCTGGAAAGTGTCCAGATGAGGGCGACTAAAATGATCAAGGGTCTGGAGAACAAGCCCTATGAGCAGTGACTTAAAGAACTAGGCATGTTTAGCCTGCAAAAGAGAAGGCCGAGAGGAGACATGATAGCCATGTACAAATATGTGAGGGGAAGTCATAGGGAGGAGGGAGCAAGCTTGTTTTCTGCTGCCCTGCAGACTAGGACACGGAACAATGGCTTCAAACTACAGGAAAGGAGATTCCACCTGAACTTCAGGAAGAACTTCTTCACTGTGAGGGCTGTTTGGCAGTGGAACTCTCTCCCTCGGGCTGTGGTGGAGGCTCCTTCTTTGGAGGCTTTTAAGCAGAGGCTGGATGGCCATCTGTCGGGGGTGTTTTGAATGCGATTTCCTGCTTTTTGGCAGGGGGTTGGACTGGATGGCCCATGAGGTCTCTTCCAACTCTACTATTCTATGATTCTAAGATGGTTATTGATCATTGCAATAATTTTGGTGGTTTTATTGTTACCACTTGTTTTTAGTGATAGTTGAAGAGTTTTTTTGTAAGGTGGTATAAACATGTAATATAGTGGATCATAGAATATAGCATATAGCGAATCATAGAATTAAGCAGTCTGTTTTTAGGGAATGTATTTCCCCTTTTCTCATTGCTACACCTTGTTCCAGATCCACCAGGACACCAACCAACACTGGAAATGCTTTAGAGGTGGAAAGGAGCCTAGAAGATCCCTCTAGCATAGGGGAAGGAACTCCAGGTATTATTGAATTGCAGCTCCTATCAGCCATAGCAATCCTAGCCAATGCTGAGGAATGTGGGGAGCTGAAATTCAATGTTATGTGGAATGATGCACTATTTCACTCTAGCATCTATTTTACATTAATATAATCTGATCTGCCATCGATGTGCATCTGCTTTCAGATTTCTGGGACTATAAAACTGGAAGAGAGCAAGAGTGAAATGTGTTCCTTACCTCAATTTCTAAAGAAAAACCCCAAATGTTCTCCAACCTTGTTTATCTCTTTCCTGGTCATAATTATATTTCACCAGTACTACTTTTATTATAAAATTCTGGAGTATGATGGAGTGTGACGATTCTTCCTGCTGATGTGTTTACCCATGACAGATACACTTTAATGATATTGCATACTCCAGCTGAGTGCAATAAAAACACAAAATGAATTTGCATAGCAGCACAGAGTACAAATCAGGCTGCTAAAACATATGTGATAATTCAGGGAACTGTAACGGAGCCATTTAAGAGCTATTGCAGGAACAATATGGACAGGATCTACTAATAAATATGCCGGAGTCCAGACCACATTATTTATTGCCTGCAAAAGACATAGTTTTGTCCATTGTATTCGACAATACAAATGGTTTTAACTTTCTAATCATGGCCTATAGTGTTCTTTTAGAAAATTAACTAGCACCTTCTTTCCATCTAGTTTTAACTAATTATTAATAATTGGGCACTCAGATGACCAGAAGGTGATAACAGATTCCCAGACAGAATTTAGATGAATTGACAGGTAGCAATGACTCTTAATTCCTGAGCCTAAGAGAGAAGCGTGAAAAGGCATGACTGGTTTAGCATCTTAGAGTTACAACCATTCCCAAACTGCATTAAACAACAATGATCATACAGGCTTCCGAAAGTATCATTCTGTGCAGCTGGTGTTGGCTACTTGATCATTTTTTGGCAGAAACGTAAGATAAGTATAAATTGTGTAAAACATTTTAATTAAATGTTTGAAATAAAGTCTCTTTCTGTTAATTTCAAGTGCTATGTGCAATTGTATGAAATAGTTTGGATATATCTAGCATCAGAGAAGTCTTCACCAGTTGTTTATCTTAGTGTGGAAACTAGCTCATTTCAGAGTTCACCATTTAAATAAATGATTACTGTAGAACATTTAACCTATTAAATCATTGCTTTTTTCATACTGGATTCCCCCCACCCCCAGATTTTGTAATACCTATGTTTGCAAATACATACATAGGGCCCATCCAGACAGGCATTTAAACTGAGACCTGTCTCAGTAAAATTAAATTAATTGAGAACAAGGCAGGGTTTACCTGCTTTGTTCCAAATTAATTTGATAACCCATTAGATCCAGGCCTTCCTGGAAGGCCTGGGTCTAATGGGATATTGGGCCTGTGGGGACTCATCCCTGGGTAGTTCCAGGACCAACTGGAATCACCTGGGCGTGAATCCCCATTTGCCATCTCGCACCTTTTGGGCTCCTAGAGCCCAAAGGTGCAGTATGACACCCAGCCCCTCTCCCAAGCCCCCAAAACAAGCCTTAAAATTAAAAGAAATGTAGTGGGCTGCCCTTAAGGTGGTCCTTCAGGATAACGTGCCTGGAGACTGGAGGGAGGAGTGATTTCCCTCCTCACCTTCCTCCTGGCAGGTCAGGAGGACTGAAGAACCATCTTAATGGCATCCTGCTAATTTTTAAATTTTAAAGCTTGTTTTGGGGGACTTTACAGGAATGGCATTTAGACACCCCGCCCAGGAAAGTTCGGGTTATTGTGTGGTTTGAGGGTGAAGATGGAAGTTTGGCGCTGTCTGGAAGTGCCCGTAATGAGATACCTTGGGGATGAGACTGAAATCTTAACACAGAATACATTTATATTTTCTGTGCACTTTATATACATAGCTTGAGAGCTATTTCATACGCAGTATTATTAATACTGTTATGCAGAAAGTAAAGCTTGCATATACTGAAACATCAGAAAACAAAGTTGTCACTACCTTTTGAAGTATTTTGCATTTTGGCATTCCAGAGAAGGGATACCTGTTGTGTATACAATTTTGTGCTATTACCCTGCTGTGCAGTTCATGTTTTGTTTTTCTTTAATATTTTGGACAGCTTTACACGGAAACAGTTTTATTGAATATTGAGCTACTGATGTTAAAGGAGATTGCAAATTTACTTGACTATATTGTCTTATCTTTCTTCAGACTTAAAAAACTCGAAATTTTTGGCTGCCATGCTGTTACTGCCAAATGCCTGAATTGTGTTGCTGTGAGGTGTCCTAACCTAAAGGTCTTGAATATCGGCAGAGTTCCCAGGATTACTGAGGACTGTTTGGCAAAAATAGTAAACTGTATGGAAAAGCTAACTAGTCTGAACTGTACAGGGCTCAATGTGGTAAGGAAAGATTTCCCTCTTGTTACCTAATTCAAATTGTTGTTCCTATCTTTTAAGCTGCAGAAATGCCTATTTTCTACTGCACATAATGTGTTGAGCCTTTAGTCTAGTTTCAGAATGCAGATTAACTGCGTTGAACTGGACTATATGGCAATGTAGACTATATAATCCAGTTCAATGTGGTTTAATCTGCATTTTAAGAGTCTACACTTACCATTATAATGCAGTTTAAACTGGATTATACGGCAGTGTAGATGGGGCCTTTGAAGACCAGTGAAAACTGCAGTGCTGACTCTGAATCATTATGTTTGTCTGTCTATGCACATTGTTGAATGTTATATTAGATAATTCTTCTGTCTATTTACTGGATATATGGGCATTTAAAAATAAAATGTAACTTTGAGTTTGTAAGCAGAAGGCAAGAAAAGAGGAAAGCGAGGTTTTGATTGAACCATTTGGCATGCAAAAGGGAACACACAGATTTCAAAGACAGCTAAACAATTTATTAACATAGAATCAGCTGACTTTGTGTGTAGAAACAGGAAGTACTGGATGCCATAGAACACAGTTTGTTTATTTATACCTAGTCCAGTTCAGATTCATAAGGAAATGTAAAATGAATTATTTTGATTCTGATTTTGAATTGTATCTGTTTAAAAACAAATATCTTAATTCAGCCACATCTTCATTATCAATAAGAGGAAGTACTTTTGACCTGGATTAGATTTGAAGATAACACAATCTGAGTCCTAACAACAGATCTGCTTCACTTTGAGCTCTTTTAAAGTTCTTATGGGAGTTGCCCTGTTCACAAGAGAAGGACATTGTACTCACATCCACATGTTTGGAACCCTTTAATATGGGAGTTGCAACGTAGCAACATTTGGAAGAATTCCTAATGTTTAAGTCATACATAACTATATGAAGAAGCACAAGAGACAGCATAGCGTTATGACTGTGTTGTTGAACAAGGACTCTGAAATAAAGGGTTCAAATCCCAATATGGCCAAAAAAACCCACTGTGTGACCTTGGACCAGTTATAATCCCCCAGACAAAGGCAATTGCAAATCCCCTCTGGACAAATCTTGCCAAGAAATCCCTGTGATATGCCTTAGAATCGCCCTAAGTTGGTAACGTCTTGAAAGCTACACAAGATCAACAATATGACGAAGTGGCATTTTTCAATAGGCTGAAGTCATAGCCTAGTCTAACATGTATAAGATGATATGGAGTTTCTTAGGGCACTTTTGTGCAATGTCTTTTGAAGAAAATGCATCTAAATAATCTTATTTCCTGTTTTTCTTTTCTGCTTGGTTGCAGGTGAAGGATAGTTTGGTTCATTTTATTGTGAAAAAATGTCCTGACTTGGAATGCCTCATTCTCCATTCTTGCTCTCAAGTAACTGACAGCAGCCTGGTGGAAATTAGCACTCATTTACCTTCAATCAGGTATGTTTGAAGATGTTTCTGAAACATTGCTGTTATTTATAGTAATTTAAAGTGGTAAACCAAGTGACTTCATTTGGGCCAGAAGGATGATTAATGGTTCTTTATGAAAAAGAGTGGCCCAAAGTCACATGAGAATGGACTTGAATCCACATTTTAAGAATCCTTCCTGAATATAATTTTAGACAGGATGTATAAGTCTCTTAAATTGTATTGATTGCAGCTAGGCCACTATTTCAATCTCCTCAGGCCCAGCATTGAGAAGAAGATGGAATATAGACAAATAACAACAGCAATACAGTCTTCCTGATGGTTTTTGCTTATAATTGCCACATTATCAAATGAGGATGGCCAGTGGTGAGGGATTATTGGAATTACTTCCTGTGGCTTAAGTAATTAAGAAACTGAAATATTGCATGAGCCATTTGAATTGTTGGTTAGGGCTGAAATATTAGCCCTACAAAGCCCTACAAAGTAAAAACATGGCTTTGTGACCAAGCCTTTAGAGAACCTGTGCAATAAACAAACAGATATGGATCCATATGTTATGACTATAGGAGTGGTCTGATTTATGCTTATGGATCATGTGATTAATTATGACTGTGATTTTGAATATTTTGTTTTACTTGAATTTTATGATTTGTTAAATATCTTTTAACACTGTATTGTTGTCAAGGCATCGAATAGCTGCCTTTTATGTAAAGCCACCTTGAGTCCCCTCCGGGGTAGAGAAAGGCGGGATAGAAATACCACAATAAATAAATAAATAAATAAACATCCTCCCAGATACAAAGCTAAAATGAGTCCTGAATCTGAGCAGGAAAGTAAATAGACAACAAACAGTAACTTTGGCCAAAGAATTAACAAGCCCCAACAGTGCTTTCAGTCCAACCTACTCACACCACTGGCTGAGATAGATAGGGCTTATTCCAAACATCAGTGTTTTATAGAATTTCAGTTATACAGACAAAGTGTGCAGGAGCAATATCTAATGCATATGTGATAATCCTTATTCTTGACCAGTGCAAAATGTAACTAGAGATTGTTGTTTATGAGGATGTTCTCAGAATCTGGCACTATATGTAGCCGTAACATCTGGTTGTTGGACCAGGAAACATAGTATTGCAGTTACAGCATTTCTAGCATAACATAAATGGCTGAGCTCAGCAAACAATATGGGCCGTGAGTAGATGCCAGCTATTGTCAAAATGTAGTTATTCAGGCTCAGTATTGCAAATCAGCATACAGGTGGATCATCTTATTTTACCCCAACAGTAATGCCTCTGATTAAAGAGTACCAGTGTAGGGTGGTGAATTCTCCGCAGCCATATAAACCACAATATCTGCTTTGAACTGGGTTATCTGAGTCCACACTGCTATATAACCCAGTTCAAAGCAGGTAATGTGGGATTTTATACAGCTGTGTGGAAGGGGCCTCAGTAGCTTTTGGGGTCTCTTCCAGTTCTGTGTTTCTGTGGGCCCTGCATACCAACCTGGAGATTTTTACATCCCTCTCCCATGGATAGCAGAAGTATGTACTATGGCAACAAATGTTATCTTAAAATAAAGGACAGCGGTTATATAGTTTCTTTGGTAACACAGGTTCCTCCACTATTTAATATTTTGTTAATTTTGATAGTTGCCTGCCTTGTTTATTTGGAAGCAATGAGATTCTATTTGATATTAGTAATAATAATGGCTATTGACATCATAAGCAAAAGAAGTGCCCATTAGGGGAAACTAAGTGCATGATTTTGTGATCTACTCCCTGAGCTCTATTTAAGAGGTCAGGAAACAGACATGGCACAGATCATAGAATCATAGAATCATAGAATCATAAAGTTGGAAGAAATCTCATGGGCCATCCAGTCCAACCCCATGCCAAGAAGCAGGAAATTGCATTCAAAGCATCCCCGACAGATGCCCATCCAGCCTCTGTTTAAAAGCCTCCAAAAAAGGAACCTCCACCACACTCCGGAGTAAAGAGTTTCACTGCTGAACAGCTCTCACAGTGAGGAAGTTCTTCCTAATGTTCAGGTGGAATCTCCTTTCCTGTAGTTTGAATCCATTGTTGTGATGACTCATGGGCCATGTAGTCCCGTTCCTAGTACTATTGTGGCAGATGAAGAAGAAAACTTGGGTTTTCCACCGTTTCAGCCAGAATTGGAGCCCTTGCACCTGCAAGATGTTTGGCCACAAGAAGTCAGCCAAACAAGCCTTGAGCAGAAATCTCCCCCATTTTCTCGCCGGGATTATTATAATCAAGATAGAAGCGCTCGGGAGGCGACTCGCAGGAGCGCCAGGATAGCTGCCAATTAGCTGATTAAGTCTGTTTCCCTTGGGAAACTAAGGAGTCATGCATCTGGACACAGTATGGGTTTCGTTTCTTGTTCCCCAGAGAAAGTGTTCCTTGGCGGGAAAACAAGATCCTATATAGGTGTTTGCCCGCAAAGAAATCCTTGCGGAGTCAATTCGTCAGCTCGAGGAGTGAGATCGTGTGTAGACTTCGTACTCCAGTTCCCAGTTCCCGGATCAAGCTTCCAGCCCTGCCTTGTTCTACGGACTTCTATGGACCCAGTTCTTGTTTCATGATTGCCTTGTCTCAAGTTTGCTCTTGCCAAGTTTCAAGTCTTGCCTTGCCTTGCGTTTTAAATCACGGACCTTGCTTCCTAGATTCAAGCCTTGTTTTCCAGCTTCCTATGGATTTACCTTAAGCCTCAAAGACTATGGACAGTTCCCCACACTATTGATTGTCAAATAGTGTGTGTTTCGGTTAAGTGGATTATAACTTTGGACTCTAATATCACTTATTGGACATTGTTTTACTGGACTATATTTGACCTTTCCTGAAAGGTCTACTTCTGAACTATACTCTTCACTTGTTTTTATTGACTTTATATATTTCCTTAATAAAGATATTAGATAGATTCTGGTCTCTGCGCATGGTTATTGGTGTTCTGCAGCCTGGGTCCTGACAATTGTTCTGTGTCCTAGTCTCCAGGGCAGCAGAAAACAAGCTTGTTCCCTCCTCCCTATGACTTCCCCTCACATATTCATACATGACCATCATGTCTCCTCTTAGCCTTCTCTTCTGCAGGTTAAACATGTCAATTCTTTAAGCCGCTCCTCATAGGGCTTGTTCTCCAGACCTTTGATCATTTTAGTTGCCCTCCTCTGGACACATTCCAGCTTGTCAACATCTCCCTTAAATTGCGGTGCCCAGAGTTGGACACAGTATTCCAGGTGTGGTCTGACCAAGGTAGAATAGAGGGGTAGCATGACTTCTCTGGATCTAGACACTATACTCCTATTTATGCAGGCCAAAATCCCATTGGCTTTTTTAAGCTGCCACATCACATTGTTGGGTCATGTTTAACTTGTTGCTTATGAGGACTCCAAGATCTTTTTCACATGTACTGCTGTTAAGCCAGGCGTCTCCCATTCTGTATCTTTGCATTTCATTTTCTCTGTCTAAGTGGAGTATCTTGTTCTGTTTATCATGTGACTTTAAACACTTCATATATTCTAACACATTTTCACTAAATACATGTCAAATATTTATTTATTTGATTGATTGATATGTCTGGATGCTCTGTTTTGATTCCTTCAGGTACCTTGATGTTAGTGGCTGTGAAAAAGTGACTGATGCCGGAGTTCAAGCTTTGGCAAGGAAGTGTCATAGGATTTCTTACCTTGATTTAAGTTCCACAGCAACAAGCAAAAGAGGGTAAAATGTTTGAGAATGTTTTGCACTTAATGCTTCTGAGGAAATATGTAATACAAGTAAAGTCTGACTTTCAAGGTGTGTTTTGTATTAACTACATTGTTACTGCAAGCAATAACACGTGTCTATTAAATAACAGAATGCAGCCATTTAGCTTATAACTCTATGATTCTATCATCGCTAATCTTGCACGTTTTGTATAAAAACAGTCCTGGAGTGTCTGTCGTGACTGTCTCCTCCACCTAGCTCCTGGATTTTCATGAACTTTTCAGTAAAACTAACCCAGAATATAGTATGCTCTGGCTGGAAAAAGTACTTGGTTCAGCACAGAGTGATTAAAATGTCCAGGTCACATAACAAAAATGATACTACTCTGTGAATTTTACTAAATGCTATTTTAAGACTTGGTGGTTAATAATTTGATTCCAAATCCTAGGTGATTGAAAAGGCAAATCTATTCCATGATTTTTAAAAGTCCCTTTCAGATTGCATGCCCCATTGTACTGACAGAGACCTTTATAGAGCTGTTGTCATGCTTTAATAGCATTTTTAATTATCGAGGTATCTACATGTTAAAAGAAACGAGGTTTCCACCCCCCTGCTGGATTCAGTCAGTGTGCGTCAGTAGTAGGTACAAAAGCTCTTGTTGCCATTCCCTATAATGACGGAGCTCCCTTTTCATCTCATTGCTGGATCTTTTCAAGAGCCCAGGGTCTGCTAATTAAGATGAAAAGTAAAGAGGTGACAAAAGAGCTTTCCCCTCATTACATTTTACATTTCACTTCCTGAGTTGCAGAGCATTAAGACTGTGTTTCCTAGGTAGCAATGGAGCTCCATAAATGTGAGGTTTTATGTTCCTTAAATACAACTCAGTTGCTCTGGACGGTCTGGGTTTCATCTGTCTGGTCTGGTCCATTTCCTTCTTGATTCCATTATATTCAACTGCATCTCATGGGGCTATTTTTCTTTTTAAGAGCCCAGCGGACTTAAGTGCTACTGTACCAGAACATGTCCTTGTGGTTATTTAGTTAGCCAATGCAGTTTATATAAATGACCATAATAATTTTGATGGATTTTCTTGATTTGCATTGCCTCTGCACTCACTGACTGCAAGATCTGTATCTTGTACATTCTTGGAAAAGCTTGCATTGGTATATGGACTACAATGGGGCCTTGAGAATGTGAGGAAGCACAAATTCAGTTCAATTAACATGTTATCCAGTGTTCTGTTTTAAAACACCAACTATGGGTTATATGCAGCCCCCAAAGGCTTTGTCTGAGGCCTCTAAGTGTGCCCCACATTTTAATATATTTTCTTTTTACTAAGAACACTACTTGTATTCCTCAGGGGGCGTGTGAATATTTTTTTGCTATATTTTTTTGCTCCTATCAGGCTCTTCAAGGCCTGGAATAGGCTGATTTTAAACCAAGACAAAAAGCAGAAATCAGCTCCCTTTAGTGGTCTAGTGGCAGGAGGATGAGTTTTTTTTTTTTTGGTGCCAAGCCCAAACAGGGATTTTTTATTTCAAAATATGCATACAGATGGTTTAAAATCTTTGAAGTTTTTAAAAGTTTTTAAAATGTTGCTATGTTAAGACTGGTTTTTATCTTGCATAAATTCATTATGCTTTTAATATGGAATTGTTTTAAATTGTTTGCATTGTATTCTACTCAGAGATTGTAAGTATAATATCATCACCAACAACAACGACAGTATTTATTTATATCCCACATTTTCTCAGTTTGCATCTCACAGCAGCTTAAAACAAATAAAAAGAATTTACCCAGTTAGCAATTCACAAATTACAAAAATCAAAAAGGTGATTAACTATTGAAAAAATAAGATTAATTAAAAGCATAAGCCATTAAAAAGTCAGAGCATGATAAAAAGTACTTCTACTTTTTTCTAACATCTTTAAATGTTAAAACATTTTTTTCACCACAAATCTATCACAGTAGAGACTAATGATCTGCAAGATTTCCTTTGGTCCACCCATACAAAAGGTTTGTACACACAAGCACTGCAGTGGCATTGAAAAACATTGATCTGTGAAGTTTATTCTCCAGCTGCTTTAATACTTACAGTATTTTTTACAAAGACTTCTGATCTTTTTTCATAAAAGAAAACAATATATATCGAATCCACCCATTGTTAACTTGCTCTTCACTCTACAGTTATAAGGAGGGACATCATAAAGTTGAAAAGCTGGTTCACTGTACGTGTGCTAAGTAATAACTAACTGCTTTATTCATTGTGGTTTAGCCTCATTGTTTTTGCTGGTCATGCATAGTTGACTGGTGCTGAATATGCCAAAGAATAACTGAAAGTTCAAGTCAGATACATGTATTTGAGAGTGTATGTATTAGTCACTTACATGTCATTCATTTACATTTATGATAGTTTTCATGTTAATCTGAAATACACACATAAGATAAAGAATGTTCTCTTTCTTATGGAAGTTACTTTGTCCAGGGTGTACTCAGATCTAGAGCTGTTCCTGGCTAAGATGTGAGCCCATCTCAAACAAAAAGCAGGACACATTGGACAGAAACCTATCAAAGACTACAGTATTGCCTATATGTTGGTTGTTATTGCTTTTCTGTTATTGTCTTTGCACATTTTGTATTCCGCGTGGTTGCACCTTTGAGGGCTTTATGGACAGCCCTAAGTCCCTTTGGGAGACGGTGGTGGGGTATAAATAAAGTTTATTATAAGTTTATTATTATATGTAGCCTATTGGCTATGAGCACTGCATAGTAATGATGGGAATTGTGTACCCCACTAAATTGGACTG
The DNA here is from genome assembly GCF_035594765.1 of Anolis carolinensis. Taxonomy (NCBI): domain Eukaryota; kingdom Metazoa; phylum Chordata; class Lepidosauria; order Squamata; family Anolidae; genus Anolis; species Anolis carolinensis. The sequence goes on along the minus strand of NC_085842.1, from coordinate 250,554,105 downwards.
TGATTGTAAGTTGCCATTCAGCAACATCTAGAGCTTGCCTGGACAACCTGTGGCCCTCTAGGTTTTTAGGACTCCAACTCCCAGCTTGTCTAATGGTCAGGAATGCTGGGAGCTGAAGTCTAAAACACCTGGGAAGCCACAGATAGTTTAGGATCTAGAGGATCACACAATTTCCACATCCTCTGTGTATGAGATGACAGATCTGAAGTAACCAAAGTACAGTAGAGTCTCACTTATCCAACATAAACGGGCTGGCAGACCATTGGATAAGCGAGAATGTTGGCTAATAAGGAGGGAAAAAGGAAAAGCCTACTAAACATCAAATTACGTTATGATTTTACAAATTAAGCACCAAAACATCATGTTTTACATCATATCAACAGAAAACACAGTCCAATACATGGTAACATTATGCAGTAATTTATGAATTTAGCACCAAAACATTGCATTAACTACATTAAACATTAACTACAAAAACATTGGCTACTAACAAATTGACTACAAATAAAGATAGAATTACATAAAATGAATGTACAGTAACAACATTGTCGGAAATTAAATCCGTAAAAAGTTCAGTCCTTGCTGCCTAGAGAAACAGCTGTGGATCTGAGCAGGAGGCAGACTGCGTTGGATAATCCAGAACATTGGATAAGCGAATGTTGGATAAGTGAGACTCTACTGTACTTAATATGTGTCTATTTGTGTGTGTGTGTGTGGGGGGGGGGATTCATCGGAATGGTCATCCAATATTGTCCTTTTCAGGAAAAAAACGAATAGCTTAAATGTAACATAAACCCATTCTGAGAAGTAGCTTCTAAGAGTAAATCCTCTCATAAGACCAGAATCTAATTGGCATCTTGTATTATGGGTTTCAGAGTTTATTTATTGGCTAGTTTCTGCTTCCAGACATTGGAATGTGTGAAGCTTAGTTTCTGCAAGGATATCTCCTTGGATGCAGTTGGAAAACTATGCAGAAATTGCAAAAGGTGAGTGTGATTTGTACACTAATAAAATTGCTTAACAATTAAGTCAATATAAAATGGAATCCGTAAAGGTTTCATTGGCTTACTAGAGACAGATAATGAGGAGAGTCCTAATGGTTTAGCATTAAGGAATGTTGAGTTCAGAAAAAAATGATTGACAGGATTTTCAAGATTTATAAAGTTTTGTGTGCTGTGAAGAAAGAAGATGGTTTCCCCCCCTTTGTCTTCTACATTAGTGAAACTTGGGTTGTGCCAGTAGGTTGTTAGCAGCCAAAAGAGAAGCACTTATTTGCATATAATGTTTGTTTTCACCAAGGTTGATAATTTGGGATCACACCAGCAGAAACAGAAGGAATGATACACTTAGTGCTCATCAATTTGTTCAGGCTACTGTGATATTATCTAAACTAGTGTGTTTAAGAGATAAAACAAATTTGTGAAGCATAGTTGCCTCACAAATCTTTTCAGATAAATGAATAGCTCAGACCCCTTTTAACTGCTTCCTAATTTTAACATATTCTTTAGCAATAGCATAATACTTAGCATGGCCTTTTGTTTTTGTACTCCATGCTGCTGCTGTAACCATTACTGGTATGGAGCAACAAAGATAAACTATAATTTCTCAATTGTTTCAGTTATGAAAACATGTCACATTTCTGGCTTTCCAACATTTTGTGGTGGGCCAAGGAATTTTTTAAAAATAACTTGGTTATTACAAGAAAAAGCTCTGGAAATAAGAATCAAGAATGATCATTGGATTGCAGTTCTGTTGGAGATAGAATTCAATTTCTTTGGAGGAAACTGGATGGGAGGGCCAAAGAAAAGTGCTGATGTTACTCTTCCAGCAAGAATATTTTGGATTTCTATCACTAGAACTGCAAGTGTTGTGACTGCGCCTTCGGGGATTATGGTTGATGGGGATTGAATTCGAAGAGGAAGAAAAAACCCTCGTGATGAGGGTTCACTGGAGTAGTTGCGCAGGAAGCGACTTAGAGAGCTATATGGGGGATCTTCTGAGGAAGATTCAGATGGGGAGATGGATGCTGAGGAACAGGTGGTGGCTGGGGAAGCGGGCACTGAATGGGCACAGCCACCGGAGATGTCTGGGGATTTGGGGTCTATGGATACTTCTGAACCTGGGGTTTCTGCAGGAGCTGATCCCAATTGGGATGCTTGGAGAAGGGAGGATGGTTCTTTAAGTGTTCATGGGGCTAAGTGTGGGCAGGATGATTGGGACTCCGACGAATTGCTAGGTACTCCAGATCCACGAGCTCTAGCTGTGTGGAGCTCAGACTCTGAGTAGATTTGGGACACCTGGTGTTTGGGTGTGAGTGTTTGGTCACCCAGGAGGAAGGGGAATAAAATGGGAATGTTTGGCCACTGCACTTTGCGTGTGGCAAGGTGTTGCTGAGGCGCCATTGGGATCTCTGTGTTTCCATGAAGACTGGACTTGGGCTATGATTTGAATATGCTGTTATCACCTAGCTTGGCTCTCGCTGTGTCTTATCGTGGACCTGTTTTGGATGACTGCACCCTCTTCAGACCTTGGATCGGAATTTGACCTTGCTACTGCCTTCACCCTGCGATTGATGACTACTATCGGCTTTTGACTCCTGGCTTGCTCTTTGGACACCGCTGTTATCTCCTGACCTGACCTTGGAATCCCGGACGACGTCTTTTCACCATCCTTTTGGAGCCTTCAGCTTTATCCACATTGTGGAAGCAGTCTACTGCATTCTTAGTTTGTTTGTTTGTTTCCTGACCAATTTGGTGTTTTCTTTTGGGAACTGTTCCTTTGAGAACTACAGAGCCGGCTGGCAGGGCTTGGACTCAGAAAGTGCAGTTTGCACTAAGTTTGTTTAGCTTTGTTTTTACCTGCTTGTGTTGCTGAATTATATTTTTGTTTGAACTGCTCTTGAAGCACTGATAGTGAAGTGTTTCAAGGTTTTTTCTGTGTTAACATTACATTTTGGCTTATCTGCTGAATAAACTCTATTTTTGTTCGCTAATTGGCGTCTGACTCTTGACAGCAAGGGCTTAACACTTGCCTTCCCAAGTGAATTTGGACATTTGGCTTTATGAAGAAGGAAGTGCCTTTTAACAATATTAATTGTTGTTAAGGAAGACTGTAACTCAGATTCCAACTCTTGCCTTTGTTTTCTCGCTGTACAGTGTCAGGTTTGTCAGCTGTGTTTGGCACTGGATTCCTGCCAGGGAATCAAGTTGGGATGCTAATGCAGATGCTTCTTTTAATTTCAAAGCAGTTTGAGAGGTTTGAAGACAAATGAATTGAGGACATGGGGAGCTCTTACCAATGTTATGAGAAGTTAAATACAAGAGCATAACAATAGCTCTGGTACAACAGACTGAAGGCCTTCAAATAGCATTCTGATGAGCAAGGCCTGTGGTCCCTCAGGTGTTTGGGACTCCAAGAAGCCCTAGCCAGCTTGTCCAGTCGTCAGGTATTCTGGGAGCTGAAGCCCAAAACACCTGGAGGGCCATAGGTTGTGCAGACCTCTGTTAGGCAAATAGTTGCCTGTTAGAAGGCCACGAGCAGGACATTCTCCTCTTTGCAACTGGTGTGCAAAGTAACTGATGATACTCATGTGCATACATACACATGTACACACAATTTTTCCATGGTGTGTACATGTGTGTGTGTGCACATATGTTAAAATGTAATCTAATCTTGTAAAGCTGTTCAACTGCATCTTGTGGCAATGAATTCCATTTCTATTATATGCCATGTGAAGAATCAATTCCATTTATCTTTTCTGATTTTTTTTTTGCAACAGTGAATGCCCCTGTGTTCTAATATTAGGGCAGAAAAAGAAATGCTTCTTCCCATTTACGTTTCAAAACCATGATTATTTTTTCATACCTTCTGTTACATCTTTTCTTGTGCTCTGTTTTTAAAGCTCCAAATTGTGTTAAATTTTTCAAGGAAAGGGCTATTTCTGTATCTCTTCCAAATTTATAGTATTTTTTTGGGGCATGATATTTCAGATGACCCATGGTTATTATGTGACAGAGTCTGATTTTGAGGGGAGAATAGTGAAAACCTATTAATGTCTTTGTACTATTTTGTTGATTTACAAATAGAAAGGCAGACTAGAGTGGAGGCAATGTGATTCTGTTACAGGAAGCAACATTTCTCCGGGTCTTGTAACATGTTCCCAAAGAGATTGTGTATCCCAAGAACTTTCACATACAGCCAACCCATGGCTTTCTCTTTTTCTCCAAATTCAAAGCTTTCAAATTAGCTTGAACCTGTTCTTGAAACTGACTCCAGCTCTGTGGGTTGTTACCTTGTGAGGACTAAATTCCGGACCATGAGGAATAATGTTGCCAGCTTTCTAGGCTCATGTAGATGTTTTCATTACAGGACTTTGCAACTCACTCACAATGACCAAGACAGGCAACCTCAAAACTATAGTTTTTCAGCTGGTTTTAATTATTGGTTTATTATGTACTGTAGATCTATATGATGTGTTTAATTTTTTTTGTATCTGTGGCTTATATTTATTTCGAGTTTTTGTATTGTCTGAGATTCGTACATCATCAAATTGCTGCTGAGTGTTAGCCGCTCTGAATTCCTCAATGTGAGAGAGAGGGTGGGGTATCAAACAAAGTAAATAAACAAATAAAAATAAATTTTCTGAGAAATGAAAGCAATTAAGACAGAGGTGTCATTGCCCCATACCACGCATATTCACGCCACTCTATTTATTCAAAGGCTTTGTAAGTTGTCATGTATTGAAGGTTCTCAATATTTTTTTTAAAGGAAACAGACAAGTTTTAGGTGCTTATGTGTAGTTGTCATATGTCATGGAAATTGTTAATTACTTAATTTTACTAATTTTTTCTTTTCTTTGCAACAGATTAAGGATCCTTCATTTATATGGTTGCCGCTTTGTGCCAGATCTGGAGTCTATTAAAAAAGTCAATAAAAATGTAGAAATATTGTATGACCTGCACGTCCCTGCTGCTAAGTTTTCATCGGAATGAGGAATCCTACCAAAATACAAAAGAGATGTCATAGTTACATTATTTTTAAACTCTAGTACCTAATTAGTAGTCTTAACTGGATCAAACCCATGAAATCAATGGGAAGGTGGCAAGTTGATACCTATATAAGTTCTATTGTTTTAATGGATCTACTGTAGTTTGCACAAGCAATTGAATTTGGGCCAAGGATACTTTCTCTGTTTAACTTTCATCCACATACTTAACTATTTCTGCCATTTTGAACGTTTGTTAAACAGAAAAAAACCCTTTTAATTTTGTAGGGGCACCGAAAGAAATATAAGTATGTTTGCAAATAAGTACAAAACGTCTCATTAAATATAATTTAAAGTGCTGGCTTGACTATTTTTTTTAAAGAAATAAGAACTTTATAATATATATCCAGAAATACGAAAAATGTATAAAGCTTGCTCATCCATTAAGGCTGGCCAGTTAAGCCCATTCAATGTTTCATAATGATACACCCAAACTTTGTCTGGGGATTTTTGTCCTCTGCCTCTTTGTTTGCCTTCTACCAGTGTTGGCCTAAAATGCTTCCTGGATCAAGAAGGATTTTTTAAAAAAAACTTTGAAAGTAAATATACATATGAATTATACCTATCAAGTATGTGTGTGTGTGCATGCAAAGATTGGTTGACTGCTCCTACATGCAACTATATGCATGTACACATATGCTTTACTTGAAAGATAGTATGGATGTGTGTTTGTTGGTTGGCTGTTCATGCATGCATAACATTAAGGTTGCCGTGTGAAAAATAAGACAGGGTTCTTGTTACTTAAATTGTTGTGTGGAAGAGGGCATTTCAGGAGGTAATTCTTATTACACAAACAACTACTGAAATTCCCTGTTCTGCATAACAATTAAAGGAGCAGGAACAATAGCTCTGTCCTGTTTTTCACATTGCAACCCTAACACAGACATGTGCATTTTTGTGTGAATATAGATGAAGTAATACTTCCATATTTTAAATAAACTGGCTCTCACCGATTTCTATTTTGAGTTAGTGGGGAGGTGACCGGTGGCCCATCCATCTTGCAGTTTACATCTGTCACTTTTAGTGACAGTATGATCCCAGATGTTACTATAATCCCTCTCTTTGAGGGAGAAGGTTCTGAAACTAAACTCTTGTGGTCCTGGAAGGCCCATTGTACATTACTTGTCTTAGGGAACTGCTCTTACCTTTTGACCTCATTAAAGTGTCTCATGCATAACATAAATATCTGAGGCTAATGCTGGGATGTTTCAGTTTGGTAAAGATGGGGGAAACATAACAACTGAATTGCAAACTATTGGTGACAGTTCTTATTAGACATCACAAAATAGATGTCTTGGTTGCCTATAGTTCAAGAATTTTAAATCACCTTTATGCTTTGGGGTTCAAAAGTTGATTGTCTTTGAAGTGGGATTTTAATTTATGGTGACATATGATGTAAGAAAATATATCTCAACAATTGCTTGGTTTAACATCTCTATCACAATCTGTCCATTACTGAAACCAAATAGAACACTGTGTACACTTAAAAGGACATAACACTACAGATTTTTTTAAAAAACATTCATTTTAAGTAAGAGCTGCGTTTGGACTGATATCTCTCTCTTTTGGCCAACAAGTGCGTAAGACATTTCAGAACAAAACCTTGTTTTGCTTTTTTTCTGTGGGGAGGTCTGCCTTCAACGCCCACTCTTAGGGCTCATACAAATAAATCATCTTTTGTTGTATGTTTCTGATGCCAGCTGCTTGAATAGCAGGGGTGGTGGTACATAGGTGCCAAACCTACATAGGCGGAAATGCTCTGAGTAATTCTGCAAATGCCATCTGTTGTTGTAGGCTATGCTTTTGTGACAGCATGAAATGATGCCATGTTGGATTTTAAGAAACGAGCCAAACTAAAGACTATGAATGGAAGGTCAAAATGTATGGCCTTTTCTTATAAAGTACTATGAGGGAAAATGTGAAAGCCACCATGGCATAATGGCTTGTGTATTGGTATAGGATTGGAAACCAGGATTTGAATCCCTTCTCAGCTATGGAAACCCACTAGGTGACCTTCAGCAAATCGTACTCTCTCTCAGCCTCAAGAAAGCTCTGAACAAATCTTGCCAAGAAAGTCTCATGATGGGTTCACTCCAGTGTCACAGTGCGCCAGGAGCAATAAACTTTCAGGGACCCGTGGCCCAACAGATAATGGTGCACTTGTTGTCTCAACATTCCTTGTCATTGACCATATTACCCAGAGTTAATGGGAGCCGTAGTTATATCTGAAGGGCCATTTTGCTTGCCCTGCTCTAAAGTATGTTCATGCCAAGAAAGATTTATTGAAGGACAGCTGCAGCAGAGTTATGATCAGAAACCAGTTCAGCAAGAGTGCACTTTCTCCAGTTACTCTTAATGAGTCCCAACCTCACAAAACCAGTGTTACAACTAAAGGCCACTTCCTTTTTTTGACTCACAGGTGATCTATTTTGAGTACAAAATTATTGCAAGCGGAAAGGCCAAACTAAATGACAAGCGCCACCCACTTACTGGGGCTTGCAAAAGTCTAGACTCAGAACAATAACTGGTGACAAATCACTTAGAACAGGAGAAAAGTTGAGATGTTTGTATTTTTTGTCAGTATTTAGCAATACTTTAGCTACACAAGATTTAATACACAGCTCTACATGCAACTAAACATCTCAGAACTGATTCCTGACATGTTTGACTAAAGAATTCCAGTTTTAGCAACACAGCATATTTTCACTGTGGGTATATCTACACTGTAGATATGCAGTTTAATGCTACTTTAACTACCATGACTCCATGCTATGGAATCATGGGAGTTGTAGTTTAGTAAGGTACCAGCAATGTCCTTGGAAACATGTCACTCTCACGATTCCAAAGCATTGAACCATGGCAGTTAAAGTGGTGTCAAACTGCATTAATTCTACAGTGTAGATACATCCAGAAATGACTTCATATTGAATTTTCCCTCCACACCAGTCTTTCTGTGCCATGTTCTACTATCAAGTCAGTGGTGTAGGTATGCCATGAAACCAAGGTATAGGTATGCCATGAAACCAAGCAATGGTATGTACACCTTTGGAGGGATTTTCCAGGAATCACAGTACAGGAAATACTAAGGTAGCTATTTTTATCCAAGGTAAAAGAGATAAAAGATTTTCCAGCCAAACACTAGCACTCACAAAGAGAAATTGGAGCAGAGGTGAGGCCTATGTAATAAACGTCTAGTAGGGCAGCCCTGTTAATTCAGACCAAGCAACATAAAAAGTATTGGGCAATTTAAAGAAATTTACAATCTGTACTATAAACCACTTCATCAGCTCCAGGGGGCAGGACACAAAGGGTGTATCTGTACTGTAGAATTAATGCAATTCAACAGCATTTTAACTGCCATGGCTCAATGCAATGGAATCCTAGGAGTTGTCATGTTACAAGGTCTTTCGCCTTCTCTGCCAGAGCGTTGGTGCCTCACCTAACTGCAGCTTTCATAGGACTCCATAGCACTGGGCTACTTTTAGTTCTACAAGTTGTTTTATTACAGTTTAAAATAAGGCATCTAAATATGTATTAGTTTTAATATTTGTAAGCTGCCTTGAGTCTTAGCCTTGCAGAAAATATGGAAAATAAATGAATTTTAGAGAGATAAGGTGGGATAGAAATAAATAAATAGTAGTAGTAGTAGTAGAAATAGTAATAGTAATAAAATAATAATAATAATAATAATAATAATAATAATAATAATAATAATACATATAGTGGAATCAATGGAGTCCGTTTAGACATGAAGCAAATGAAGCAGGCAGACAAGACAAATTGAGTTTCAAGGTTCTTTACTAGTTTTACAATTAAGGTCAGGGTGGCAGCCCATATCACTTCTGATCTTACTGCTCAATTTAACTCACAGTAATAGTAGTAGTAGTAGTAGTAACAAGAGTAATAGTTATAATAACCTTGTAAACTTCACAGTAGAATTATTGCAGTTTGACAGCACTTCAACTGCCTTGGCTCACTGTTCTGGGATCATGGGAGTTGCAGTGTCCAACCAAACTACAACTCCCAGGATTCCATGGTATTGAGCCATGGCAGTTAAAGTGGTGTCAAACTACATTAATTCACCATGTAAAGGCATCCATTGTGTAGAATCTTGGGATGTGCAGTTTATGGAAGGGTATTCTTGGGCCTCACACAATTCCATAGCCCAGAATTTCACTGGAGGTTGCTATGGTTGTGAAAGTGGAATAATAATGCTATAATTGTGTGGTGTGATAAGGCTCTTGGGCCACATTCTTAACCATCAAGAGCTTTTGAGGCTACTTTTGAGTAAGTATGAAGAGAAAGGTATGCTTCATTGCTGCTAAATGTGGAATTGATGCTCAACTGCCAAAGTAGGGTAATTAAAACACTTTCTTGACCAACAGCTGCAACTTCCATCTGCCTGGCCTGCATAGTCATTGTGGAGAGAGTGACAGGAGTTGCACTCTTAACAGTATGGAATAGTAGGAGGTTGACTGGTATAGATCAGTGATTGCATTTTCTGGGAGCTCTCCCTTTGCGTTTTTCCATTGCAGTGTTGGCCAGCATTTATTTATTTTGTACACCCCAACATACATAAATACATTTTTAAAGTGGCATAATAGTGCTACCCTGTTTCCCTGAAAATAAGACATCCCCAAAAAATAAGACCTAGTAGAAGTTTTGCTGAATTGCTAAATATAAGGCCTCCCCCGAAAGTAAGACCTAGCAACGTTTTTGTTTGGAAGCATGCCCGGCGCCTGCCAAACAAACACCATAGCATGCAGGATTGGTAAATGTACATTATTATTATTATTATTATTATTATTATTATTATTATTTTATTTTTATACCCCGCCTTCATCTCCCCAGAGGGACTCGGGGCAGTTTACATACCAGTTGTATATGGAAATAATGGTAGTAACAAGAAATTCTTGACAGGAGTCACAGTTTGTCTGGTTTAGTTATATTGGTTTGTGATGACAACTACTGTACAGTATAGAATCAATGTTCTTTTTTTTTTGTTCAACAATGAATATGAATTCTTCTTCATGGAAAAATAAGACATCCCCTGAAAATAAGACCTAGCGCATCTTTGGGAGTAAAAAATAATATAAGACACTGTCTTATTTTCGGGGAAACACGTATAATGGTGTGGTGCGATCGAAGCAAGCACTGTTTTCAACTCCAGAAGTGACTTGCAGTTCCTCAAGTTGCTCCTGACACACACACACAATTCCCAGAAGAGGAAATTGGCATGCAAGTGGGATTTGGTGGGTTTCATTTGCACTTTCAACCCCACATGCAACCTGAGGGGGTGTGTCTATCTACTAAAGTGTAAAATGAATACAGTTTGACACTACTTTAACCTGCCATGGCTCAATCCTATAAAAACCATGCCCTATGAGGTGCAAATTAAAAGAGCTGGGTCTGTTTAACCTGCAGAAGAGAAGGTTGAGAGGAGACATGATAACCATGTTGAAATATTTGAAAGGATGTCACAAGGAAGATGAAGCAGGCTTGTTTGTTGCTGCTCTGGAAAATAGGGCCCCTTCCACACAGCTGATTAAAATTCCACATTATCTGCTTTGAAGTGGAATATAGGGCTGTGTGGACTCAGATAACCCATTTCAAAGCTGGATTTTTGCCTTGATATTCAGGGATTTTCTGCCTTGATATTCTGGGTTATATAACTGTGTGGAAGGGCCCTAGGACTCTGAGCGATGGGTTCAAATTAGGAAAGGAGATTCCAATTGAACATTAGGAAGAACTTCCTGACTTGTTCAGCAGTGGAAATCTCTGCCTCAGAGTGTGGTGGAAGCGCCTTCCTTGGAGGCTTTTAAATAGAGGCTGGGTGGCCATCACACTGGCCTGCCTGGGGTTGATTCCACACAGATAAATAAAATCCCACATTTTCTGTTTTGAACTGGAATGTGTGGCAGTATGGACTTCCACACTGCCCTATATCCCAGAATAGGTAAAGTAAAGGTTTTCCCCTGAAATTAAGCCCAGTCATGTCCGACTCTGGGGGTTGGTTCTCATCTCCATTTCTAAGCCGAAGAGCTGGCATTGTCCACAGACACCTCCTAGGTCATGTGGCCGGAATGACTGCATGGAGTGCCCTTACCTTCTTGCCAGAGCAGTACTTATTAATTTACTCACATTAGCATGTTTTTAACTGCTAGGTTGGCAGAAGCTGGGGCTAACAGCGGGAGCTCACCCTGCTTCCGGGATTCGAACTGCTGACCTTTCAGTCAGCAAGTTCAGCGGTTTAACCCACTGCACCATCGGGGGCTCCTATATCCCCGAATATCGAGGCAGAAAATCCCACATTATCTGCTTTGAACTGGGATATAAGGCAGTGTGGACTCAGATAACCCAGTTCAAAGCAGGTATTGTGGGATTTTCTGCCTGGATATTCTGGGTTACAGGGCTGTGTGGAAAGGCCCTCAGATAAACCATTTCAAAGCAGATATCGTGGGATTTTCTGCCTGGATATTCTGGGTTACAGGGCTGTGTGGAAAGGCCCTCAGATAAACCATTTCAAAGCAGATATTGTGGGATTCCCTGCTTTGATATTCTGGGTTACAGGGCTGTGTGGAAAGACCCTCAGATAAACCATTTCAAAGCAGATATTGTGGGATTCCCTGCTTTGATATTCTGGGTTACAGGGCTGTGTGGAAAGGCCCTCAGATAAACCATTTCAAAGCAGATATTGTGGGATTCTCTGCCATGATATTCTGGGTTACAAGGCTGTGTGGAAAGGCCCTGAGACAAGCCAGTTCAAATCAGATATTGTGGGATTTTCTGCCTGGATATTCTGGGATATAGGACTGTGTGGAAGGGCCCTCACTTCAAAGCAGATATTGTGGGATTCCCTGCTATGATATTCTGGGTTGTGACTTGCGTGGAAAGGTCCTAAGCAGGTGCCTCTTTCCTGAGGTTTGGGCGCAGGAGGAGCCTTGTGGGCAGCCCTAGGCTTTCCCAGCCAGAAGGCGGGGCGCCGAAGAGGCGGGCGGAGGCTCGAGGCTGCCTGCTGCCTCGACGGCGTTTCCCTCGTTCCTTCTTCCTTCTCTCTCTCTCTGTCTGGCCGGGGATGGGCTCCCCCGAGGTGTCCCGTCTCCGCTCGCTCTTCCTGGCTTGCGACGTGAACGGCTCGGGCCGCATCGAGCGCGACGACTTCGGCTCCTTGTGCGCCGAGCTGCGGGTCCGCCCCGAGGAGGCCGAGGCCATCTTCCAGCGCCTGGACTCGGACCGCGACGGCGCCATCACCTTCCAGGAGTTCGCCCAAGGCTTCCGCGGGGCCCTGCCTGCCTCCTCGCCCCTTCTCCCTCGTCGGAAAGGGGCCGGCATGGAGGAGGAGGACGCTTCTTCCGAGGCCGCTGTGGCGCCCAGCCCGGCCTGGCGGGATTTCGAGCTCCGGCTCGGGGAGGAAGCCGACTACATCCCCAGGTAAGGGCGCCTTCTCTTAAAGGTCACTTATTACACCTGGCTTGGGCAAACTTGGGCCCTTCAGGTGTTTTGGACTTCAACTCCCACCATCCCTAACAGCCTCAGGCCCTTTCCTTTCCTTAAGCGGCTGAGGGGGAAAAGGAAGGGGCCTGAAGCTGTTAGGGATGGTGGGAGTTGAAGTCCAAAACACCTGAAGGGCCCAAGTTTGCCCATGCCTGCACTACGGCAGCTTCCAAGCCTGGCTCCTCCTGCCTGGGGGGAATCCTTTGTTGGGGGTGTTAGCTGGCCCTGATGGTTTCATGTCTGGAATCCCTCTGTTTTCTGAGTGTTGTTCTTTATTTACTGTCCTGATTTTAGAGTTTTTTTAAAATACTAGAAGCCAGATTTTTTTTTTTCATTTTCATGGTTTCCTCCTTTTTGTTGAAATTGTCAACATGCTTGTGGATTTCAATGGCTTCTCTGTGTAGCCTACATGGTAGTTGTTAGAATGGTCCAGCATTTCTCAAATACCAAGATGCAGGTGAAACATCAGGAAATAATGCTTCTGGAATATGGCCATACAGCCCAGAAAACTCACAGCAACGCAGTGATTCCTGCCATGATAGCCTTCGACAACACATTAAACTGCCCAAACTTTGTGACGGGACATCCTGCAGCACATTTTGCTATAGTTCAGGTGTGGGCAAATTTCGACCCTCCGGGTGTTTTGGACTTCAACTCCCATAATTCCTAACAGCTGGGGAGTTAAAGTCCAAAACACCTGGAGGGCCAAAGTTTGCCTATGCCAGATATAGCTGTGTAGAAAGGGCATAAGTTCTGCACAATTAAACAGTATTTCAAACCAGTAACAGTATTTTTACCGAATTTTGTTACATGGTGTTACCATAGTAAGAGGGTTGCTTCTCCCATGGCTTTGGAAGAAGAGATGGAGTGTTAAACTACTTTGGAGGAAGGATATGCCACTTCCAAATATAACTCTTAAGGGGCATCTACTGTGGCATGAATGCAGTTTGACACCACTTAAACTGTCAGGCTTCAAGGTTTCAGAATCCAGTGGATGTTCCGTTAGTAAAAGTCTAGACGAGCAGCTCTGTTCATTTCAGATTCGGCAACAAAAGACATCTTGGGGCAATTTAAAGAAATACAGTCAGTCCCTGACTTACAAACAACAGGGGTGAGACAACTGGAAGTGAAGAGAAATCTATCCTTAGGAAGGGAAATGCACTACTGAAAGAGTTATATTATCATGGGGAAAAGGTGTCTCCACTGAAGCTTTCCCGCCAATCCTTTCCACAACAAGCCCATTTTCCAAAACACTATTCTCACAGGACAGGAAGTGAGGGGCTCGGGCAGCACAGGCAGCAAAACAAACACCACAGGGGTGCTAACCATTCCCTATGCTAGCCAAAGCATATATATTTGGCTGGAGCTACACTTTAAAATGTACCTGATCCAACTTACAAAACATAATTTGGGAACTATAATTTAGGAACTGCCTGTATACAGTCTGGGCTGCACACTACTTCCTCAGCTGCATGGAGAAAACACAAAATTGCATCTACACTGTAGAATGAATCCAGTTTGACACCACTTGTAGTGCTGTGGGGTTTGGGGGGTTGCAGTTTTGCAGTATCTTTCACCTTCTCTGCCTACAGAATGCTGGTGCCTTGCGAAACTATAGCTCCCAGGATCGCACAGCATGGAACAGTGGCAGTTATCAAACAGCATTGATTCTACAGTGTAACAAAGCACCCCAAGAAGCCTCATCCAGTCTACCCAAAATCCCACACCTGTTGCAAATTGGCAGTGGCGAGATTGCTTCTGAACTTAGGCTTCTCCCTCTGGATGATAGTGGTCATCATATATATATATATATATATATATACATATACACACACATACATACACACTCTCACACACATATATATACATACATACACATGCATACATATACACACAGACACACATCTTTACAGCTCTCCATATCATCAGTTTCTGCATCCATGTATTCAACCATCCATGGGTGAATCCTCAATGTAGACAGCAATATAGTTTGACACCACTTTTACTGCCATGGCTTAATGTTGTGGAATCCTGCAAGTTGGTGAGGAACTGGCCCACTTTGCCAGACAGGCCAAAGAATATGTAAAATGACAACTCTAAGGATTCCATAGCATGGAGACATGGCAGAATAGATGCACCCATGCCTTGAAAATATTTCCCATCTCCAAAAGCAAGGTGTGATCATTTGCATTTTATGTATGGGACTATGTTTTACTATATCATTGTATGTGATGGGACTTGAGCATCCATGGAGTTTGGTACTCAGAAAGTCCTGGAACCAAGCCCTAGAGCAGTGGTTCTCATCCTGGGGTCCCCAGATGTTTTTGACCTACAGCTCCCAGAAATCCCAGCCAGTTTACCAGCTGTTAGGATTTCTGGGAGTTAAAGGCCAAAAGCATCTGGGGACCCCAGGTTGAGAACTACTGCCCTAGAGAATACAGAGAGCCCACTGTATTTGCAAAAAGATCAGCTGAGGATAGGCTGCTCTTGACGAATTTCTTTCTGCCAAATATGCCCATTAGATCTGCCTGGGAGAACCAACCAATGTGTGTGCAACTTTAGTATAGAGGAAGCAATGCTTTTTGATGTTGATTCTACACTGAAAGCCATCCTCTTTGGATTTTGCTATTTTTAATTTGTTTTGTCCAAGATTTCCTTCCAGACTGTGCCGCCTTATGCTCTATGAGTCAGTGTCTCTCAAACTCTGCTCCTCCAGATATTTTGGACTTCAACTCCCACAATTCCTAACAGCTGGTAAATTGACTGGAATTTTTGGAGTTGAAGTCTAAAACACCCGGAGGAGCAGAGTTTGAGAAACACTACTCTGAATTATGGGAACAACCTTGTGGAAGTCCCATAGTTTAGGCGAAGAGAGAGCCAACAGCCTGGTAAACTTGATTTCAAATCTAAGTGGATTCTTTGAATTTGTTGTTTTTACCCAGCGTTGCATTCGATACTGAGATGATATTATTAGTGTTTTCTTGGCAAGATTTGTTCAGAGGGAGTTTGCCCTTGTCTTCCTCTGAGGCTGAGAGAATATGACCTGCCCATGGCTGAGCATGGATCCGAACCCTGGTCTCCCAGTGTCCTAGTCCAGCATTCAGACCACTACACTGGCTCTCTCTCTCTCAAAAAAGCAAACAGATCTTGCTGTTAAATAAACAAATTAATGGTAGTAATAACCCACTCCTTGCATTTACGTACTCTCCACCCCAAACTTGTTTTGATGCCTTAAGAACAACAGTTTCCTTTATTTTCTCCCTTCCCCTTCAGTGTTTGCGATATTTATTACACAACCAAAGCTTAACATCTATAGATGGGAGTAACCTAAAGCAGTGTGAAGATATCTGATGTTGGTGATAGGTGGGTGGTGATAAATAACAACTGTAGATCTTTAGAAATAATTTATCTGAAGCAATACATACAATCAGTCTCTCTTTCTCAAAACTCACAAAGTGCCACGTGGCTTTTGGTCTTCCTTCTTTTCTGTTTAGTTTTCATTGCCTCGGGCAAACCTGGCTTCTCAGGTTTCAGCTCTGACTGTTTTAGAAGAATTTCTTTTCTTCAGCTCCAAGTCACAGATGAGTTCAAACCATCCCAGATCTGGGAAGGAGTACAGAATATGTTAAAATGGTGTCCCTTGGTGGCAAGCCCCCCCCCCCCCCCCCATGTTTGGTACAGACAGGTGTTGCCTTGCTCTCAGATAAAACACACACACACACACACACACACAAATGAACAAATAAGTCAGGTGATATCTTTTTGAAAACAGGTTCCTGTTTAGTCACGGACTTTTGGGTTTATATAAGAGACACATTTCCCCTCCCCTTTCTAAAGGAGGGACAAAAAAGGTAGCAGTTATTTGATTATTTGAAGTCTGTCTGTAAGTTCATACTTTTACTGTATTGTGGTTATTTTGGAAATACTCTCTGCCCATGAGATCTGTATCAGGGCTTTCAGTTGAGAGCTCTCTGTCCTTAGAGGATTAGCTTTGGCACATGGGGTTCCCATGTCATCCTTTATTTTTTTTGTAGTATGATATGCGACATCCTATAACATTAATGCAGAGACAGAAATGCAGCCAGAGACAACAAAATGTCTTATAAATGTAAGTTGATTATGGCTTTGAAGAACCATGTCATTAACAGTGTTTGAAACATACCTTGTTATGGACCTACAATTTATTTCAGATAATACAGGTTTCAGTTCAGCTTATTTTTGGCTTTATTTTTGGTATCCTACCTTAAACACAATAGGTAAAGGTAAAGATTTTGCCCTGACATTAAGTCCAGTTGTGTCTGATTCTGGGGGTTGGTGCTCATCTCCATTTCTAAGCCGAAGAGCTGCCGTTGTCCATAGACACCTCCAAGGTCGTGTGGCTGGCATGACTGCATGGAGCGCCATTACCTTCCCACTAGAGCAGTACCTATTGATCTACTCACATTTGCATGTTTTCGAACTTCTAGGTTGGCAGAAGCTGGGGTAAACAGTGGGTGCTCACTCCACTCCCTGGATTTGAACCTGAGACCTTTCGGTCCACAAGTTCAGCAGCTCAGTGCTTTAATACGCTGTGCTACTTGGGGGCTCCACATTACCTCTTGCCAATCAGAATGGGCTCCAATTCATGGCATACAAATTGGGGCATACAGCCCTGGTCTGAGTGCGAGACTAGGACTCAGAGAAACCAGGGTTCGAATCCCTGCTTGGCCATGGAAGCTTACTGGGTGACCTTGGGCAAATCACACACTCTCAGCTTTAGAGGAAGGCAAAATTAACGAATCCTGTCAAGAAAACTCTGTGATAGGTTCCCCTTAGGGCCACCATAAGTCAGAAATGGCTTGAAGGCACACAATGACAAACCCTGTATACTAGAGTTGAGAAGCATGTAACCATCCAAATTATGTTGATCTACACCTTCCAGCATTTGTCACTGTTATTGATTCTGCCTGGGGTTCATGGGAGTCGCTGTTCTTCTCTAAAGGGCTATAGAGTTTCTCTTACTAATGCACTCCTAATTTCTAATATGAGAAATAGATCCCATTGAGCAGTGAGACTTTCAACCTGTATATTTTGACTTACAGATTCCACAATTACCTAATAGAGCCAGGGGCTCCCAGAGATTCTGGGAGCTGTAACCTAAGACAAATAACAATTTCTGATCTTTGGGTGTAGGATGGCATACCTCTGAGCTTATACGTGTGAGCAGAGATACATAGGATTGGGTTGTTAATGTATTAAAGGAGAGCAAGGAACCTATATTTCTGTCTGAAGGCCATATTCCTCACAATCTCTCAGGATTATAAGGTGGGTGAGGCGTAAACTAAAAGTAGGAAGACCCTTTTGGCCTTTCACCTTCCTCTTGCTCAGAGGGTTGCCAACAGAGTGCTGAATCTTTTTTTTTTTGCCAGAGATCTAAACTGAGTGTTTGCAGAGGGCTTTTGAAAATAGGTGGAGGACTAGAGGTTGTTCGCTATATCATTAAAAGCACAAAAATGTTTCCTTGTGGAAAGAATTTATGTTCCATGTATGTAATCTCGTGACAGGTGATCAAGTGATGAGTGGATCTCATATATTTGCCTTTCTGGCTGTGTTCTGTGTTTCTGTGATAAGAAAGCTCTATGATTGCAGGCTGTTGTATGAAAGATACAGTTATCAAATGGAAAAAACAACATTTGTGAGATTCTAGTCCCAATGTTTCAGGGAAGTCATAATGTTTAAATAAATGCCATTACATGGATGACAATTTGTCTTAATCTGTAATGAAATGAAATCTGACTTGCACTTACATATTTGAGTGTTTGCTATGTTATTGTGAGTACTTAACTGGATATGGTTGGCACAAAGCTTCTTTTGCCATTATCAATGTGTTTTAGATAAACAAATACTTTTAAAGCTATTTTGGTTGTGTTGTGTTTGTGAACTAAGGAAAAATCCACAGTGTAGTCATGGATTGCAGTCTATATCATCTAGAGGCCATTAGGTTGGGGATAGCCAAATAAAGAACAATAAAGTTGTTCTTTCCTTTGGGCAGCGTACAATTAATGAAGTGTCATGTTTTTTGATAAACTCTGCTATTAATTACAACATGACCCATTATCCACAGGCTCAATATCCAAAGTTTCAAATACCACATGTTCCATTTTGAAAGGTTTGTAGTTCAGTGATAAAATATTATGGAGGCAAATGCTCCTACTTTCAATCCCTGTTACTTTCAGATAAATAGGTCTTGAAAGGACTCATATCTGAAAACATGGATCAGGTCTAGGTAACTGGTGACTCTCCAGGTATTGTTAAGATGGTGAGAGTTGGTGGAAGTATGGCGAGATCCCTATATTATTGGGGAAATGTTCCTCACTGGCCCTAACAATAGTCTCATTTGAGATGAGTTGATGTCTTGTGTTTTTGAAATCTCATGTGTGCAGCATGAAGGAAACAGTTCTCTTAGGTTTTGGAAGCACGTTGCCTCTTAAAGTGGAGTTCTCATTTAGCTGTCATCACTAATGGCCAGTTGCCTTGTAAAATTCTGCTTTACAGGAGACTTTTTTTTTACATTCCTTTGAATGTTTTACCTTGAGAAACTCCCTTTCTGTGTGTCTTCTGCATTGCCTTGGGACAATCATGGAAAGGGCAGCATTATTTTACAAGATTCTAACTCTTCCTACCTACTTGTTTGGAAACAGAATGAAGATATCATGGGAATTACACTTGACTTTTGAGAAAGCACAAGAAAGAAAAAGATAAATAGAAACAGTATTTATTCCTTTGCAACATGATTTCTGTTGTCATCTTTTGTCAAGACCTATTGATGTCAGTTCTGTTTTGAGTGCAGAAACATGTTTTATTCGTTTTCTTCTGTTTTGGATTCACTAGTGAAATTAAAGTCTACAGGTTAGGAGCCTAAAATCCAGAAATCTATTCTTCCATGTTAAGAGCAGTGTTCAGGTGCTTTTTACAGTTTCTTTCTGTGGCTGATGATTGCAAATGGATTGTCAGTAATGTTTCATAATATCATATTGTGGATTGAAACTCCCAGCATCCTTCAAGTACATGTACCATGTATATGTTCTGAGCAGTATCCATAGCTCAACCTTTTCTCTTAGTTCTCTCTGTACTTCAACTCCCATCAGTCTGCCTGGTAAGAACTTAGGATAACCTTCCCTAACTTTCTCTTGTAACATCAGTCAGCATTGCTAGGTTTTTGGGAATGATGGTACAAAACATCTAGACACTAGTTTAGAGAAACTGAAATAGCCAAATATTTTGTAGTGATGGAGAATGCAAGGATATTTGGAGAGCAACATAGAACAACCAAAATATACATTCAAGTAGCTTAATATGTTTATAAAGATATATAATGCGTATTTTAAGCTGTAAGAACCTTCGCTTTTACAGTGCCTTTTAAAAATAAAGTGTTCTTTTGTTCTATAGCTTTGCAAATGTTTTAAACTTTGCTATACTATTCTCAGATATGAATTATCAACAGATTGCATGAAGTCTTGATTATTAAAAATCATATGATTTGAGATTTAGTTATAGCATGCTCATTAAGATCAGTGAAAAATTAAGGATGGATCTTATCCAATATATAACTGGTGTCACATATATCTCGAACAATGTTTTTGAGCACAAAAATAACCAGAAAAAAGTAAAACTTGGAAATAAATCATGTATTTCCTGATGTGTATTTTTCAGAAAAAGCACCAGTTCCCTTAAGGTCCAATACTGAAGGATCAAAGCTTCAGAAGTTAACTTCTTACAATTACTGCCTAATATTAAATTATAGTTTGAGAATTCTGGTAATTGAATTCAGAAAAAGTAACTTTTAAACATTTTTGTAGAAATGTTGGCAAAGTTTCTGAAGTCTGGAGTACTGCTTTAGGATTCCTGTGTAGGTGGTGGAATGAATGTGTGCATTGAGAGTTTGTGTAAGCATGCGTCTCCCTTATCTTGGTGCCATGGATACAGTGTTTATTACAGCCCTTTGAATTCATTCCAGCTACTTTGTGTTAATAGGGTGGCAGAGCGAATTGCCAGTGCTTTGTTTGGCACAGGTATACAGGCATGTGGTTTGATTCTACTGAATGGCAGGTTCTCATGCATTGCTTGAGGCAGAATGGTGATCTGAACAAAATGGTTATAAAATCAGCTGTGAGACACAAGACAAAGACATCTGGATTCAGAGCCACAGATATCTTTGAACAGAGACTGTCACTTGATAAATTATTTTTTTGTATGCGTTTTAGATGTTGACTGCTCTGTTGCAGGGATGAGAATGACATAATTCTCCAGGTGATGACTTCTGTTCCTGGCATTCTTCAGTGTTGGCTATCTTGGCGAGGGATACTGAGGTTTGCAGTCCAATAACATTTGGAGGGGCATATTATTCTTTTCCCTGATATACTGTATTGGTTTTTATATTTTTCAGACAAGTACAAGGCCTCAAAAGCTGTCCTTGCCTGTACTCCCGGACCTAGCTAAAGATAGCTAGGTGTACAGATATTAGGGGTACAGTTGATGGGTGTGGTCTCTTGAATCAAAGTCTTGCTGTTGTATGCCTTCAAGTCACTTTTGATGTATGGCTGGAAGGCAAACCTATAGTGGGATTTGCTTGGCAAGGCTTTTTCAATGGATATTTTCTTAGGCAAATATTTGTCCTATACCCCAGGATCTGATCCCAGATTATCTGCTTGCAGTGGAAACTCATATAATCCAATTCAAAGCAGATACCTGGGATCAGATCCTGGAATATAAGGACAGTTTAAAAGGGAGCCTAAGATTTCTTCTAAGTCTGAGAGTGTGTGACTTACTCAAGGATACCCATTCGGGACATCCTTGGATCTTGGTCTCCCAATGTCCAACATTCAGAGCACAAAAATACTATTGAATATTTCTGTACCCTCGTACTACATAAGGATAAGTTCATGGGTGAGAATGGGGAGGTGGTGGGATTGGGGAAAAATACTGGTATTTTGATTGTGGAATATCAAGATTGTATGTTTCTATGTGTTTGTACGTATATATATATCCCACAATAAAAACATGAAAAATACAAACAAACATTCAGAGCACAACACCAGTCTGGCTCTCTATGGATAATAGTGATATTAACAAATGGATGTTCCTTTATTTACACCATTTCTGTCAAGAAAGCACAATGTCCAAGTGGAATTGAGACTTTATGAACAAAGTGTGAGGGGGAATGGGTTATGCACCACCAGTGGTCTAGCCCAGACTTATCCCAGAACTCTGATTTGTGCAAGATCAGCTGGATTTGTTCCTGGACCCTAACATGTCTGATTTTGGAAGTTGTGAAGGACAAAACTCTGGCTTACCTTCACAGTTGCCCAAAGCTGCAAAGTGGTTCATCTTCGATGCCTATAGCTCCCTGTCAGTTTTATAGTACAAGATTCTACATCCACTCCCCTTCAGTCTCAAAGATAATAAATCAGATGTAAAAGGTTCATAATATCAGACAGATGACACAATCCTGGGCTCAATGAGAGGATCCCCAGGGAAAGTAAAAAAACATTCACTTGAAAAAAAAATCCCTTCCTGACCCCTTTGACAGGTGACCAGCATATGGCTGGAGAGAACTGAAATTTGGGGAAGGAGAGCTAGACTCAAGTACTATCACAAGACTGGCTGAGAAACATGAGGCAAACTCACTTCAGAAGTTCATAGATGAAGGTTTCTTGTAAGGCTTCTGGGCACTTTGGAGAACACTTGAATCCTTGGGTATCCTGAGTGGATGGCTAGCAGCTATGATGGAAGGAAAATTGTTCCCATGGCAAGGTTGAATATGCTTCTTGGCCTGATTTGGGAGAAATAGACCCTTGCTGTATAGTTGGGTGGGCTTGTGGGGTGCATTTTCCGTGGAGCTTTCCCTATCAGGGCATTCCCATCTGTATACTGGAAATAACACAACAAAAAATAGTGGCACTGACTTCACATGGTGCCATGAAGTATAGGAGAAATGCAAGTGAATTGTGTGATGTCTTAGCACATTTTTTCAGAATTAATCCAAGACATTTAGCTGCCTGAAGCAAAAGACAAGATGTCACACTCTCTATTTCAGTTCAGAAGACAATTTGACTAGCATTCCTAAAATGTCACTTTCTGTATGATGGAAAGAAAAGAACTTGGTTACCTCCAGCAAGAGCACCTGTTCACCTTTTCTTCAGGTTTGGGCTGTGCAGAGGTAGATAATAGTAGGGTAAACACTGAACTTAGTACCGTGTTTCCCCGAAAATAAAACAGTGTCTTATATTAATTTTTGCTCCCAAAGATACGCTAGGTATTATTTTCAGGGGATGTCTTATTTTTCCATGAAGAAGAATTCACGTTTATTGTTGAACCAAAAAAGAGAACATTTATTATATACTATTCAGTAGTTGTCATCACAAACCAGCATGACCAGACAAACTTTGAATCCTATCAAGAATTTCATGTTACTACCACTATTTCCATGTACATCAATTTATGGTATGTACATTTATTGATCCTGCATGTTCTGGTGTTCTGTTCGGCAGACATGCTTCCAAACAGAAACTTTGCTAGGTCTTACTTTTGGAGGAGGCCTTATATTTAGCAATTCAGCAAAACCTCTACTAGGGGATTTTAAGGGGATGTCTTATTTTCGGGGAAATGGGGTAGTATGATTCCAAACAGAATTTGTCCATACTGGATCAAACAGCAGTCATTCTGAAGCATATAGTGGATTGAACATTATGCAAGATTTGAAAATGACTTATGGATGTCAGAAAAAACTCAGGTAGAATTTCCTGTTTACATGCTTTGCTTCATTTCAAGCAGGCTTTGATTTATTTATTTCGTGTCAAAAGCATTTGAAAATGATGAAAAAAAATAGAGGAAATCACAAACAACTAAATAGTTTTAGACCAGAAACGGGCAACAGCAACCGCATTGTCCGTAGCTTTAAACAACTCCTCCTCCGTGCATGAGGCAGGACATTGTGGGCAAGCATACATATGCGGAGTTGTTTGTTCTGCTCCACAGTCACACAAGGTGGAGGATTCCTCCAGGTAGTGCCACCTTGCCAAGTTGTCTTTAGATCTGCCCACTCCACTTCTGAGTCTGTTCAGGGACTTCCAAGTTGCCCATTCTTGGTTTGCCCCTGGAGGAATACCCTCATGGGGGGCATCCAGTTAGAATTGCCAGGTTTAGCTGCCCAGAGGGACACCCTTGCAAGCAGGCTTTGATGAATCAAGTTTATGTCTTAAATTTCGGTTTTCGTGATGAGATTTTAACAAAGAAATAAATTTGAGCTTATGTGGACCAGCCTTTCCATCTATGTTTTCATGTAATTTGATGGTTTTGCATCAGACTCATGTCTGATGCAACTTGGTGAGGTAGGAAACAATCTGTTTTTAAAAAGTAAAAGCTGAGTAAACAGCTTTAGTTATTTTATTCCTCCCTAATTTTGTGTTAACAAATAGCTAAAGTACTTCTTGGCAGCATTGAACGTGCAGATGGTCGTGCCAAAACCTTGTAGCATCTCTTGTAGCTTGCATATGTGCTCTTCTAGCAACAAAATAATAATAATAATTAGAAGTAGCAATTGCTCAAAAAGAATAACAGTCCTTCTAAAATATAGGATGGATGGAAAAACTAATTCCCCTTTTCCTGAATAGTACCTGCTGTGGGTTAGTCCATGGTTATTGAGTACAAAGGGATTTATCTCTCTTTCTACATCTTTTTGAAATATTGTGTCCTTGTAAAAGTGCAAGTGTAGCTTCTCAAATGGTGGAGATTAACCCTAGAATTGTGCTGGGGAACCTAGAGATTCCTAGAGAATACCTCTGGAAGCATGTCATAGAGTTGCATTGAAGGATCTAGAAATTCCTAGGTATAATATATTTATCAAATCTGAATAATCAAATTTGCAAAACTTAAACCTGAAAATGTGGGCACTGACTGTATAAATCAGGCATGGGCAAACTTTGGTCCTCCAGGTGTTTTGGACTTCAACTCCCAGAAATCCCAGTCAGTTTACCAGCTGTTAGGATTTCTGGGAGTTGAAGGCCAAAACATCTGGGGATCCACAGGTTGAGAACCACTGCCTAACAGCCTACTGGCTGTTAAAATTGTGGGAGTTGAAGTCCAAACACCTGGAGGACCAAAGTTTGCCCATGCCCGGTATAAATACTGCAGCTTGGTCAAGATCAAAGGTAGGTCTTCAAAATACAGTTGTCACACTCTCTTCTCAAAGGTTTGCTGGCTTACTTTGAAAGAAAAAACCATTCTAACACAGACTTCCCACATTCAGCATTCAAGTGAGCACTCCTGCTGTCATTTTTAATTTGAAAAGACTCCGTCCCCACTTTTAGACTGCTGATGCTCCTCCTGGGGCATGTGCTGCTCTGCTTGTCTCTGGTTTGATTTCTCACTTCTTGTGCCTGACTAGCATTGTGTAAATGTAAGGCACCAGAGTCTGCTGGATTTTGCACTTGACAGTTGTAATTGGGCCAGTGAGGAACAATGAAACCTTATTGTGGTTTTTGAGATCCAATAAGCTGTGCAAACTTATACAATCACTGCCATATGTTTATGACAGCAGCTGCTCTCCAAGCAGAGCACAGCGGGCTTAGACTGAAAAGCATGGCTGAGAGAAGAGTAGCTTCCAGCCCTCCTTCATTCAGGCTTCTTGTTTGCTTAATCTTCTGAAGTTGAAACATTTCCAAGAACAACACCTGTGACGTATGTAGGAGTAGGACAAAAGGTAGCACTGTCCGGGATAGCATCCAAGGCTGGCTCTTTGGCCTTTCTGTGGAAGTAGAGTTACAAAAGGATGTAGAAGGAAAACGGCCAGTAAGTGTGAGATATTTATTAGCTGGCCACTGCACAAAGAAGAAGCCGAGTTGTGATGCTAATATGAAGTAGGTAACAAATGGTAAATTTTGACCCAGATGTCTAGCTGTGTCCAGCATAGTCAGCTCTCCACATTCAGTAGGGTTAAGGGCCACAGGAACCCCCTGAAAGTGAAAAAACTGCAAACAAATTGCCTTTTATTTGCCTGAGAGAACACCTCTCTAGGAAACTTTAGGTCTTCCAGCCCGACTCTGTGGCCAACCTCTGCTGGGAACTGAACATAGAATGCATTGGAGGATCTAGAGCAATGGTTCTCAACCTGTGGGTCCCCAGGTGTTTTGGCCTACAGCTCCCAGAAATCCCAGTCAGTTTACCAGTTGTTAGGATTTCTGGGGAGTTGATGGCCAAAACATCTGGGGACCCACAGGTTTAGAACCACTGATCTAGAGATTCCTAGACAGGTCTTCTTTTAGCATTGCCAATGGAGATTCACCACAAAATCACACTGGAGGACCTAGAGAATACTAGAGAGAATGCTTTAAATCAAATCCATGAATAATCAAATCTACAATGGTCAAAGCTGCAAAAGTGGAAGGATGACTCAATATATTTTATGCATGGTATGAGTCATTGCATACAAAACTGATAACCTTTCCATGAGAAAAGGCTTGAATAGTGGTGGATTTCAGAGTGATTCAAATAATCAGATAGCAGCTGGCGGATTACAGAAAAAACTATATTTTGTCCTATACTCCACATATCAATACAGTCTAAATTCATTTCTGAGTTATGAGCTGGAAGTCTGCACTTCAAATCTCATCTCAGTATCAAACTTAGCTCATGCAAATAATTGTATTTCTGAGGCTCAGTCTTGTGTCTGTAGTCATTTGATGGTATCAAATGCACCACAATGATTATGTGCCTCGTTAATGAAAAAGAGGCAAGTGTAAACAAGGACAGACAAAAAACTATACAGGTTAAGTATCCCTTAATCAAAATGCTTGGGGGCAGGAGTGTTTTGAGGTTTTCCCCCTGGCTTTTGGAATACTTATTATTTATTTTATTTTATTTCCAATATTTCTACCCCGCCCTTCTCCCCGAGGGGACTCAGGGCGGCTTACACAACTG
This sequence comes from Anolis carolinensis, assembly GCF_035594765.1. Classification (NCBI taxonomy): domain Eukaryota; kingdom Metazoa; phylum Chordata; class Lepidosauria; order Squamata; family Anolidae; genus Anolis; species Anolis carolinensis. The sequence continues at coordinate 250,527,611 of NC_085842.1, read as the reverse complement.
GTAGGATCACTACCAGTACATCATAATACAATAAAATAAGAATAAAACAGTTAAAATAATTAAATAACATAGTAAAATACAATATATAAAAAATTAAAACAATGCAACACCAAATATATATATACCAATCATCCATCAGACCTTGTGCAAAAGCCTTAATCCGATCCATGTCAATGCTAACTGAGCTCATTCATTAAACGCTTGCGCGCATAGCCAGGTTTTCAGCTTCTTCCTGAACCCCAAAAGGGATAGAGCCTGCCGGATGTCACTGGGGAGGGAGTTCCACAGCCGAGGAGCCACCACCGAGAAGGCCCTGTCTCTCGTCCCCACCAGCCGTGCTTGTGAGGCCGGTGGGATCGAGAGCAGGGCCTCCCTGGATGATCTTAAGGTTCTCGTGGGCTCATAGGAGGAGATGCGTTCGGACAGGTAAATTGGACCAGAACCGTTTAGGGCTTTGTAGGTCAAAACCAGCACTTTGAATTGGGCTCGGTAGCATATTGGCAACCAGTGGAGCTGGCTTAGCAGGGGGGTAGTACGCTCCCTGTAAGCCGCCCCAGTTATTAATCTGGCTGCCGCCCGTTGTACTAGCTGGAGCTTCCGGGCCGTCTTCAAAGGCAGCCCCACATTGAGCGCGTTGCAGTAATCCAAACGAGCTGTAACCAGAGCGTGGACCACCGTGGCCAAGTCAGACCTCCCAAGGAACGGGCGCAGCTGGCGCACAAGGCGGAGTTGTGCGAAGGCTCTCCCGGCCACCGCTGAAACCTGAGGCTCCAGGCTCAGCGATGAGTCCAAGAGAACCCCCAGACTGCGAACCTGTGTCTTCAGGGGGAGTGCAACCCCATTCAACACAGGCTGTAACCCTATTCCCTGTTCGGCCCTTCGACTGACCAGGAGGACCTCTGTCTTGTCTGGATTCAGTTTCAATTTGTTAGCCCTCATCCAGTCCGACACAGCGGCCAGACACCGGTTCAGGACCTGAACAGCCTCCTTAGTGACAGGTGGGAAGGAGTGACAGAGCTGGACATCATCTGCGTACAGATGACACCGCACCCCGAAACTCCGGATGATCTCTCCAAACGGCTTCATGTAGATGTTAAACAACATGGGGGACAGTACTGACCCCTGCGGGAACCCACAAGTCAACGGTTGTGGGGCCGAGCAGGCGTCCCCCAATGACACCATCTGGGACCGACCCTCCAGGAATGAGTGGAGCCACTGCAGAACAGTACCTCCAAGTCCCATTCCCGCGAGGCGTCCCAGAAGGATACCGTGATCGACGGTATCGAAGGCCGCTGAGAGGTCCAGCAGAACCAGCAGGGACACACTCCCCCTGTCCAGTTCCCGGCGTAGATCATCGACTAAGGCGACCAAGGCTGTCTCGGTACCATGCCCCGGCCTGAAGCCAGACTGCGCCGGATCCAGAAAATCAGTGTCAACCAAGAATGCCTGGAGTTGCGCAGCCACCACACGTTCCAGGACCTTGCCCAAAAAGGGGAGATTGGAAATAGGCCGATAGCTGTCCAATTGAGTGGGATCTAGTGATGGCTTCTTCAACAGCGGTTTGATCACAGCCAATTTAAGGCTCGCTGGAACAATGCCTTCCCGAAGGGAGGCATTCACCACTACCTTCACCCACTCGGCCAATCCCCCTCTGGCTTCTCTCACCAGCCAGGATGGGCAGGGGTCTAGGATGCATGTGGTAGCCCTCGCCTCTCCAAGCACCTCGTCCACATCCTCGAGCTCAACCAATTGAAATGAATCCATCAAAATAGGACAAGCAGGTGCTCGTGTTACATCCTCGGAAGCTGCCATTAATATGGTGTCAAAGCTAGAGCGGATCAGAGCGACTTTGTCCGCAAAGAACTGAGCAAATGCTTCACAGCGGGCTGCCGAGTTGTCAGGGATCCCATCTTGAGAGATGGGATTCAACAAACCTCTAACAACTCGGAACAGCTCTGCCAGATGGTTCTTTGCGGACGCAATATTAGCTGCAAAGAAAACATTCTTAGCAGCATCTATTGCCGCGGCGTATGCCTTTAAATAAAGGCACAGCCGTGTTCGGTCTGATTCGTTCTGCTTCAAACGCCACACGTGCTCTAGACCCCTCTTCTTTCGCTTCATCGCTGCCAACTCCTCGGTGAACCAAGGAGATGGTTTAGCTCGGGTACTCGAGAGGGGACGTTCCGGAGCAATCGTGTCTATTGCCCTAGTCACCTCCTTGTTCCAGAGGGCAACCAGAGCATCGACAGGATCACCAACCGAGGCAGCGGGAAACTCCCCAAGAGCCGTCAGGAATCCATCCGGATCCATAAGCCTCCGGGGGCGGACCATTTTTTTAGGTCCTCCACCCCTGCGGAGGTTGGGGGGCACAGTGAGTCTAAACCTGATTAGGTGATGGTCGGTCCATGGCAAAGGAGCTCTGGTGAGCTCCTCCACACCGCCACCTTCCTCCCATCCCTGGCAGAAAACCAAGTCAAGTGTGTGCCCTGCTCTGTGGGTGGGACCAGATACCAATTGGGACAGCCCCATGGTTGCCATGGTGGCCATGAAGTCCTGAGCTGCGCCAGTCAGGGTGGTCTCCGCATGGACATTGAAGTCCCCCAGCACCATAAGCCGCTGGGACTCCAACGCCAGGCCTGAGACCACCCCCGCTAGCTCAGGCAGGGAGACTGTAGTGCAGCGGAGTGGTCGGTACACTAGCAGAATCTCTAATCTGTCCCGGTCACCCACCCTCAGGTGGACACATTCAAACAAGGTTGACTGCGGGATGGGGCACCTGATCAGGGGGATGGAAATACTTGTAGACCACTGCGACTCCGCCTCCCCTCCCTCCGGATCTTGGTTGGTGCTGCACGGAGTACCCAGGAGGACAGAGTTGGGTGAGATTGACCCCACCCGCCTCATCCAGCCAGGTCTCCGTTATGCACGCCAGGTCTGCCCGTTCATCCAGGATAAGATCCTGGATAATTGCGGTTTTTCCATTTGCAGACCTGGCGTTCAACAGCACCACCTTTAGTCCGGAGGGACCGCCAGCCCGGATATCCAAATTTACCATATCAGGAGACCATTTTAAATCTACAAGAAATCTCTCCCTAGGCCGAATTAATTTTGGTCTCCTTTTCCCGCATCTCCTCCTCCCCTTGTATATAATTATATGTACATAATGAGATGTCTTGGAGATGGGATTGGAGTACAAATATGACATTCATTTATGTTTCATCAATACCTTATAGCCTCAAGTTAATTCTAAACAAGGTTTGCATACACTGAACCATGAGACAGCAAAAGTGTCACTGTCTCAGCTACCCATGGAAAATTTGGGATTTTGAATTCCAAATAAGGGATGTCCTGACTTGCTTGTTAATAATAGATGTTCAATGCACTTTAGTGAGCCAGTTCAAAAGCCAAAGATTATAATCCTGTTTATCAATTGCAGATATGCTTGTACTTTTTCTATAACTGTACAATAATGGAAGTCTGACCATATCTGCCAGCTTTGAACAGCTGTTTTCTCCAAAGCCTTGCTGCACCCGGGTCAATGTTTCTAGTGGTATTGTGTGACGAAGTCTTGGTGTGAAGAAACCTGGATGCATATGGACTTCAGATTCTTTCTCCGATTATTCTAGATTTTGTGGTTCTAGGTGTGGAATTGATCCATCTGTTTTATTGGCACAATAGCAATTAATAGCCATTGTGGCACTAATGTCAGTATTAGAAAGTGAAGTAATTAGCATATGACCATGGCTTGCTTCTCCATCTTCACCCTGCAAACATCCAACTGCCTCCAAATTGGCTTCAAAGGGACCTTGGGGACTTTTGGATGCTCTCAGAACAATATCAACTATACTGTCAAGGTCCATGCCCTTACTTGTTCTCCAGTGTCCCTTGTGAACAATGGTCTTCTTCTGTCTTTATAGGGTAGAGAAGTCAGTCCTTGTGCAACAGAGTAAGGGAATAAAGATCTACCATCGGAAATGACAACATTCAAAACCCATTGGGCAAATGTTTCCATTCTTCAAAGGGAACTTCAAAGGGAACGAGATTGTGGTGTGAAATTGCTGGATTAAAACTCATTGAGGAATTTGATTTTCTTTGCTTAGGCCTCAATAGAGACAATGATTTCCTCTCCCTACTAGTGCCTTTTAATGTAATAGAGCTATCCTGACTCTGTTATAGACACTTTCTGCTGTTGGGAATTGTTGCCACACTTAACCTTATCTACACTTGAGCTTTTGAGGGAATTGTTTCAGCTTGCACTGCTTTTGTTTTATGGCTATTTGATCTCACTGTTTAGATCTTTCCCCTTCTGGATGTACTTAGGACGTGTCTGATAGAAATGGTGACCTAAGACTTCTTTGCTGTTGTAACAATAGATTAACACAACTGATTGTCTTGAAATTTTATTAAGTGTGCACTTCAAATTTGTATCTGCTTGGGTTTTTTTTCCCAAGCAGAAAAGAGCCCCATATCTTCCTTAATTTACTATAGCTTTCTACAACTTCTTCCCATTAGTTTCTTGGTTGTAATTCTTACATTGGGGTAATGCCATGTCGATGTTGTTTGATTACGATTGCTGTCTTTAACCAGCCTAAGTATTTGGTGCTGTTGAACTGCAGTCCAGCAAAAATTGGGAGACTATATGTGCTCTACCCATGTTCTAGATCAAACTGATAGACTCTCTCTCTCTTTAACTATTACAGGAGGAATACTTTGTTGTCGTGTGTCTTCAAGTCATTTTTAACCTATAGTGAACTTCTCACTCAGGCATTTCTGGGGCTGAGAATATGATTTGCCCAAGGGTCCATGAGTTTCCATGGCTGACCAGGGAATAGAGCTTTAATTTCCAGAGTTGCATTCTCAACACTCAAACTACTACACTTGCTGACTCAGGGAGGAATACTAGTGGCCTCAAATTATAAATGACATCAAGTGGATTTGAGGGGATGGGGGATGTCTAGTTTTTACCTCTAATTTTAACTGTATTTTAATTATATTTTAATCTTTCAGTTTCATTATGGAAATACTTAATTGTTTTTAAATGTCTTTATTCATATTTACATACATTTTTTCATTTGTATTGTATTGTGTCATGTTTACTGTTAGCTGTCTTGAGTTCCTATGTTGGGAGAAAGGTGGGATAAAAATAAAGCAATGAAATAAAAAAAAACCTATCACAACTGCACGTACATGCATATATGAGATAGAACACCATGCTTAGAAAAACTGTCCTTTTTTCTAAGCCTGGTGTTCTATCTCATATATGCATGTGTGTTTAGGTGTGCACATATCACTGGCCTTTCCCTAAGCATGTCCATTTATTGACACATTATCAGTGATAGAATCTATATATGAACATGTAGGTTCTGTGCAATTGTAAGCTTTGTGTGATCAAGAGTTCTGATTGTGTAGAAGCCTGCAAACAAGCTCTGCTTCATGCCATATCATTCCAGCCAACTATTATTGGGCATAGGCAGCCGCATTTGGTCTTTGTAGTTTGACCTATCCTATACCCCTCATTGTAGTTTGACCTATCCTATACCCCTCATTACCTGCTTATCTTGGGTACTGTCCCTTTGCCATTGCTGAAATCAGATTCAAATGTCAAGCCAGCAAGCAGGGCAAGATCTTTGCCTTCACTTCAGTCAACCATTTTCTTTGTATTATCCATGGTGCCAACATGTTGGTTGTCTTGAGTTCAAGCCCAGAATGACAGCCATGCTTTTGAGAGCATCTACATTGTAGCATTAATGTAATTTGACATCACTTTAATTGCCATGGCTCAATGCTATGGAATCCCGGGAGTTGTGGTTTAGTGAGGCACCAGCACTCTTTGGGCAGAGGAGCTTAAATATCCTGTAAAACTCCCATGAGTCCATGACATTGAGCCTCAGTAGCTGAAGTGATGTCAAACTGCTTTAATTCTACAGTGTAGATGCACACTCATTTGCCATTAATAAATTAAAAGGGACTTGTAAACCTCATTTTCTAGAAAGTTTGCAAAGGTGATAAAAGTCTGCAGTCATCATTATGCACTTTTATTTATTTTCATTGCTGACTTTCCCAAATCATTTCCCCTTTACATTTAAAACATATCTTAGTACTGTATGAAAATCCTTTTGCTGGCTACATTTTACACCATGGTTTCTGCATATGATCTGAACTGATTGTGCAAATAAATCTTCAGTTTGTTTAATTAAGTATCTTTTTTTCCACCTTCCAGACAAGAACAGGTCAGTGTTCTGTATCAGAACATCAATATCGTGGAACCAAGATTAATTCAACCGTATGAGCATGTTATTAAGAACTTTATTCGAGAGATCAAGCTTCAGAGCACAGAGATGGAAAACTTAGCCATAGCTGTGAAAAGGTAGAGTCAATTGTTTTGTACATTTTAGTTAAACAATCACTGCTATTATATGTGTTAATATGAATGCATCTAGTTACAACCTGAATTGTATCATGAGTGTGCATTTTGGAAAATTACTTTAGAAGTAATTAGTTAATACTTCCAAGTCCAGAGATTTGGTTAGTTCGTTACCATTATAGCTTCTACTGAAAAAGTAACACTTTACAGTTTAAATAACTTCTTAACTGATTAAAAAGCTCAGACCACCGTAATACATTGATCAATGGTACAAAGCTGACATGTAAGGCCACACATTACCCATGACTGTGAAAGTAATTAAAATGAATTGCAATAATAACACAAAATTTAGGAATGTTCTTTCTTGTTGTGATAGAAGTGGAATGTAACTTAGTTATGTCTTCGTTATTGGAAAAGAGGAACTGTACTACATTTTTTTACATTATTATTTTTATTTGTTAAGGCTTTGTAAGGAATTTTGGCAGTGGGAAACCAAGGCAGTATTTTTACTGTACCACTCCATCATGAGAGAAAAGCTTATGACCCTTATGATCCTTACAAATAGATTACCATTCTGTGTCCCATTTGATTTTTTTCTCTTCCTTACTTTTCTCAGTTTTCCAGTTTCTTGTTAATGGTACAATTACAATTAATTTCTTATAAGAATTGTCCTGCAGTTCAATGCTGCAGAGCAAACAGATAGATAAATAAAAAGTTATCATGTACAGGTTGTTTATTAAAGGTGGTTTGGAGTGTTTAGAATGGAATAACGTTCAGGCCTATATGACTCGAGGGATGTGCTTGAATATTTAGTGGTCTGTATCAATTGTGCATATCCATGTTTCCTGGTTCTGAACAATGTTTTTAAGTCAAGGCTGTTTGACACTCTTAGGTGAGGAAAGAACAAAATTTAGTTGGTATAACTAGTTTCTGTCTGGATTTTATGGACACACTGAAAAACAGCAAGGTAAGGCTGAATCTGCACTGGATGATATGAGTCTACACTGCCATATAATCCAGTTCACATCAGATAATCTGGAATCAGATACTGGATTATATGGCAGTTTAGATCCAGTCTAAGACTATGACTGGAGGTGTTTTCTCTGGTATTATTACCTGTCCCCCTTTGACAGACATCTGTAGGATCAGCAATAAAATATGACAGTGCTGAATGCTGTTGGGCAGAATTCCCAGCATCAAACCATATATTTTCCTAGTATCAGGAAGCATTCAATGGTTAGGGGTAAGTAATTTATTGCTAAATATGTATATTTTTACACAATTTGTGATAACAAGTTGATAGAATCCTGAACTTCCTCTTGAATGGAGTGATAAATGAAGTGAACTTAATCCTAATCACTCCTACATGTGTGTCATACAGGCCAGCTAACACATTCCAAGAAGACTAAGGGTGGATCTACACTGTTGAATTAATGATTTTGATGCTGCTTTCAGTGTCATTGTTCAATGCTGTGGAATACTGGGATTTGTAATTCAGTGAGCCACCAGTACTCTTTGACAGAGAAGGCTAAAGACCTTGTGAGACTACAACTCCCATGATTCCAAGTGGTGTCAAAGATCACTAATTATGTTGAATACAGAGCAAATTGTTAATGTAATTTGCATTGATCCAATTTGTCTACACTAATTGGGATTACCAGTAGGCTTCAAGATATTGTAAGATATACTTGTAAGGAGTACCATTGTGTACAATCGTTCTAGCTCTGCATGTATTCTTGGCAAATTATATAATAAACTTTGTACACTGCGATTTTCAGTGCTGGCAAATGGTAGGCCACCTCTCTCCAGAATTTTGTGGTTAGATGCTCTGTACTTATGAACTATTGGTGATGTACAAACAGTAGCCTTGCCTGATGTATCCATGGTATTTTATTTAGTTACTACTTTACTACTTTAATCCAAATTTTGAAAAACAGGATTTTAATTTGGTGATATAAATATGAAATTCATTCACCATTCATATAGGAATGCATTTTTCAGGAGGTTGGGATATCAGTTTAATGTTACATATCGAGCTTGGAACATCTCAAGCCACATGTTTTGGTTAGAGGTGAAATAAACTGTGTATTGGTTTCCAATTGTTTTGGAAGCTTGCTTTATGTGAACATTTGCTTTTTAGAGCACAAGACAAAGCAGCAATGCAGCTTGGAGAACTAGAAGAAGAAATGGACCAGCGGATACAAGCCGCAGAGCATAAAATCAAGAAGGAGGTGACTTATTAATGCTCTTGGCACTAAATATTTCAGAAGCAGTTTCACCTTTTAATGCAATTAGTGACAGAATTCTGACTTTCTTGCCTCAGGCTTCATCTGTACAGCATTTGTATGCATTCTTTTCCCTTTCCATTTACCACTGATGTGAAAGGTATGAAGGTCAGAGCTTCCTCTGTTTCTCTGATCGGGTTGACAATGTTAGCAAAGGAAGCAAGCCTGGGATGGGGAGGGAAAGGCCTATACCCACTGCTAAAATAATTTATCAGCAAGAGAATAACATGACATGGCAAAAAGATCTTTGGGAGATGTAATATCCCATATGGACATTCTGGAAATCGGATGTCTGCACAAATCTAACGATTCAAGCAATATGAATCATTTGGGGATCTGTAAAATAGTATAAAGAAATTTGTACATTTGTTTGACAAGCAGAAAATCTTAATATAAAAATAAAAAATACACGTAAAAAATAAAAACTATTACTTTCTATAAAATGCACTGATTTTTTAAAAAAAGTCTAAGTTGTTCTTGGTAATGCAGTGCCAGCCAAGTTGGTGATTGGATGTTCACTTTCTGGAGGACTTCAGATCTCACTGTGAACCCATCAGTATTAAAACAACAATGGGCAATTGCCTAGGACAGTCTTTCTCAATCTGTGATGAACCTATATTCCCATCAGCCTCCAGAAATGTATGCCGAATATTGCAATTCAAAGGACTGGAAGGACTGAGTCTTGGAAGATCAGCACCTGTTAAGTGATCAACCACCTAGAGTTAAATATTAGGGGTGGCCCATGATGACTTGTTTCTCTTATCATTGTTTGAAATTATGCTTATCTTCCTCTATTCTCAATAGGCACATATTTTCAAAAAGTATGACACCCCAAATGTAAATGTAAAGCAGCTGTGATATTTACCTTGTGGGATAGTACTAACTGTAAATTTTAATGGTAGTCATGCACTTTGTTGTCACTGACATTAGAATGACTCATGGTACTCAAAAGTACTTTAGGTGCTAGCCAGTACTTTGGGGTTTATTCCTTAGTGGCAACAATTGTGCAACACTGAACGTGACAATCTTTACAGTGGTCATATTTTTACATGGAAACAATTTCAGGCAGGGGTGGGGAGGCTCAAGCCGTGAGCCTGAATCAGCTCTGAATCATATTCTTTCCCTCGCCATGATCTTTTGGTGGTTTCCCAGTTGTTGTGCAGGTTTTTGAACCAACCGAAAAAGTTGGATTGCATTTATTGAGGCTTACATCTTTAAGTGGAAACGTGTGCCACTATTTTGCATTTGACTCCAACTATTGCTGAATTAAGTCCTTTATTAAGTCCCAATTTTGGGAGAAAGGTGAGATATAAATATAACACAACCCAACAAAAAAAATCTTGATGCCTTGGTTTTTGGGCCCATTTCTGTGACTCTTTGGGGTGATGATTCAGAAAATTGCATTGGATAGATTGTATCAGCTCTAGTTCTTTAGATATGGTTATCAAGGGATTTTTATCAGGAAGCAGATGGTGACTGGTGTATGTTACATAATCTCAAAAACTAGAGCTGATAGGGGAAAACTGTTGCAATTTTGGGAATCAGTAGGTCAGATACACCCAGAAACAGATCTAGCAATCGAGGCACCAAAATGTGTGTTGGCCATTGTAATCTCCATAAAGCAGCAGCACATAAATTGCATTTGCCTAGAGCCTAACTTCAAGGATACAGTGGCCCCTTATATGCAAATCAAAATCAAATCAAGATTTGTTTTTTAAATTTTGGGATAATATTTTTAGGCCATGGATAGTTGAATCTGTGGATGCAGAATCCTTGGATATGGAGGGTCAATTATATGTAATATTTCTTGTACAATAAATTAGAAAAGTTTGTCTTTGCTGCAGGAGAGAAATTGTTGACCTCTGCTATTTGTAATTTAATAAAAATTTGAAATGTTGTAGGAAAAACGGAAAGCAGAAGAGGCTTTGAATGATCTGAAGCGACAGTATGAAGCAGAAGTTGGAGACCTCCAAGTGACGATAAAAAAGCTAAAAATGGTAAATATGAACATATTCTGAGATCTTTTGTGGCTAATTTATCGGAGCCTGATCTTTTGATAAGATTTTGCCATTGTTGGGGCAATTACGAGGGTTGGCTATGAAGAGAATTTAAAGATGAGCCTTCAGTGTTATCTTCTTAAAAGATTGTTTTTAGAAAGGAGGTGAACTGGTGTTCATGTATTTTTTACTTATTTATTTTATTCATTCATATCCCATCTTTTCCCCAATTTGCCACCCAAATTGCCTTGTGCTATGAGTTTAAAAAAATATTATATGGCTCCTGTATACGTGAGACTGGTACTCATAATTTCATTAATCTATGTCTGTCAAAATATGTCCTTTCTGGGTTCTCCAGCAAAAAGAGACAAGAGCAGAATGGGTGTCAACTAAGCCTACCTTGGGAAGGAGTTCCATATCCTAAGAGCAGCCACTGAGAAGGCTTTTTCATGTGTCCTCATCTGATATTCTTGGGAGAGTGGTGGGACCAACATATTTTTGTCTGGACTAGTGGCTATTCAGTTTTCATTTTGAAAGTGGCCTTCATGGGCTATATAATGAAAACATCTTCTTTGTGTATCTTGGGCTGGGCATATGTCCCTTCCCGCAGCTGCTTCCAAGTCTCTTTGAGCATTTTTAGTAATCCCAAAAGTCTCATAGGGCTCAGTCTTGTCCTAGATCTGCAAAAGTTGCTCATCTCTGGTGTAAGCCTTGCTCTTTTTCTATCAGTCTCTGTGCAGTCTGATGGGTTAGTCAAACGCACTTCACAGTAGCAACCACAATCTTTTTATCATTTCAGCTTGAAGAACAATCTAGAAATATTAACCACAAAGAAGATTTGGCAGCCTTAAAGACCAGGATACATGATCTGACCATGGTATGAATTTCCTAACACTTACCTACTTGAGGTAGCAATTGTCTGTATTATCTCTGCCACCTGCCATATTTATTTAATTTGTGGAATTATAATATGTTTATTAAATCTATTAACATTATTTGTAGAATGACTAGCATTGCAGCTGGTTTTCTGCTGCCCTGGAGATTAGGACTCGGAACAACGACTTTAAATTACAGGAAATGAGATTCCACTTGAACATTAGGAAGAACTTCCTCACTGTGAGAGCTGTTTGGCAGTGGAACTCTCTCTCCTGGACAGTGGTGGAGGCTCCTTCTTTGGAGGCTTTTAAGCAGAGGCTGTATATCAGTCAGGGGTGCTTTGAATGCGATTTTCCTGCTTCTTGGCAGGAGGTTGGGCTGGATGGCCCATGAGGTCTCTTCCAAGTCTATGATTCTATGATTGCAGAGTAAAAAGAAATGATGTTCTGCCTCTTCCCACTGCTGAGTCAAGAGAAAGCAGCTGTGGGACTTGCTGTTGTCTCTTACCAGTGGGGAAGGGAAGGGGTGGGGAAACTATTCAACCTCTATAGAAATAGCTGGGCTTAGCTCTGGGGTGGGAGAGAAATGAAGGAATGGTCTCAAATAGAGTGCAGCCACCTTTCTTTTCCTGCAAGAGCTCAGAACAGCTGGTTCTTCGTGGTTTGAATCAACCCCATGCTCTATTTTTTTCCCTTCTCTAAGAAGGATGTTGGCTTTTGAGTGTTGACCTATTAGCAATTGAGAGATCAAGTTTCAGTTGAAGGTACAGAAGCAGGGCTACAGCTGACCAAGGCAGAGAGAAATTGATTTTATTTTCTCCCTGGAAATATCCTTAAGCAATTCTGTACCATGGAATGTATGTCATTCTGAAATAAGGTTAAAAATATGGGGAGTGGGAGGGAAGAAAAGCATTTGTATCTGCGATAGTCAAATAGATGACTACTCAATAGTTTTTAAGGAGTCCTCATAATTTCATCATTAGTAACTTTTTTAATGTCTTGAGTAAACATTTCTTTTTTAAAAATGCTAATTTTGATTTTGTCTTTGATCTTTTCAGGAAAACCAGAAACTTAAAAAAGACCTTATGGAAGCACAGACAAATATAGCGTTCCTTCAGAGTGAATTAGATACTTTGAAAAGTGACATTGCAGATCATAGTTTGAGTTCTGAACGGTAAGAATAGTTAGTAATGGAATCTCTTGAAAATCTATCATTGAATAGTGTATGTGTGCTCATGCTGTTGTCTTTAAAGAAAAATAATTATGTTAATTTTGTGTTATAGAGACCTAGACATGATCAGAGAGTACACAGAAGACAGAGATAGTTTGGAAAGGCAGATAATGATTTTACAGTAAGTTAAATAATTCAGTTTTTACTGAAGTTTAATATTTAGTGTTTGGTTCCCTTAGCTAAAACCACAATCTTTTGCTCTTGTGAAAGCTTTTTTCATTTCTCTTTCAGTCAACCCTTTCTTTGCTTGAAGCTCCATGACCATATTGTTAAGGCACTAATCTATGTTACCAAAATTCATAAATCTTATAGTAAATCTGAACCTTTTTTGCCTCTGCCTCTAGGATGCTCGCTCAGGCTAAGGATTGATTTATCTATAGATACAACAGAATGAGTAGGATCGGACATGTGAATCTTGATGACTTAGAATGGCTTGTGTCACAATAATAATAATAATAGTAGTAGTAGTAGTGGTAGTTTCAGAGCTAGAGACAATATTTCTTTGATCTCCCCAATCATTTTTTTTAAAAAGCACTAAAAATACTAATCTATGTCTTTTAGTATTTTTGGAAAAGGGATATACAAATCACTCTGACACAATAGGCTTACAGATCCACCTAACCGTAGTTTTGTCTAGCCCACATAATTACGGTTAGGTGGATCTGTAATTGGCTAAGCGAACGAACCCAAAGGGTGCTCACCAATGCGTCGTCTTCATCATGGAAAGAAGTGACAAGTGGAGTGCCGCAGGGTTCCGTCCTGGGCCCGGTTCTGTTCAACATCTTTATTAACGATTATTATTATTATTATTATTATTATTATTATTATTATTATTATTATTATTATTATTATTACTATTACTATTATTACTATTATTATTATTATTGTTAACTGTATTTATATCCCTCCTTTCTCCCTGTGAGGACTCAAGGCAGCTAACAATTCCACACTTTAGTCATAGTTTAAAAAGTGCAATACAGAAGTTAAAAAACAAATAGTACAGTGTGGTAAAAACAAATTAAAATATAATAAATTTTAAAAAATCTTTAAAAGTGAAAATCCAAAGGGAAGCCTTTTTTAAAATAGGAAGTAAGCTAGATGTTAATTGGCTAAAATGTTCCTCCACAACATGGTGAAATTGCCCTAATGAAATCTAGAGGAACTTTGAGGACAAACATTTGATTTTTAGGAACAGTCTTACAAGCGAGATGCACCAAAGGCCTATCTATGAGCCACATTAGCCATGACCAGTGTTTTGCAGGAGTGGTATTGATGGTCTCTTGATGTTCCTCAGTCCTTCAGTTCCTTTTAGTGAATCCTCATTTATTGGCAGAACAAGAAGATAGAGACTAAGAAATTGATGAACAAACAACTTTTCTTTATAGGTTCATAAAGTTCTGTATGTAGATGTATTTTTACATTTTTTTCTGTTCTGAGGTCAGTGATGCTTCCAAATGTGTAACAGTGGAGTGCAATACTACATTCGTATTATTCTTCATTATTCAGATTTACATTGACTCTTCTAGGTATTTTCATGAACACAAAGGAACCCCTTTGAAGTCTCATCTTTCTTTTCTAGTTTTATAATGCCAGCAAATTGACTAAATAATATTTTTGCTGTTTTTTGATAAATGCATTTTTCTGGCTTGTTTCTTAAGATCGGCTAATAGGAAACTGCATGACAGCAATGATGGTTTAAGAAGCGCATTAGAGAATAGTTGGAGCATGTACAACAAATCACTGGTAAGCACCAAAATTTCATGACCAACATGTTTCAATAAATGTTTAGTAGATAGATACTTGCTTTGGATTATAACAATGAAGTCTTGAAAATTGCATGTCATAGCGAAATAGTATAATTATTCAAAATTCATGTCAAAGTAACTTGACAATATGAGCCTCTGCATTGCCATTTGAAAGTAAGCCTCACAGTGTTTTACTCCCAGGTGAGCATGTCTAAGTCTGAAGGACGACAGTGTAATTCTCTGCATATTTAGTCAGATGAAAGGTCCAAAAGGTTCAATGGAAATTGATGTTTGAAACAAAATATTATTTTTCAGTTATATAAGGTAAACATGTAAAAACGATGACAAAGTTTGAACCTGGTGGGTCTTTTGTTTGACTAAATATGCAGAGGATTACACACCTACTATGTAACAGGCATGACAGCCTATGTGGTCTAGTGGTTTGAGTGCTAGAGTACGACTCTAGAAGGTCAGATTCAAATCCATACTCAGTCATGGAAACCCTCCAGTGACCTCCAGTGAATCATACTATCTCAGCCTTAAAAAAGGCAATACCAACTTCCTCTGATTTATACCTTGTGAAGACAATCTTATGACTTGGTTTCCATAAGTCAGAATCGACTTAAAGCTAGATAATAACACAAAACAGAGCTTCTGCAATGGCCTTTGTCCTCCTCTTCATATATCTAGACATTGACCCCCGTGTGTGTGTAATGGCAATGGCAAACCTCTGCTGAAGAAAGCTTGCCAAGAAGACTCTGCGATAGGGATAACATAAAATGGAATTGAGAGTGCATACTAGCAAAAAACAAAACAAAAAAACTTACAGCGTTCTCATTTGCATTGTTTCATCTCCATTGGATCTGTGCAACTCAAAGAAAGTGGAAGACTTTGAAAGCCAGTGTGGTGTAGTGATTAGAACATTAGGCTGTGTCTCTGGAGACTAGGGTTTGATTTCCCACTCAGTCATAAAATCTCACTAAGTGACCTTGGGCAAATCACCCTCTCTGAGCCTCAGGAAGGCAAATCCCCTCTTAACAAATCCCCTCCGAAAACCCAGTAATAGGTTCACCTATCATAGATGTTGCCATAAGTCACAAATGACTTGAAGACACACAACAACAACAAACCTTTATGTGTTTTCCAGCGTCTAACAAATTCTTCACCAGGGAGCACACTTTCCAGAAGCAGTCCAAAACGCAGTGGCGGACATTCTCCACAAATCCCACATTATGACGGGTAAAGATTACTATCTTGTGATTTCAAATCGTAAAAGCTTACAACTTAAATGATACATTTTGGTTGTGATTCTGATCTTTATAGTGATCTTTCTTTTGTTGTTGTTGTTGTTGAGTATTTGAGAGCCAGAAACCATTGCCAGCCTATTGCACCCCAAAATCTACCAATAGATCCCAATCTTCCCTTTTGCCATTCATGTCTTAAAATACATAGTTCATAAATATTAATACAATATGGGCTGTTTAGTATTATGATTTAGGATAACAGAGCTGTTATTATTCAGGGAATTTAAAAAAGTAATTCTGGTACAAGAATATATATATATACCAGGAATATGATACATTCATAATTAGGACTGGTTTTTTCTCTATCTACAGAAAACCAGCCACTAATTGTTAACTTGCGCTTCTAGAAAAATGGGAACATTTCATGTAAAAAGCATGAACACACATCACTAATCTTCCATTAAGTGATTAAAATGCCCCCAAAAACTCCAGATATGTAGATTGGCTGCCTTTCCCATGCTGCTCTCTAGTGGAGTTAATAATCTTCCAGTTATAAGAAACTTTATTTTTGCTAACTCTTAGGCACAACTAGACTTTGATATTGTTTTAGTGGGGTGTGGAAGCTCTTGAATGTGAATCTATCATTTCAGCCCCACTGAAGTTTGTACAAACATAGGTTTGACAGTGCAAAAAGATTCATAATTTCAGAAATACAACATTTCTAAAAGCTAGGCTTTTGCGGCATCTTTCCTTGAATTCACCTGTCAGTTAAAATGTAGACTGAATGTTCCATATTGGGTTCAGAATTTGAATAATATTTCAGATTTGTAGATGGATGGAACTATTTATTATGCTCCTATTAATATTTCAATTTTATTGCTCTGAATTTTATTGAATTCTGAATAGGTGATTATTAATTCTGAGCAATTTGAGGAGTTATTCATATAGGCTCTTTATGAGGATTCATTAGGATCAGCAAATGTGTGTGTCCTAATGAAAGATAAGAGTATTTGAAAATATTCAAAAATGGCCAAAAGCCATGATTTTTGAATGTCAGAACACTCTGTTGACAAGAAACCGAGACCCACAAGAGTCTTTGCAGTTCAGGACTTATTCTATGATAAAATTGCAAACAAGTGTTTGTAGAAAAGCCAGCATTTTCTGACAAAACAGCATTTCTGTACAGAAATGATATTTTTGTGCCGGTAATAGCATTTTCTGGTTACCTGTAGATTAGGAATATTGGTGACCAAAGTTTGTTGTTTGTCTCTTTTGTTCCAATCAGGTTATCTCATTCATCATATGCCGATGAAGACTATGATTCTCTAGCACTTTGTGATCCTATGCAGAGGAGAAACTGTGAGGTTGATAGCCTTCCTGAAAGTTGCTTTGACAGTGGCTTGTCTACTTTGAGGGACTCAAATGAATATGATTCAGAAGTGGAACTGAAGCATCCAAGAATTTCTCAAAGGTCGCAGTGTCTTCAGGAAGGCTCAACTGGTGATGCTTCTGATACAGATGTAAGCTCCATGACTATTTCTTTTAAAAAGTGTTCAGAGGCAAAAGGTACTTCTTGCTATTTGTAGAATGCAAGTGAACGTTTAATGTGAGAAATAAATAGTTATAGATGTGAGCAGCACAGAAGTTCCAAGAGAGGGATATCAATATATGTAAGAGAATTCTGTGTTATAGTACAATGTGTGAACACATTTCTATGGATAATGTAGGGGAAGTGTTCAACCTATAGGCAATAAAAATTGTACTAGTACTTCCAGTGAAGATTTTATGATCTTTGCAATTGAATACTTCCACATCCTCAAATAATGGTTTTTAAAGGCTTTTGGTGAGAGAGAAATAACTATCTGTGTTAGGAGTAAGATGGGATTTGCAGGCCAACATCTGGAGGGTGTAATGATTCCAATCTCTGATCTGTGACAATTCCCAAGCCACAAATTCAAGCGACAATACAAAGTTTTGGAAGCTATTGTTTTTTCACAAATAAGAAAATAGTTTATTTTAGCAACTCTTCAGCTTAAAGCTCCCTTTGCATTATCTGAAAGGAATTCCACATATCTGCAGGCTCCATCCTTGATGTCTTTAACCTTTCCAACCACAACATCCAGTTGCAAGCCCTAAATATTTTGGATATGCGGAGCTTGTGATTCAGGGGCAACTTAGCAGTGAAGCTCTACTACCTTCTCTGTGCACAGGGGCCTCTTTCACAGATACAATGGGTGAAATGGGGTTATGCTTTTCTCTGCACCTGAGAACAGGATCTCGACCTTTCTGTCCCGCTATGTATACACTATCATCATTTTAACAATACTTGGAAAAGATTGGGAACTGAAATCCATTCTGAAAGCTACTCAAGAAAGAAATTTGCCCATTTTTATAAGTTATCAGTGATCCTAACTCAGATTTTAATTGCTGATAATGTATAACACTTACGTTTGGTAAATTTGAGGACAAGGTAGGATTTCCAAGCATCCATGCTCTCGTGTTTAGAAGTCTGTTTTGAAGGAGAATGAATATAATGGATATAATGGATATAATGCAGTCATGCTGGCCACATGACCTTGGAGGTGTCTACGGACAACGCCGGCTCTTCGACCTAGAAATGGAGATGAGCACCAACCCCCAGAGTCAGACATGACTGGACTTAACGTCAGGGAAAACCTTTTACCTTTAAAGCTACTCTTAACTGAGTAGGGATCAGATGATGTTTTATCATAGAGGGCATCATCCAACCACAGCTTTGGTATGTTTGCAACACCAAATATCTAATGTGTACACACAGTTCTAAATATTTCTTATTTAGAAATATTTCTGCTCTTCTGCGCTGCTTGTTGTTGATAATATCTGTTTTGTGTGTTGAGTAGCCTTCATCCCCACCTCCTTCTTAAACTACAGCAAAAGACTGATTTGAGGTTGTCATGGACATTAGTAATGGTTGCTCCTCTGTACAGGTTCCAGATATCCGAGATGAAGAGGTGTATAGTCCTGATGAAGTCAGTACAGTGTTGGATTGGAATCCTGACCATCCAGTAAGTCGAAACAGTTCTGGAGCTTCAACAAGGAAATGTATCCCTGCCATCTCTCCTCAGGTATTCAATCTAGAATAAGTCAGCTAACAACCATGTTGTGGTCCAGAGAGCTATTATATTATGTGTAGCCAAGGATTTGGATGTGCCCAGCAGTATCTCTGATCTCCTCCTTGTAAAATGATAGATTTCTTCTTACCATACCATATATCTTAAGAACATCTGCTGAAACTATACTGCAATGTAACAAAATTCCGTTTGGTCTCACTTGCTCTCAGTATGTATAGAATTGTTGCCTTAAGCTCAATGAAACATTCTGAAGGGAAGATACTAATGTCATATTTTTTGTATTTTCCACAAAGCTATCTAAGCATCAAAATATAAGGGTGGAAAATATGATGCTTATTAATTAAAATTTTCAGCCCCCACTTCATTCTTGCGAAATGAATTTAGGCTCCCCCTTGCTTATGCCTTGGTGGCGAAGTGTGTTAAAGCACTGAGCTGCTGAACTTGCAGACCAAAAGATCCCAGGTTCAAATCCCGGGAGCGGAGTGAGCGCCCACTGTTTCTCCAGCTTCTGCCAACCTAGCAGTTTGAAAACATGCCAATGTGAGTAGATCAATAGATATTGCTCAGGCGGGAAGGTAACGGCGCTCCATGCAGTCATGCCGGCCACATGACCTTGGAGATGTCTACGGACAACGCCGGCTCTTTGGCTTAGAAATGGAGATGAGCACCAACCTCCAGAGTCAGACATGACTAGACTTAACGTCAGAGGAAACCTTTATCTTTTTTACCTTGCTTATGTCCTTACTTTCTATTTTTTTTTTCTGCTCAAATTTTAAAATGTAGACGGAGCCCTTGTGGGTCTGGATAAAGCTCTGTTTACTCCATCTTTCTCTTCCATTTAGTGACTAATGAAATGCTTTTAGGAAGTAAGACATGAAGGCAACTGTAGTCATAGCTTGTTTGTGTTCTGGTAACTGTCATTCAATAACCATGTCTTTATGTGCTCATTACATATAGTTATTTTGTCAAATAGCCAGTGAATGACTCTATCCTACATAAATCCCTTTCATTTAAGACAGAAACTGACCACCACATATCTTAATAGCTATTTCCATTAATTAATTATGCATGGTGGTAGGATGTGTTTTCCATGTTGATCTTATTGGATGATGCAGTATTAATGAAAGAGAATACTTGTTCCAACTATTCTAATATTCCTACAATTAGTGAAAGCGGGAATCCTGTTTTCTCTTAAGAGATTTATGATGTTACTTCTCCTTCCAACAAACCCTCCTGCCCCCATTTAGAAAGCAGCGTTCACCACACATTCTTGTTCAGTTTTCTCAGTTCCATGACATCCTTATTTAGTTGGGTTACTGTGGTCTGTATTTGAAATGTTCATGTACTGTAAGATTTGTAAGATATAGCAGTGCAAACAACAGAGATAAAAGCAGACATGTTAAGGATTAATATGGAAGATACTTCAATATTTGTACATTTGTAATGAAAAGGGCAAAAACATTGTTTGGGATTATAAGAAAAAGAACTTTATTGTTTTTATATTGGCATGGGGAACCTTTGGCCTTCCATATGTTTTGGCCTACTACCCAGAAGTCCTTACCATTGCTCATGTTGGGTGGTGATATGGGAATTGTAAACCAAAATATCTAGGGAGCCAAAGGCTACTTGTCATAATACAAAAAATATTCCTTTTCTAATCATACCTATCCAGGCATTTGCATTTTACCATTGCAGTTTCCAGTTACTGTTTTCACCGAGTTGTCTCCCACAACCCAAGATAATCCTTTATCCTCCTGGACTATCCCCATGAAGAGTTTAACTTCTAGTAATATACAAATGAAGTCATGATTCACGGTCCAAGTGCTTCATGTTTAACCCTTGCATCTATGAAGTGTACAGCTAGGGTTTAACAATGAGATCATGGCTTTTAATGGAGAAGATGACTGTTTTTAGTGCTCTCAGTGTTGTGTGTGTATTTGTGATGTTTAGTCAGATGCCACGGACAGCAGCTCCAGATATCCAAGCTCAGAGAAGGCTTACAAGATAGTTCTTGCTGGGGATGCTGCAGTTGGGAAATCAAGTTTCCTGTTGAGGCTTTGCAAAAATGAATTCCGGGGAAACACCAGTGCAACTCTAGGTATGTTCTTGTACATTTCTTTCCTTGCAGAATCTGAAGTAATTTGGGTATATTCCAGCCTTCCTCCTTAAAATACAGGCAAGAGGAGATGTGATCTGCTCCTAACAGCCTGTTTCCTTTTTCTTTTGCATCTCACTTTTCTGTTGTGAAGATCAGGCTGAAATACATGGATTTATCTCCTTCAGTTCTTGCAGAAATCCTGTGAGCACAAACAAACTGTAGAATTCAGTGTCCAAGCCAGGACTCCAAGATTTCTTCTGCTGAAGACAAATATAAAATCACTGCCTTTATCATGAAGTGTAAAACCATAACTTTGTTCCTCTCAATGCAGCCTCACGCTGTGAGAGAGAGCTGTGGTTGAAGACATGTTACAGCTGCAGCCAGCTGTAACAAATTACTCTGACCAAGAGGTCATGAGTTCGAGGCCAGCTTGGAGCCTATGTTTGTCTTGTCCTTGTTCTATGTTAAAGGCATTGAATGTTTGCCTTATATGTGTAATGTGATCCACCCTGAGTCCCCTTTGGGGTGAGAAGGGCGGAATATAAATACTGTAAATAAATAAATAAATGACGATTGTAGTCAGACTGGAGAAGAGACTTGGCACTTCAGTTCAGGCAGCTATTTCAAGACTTTGGAGTTGAAAAGTGCGAATTGGGATTATAGAAGTCCTTTCACACTCTTAACTAGAGATAGAAAGAATATTGGTTATTATTCATTTCTTGTCCGAGAAACGAAGAAAAGAGGTAGTGGAGAGGCATATTTCTTCAGGTAGTATTAATTTGCATAGATAGGTATGTGATGTTTTGTACATGAACTACTTTTTCTTTGTTCAGGAAACATTTTCTGTGCAGAAAAAGGTATTTTTTGTGGATACAGAATGTGCTTGTATCTGCTCAGGAAAAAATATTCAGGGGTAGCTGTGTTGGTTGTGCAGCAAAATACAGTGAAGTCCAAAATTGATCTCACAAGGCCAGTAAGGGGAGAGGCCTCAGGCTGCATTGAAATCTCTCAATACCATCTTAACTGATATTATTTGAGATAACGTAGGCTTGTGTCTGTTAACATCATCATCATTTTTGTCCTGCATGATTTTTAACATTTTTACCTGATTAATAAGCCAGTGAAGCTTTTAAAGCTTGCATAATTTTATGTTTTGGACTCCCCCCCCCCCCAAAAGACTTCACTGTTTAAAAGAGTTTCCCTTAGCACAAAATACCTTTTCTTTGCAGAATAACCACATACATTGATATTTATATGAGTTTGGCATCCTTTAATCTGAAATGCTTGGAACCGGAAGTGTTTTGGGTTTTTGCATTTGGGAATACTTGTATTTGTATCTATGTACATAATAAGATATATTGGAGATGAGACCCAAGTCTAAACATAGAATTATTTTATATACATAGCCTGGTTTAATACAATATTTTATATAATTTTATGTATGAAACAAAGTTTTTGTACATTGAACTATCAGAAAGCAAAGGAGTCATATACCTGTTTAACCACCCATATGGACAATTATGGATTTTGGAATATTTCAGATTTTGGAAATCTAGATAAGGAATGCTAAACCTGTATTTTTAAACTGATATTTGTGTATAGTTTTTAATCTGTATTCTTTTTACTCATTTGTAAGCCACCTTGAGTCCATTATTGGGGAAAAAGGCTAGACATAAACAAGTCAAATAACTTCAGCAATAACTTGCCAAAGTGTGAATAGTAATAATTAACTGCACAGAAATCTTTATATTCTCTTCCAGTGGGAAGAATACCATGGGAATTAGTTGCTCTGGTCTGCAAGGATGAAAAACACAATGGTTTACATCCATGCTTTTGAAACCTTTGCCTTTATTATGAGAAGAAATATACCCACCCTCTCCATTTATACATACATATGCCTTTCACAGTTAATGTAAATGGTATTCATTTATCACTCAGGTTATTGTATCCTTTGTGCATGGCTTTTAGAAAGAATATTATCTTCACAAAGATAAAACATGCTTACAATCTATTAATGGAACATCTCATTAGTGTCACGGTGGGAATATTAAATTCCTGTCACCCAGTGAGTGCTTGGGTGGGATACTGCACATTAACTTTGCTGCTATTAGCAGAATAGCACTCTGCTATTATTCACTTGTAATTCCCTCAGCAATGTAGTTTTTGGACTGTCATCTAGTATGCTAGTTGATTTTGTAATTTTTGGAAGATAGACTGTTAAATACATACATGTGTACAAATATGTACAAATATGTACATGTGTAAATATAATGGCATGCTACTTACAAATAAATAACTTACATGAAATGTGACATTCACCATAATTTTTCTGCTGCTGAAGTTTTCAAAACAAATTTGAATTCTAAAACATTTATGTTCTGTTTATTCATTAAGTGCTGGTATGTATGGCTTCACATACCTTTTATAACATGCCTACTAATTTATAACCTTGCTGTTACTAAATTCTGTTCTAAATCTCTGCAAGATTTAACTCTTAAACTTAATACATATCTCTCACTCTCCTACGCTTCTATCTCTTATCCTGATTTTATTTGGTTGTGTCTCTTATATTGTCAAATCCTTATTGTCCTTTAAAGGACTTAAGTAGATTTTGTATTTTTTTCTCTTTAGGAGTTGACTTTCAAATGAAGAGGCTCATCGTTGATGGGGAACCAACAGTGTTACAACTGTGGGACACTGCAGGACAAGAGAGGTTAGTATGGTACCACTGTTTTTGAATTATCAATAAAGCAGCTGTATTGCTGGGAGAAATTGCAAAACCTTTTCTAGTGCAATCCAAGTCTTCCGAAAAGTAAGCAGAGTTTGGATTAGTGATTTGTTTTGGACATCAACTCACAAAATAGTCCATGCTGGTTTAAGGATTGTGCAGTCTGTAATTCAGAAAGTAATTGTTCTAAGCTTGGGAAATAAGACCAATTGGGTTCAGTAGAAATCAGCCATAGGTAAGCATACATAAGATTGCAGTGGAGCATACAACTTATTTTGTGAATATACATGTTTGGCAGAAGGGCTCATTTCTTTGCTTGTAATGAGACCATGTTTGAGGGTCATTCTGTAAAAACGGGAAAATGGCAATGCTGCCTTAGGAGGCCAGCTGCCCCTAGCTGTCTTCACTGCCATTTTCTCATCCACGCATTCAAAAAGGCCAGCTGCAGTGCAAAAATTGAGAGAATAAAGGTGGCCAGTGCTTCTTTTCGATGCTCCTCGGGCAGATTATCTTCTTGCCATTTGCCACTATTCAGAGAAGGGGATGGTTCCTTTTTTTATAAGAGTTACAGTAAAGTACAGTTGACCCCAGCTTCTGCCAACCCAGCAGTTCGAAAACATGCAAATTTGAGTAGATTAATAAGTATTGCTTTGGTGGGAAGGTAACGGTGCTCCATGCAATCATGCCGGCCACATGACCTAGGAGGCATCTACGGGCAACACCGGCTCTTTGGTTTAGAAATTGAGATGAGCACCACACCCCATAGTCGGACTATACTAGACTTAATGTCAAGGGGAAACCTTTATTTTTATCTTAACTTGGTTTTTTGGCTCGATATTTTGACTAAAATATCTAGACTTATACATAAGTATATACAGTATCTCTATTATTGGCTGTAATGAAGAAATAATATGCTTCTATCTCAAACCTTCAGAGGCCAGATTGCAGAAAGACAAATGGTTTTTCATGTGCTCAAGAACTGAGTAGAAACAAAGAGAAGAAAATCTTATACAGTATATTGTGCAATATGGCCTATTGCCATGTCACCGCTGAATGCAGTCCTTGGGCTGAAGGTTAGCAGAAGTGTTGATTTTAATGGTATGAGGTTTTCTTCCAGCAGTGACTGAATATCTTCTTAGCTCTGGAACAGAGCAAGCTTTGAAATATGTGTGTATGACTGTTACATGGATCTGTTTAAATAATTTATACATATGCACGTGTTAATCATATTGAACATATCCTAGAGTTGTATCTCAGACAAAGAGACATCAATGAAAGTAAGATTTATGCAGATGGAAATCTCATTGAAGTCTAGATGAAAATATCCTTTTCAACTCTGAGCCTTTCTATATAACAGGCACTGGTAATCCCATTTTGGATTGTTGGAACTGTAGTTCCACACATTTGGGCCTGTCAATTTTACATTTGCAGTTGGCCAAATGTATGGCTATGTGAATGCATATTAATAACCCAAAGATAACCCCAACCCTAAAATTTGTTACTGGGAAGGGATTAGTATTAGGCAGAAGTATCCCTGCCTCAGTGAGAGGAACATAGCAATGTGTGTAGTTTGGAGACCAGAGATACACCTGCAGAATACTCCATAGACATGATACAACCACTGGTAGTGTTTATTTTGATAGTAGGCCACAAAAGGAGCTGTTCCATGGTCAAGATTAAGATGACTCTTGATTTACTGGATCCAAGCTGCTTACCTTTCAATCTCTCATGACTTAGCCTCTCATTGACATCAACCTAGAAATTGTGTTTTTAATTCTTCTTTTATGAAAATCAACACTATTTCAAAAAGACTGGAATGAACATGTAAAATGAAGACTTCTGGCCTTATTTTGTTCTGTCAGTCCTCTGTAGACAAGTCTTCTGTCTCAGTTTCATTAACAGCCAGGACAATGCAGATGAGACTTGTATAAGCATATCTTTTTCTTTGGACCTTTAAGAATATCATTCTACCATGACCGTGACATGTTAGTCACTGAAGGCAGTGGCTCATTTAAAGTCCTGATCTTACGAGGATGGGTAAAAACTTTCAAATGTTACCAATGCTTTGATTATTTTTGCCTTTGTCATTTATGTCATTTTTAACATTTAGTGCTATGTTCATTAAGTGGAAAAGACCAAGAGAGCTCAAAAAAGATCTGTATTTGATCATCTTGGATTAGCTCACTAATGTTTTAACTAATATTAAAGTGTACCTTTCCATTTTTATGGGCATTGATGATTCTTGGACATTTGGGGCAATACTTACACTAGGATGCAGGTTCTTTTCTTGAAAAAATTCTTGGCCAAATAATTAGGATTGGTAGGCTACCTCTTATTTCCTTTGAGAACCCATCTTTCACTTGCCTCCGCACTGAATAGATTGGGCCTTGTTTCCCAGGTTTGCCTGAAAGTTACACAAAACAAAGTCAGAAAAATTGAAGACCTAGTGTGACTTTTAACATAACTCTTTTGTTGAAAGGTTCCGTAGTATTGCTAAATCGTACTTCAGAAGAGCAGATGGGGTGCTTCTGCTGTATGACGTTACCTGTGAAAAGAGTTTCCTTAATGTACGAGAATGGGTGGATATGATTGCGGTAAGAATTTTTGCCCTGTAGAACTTGTGAAGAACATTTACAGTTTACTGTCCCTTAAATCTATGTTGTAGTCCACTTGTATGCAGTGTAGCTACTCAAGAGGGAGGAGAATTTAGAGAACAGAGGGCCCAGTCCTGGGCTGAAACCCCCTTAGTCCAGTGCTAAGAATAGTGTCCCATTTCCTCAATCAGAACAATTTTCATCCTTGCCACTCTTTGAGTCCATTAGTGCTTCCAGGCACACACAGAGCCACAAACTGTTACTATTGGTTGCCATTTTGGACCAGTTTTACATTATAGTAGACAACTGCTGATGGAGTTTGATACATGAATCATTGGGAAGGGATCCACTTCTCTGTGGGTCCACTATCCTTCAGAATACTTCAACAACCCACTCCAACCACCTATTTGGAGTTGAAAACCAGACCAAAATGGTAACCAGTTTGTGGTTCCCTGAATGCCTGGAAGCCCCAATGGACTCAAGGAGTGGCAAGGATGGAAATTGTCCCTCCAACATGCATTTGCCCAGACTAGTATAGTCTAATATATACATTATTAGTATAGTCTAATATATACATTATTCTGAGCTACCATGATTTACAAGAAATGTATTTTACTACTTTCAGTAAACAACTTTGCACTGTTCAATTTTAACCGATAACAAATGCAAACTTTTGTGAATGAGGGTCAAGCAAAATTCTGGTTTTGAATTGAATGTATTAAGTTCCTTTTCAAGGGTAATTGAACACCATGACCCAGGGCCCATTCATACTATGCAATTATACCATTATTATTCCCCTGTAACTTCCATGGTTACTATGTTACTATGGAGTCCTGGGATTGGCAGCTTAAGGGGAGGTACTTTGAATTTGTAGCCAATTTGTAGAATTTGAATTTTGGTAAGGCACTACTCCAGTGCCTTAACAAACTATAAACCTCAGGATTCTATAAGATGACAGTTGAAATGGAATCAAAGTGCTATGATTTTGTAATGTGAATAGGCCCCAGTTAAACCAAACTCTTTCTACTTGTTCCAGGATGCAACACATGAAAACATCCCAATCATGATGGTGGGAAATAAAGCTGATCTCCGCCAGGTGGTTTCTGAAAAAGGACACAAATGTGTACCGATCAACTATGGAGAAAAATTGGCCATGGTAAGAGAGAGATTTCATATATTTGTAATATGTAGAGTGTTGGACTGTAGTTCCTAGCACTGTCATTAGGTACGCTGGCTAGGTATCCTGTGAGTTGTATGTAGTTTTTCCGCTTTTGGAGAGCCACATGGTTTCCACCTTTGTTGTAGATCATAAGCAGGAAGATTGGATGAATGTATTAGAATCAGGTAGGGCATGAGATTGTTGGTCTTGAGTCATAAATGACTTCAATTGTAATTCACTCAAAATACCTTGAGTGACACTTGGTAGGTACTCAGTTTCACAATTCTATACCCAATATTTTAAATAATTTTAATAATTTTATCAGAAAATAAAGGTGTCACTATCTCAGCCATCCATGTAGATAATTTTGAAGCATTTCAGATTTCCAGATAAGGGATACTCAACCTTTACACTGTGATGTTTGGTGAATTGTATTGTAGCTCAGGTTATTTTCAATTGATATTTAGACTTTTCATGAATTTTTCTGAGTGAAATTATCCATGAATATATCTTTAAACCTTTTCCTCTGCTCCTAGGCTTACAGCGCTTTATTCTGTGAAACCAGTGCTAAAGATGGCTCTAATATTGTGGAGGCAGTACTTCATCTGGCTCGGTATGTTCAAAGACATTAACTTTCTTAGTACCACTGAAATGGTACTAAAATGGCATTTCACTTAAGAAAACTGCATAGATCATTTGAAAAAATCTCCCAACGCAATATTTCATTGGCTAACCCCTTCACAAGTGTTAGCCACCTTTGAGGGGCACTGTATTTATATAAGCCTCCCCGAGCCTTAAGATCCATGAGCGAGGGCTTTCCCTTGATCCCACCATTCTCACAAGGCCATATTTGGATGGACAGGTCTTTTAATTAGTTTTGTGTGCTGTATTGTTTAAATGTATGTTTAAATGTTTAAATTTTTTATAATTGTGCATGTTTTTTGTCTATTGTTGTGCTTTATATTGCTATTGTTTTTATTCAGGCTTGGCCCCATGTAAGCCGCCCTGAGTCCCCTTTGGGGAGATAGAGGCGGGGTATAAAATAAAGTTATTATTATAAAGTTATTATTATTGTCATCCTATTATATTTTTGAATTATTGTCTGTTGTTTTGAATTACTGGTGTTGTAATAAGATAACTTGTTACTTTTTAAAAGTTATTTTAGCATTAGGATTTCCCGCCTGTATCTTGTTTTTAACTTGTAAGCTACCATGTGGGGAAAAGACAAGATACTGTATAAGGAAGAAACAATCTAAGATGCATGGTCCGTGCACATGTTCTTCCAGCTTTAAAAATTTAAAATGAAGGGTTTTTGCAACTGAACCTCTGTCTTTTTCTGGCTTCAGCTGAAGGGGAGGTATGGTCCTCTGTGGGTTAGAGGTTGGAAAATTTGCCCCTGGACTATAAATAATATGAGATTTACACCGAGAGACTGAGGTTGGCACAATCTATTTTCCCCTTTCTTTTGTAGTGAATGTTCGTGATTGTTCATTGTTCTTCCTAAAAATGCTTGTTTAATCTTAGCAAACTTCTGTTTTTCAGAGAAGTGCGAAAAAGAACTGACAACAAAGAGGATGACAAGACAGTAACTAACCTGACAGGAACAACCCTTAAAAAGTCTATGTTCACCAAAAACTGCTGCAGTATATAAAAAACTAATCAATTCTTGGTCTTAGAGAAAAGACATCTGGCTATATTTTTAAATGAAGGATTTAGGCATAAGTTGCACAGGACGACTGGTGGAGCAGAAAATGGGGACCAGTGCTCTACAGCCACCAAGTTCATCAAGGATGATCAGCAGCATCAGATGATGTGTTGAACAAAACTGTGCCAATGGGTGTGAGATGTTTGGGCTCAAAGCAGCAACAACCACATCTGTATTTTGGTTTTTGAATGGAAGCACATCCATCATACCACATGTGCCTTTTAAAGTCAACTGGCCTAGTAAGAACTTTACAGAGACATACTTCTTACCAAGAACTATATAGTTGAGCTTTGCACAGAGTCCATGGGTCATTCTCTGAATTGCATCATGAAAGACTTGTGCTTCTAGTCCTGTAATTTCATCATCAGTCTGAAGTTTGTGATTGGGTTTGTTTCAAAGGACTTTAGGGAGTTCTGGACATTTCTAAGCAATGCTTGTACCAAGAATGGGAGAAACATAATAACACTTGATGTCAAGGGAACTGAACCAGAATTAAGAAGAAGATTTGATTGTGTCCAAAACTGAAAAATAACCCTTTGGTTTCATCTGGAAACTTTGGAATTAATTAACAAGTCTACATTTGCATCTCTGTGTGAAACTGTAACTCCTTATCACTGCACTGGAAAGGTTTTGGGCTGTTGTGCTACAGACTGCAGATAGAACGTTCCACATTGATGAGAAATGCACTACTGTTTGAAAAAAATGAGGATGTATAGAAGAATGTTTCCCCAGATATTTTGTTATATATACACAGAAAGCTATTAGTATTAGAAAGCATATGAGCAGTGCAATCTGAAATATTATAGCTCAGTGGTGGTTCTCATGTTAGTGCAATAATGAATCCAATCCAGGTTTTAATCCAGGCTTTAAAGGAGTTTTTAAGATTCTGAACCTTTTTCTAAATAGGTTCAGTGTCGTAGGGCCCATCTACACAGGTCAAATGAGATGGTGTGGGGACAAATGAACTTTTTGGGGCCCATATCTGCATTAAGTGGCCTTGTCCCACATTTTAAAAAGTGGGAGGATGCTCTGGAGCTTCTCCATAGCTTCAGAGTTTACCTGCACTTCGTGGCAGTGTAAACAGTTGGGCCAGCTCTGGCTTGGAGTTGGCTGTGGCTTCACATGACCATCCTGCTTTCTCCTGGCTTGGGCAGCCTGTAGACAGAGGATTATTCTTACAATTTCTCTCATGTCCTCAGCTAAGCGACAACTACCAGATGCAATATTGCTGGTGCTTGTTGCTCATCACATTTTCTGATGCTGGCCGGAGCACCATAGCAATCTGAGAAGATGCCTCCTCCCCTATCTGGAGCTTCAGTTTAGACACTGCTGGGCTGTGTAGACTCCAGCCATTCACCAGGCCAGCTTGATGGTGCACTGTGCAGACTCCTTTGGTGCTGATCCAGCTAACCAACTCTAGATCAGCTCTGAGGTGTGTGGCCCATGTAGATGGGCCCTTAGACAGCTCCTTCAAATGTTGTTAAATCATGGATTGGATTAACCACCCCACAAATATGGGAGCAATCACCCATCAGTGGTATAGCTGAGATGCTGGCTTGTCTTAAATTAGAACTTAAATGGCCTCATGCTACTTCCTGGAAGACTCACTATTTCCTTCCTGCCACTAGTTTTATAAATCAGGGTAAAAGGGAGGAAGAAAAATATCCCATTTTGGACTGTAGCTGTATAAAACAGGCTTCTGAGTGGTCTAGTCTCAGAATGCTTCCTGTCACTTTGAAAACTCAAGCCTTTCCTTTTGTCTGAGTTCTAAATGTGTCCTTGTTATTTTGAATCACAAAAGTATCTGTTTAAAATTTCCTTCAGAGTATGATTTGTGCGGCGTGTACGTTTACTTTACTGAATAGAAAATGTCATTATTCCAACAGAATTATCTTTATCATGAAAAGAGAAAGTCTATGTTGTTAGGTTCCTAGGAAGTTGAGCTTGACTCATAGATGCGTTGGCCAGAGAAAAATTTGGACTCCTTTACATGTTTTAAATTTTTTATTGCAATTCTAGATTTGTATCGTTTTCTTGTGATTAACTTATAAAAACTAGTCTGTTTTTATAGATGTAAAAGGTTTATTTTGCTTTTCTGTGCTCAGGATTAGCATTGTTCTGAAATTGGAGCTGAGAGGCCCCAATTACAGTTCATAACTGTAGCTGATTGACTAGAAGATAAGTCCATATTTGCAGGTTTCAAAGAGGACTCTTTTATTGTAGGAATGTTAAGACTCAGAAGATAAACACATGAAATGTTCAGTGACTCAAATTACATTAAAAAATCATTTGGTTAGATCATCTTGGGCATTTAAAAATGGACTGAGAGCTCTATACTCTTACTACCAAATTTGTGCTGTCCTCGCACATGATTATTGTAAATCAGAATATATTACCAGATAAGCAGCCTAACCCTAAAACGTATATGGGTTTGGGATGATGATTTAACATTATTTGCACTTTAATGTTGTCTGAGTGAACCATATGGTTTTCAACCACCTCTTTCTTTCTGGATGGTCATTTATGTCTGAATTTGGAACCCTAGTTAGTTTAAATTATAATTAGCAAATATGCCAGAACTATCAGTTACCATTTCATTTTGGGTTTCTTAAACTAACAAAAATATAAAGCAACCAGAATTCCTTTGGATTCATCTACAACAAAGAAAGCTCGTTATTTTTAAAGTTGACGATTAGCATTTCTGCACAGGAATAGAGAGGGGGAAATGTACAGGCTCAAAGTGGAGGCACGTAATGCTAAACTTTGATGTTTTGTCTAAAATGGCCTGTTTTGTGGGAATATGTAACTGGGGATCTCAAATTACATTGGAGACCTTAACAGTGAATTTTTTTCAAGGCATTAGTGAGAAAGGATGCAAGTTAGTATGAACTAAAATCATCCCAATACAAATATAACTTCGTGCATGAGCTGTCCATAAGTGATTTTTAGATTGTTCTCTATTTTTTTTTAAAAAAAATACATGCATCCACGAATAATCATTCAGATATGTAGGTTACAGCTTCCAGTTTCATTGTTTTGTTATTTTGTGAGCTTTTAAAAATAAATCTTTATTGTCTTTTATCCTTAAACAAGAAGGTTATTAAAAGTATAAGACTTTTTAGAATAAACAATATTGGCCTAGGAGAAGAATATGAACAATAACTGCTGCGAGAAGAAATACAGGAAGGAAAAGAGAGAGGGGGAAAAAATGTGCTCTTAACATACCAGTTGCTGAGATCCGGAGTTCATTTTTCCAGATCTTGAATATAATTTTTAAAAGGTTGTTGTCTTTAAAAAAAATCAGATTTTATCACCAAAGGGAGTACTTTTTTTGAATGGGATATATCAGGCATCCTCAATCTGTAGCCCTCCAGCTGTTTGGGCCTCCAACCTCCAGAAACCTTAGCCAGCTTGTTTAATGGTCAGGAATTCTGGGAGTTGGAGGCCCAAACAGCTGGAGGGCCACAGGTTGCTGATGCCTGCGATACATAGAGCTTGCAAAAGTTCCTTTATTGAACAACAAGTTCCTGATCAGCCTGGCCGATTAGGCAGGTATGTTGAAAGATACTGGAAGCAGTAACCCCAAAATGCATTGTTTCCCAAATATGTGTATGCATCTAGGTTAGTGGTTCTCAACCTGTGGGTCCCCAGATGTTATGCCCTTCAATTCCCAGAAATCCTAACATCTGTTAAACTGGCTGGGATTTCTGGGAGTTATAGGCCAAAACACCTGGGGACCCACAGGTTGAGAACCACTGATCTAGGTCTTGGTATAGTATAATTATATCATAGAAACTGCATTGCAGCATGGCTCATGTCAATCTGGAATTCTTGTATTTTAGAGAGGTTCATTGTAAAAAAAAAAAAAAAACCCAAAAAACCCCACACCAATATATAGGAAAATGGTAGCAGAGATGTGTCAACCCACCAAGAATGTCCAGTTTAAACCAGCATAATTGCACTTTTGATCCCTTTAGATTCTTTTCAAGTCACTAGCCATGTTTTGAGAACATGAGAGCTTCTAGGAATATATGGAGCTTCCCAGCCATCAAGAACTCCTTGTCCTTTTTATGGAACGGGAACCCTACGCGTTCTCTGAGGTCTAGTGCTATCTACATATACACTCACATTGGTAGACTTCTCCATTTTCAGAAATTATATATAGGGATACAGCATATGTGTTTAATCCCAAATGTATTTATGACAGCATGCGTGATCAATGGCTTTCAGTCAGATTTATGAAAATAATTCCCAGCAGGTTTCTAGAGTACGTAATTTGTAGATCTAGCTGCAAAAGTAGTATTTCTTATTTATTGACTTTCCATGTTGCCTTATACATATATATTTATTATAAAAGAGAAAATCTTTGTATATATTTGTTTCTGGTGAATTCTGTACATAAGATTTATTTTTATGCATTACGCAGTAGCGAGTACTGTTGTTTCTTCTTTACTGCTTTGACTTGTTTTAAAGCTTGCTATATATCATGTTTTTAAGGCAGTAGTTGTTGTAGTTAGTCTCTGAAAAGTTAGATCTACCAAGTGCTTTTGTTATTTAACAGATGCAGAGAGATTGTGTGCCAAAATGTGTGATGCTAAAATGTCTTAGAATAAAAATGATATATAACACGTGAATGAATGCTATATTTATTGAAAACGCACATTTTCAAGATTCTTTGCTCATCTGACTTTATTGTGTAGGCTAACTTCTCTGGTGTAGTGGAACCAGAGCTCAAAGGGATGGAGCTCTGGGAGGGACTTTCTGATTTCTAGGGATGATATCTATTTCCACCCTTCAAGGATCCCCTGTTCTCTTTGGACATGGCTGCAATCCTCACAGGAACTGATAGCAAGATTCTTTTAAGAAAATACTGTTGTCAGCTTCCTCTGCTGTAATGTGATATAGGATGAGTAGTTTGGTCTTGACTAGAAAAGAATCTTTCTTACACCCCTGACAGATGGCCACCCAGCCTCAATGTTACTACTACTACTACTACTACTACTACTACTACTACTACTAATAATAATAATAATAAAGAGGGTTGGAAGAGACCCCTTGAGCCATTTAGTCCAACCCCCTTCTGCCTTTGTGTACTAAAAGCACAAGCAAAGTACCCCTTAATAATTATTAATTAAATAATAATTAAAATACCATTATAAACAAGTAAAACTTTGGAAGGTGCGCACCGAGCAAGGGAGAAGGCGGGAAAGGCGTGCATGGGGCGAGTTGAGGTGGGAAAGGTGTGTACCTTTCCCTCATCTCTTACCCCATGCGTGTCTTCCTCAGCGGTGGGGGTGGCGGGAAAGGTGCACACAGGGCAAGGGAGGAAGGAAATGCACGTGGAGGAAGGAGCCGCTGCCGTGGGGGCCAGATAAATGGCTTCGATGGGCTGCATGTGGCCTGCGAGCCATAGTTTGAGGACCTCTTTATTAAACTAATAAAAATAATACAACTTGTAATGATGTATGCCTTTCCAAATTTAGCTGTGTACCACTGAAAGCACAATCCCATGTATGTCTATTAAGAAGTAGGTTCTATAAGCCTAAATCCAATCAGACCTAACTAGAGTAGAACTGAACTTACATCACTATTGCCATACCAAGTTCCACGGATTCAGTGAACCTGCTCTGACTGGGACTCTAGATCAAAAATTAAGTGGGATTTATTTCTAGGTTAAATGAGATAAGGCTAAAGATGTGATCCTAAACACACCATTGAATTCAGAACATCTGTCATATACATGAATAAGACTGCTATGTGCTCAATACACATCGTGTATGCAATTATATGTGGTTGCAACATGTCATCTTTTTATAGTTTTCTGTTCTGTGAACTCTCCAGGAAATGATCTTAATCTTGTCCAATTTAATTTTTATCTCTCTTTCTGGTCCCATTTTATATTGCTTTCTAGAGCTGTTATCACATATTCTAGAAAAAAATCTTTATGATTTCAAGGAAATAATTAACGTAATTTGATATGCCCCTTTTTGGCAGTAAATCCCTCCAAAGTCCAGTGCTTTGGGACTATAAATATAACTGCTTTTGAAAAAGTTTTATGTTCTCTTTCCTAGTGTTCTCAAGCAGTTTAATGCTGGATCGAGAATTGCTTACTGAAACATCTAGATCAGTGGTTTTCAACCTTCCTAATGCTGTGGTCCCTTAATATATATTATGGTGACCCCCAACCATAACATTATTGTCTTTGCTACTTCATAACTGTAATTTTGCTAGTGTTATGGATTGTAATATAAATATCTGATATGCAGGATGTGTTTTCATTCACTGGACCAAATTTGGCACAAACACCCAATACACCCAAATTTGAATACTGGTGGGGTTGAGGGGATTGATTTTGTCATTTGGGAGTTGTAGTTGCTGGGATTTATAGTTAACCTACAATCATAGAGGATTCTGAACTCCACCAATGATGGAATTGAACCAAACTAGGCACACAGAACTCCCATGACCCAACAGAAAATACTGGAAGGGTTTGGTGGGCATTGACCTTAAGTTTTGGAGTTTTAGTTTACCTACATCCAGAGAGTACTGTGGACTCCAAACAATGGCTCTGGACAAAACTTGGCACGTATACTCAATATGTCCAAATTTGAACACTGGTGGAATTTAGGGAAAATAGACCTTGACAGTTGGGTGTTGTAGTTGCTGGGATTTATAGTTCACCTAAAATCAAAGAGCCTCTTGAACCCCACTAACGATAGAATTGGGCCAAACTTCCCACACAGAATCCCTATGGCCAACAGAAAATATTGGAGGGATTTAGGTTCTTAAGGCCATAAGAAATATGTGTTTTCTGATGGTCTTTGGTGGCCCCTCTGAAACCACCCTCACGACCCCCCCAGGGGTCTTGACCCCAGGTTGAAAAACGCTGATCTAAATGTTCTGCTTCCAAGCATCTGCTACATTCGGGCTGCTATCCTGAATCTCTTTTCTACAAAAGGGCAAGTAGATGAAGGAAGAAACATCTGCAATTGTATAATCTGTCTTTTGTGTTCTGACGATGATGAAATCCATCTCAAATTAAAATATGGATCCTCTGACACAGAAGAGACCTCAGCAGTGACACACAGAATAGTTAATTTTTAAAAGTCTGTCTTGTAGATGTTCTGGATTGTTTGAACAGCATTTTCCCCCTTCCCCTTGAACAACTGTGCTTTTTACAGAGGAACATGAATAATTTGAAGAGTGAAGTGCTTTGATGGGCATGAAATCTGTGCTCCTTAAAAGGGGAACACGGATCATTTGATTTATGCGCACAGTGAAAGAAAAGGTTTTCTTTGTGTTGTTTAAAAAAGAAAACCAGACTTGCATTTGCAGTGTTCGTAGAAGCATATTTACAAGTAATGGACTTCTGGGGTGGATAGTTCCTTGTTCAGCTTGTCAAAATTGGCACTCCCACAGAGCAGGATGTCAAATTGAGTTTGAGAGAGAGTTCAGTATGGAGTGTGACAATTGCAGTGTACAGAACAAAGTAAGTGATTTTTGTTTGCAGGCAGTGTGCGTATTTTTTGAAATAACCCATGGAACAGTATTCAGTTAAAAGAAACTTGGGGAATTTATTTTAGATTTCATTACCATGAGTTGAAGTGAGGGAGGCAGGGGTCTTATTACTTATGCTAAATTATGCTGTACCCTGCCTTGAGCCTTGGGGAAAGATGGGTAAGAAATAATTTGTTGTTGTTGTTGTTGTTGTTGTTGTTGATTGGTGTCCACCCAGACCTGCCTCTAACCTGAAGATCTGCAATGTTAAACTGCAAATCCCATCAGTCAGTGCTGGGGAAGGTTTTCAGCAGTCCTCCCCAACCTTCAATCTTCTATATGTTTTGAACAATTGCCACCATCCCTAGCCATCATAACCACATAACTAATGATGAGGGCTTTGAAGTCTGACATACCTGGTAGGAAGATGGTAGAAGGGCTTCCCCATCTAGACATGTATCCTAAATGGTTGGGGTCTTTGGGAAGTTGGAATCTGACACAGCTTGAGAGCACCAGGTTGAGGAAATACTTTCCCAAAGTCCCACAGAAATCAATGGGATTTGGCTGCCCGTAGACACAAGAGCATGTCTCTATTCATTCTGAAGGGAACTTGTTCTTTAGTGTTCCCTCCCAAGTTTATGTATGTGATGGATAGATATTTTCCTTCAGGTTCACCTGCACAAACCCATTTCTGAATGTCGAAATACCTGTTATTCACTTGAAGGAAGGAGAAGAGGAAGGAGGTGGCTCCAGCTTCCCAATGACACTTTGGAGGATGCTTTCACTGCAAGTGGGGAACATGCTGGGGATGGGCCAGAAAGACCTGAAATGGACACTGAAGGATTCTTCTCTTTTGGACTGGAGCTGACACATTACCTTTTATTAGCTGTTTAAAGATTTCTAATGCACCTTTCAGGACACAAAAGCTTCACAGGACAGTATACAATTCTCAAATAATCCCAAAATATATACCAAACCATCATTCTTTAAATATCCCTTTGTACAAATTAAGAAGTGAGATTGCAACAAATAAAACCAGACTGAAATAATAACAAAGGCATTAAAGTGTGATTTTTTTAAAAAGAAACAAGGGGGGGGGAGGCAGTTTCTACAAATGTGATACGGCTATAGAGAAAGTTCTATTCTTCACTTCTGACATTCTAGAAGTGGACTAGAAGGCAAGGTCAGCAATGTTGACCTTAATGCATAGATTGACAATAAACTCTTTAGGGAACCAGATAACAATGCATTTCAGGCTTCAAGGGTTAAAACTAGGGATTGGAAAAAATGAAATGAGCTCTTCCGATTTGGTGCCATGTACAGAGGTAGCTGATGGCTTCAAAGGGGTGATTCTATGGAGGGAAAGCAAGGTCAGCCCTGGTTAATACTTGGAGGGGGGCAATAAATACCAGTTGCTATAGGCTACATTTCAGAGGAAGGAGCTGGCCAAACCACCTCTGGGTATTCCTATGAAATTCATGGACTTGCCAATAGTAGACAGGCAACTTGAAGGCGCACACACACAAAACAAGGTGAGGTATACTTTCGGTCTCCTTTGTGTATACATATGCATTGGGAGAGCTAGTTCCCCTCTTTATGAAGTTTCTGTCCATTCCTAGAGGAATTAACAAGCTATAGATAAACAATGAGGCCTAGCACTGGAATAACCTTAAGGGAAACTTGCT
This sequence comes from Anolis carolinensis, assembly GCF_035594765.1. NCBI lineage: Eukaryota > Metazoa > Chordata > Lepidosauria > Squamata > Anolidae > Anolis > Anolis carolinensis. The sequence continues at coordinate 250,489,294 of NC_085842.1, read as the reverse complement.
TCTGTTCAATAAAGACATATTTCCTCAGTGTTCTGTACCATTCTAAAATAAAGCATTAAGTTTTTAGAGTGCTTTAGCAGATGTTTCAAGCTTCATGCAACCTCAAACCCGTAGCTAATTCCCTCTTTTCCTCATTTAGTTTCTTGCATCCTTAATTGCAATGGAAAGCAGGAGCTCTTTTTCAATCCATCTTTGCAGAATCTGTTCCTGCTTATTAAAGGGTCACACTTTAAAAATCCACAACAACCCCAAAATACTCTTAGGGCTGTGTGTAGATGCATGTGTATATTTGAATGTGTGCATTTTTTGTATATGTGTATTATGTATGTGTGTGTGGGCCCAAAAATGTATACACACATAGACATGAGAAATATTAGTCTATAATCGTAGCTACTCTATTTATACAACAGCAAAATGGACATGAGAGCGATCCTTGAATTTTGGATTCAGTGTAGGTGTTCAAAGTGGCCATTAGCATCCAAATACTAAGCTGCCTAACTGCTGCACCAACTACGTTCTGTAATGTGTTCAGTGTGAGCATCCAGTGTTCTCGTAAAGCACCCAGTATAGCTAGTTTCCTCTGATAAACATCATCATTTAGGGACCCCCATAGGTTGAAGTTAGATCTGGGGACCAGAACCTGACATCTTGATGGTAATGGGGTGGAGTGCCATCTTGTTGTAGGTAAAAGCACAGGGTGCAGCTCTCAGATGGCAGGTAAAATTGATGTCTGAAGCATATCGAGATAAAAACACATGCATACATATTTTTACTGTTGAGAAAACATTATATGACAGCCTCATCCTGAAAGAGAAATTTCATTTAAATTTATTCGAAAAATACTGACCAGTAAAGAGTGTATACACTTTTAGAGGCCACTCTGTATATGTGCATGTATGTGTATGTATGTAGGCTTGTAGGTACTGTAGGTATGTAGGTACTAGGCTTGTCCGATCGATGGAAAAAATGTTTCAATTCTCGTTTCTAAAGTAGGGGGTGCCGGCTCTTCGATATAGAAATTATTTCTTAATGTTTCACCCAAAATTTTTGGATATTTCCGAAAATTCGTAATGTTTCTAAAATGTTTCTAAAATGGCGGACGCGCATGTGCAATCGCCAAAAAACAGGAAACCGGGGGGGGGGACTTTTCTGGGGGGTCTCCCGCCCTCATTTCTTGAGCTATTCGCATCAAATTTGGTACAGTGGGAGAACACATTCCACACTCTTTGCTCAACAAATTGCAGAATGTTTCCTGTCTCCTATGATTTTTGGCGAATTTTCATAACTTTTTATAATACACTATTTTTCAATATTTGAAGAAACCTGTTCCTGGTTTGAAAGTCTTATTTCCTGTTCAATTGGGTTCTTATCACTGTAAAAGTCCCTCTTCTACTTGTGTAGACTTTGGATTAGAAATGCAGCACATGCCAAGCAATGCCTTGACAGGATTGGCAACGTCCTTTGGAAACTATAAATTGCTGTGGACCCTCTATTTAATCAAATCAATGTCTGACTTTGTGATTGCAGAAATAAAACTCAGCCCAAGGCTTGGGAATAGAAATGGAGCGTGAGGGAAGCAATGCCTTGGCAGGTGCCCCAAGTCCTTTGGAAACTATTTCTTCCAATGTACCCTTTAGGTTTGAAAACAATGTGTGTCTTTGTGATTGCTGCAATAACACTCAGCCCGGGGGCTTGGGATTACAAACGGAGCGGGAGGGAAGCAATGCACTTGCAGGAATGCAGATGTCCTTTGGAAACTATTTCTTCCAATGTACCCTTTAGGTTTGAAAACAATGTGTGTCTTTGTGATTGCTGCAATAACACTTAGCCCGGGGGCTTGGGATTACAAACGGAGCGGGAGGGAAGCAATGCACTTGCAGGAACGCAGACGTCCTTTGGAAACTATTATTTTCAAGTCCCCCCCCCCTTTCAGGATTGCAAAGAAGGGCTGATGTGGTGATTGCTAAATTCCAAAAGAGAAAACAGAAAGGCAAAAGGTCTCCCACAGGAGTAGATGGAAAGCACCCCAAGCTCAGCACTAGCAGGGACGCAGACGTCCTTTGGAAAAAAAAAGTTCCCTAAAGCCAGCCACAGCAAGAACTCTGCCCCAAGCCCCCAGCCAATTTCCCCCCCAAAAAACACAATATCGAACCAGCAACAACAGAAACACTTTACCCCCAGTTAGCCCTCTCTCCCCCAAACAAGCAAGCAGCAGCTTCCCAGCGCGCGCCAAACACCCTCTCTCCTCGGTATCCCAACCCAGAATGGCTTGGGTCGGCTGCGGTTGGGGATTTTTATAGAGATCCTCCATGTGGACACAGAGGACGCTAGCCCTCACCTTTGGCAGCCATCGTGGAAGACTCTGATTGGCCAGGGAGCGGCCATGTTAGGCTGCGCTAGGCTCCCATTCATGTTAGATTGCAGAAACAAAATAAATAAATAATAATTTAAAAAAAATATTTTAAAAAAAATTTTGGAAGGAAAAAAATTAATGAAAATTTTAAGAAACAATTAGAGAATGGGCCAACGATGGTTCGAATTACATTGCCAGTTGCGCCCAGGGAAAACGTTTCAATACTCGTTTCAAAAAACGAGAACAATCCGAAATAATTACGAAACGAGAAACATAACGAATATTTGGACAACCCTAGTAGGTACTGCTCCGGCGAGAGGTAATGGCGCTCCATGCAGTCATGCCGGCCACATGACCTTGGAGGTGTCTACAGACAACGCCGGCTCTTCGGCTTAGAAATGGAGATGAGCACCAACCCCCAGAGTCGGACATGACTAGGCTTAATGTCGTGGGAAAACCTTTACCAGCATCTATCTATCTATCTATCTATCTATCTATCTATCTATCTATCTATCTATCTATCTATCTATCTATCTGTCAATCATCTATCTATGTGCATTTCTGTGTGTATGTGTGTGTGTGTGTATGTGTATGTGTTGTGTGTATGTATGTGTGTATTTGTGCATGTGTATATGTATGTGCCAGCTCTTTGGCTTAGAAATGGAGATGAGCACCAACCCCCAGAGCCGGACATGACTGGACTTAATGTCAGGGGAAACCTTTACCTTTACCTATATGTATGTGTATGTGTGTATGGTATATGTTATATGTTTGTCTGCATATATATCCTATTTTCATCCATACAGATTCTTCTAAGGATACTGGAATCTCTCTCTCTCTCTCTCTCTCTCTCTCACACACACACACACACACACACACACTCTCTCACACACACACACCCCTCTCTGCCTTCCACCTGCCCTCCTACCATTCTCCTTTACAATCAAATCAAAGATCAGACCATATGGAGTAATTCAGCCTTTTCAGAGCAATCAATTTCAAATGATTTTCTGTCATTGGGATGCAGGCAGCACATCAAACCTTCCAAATCTCACCTTGCAGCTCCTGTAATGAAAATAACCATGCAGAGAGAGAGAGAGAGAGAGAGAGAGAGAGAGAGAGAGAGAGAGAGAGAGAGAGAGAGAGAGAGAGAGAGAGAGAGAGACTGATGTTTTCAGCTCCTACAAGGAACCCCTGGTATGACTTTGTGTAATACAGAACTGCAAGCCGCTCCGTTCCCTGTCAAACCCTGTTGTCACACAGCTCTGTAATCGTTTTGGACAGATTTGCATATTTTGCTTGATTTAAAATGTACAGTATACCACCGCTCCTTTTCAGCTTGTTGTGCACAGTCAAGAAGAGCTTAACTCTGCACAAATGAAAGCAGAAGCAATCCCACTAATACAACTCTGTTGTTGTTTTGTGTGTGTTTAAAACTTAACACCACAGGAGGGCAGCATTGCCTAGCAGAACCCAAGAAAAACCCCAGGACAGAAAGAAAGAGGAAAATAAATCATTAAAAATACATTTGATACAAAGTAGGTTATTTCAGAAGTGCATTTCACATTAAAAGTCTGCCAAACTATCTTATTTTTTGCAGGGATTTGTACCACTTGGCTAAAACAAACAAGCAAGCAAGCAAACAAACTGCTAGCATATTAGTATACTGGCTGCCCTTTGTTCTGGGCTTAATCTTAGGCAGATTTTGGAAAAGTTAATTTTTAGGACTACAATCCCCACCACCCCCAATTTAGTCATCCCAAAATTAACTTTACCCCAAACTTTCACTTTAGTTAATACTGACAATCATCATAAACTCTGCCAGCTGCCAGTCTGTTACCAAGAACAATTCAAAGTGCTATAAAACCCTAAACGTTTCCAGTCCAGCTTATCTGTCCGAACTCATCTCCCTCTGTGAACAATAATGTAGGTTAAGATCTTTTGGGGAGACCCTGCTCTTGGTCCCACCTCGCTCGCAAGCGCGGTTGGTGGGGACGAGAGACAGGACCTTCTCAGTGGTGGCTCCTCGGCTCTGGAACTCCCTCCCCAATGAAGAAGACAAAGACATGGCTGTGGGATCAAGCTTTTGGCCAGTAAAGTAATGCAGTGCAAGAAATAAATAGGGAATATGTGCATTTGACAATTGGAACGGCCCTAGTCTACAATTTTGGATCACATGATTTTAATGTTTTTATTAGCTGTTTTAATTATTTTCTTAATGTCTAAATGTTGATTTTATCTCATGTTTAATAGTCCTGTTGATCTTAATGCATAGTTATATGTTTACTGTTTTAAATATTTGATTTGGTTTTACATGTATGTACGGCATTGAATTTTGCCAGTATTATGTTGTAAACCGCTTTGAGTCCCCCCGGGGTGAGAAAAGCGGTAAATAAATATAGTAAATAAATAAATAAACTCTTTCCTATTAAGAAAAATGGATCATTGACTAAGAAGAAAGATAGACATTGGCCCAATAAGTGTTTTACTGTTATTGTCTGCCTTCAAATAATTCCCTTGACAAGATTTGTTCAAGTGCAGGGAAAAGTTTCATTTTGGATTATAGCTCCCAAAATTCCTATAGGTAATGCAGCACCAAGTGACTCTTGAGATTCATAGAACTTTCCCAAACTCAGTCCATGACAGCAAGGTATAGATAGAATATTTGAAAATATTTTTAAAATAGTCAGTTTTTTAAAATTCTGCGAAACCCCAAGAATCCAGAACTGGTAAGAATGTTTGCACATTGAGAGTTACTCCACACAAAACAAATGCCTGGGATTTTGTGTGTGTGCTGAAAACAGCATTTTCTGCACAGAATCTGTGCAGTACAAATCCCGAACTGTGAATGGGTTCAAAAAGTGCATAGTTTCCCAAGATTTTCTTAACAGTAGAATTAACAGTGGAATAAAATTGTTAAAATTATTAATTGCTTCTTTTGGGAAGAAACTTAGCATCTACACTGTAAAATTAATGCAGTTTGAGACCACTTTAATTGTAGGATTTGTAGTTCTGCGAGTTCTTTAATTTTTTCAGCCCAAGAGTGCTTGTGCCTCACCCAGCTATCACTCCTATGATTCCATAGCATTGAAATGTGGCAGTTAAAGTGGTCTCAAACTGTATTAATTCTACACTGTAGATAAATCCTTAGTGAAGGGTTACATCTCTGATCCTTAAGATATGCTCAATGAGATTCATTTGGAAGCAGGGATTTCCTTCCTTCCTGCTGAGTTCGCCATTGAGTATATATAACTCAGGACCCTGGTTCATGAACTCCATTGCACCGAAGGAGCCGAAACCATTCTTTATGTGAAAATAACCCAGCGTGTTGATAATGGAAGGATCTCTGGGGAAAAATATTCCTTTTCAACCATGTTTCAGTGTATTCCAGTCTCACTTTGATTTCTAAATATATCCCACAGACAATAGCTCTGGACATCAACAAATGAATTAAATAACAAGCAAATAATACTCCCCTTCCCACTGTGTCTTTTGTTTCTAGCCCTTTCCTCACTGTTTAATTTTTTAAACGGGGAAATGGGTTTCCACTGTAATGGCATGGGGAGTTGGAGGCTTCTGGGTAGCGAATAGCTTTTTCCTGTTTCTCTCTTTTTTTCCCCCCTTTAAAAATGAATAGCATCAGAGACCTCAGAAAGGCATGTTCTGTGATTGTTTTTGTATTGCTTCAGTAACTCTGGAGCATTTATCCATGTAATAGCAAGGTCTTCTGCTTGACTGCTTCCATAGGCCTCATGCTTCAGTAACTTTGCTTGATAGGATTCAGATGGAACACGGCTTAGTATATTTTATGTATCTGAATGAATATTATAGCAAACAAGACATAATCAGCTTGACTTGAAAGGCTAATTAAGCTTTAATTTTAATATATAAAATTATATGAGTCTGAACAATCTTGTTTACACAGAAATGCTGCTCTTTGTTGCACCACGCTTGCAGCATGAATTATTGGCCAATAAACTGAAAATGCAACAAAGTTCTTTTCTTCCCTCCGCCCGCCTCTCCTCCGGCAATCACAGAGCTCTAAGTTCAATGTTATGACTTTATCCTCAGCAAAGAGAGTGTTTCCATAGAACTGGGGTAATACTCTAAACAGGAATAGCTTTATGGAACCTAATGTTCAGGGTGCCTCTGGCACAATGCAGCCTGGATACTTTGGGCCTCTGGTGTAATGCTTCTGCTGTAATAAAGCTGATATATGTACTTTGGAGGCACTGGCATTACATTTTTGGGTATAGTACAAAGGGCCATTTTTGTACTTTAAAGCCCTACAGGTTTGGGTCCAGATTAAGTGGGGGATTGCCTTTTCCCATATAATCTGTCCCAGACATTGAGGTTCTCTGGGGAACATTACTCCAACCAGCCAAAACCTGACTGGTAACCGTCACACAGAGGACCTTTTCATCAGCTGCCCCTAGACTCTGGAATGACCTGCTGGAAGAGCTTCAACAGCTAAATGAACTGTCAAAATTGAAGACACAATTAAAGATGTATCTCTTCTGGCAACGCTACTCAGTCCATTTTAAACTATTACTTTTACATTTGTGTGTATTAATATTGCATTTTAATCTTTTTACTACGTATTGTAATATATGTATGTCATGGTATTGTGCTTTATCTGGGTGTTTTAACTGTGTTTACCCTGCCTCAAGCCATGAGGAGGAGCAGGTAATAAATACAACTTATTCTTATAATATTATTATCATAGAATCCTAGAGTTGGAAGAGACCTCGTGGGGCATTCGATCCAACCCCCTGTCAAGAAGCAGGAAAATCGCATTCAAAGAACCCCCGACAGATGGCCATCCAGCCTCTGCTTAAAAGCCTCCAAAAAAGGAGCCTCCACCACACTCCAGGGCAGATAATTCCACTGCCAAACAGCCCTCACAGTGAGGAAGTTCTTCCTAATGTTCAGGTGGAATCTCCTTTCCTGTAGTTTGAAGCCATTGTTCTGTGTCCTAGCCTCCAGGGCAGCAGAAAACAAGCTTGCTCCCTATGACTTCCCCTCATATATTTATACATGCCCATCATGTCTCCTCTCAGCCCTCTCTTCTGCAGGCTAAACATGACCAGCTCTTTAAGCCATTCCTCATAGGGTTTGTTCTCCAGACCCTTCATCATTTTTGTCACCCACTTCTGGACACATTCCAGCTTGTCAACATCTCTCTTCAATTGCGGTGCCCAGAATTGGACACAGTATTCCAGGTGTAGTCTAACCAAGGCAGAATAGAAGGGTAGCATGACTTCCCTGGATCTAAACACTAGACTCCTATTTATACAGGCCAAACTCCCATTGGCTTTCTTTGCCGCCACTTCGCATTGTTGGCTCATGTTTAACTTGTTGTCCACAAGAACTACAAAATCTTTTTCACACATACTGCTGTTGAGCCAGGCATCCTTCATTCTGTATCTTTGCATTTCATTTTTTTCTGCTTAAGTAGAGTATTTTGCATTTGTCCCTGCTGAAGTTCATTTTGTTAGTTATAATACAAGCTGGGGCGGATCTTCACTGACACTTTATACCATGGCTCAACCAGTGTGGTGTGTGCCAGATTGGCCCTTGGATGGTTTACACATCCACCTGGCTGCTGCAGAGTGGGAAGGAAGTCCTCACTGCCCAGCAGCGTCAAATCCTGTTCTTTGCCACTGGACAGCCACCCTTTACTATCCCCTCCCATTTGCCTTGTTGCAGCAATCTCCTAGAATGACATTTCTGGGGCGCCAGGATGATAAAGTTGGGGGGGAGAGGATGAATTGTGGGAGTTGTCATTTTGCAAGGTCTTTACCCTGGGGTCTCACCAAATTTACAAATTCCAGGATTGCATGGCATTGAGCATTAATTCTACAGTGTAGTTGCACCCCAATGGGTCAAGAAGCAAAGAGCAAGGGTTTCAAGGGCATGGAGGTGAATCTTCTTGGGGAGCATCTGAAGGCAAAGCAGATGTTTCTTTAAAAGCAATTAGTTACAAGAGCAAGGCTCTAAATTAGTTATCATTAAAGCACTTTAAAAAAAGTAATTCCCCTATTCAAAACATACCCGCATAATCAGGCAGAAGTACTATATTTCATCACATAATAGTCACTGTTGCATAATAGTCACACCCCTTTTGGGGGTTCCAGTTTTGTTTTTCAATAATTCTTCACATAATAGTAACACCCTCTGCCCACACACCTGCTCTTTGGAGCTACCAGGCTTCCCAGCTGTGGGGAGCCTCTATAGCTCCAAAGGGCAGGCATGCAGGCAGGTGAAGGCATGAGATCTAGGAGGTTTCCCTCAGTTGCCATCATCTCAGAGAGAGTATTTAGCTCTGGCTCGCAGGCAGGTGGGCGGGCAGGTGATCCTTTACCTGCTTGTACATTTGCCAGGGAGAGCTATGGAGCCTCCTTCAGCTGCCAGCAACCAAAGAAAGCTCCACTTACCTTTGCTCGCCAGTGGGTGGAACCTATGGGGTCTCCTTTAACTGCCAGCAAATATGCGGTGAAATACGGTAGCTAAAACACATTGAAATTATACCACAAAAGGAATTAAGTTATCCTTTGTTAGACTACAAAGGTTAACTGAACGTAGCAATAACCTTGCAAAACGGAATTAATTATGGGTATAAGCACAAAGGAATGTAACCTTTTCCTCCTAATTTAAGATTGTGTTTCTGCCCTCAGACCCAATGTCCTTCATTTAATTTTAATTCATTTGATTCCCTCCCTGTTTGTTCCACCCGCTCTTTTACATCATGCATCATCCCCTTTCCTCCTTCCCAATATCACAATTCTAAACTGTGTTTGTCACAGAATGTGAACCATAAATGTCATTTGGAATATAGCATTTAATTTACTGCATTGGACTGTGCATCAGATTCCAGCAAATTAACCATAAATTCCTATGAAAAGATTAACAGTGGGTCCCAGAATTAACACTGCTGATTTATTGAGTGTTTAGTGTGCATAAATATTCATGGTAAATAAACAGATCTGTTAAATAGATAATGCTAGCTTCAGCACTGTTAAAAAAACAGCTCCAACATTTATAATTGGGGAGCATGAAGTCGAGTATTAATAAACCATTATCATAAAGTTTACCGCTCACATTGTAAATGGAGTTTTTAATTATTGAGATGACTGAATAAGAAGGGGATTAGCCCAATTTAAGATATCCTCAGAGGAACATCTGTGAAGTCCAAGTATTGGTGTTGTGCCAATGGTGTTTACTAGAATCCCTAGCAGAAAACTTCAAATAGATCTGGAATAACAAGAATTAAATATATCGATTAGCAGCTCACTGGGGGTCAAGAAGTTATACACTACAGTCATCAAAGGATGAATTAGGAGATTTACTAAGATCTTTAGCTAAACACAGCTCACGGAAGAGGGATGGGTCTGAGTTACAATTATATTGCCTTTCTCCAAACCTTATCTTCTTTATTGTCCCATCCTTTCTTTTTCTCAATGCATGGCATTTTTTTTTGTTCTAACATGTTATGCACATGTAGTTTTATCTTTTTCTTTTTTTAGAAATGCACATTTCCCCGATTGACTAACACATATTTTTTCAGTTCTTCACATTTTTAGCCATTTGGATTTGTTGACTGCATGTAGGGCTTTGTTTTTGTTGTATCCTTTTAAAACCCACTATCCATCTTGCAATTCTATAGCTCTTCAAGGCAAGGTGCTCTTTGTCTCATATTGAGTCTCAGGAGATGCTGAATGGACCTTCATCTGGCCCCAGATGACATTAGTTTAGATATTACTTTGAAAATCTGTTCTGTTCCTAACAAAAAGCTTTGAGATGTGCAACGGGCTACAACAATACTTCTATTACTACATCCCTTGGGAATAACCTCTAATACAAATACAAATGTTCATGATGCTCTGGGGCTTATGTAAATGCCCAAGGCAGACATGGGTGATTGGCAGCTCTCCAGATATTTCTGGGATGCAATCTGTGCTATAAGTGTGAAGGGAATTGGAGTCCAATCACCTATGGAAAACCATTTTAGAAGTAGATCCAAGGTGGAAATAATGCAACTTTTTAGATGTTGCTTGAGTGAAAATCACATAAATCCTAGTCACTATAGCCAATAGAAAGTAATGTTACCCTGTTTGCTCGAAAATAAGACATACCCATAAAATAAGCTGTAGCAGGATTTCTAAGCATTTGCACAATATAAGTCATACCCCGAAAATAAGACAGTGATAGGCATGGCTATGAAGACCCTATCAGGTCCTGGTTCTGTGCGCGCTACAAGCTGAGGCACAGAGGGAGACATAGAAAGTAAAGTAAAAGTCTCCTCAGTGAAGTGAGGAGCAGGACGCTCTGTTTTAGATATTGTGTGTCCTCAGAAGAAAGAAGTAAAGCTGTGGCTGCCGTTTAACTCAGCACTGTGGGTCTCTCTCCCCCAGCACCAATCAGCAACAGCCTGTGGGTCTCTCTCACTTCCACAAACACCAGTAAAGCTGCTGCCTCCAGCACTGACCAGCAACAGTCTGCGGGTTTCTCTCATCCCACACAAACAACAGGAGATATGGGAAAGCAGTCTGCTACTGAGCCCAGAGAGATCATCCCATAAATGCAGATTATTGTACCATACTTCTACCATACAAATAAGACATCCCCTGAAAATAAGCCATAGTGTGCCTTCTTGGGGAAAAATAAATATAAGACAGTGTTTTATTTTTGGGGAAACATGTTAAGAGATGCAATTCAGGAGGGCTGCTTGTTTCCCACTCTTGACCTATGAAGTCAATTGGATCCTAAACTATCTTATTTCTTCCTGGAACATAGTTCCTCCCTTGATTTTTTCCTTGGAAAGAAGAGACATCCGAACCCTGAATAGGTGTGAGCCTTCCTCCCATCTCATATGTTGTTACAATTTGTGTTTCTTCACAGTTTGTAACTGCTACGTGGGGCAAGGAAGTAATTCTAGGGTTACGGATAGCATGGGGAGGAATAAAACCCCTATTCCCATATGCTATTCCCATATGCTGTGGTCCCAGTCTGAATAGCTCCCCCTATACTCACATTAAAGAAGAAAATACCAGTATTTGAAACATGTTCCACTTTTAATACAACTGGCAGAGCCCCCATTTTTGCATTATAACCTCCAGAATCCTTCAGCCATGTTGACTGGAGAGCCCCTGGAGTTTTACTGCCCAAATCAGAATTTTCTCAAGTTCTGACTTTGACCCTAAAAGAGGAAAACAAAGACACCTCCCGATGGGAGTGTTTGGTTTTGCATCTTGGCAGAACTGTGAAAATCTTGCAAAGGAACTGATTTATGTTTCCAGTGCAAGATTAGAATAAACACCATGGAACGGAAGGGTTGGTGGCTGCACACTGAGGCGACCTAACTCAGCATAACACTTCAGAAACAAATTATGTAGGATCATTGCAAATAATTAAGCAGTGTCATTCTTGATTATCTTGGTAATGAAGAGGCAAGCCAAGTGCTACTTATTACACCTCCAGGGCCTGGCAGTGCTGTCTTGTGTTTAAGTCCTAATTGATTTTTGATTGTCCTACCTGAAGAAAATATCTCATTTTCTTAGAGCGGATCCTGCTAGCTATTTGTAATTATGACACTGATCCCAGAGAGAGCTGCTTTTTCCCTGATAACAGCAAAGAATTATTAGAGTGAATCATGCAAGTTATAGTCCTTAACCCTGGCAGAGGAGAAGGCTATTGCACTTTTAAATATGTGCGAACAGGAGGTCGTGGGAAACCTGTTCTGGATTAAAAAACAGGCAATGATTTTACAAATATGGGAAATATTTTCCAGAAAAGAGCTACAGTTTTCGTAAAGTTTCAGAAAATATACTTTCCTTTTGCTGTTTGCCTTACACAGTAAACCTGTGACTGGATCTTCTTTGTATTGTTCTTTTTTTAAAGGAAGCTGTAGGAGGGTTCCAATTTGACTGGAATAGAGCTACTGGGAGAGGGGCTAGCTAGCTCTCCTTTTGCCCTTTTCCGATCTGTATCTCTCTTGCTACCTTAATTGCCCCCATCCCTCGATGTCACAGCAATCTCTGGCTGCAACACAAGACCAACCTGTCCACCATTGCATGCAGTGACATCAGCTGGGGTGACAGGATGCCAAGAGATGGGGGAGAGGAAGGGAAGACACCCAAATATTTACTGAAATATGGCAACATTGGGACAGAAATGGACAGGAAAAGCATATTGCCCATCTGGGGCAACCATGGGGGGAGGGAAACTTCAATCCCAGATCAAACAAGCCTAGAAAAAACAGGATAGCAATGAGGCCAGTTGCTGCCAGTACTGTTTTGGAACTGGCCCAACTGTTCTCACAAATGTCAAGTCAGAGGATAGTCTGAATTCTGTGGCAGAATTCAGACTTTCTCCTGACTTTGGCTAATATGGGACAAAGCTGTGATAAGGTGGCCTTGTCCCATCTTACCCTGGATCAGACCCATGTGGTGTTGGCTACCTTGGGGCTGATCTACATCTACACCAATGGTTCCCAACCTTTTTTTGACCAGGGCCTATTTGACCAGGGCCCACTCTGACAAGGGCTCACTTGAACAGGGAACACTTTGACCAGGACCATGTTGACCAGGGCCACTCTCCAACGTTAGTACCAAATGGATTACAAATTAGTTTTTGGTCAATTTTAGATTTGGTTTGATTATTTGGGGTGATTCAGAAAATTGCATTGGATAGACCACATCAGCTCTAGTTTCTGATACAGAACATATGGCATCCAGTAGTCAGCATCTCCTCACCCCCCCCCCCCAAAAAAAACCATATTTAATAATCTAAGGCTGGTGGGGTCTATCCAATGCAATGTCTAACTCAACAGATATCTATGTAACTAGTATTAATACAAAGTTGTCCTGTCACTGTATTCTTAACTGTAATGATATGAAATTCAAAATATAATAATATAACATACGGTAATCTTAGTATTATTTGTAAATCAAGAACATGGGAAATGAACAAATACATTTAGGCATGATTTATGCAGATATAACAAACATTAAGTTCATGTTTGAATACTTTAAAAAACCTAGTTGGTTCTTCTATAGTTGAGTGTCCCCTTGGCAAAGTCCTTGCAAATGGCCAATTCTTTCAAACCAGAAGTGACTTGCAGTTTCTCAAGTTGCTCCTGACACACACAACCTACAAACTCAGGACTCCATAGGTTGAAACCATGGCATTTAAAGTGAAATAATAATAATAATAATAATAATAATAATAATAATAATAATAATAATAATAATACTCTGGCAGAAACCAGTGCAGGTGGTCCCGGTGGTGATGGGTACACTGGGTGCCGTGCCAAAAGATCTCAGCCGGCATTTGGAAACAATAAACATTGACAAAATTACGATCTGCCAACTGCAAAAGGCCACCCTACTGGGATCTGCACGCATCATCTGAAAATACATCACACAGTCCTAGACACTTGGGAAGTGTTCAACTTGTGATTTTGTGATATGAAATCCAGCATATCTATCTTGTTTGCTGTGTCATAAAATAAATAATAATAATAATAATAATAATAATAATAATAATAATAATAATAATAATAATGTAGCATGAAGAACCCCAGCTATTTGTGTGGTGAGTTTCTGTTTGTGAGTTTGCAACATGTAGAGATAAAACTAATATGGAGACAAAGACCTTAAGCCATATATTGCATAGACATTTATAGGAGGGGCACTGGATTAGACTCATGGATAGTACCAAGTCCTCAAATGGCCAGTTATGTCCCACCAACATTTTTGTGCCTGTTGGATGTTGTTAAAATTTTAATGAAGCATCTATAAATGAAAGTCTAATAGCATGACTAGATGATGTTATATCCTTTGGAAGCCAAAAAGTGCTTGCCCCCCTGAATCTCTTCGGGCTAGTAAAGGGAAAATAAAAATAAAAAAGATTCTGGCTCCAAGGCTATAATGTCAGTGATGTAGAGCTGTAATCAGTAGAAACTTGGTACATTTTGAGCAATATATATAGTACTGCAGGGTTCATGGGTAATAATCTCTAAATGTCTCCAGCAAAAGATAGTTTCCTGAATAAATGAGGCACAACTGGGCATTGTTCCAATGAAAACCGTTGGCTAGATGCTGCTCTGGCTAAAGACGTTGTGAATGGAATAGCTTCGGGCAACGGCTGCAAAAGAGAACTGCCTGCTTTCATCCAAAGGCAAAAGGAAGTGGTAGAGGGGGAATTGCTCATAAATCTGAACATGAAAAAAAATCCAAAATAAACCGAGGGCTACATTTTGTGACATGCAATTGCTAATCAAAACAAGAGTGCTGGACCAAGTTGGATATAATCTCGGGACTATTCCTGAATTCTGTCTGGTGTGATTCTTTAAAAAAAATACCTGTAATGTAACATGGACAAAAAGCACTTTTCAATTTCTTGTTGGCAGTGGAACAGAAGGAGCATTTGTAGAAGAGATTAGAAAGGCATGACTGAAAATCAGGTGCAATGAAAATGGCACAGACTTGTGCATCTCAAATATGCATATACATTATGGGGGGTTCGAACACACCTCATAAATTTTCTCATGCATTCCACAGTAGGTATTAAGTTGGCTCATATGGACAGAGAACATTGGTCTACCAAGGCCAACATTGTTTACTTTGATTAGCAATCAATCAAGAAGATGTCAAATGTTGGGTTTTCTGAGCTTTCTGAGCTTTGCTGCTACAGTTGGAACAGCCATGTTCCTGTTGGAGTGAAACAAAAAGATGATGTCTCTCTGCAATTCTATGTACAGATTGGTTAGAAACTCCCCTGACTGTGTTCTATTTCTTTATTTATATTTATTTAATTGATACGCCACCTTTCTCTCAGAGGAAGATTCAAGATGGCTGTTACATCTCTGGGATAACACTGAGTAGTGTTACCAAGTGTCGTATTTTACAAAGGATGTTCTTCTGTTTCAGGAGGCCAACTACATGCAGAGTGGAAGGGTGTCCTCCTGGGTCTTCCCAATATCCTAGAGGAGTCTAGAAGTTGTATGATACCATGCTTTTAAAAAAATGATATTCAGAACAAACCAATTTTGTTCCATATAGAGTCCCCATCTATGCTGAACAAATGTATGCAGTTTCACTTATCCACAGTTCCACTTATTCACTTAGGCAGTGGTTCTCAACCTGTGGGTCCCCAGGTGTTTTGCCTTACAACTCCCAGAAATCCCAGCCAGTTTACCATCAGTTAGGATTTCTGGGAGTTGAAGGCCAAAACATTTGAGGGCCCACAGGATGAGAACCATTAACTTAGGGCCTTCTGTACAAGCCAAACCCTCTTCTCAGGACTATGTTGTTCATTCCATTGGAAAAAAAAAAGGTTTCATGTATTCGTGTGAATACATGAAATATGGTTTCATGTATTCACACGAAATCCAGTAACATGTCCTCTATGGATATGGGAGCCATACTGTGTATGAAAGCCATATTCAGTGTACCATGGTTGCTCCAGATGGGCAATAGGCTTTTCTTGCCCATTAAAGCTCCAAAACTGCCATATTTCCACAGATATTTGGGTGTTTTGTCCAGTTGTGGTGGTAGGTGGAATTTTGAGGGCATCAACCCAAATCAGTTATGTTGTATGATTTTTAGATAATTTTTCAACACACTATTCTGTTGAGGGCCATGGGCTTTGCAAGTATCCTGGTGGGTACTTTAGGAATCACAAGAAACGATTGGGACTACTTGCAGCTTGTGGGCTTCACTTTGCCCACCTCTGCTCTCTTTGAAGGGTAGTCCAGTCCAATTTGGATGAAAAGATTAAGAATCACAAACTGGGAGATCAGGCCCTTCAACTGCCATTTGGGCAGCAGACACACAGGTCACAGTCTTCCCTATTATGGTAAGATGTACTGTATCTCTGGATAAAGGAGAGTAATTATGTCTAAATTTACAGCTATTCATATGAATTAGGCCATACAAAGGTTATGCAAATTTGTGACCTCCTTTCCCTTCCAATAATGCTATTTCTCTTTCTTGGCAACATGTCTTGACAGCAACCTAGCTCAGACAATGTGTTTTACAGAGATCAGTCTTCTAATACCTGGCTGCTACTTTTTCAACAGTCCACCTGGCACCTGCTCACTGTCTGCTTGAATGCCATGCGGCATTAAATGGGGCAGCTTGAATGCTGCAAGGCAATGTGCTTCCAATGAGCAATGAAAGATATGCACGAAAACAATGCTTGTTGGAGTTCATGGTCTGGGCTGCTTGCCTCTTTGGTCTCTTAACTCCTTGCTTCTTCAGACCTCTTTCCCAATTATATACTCTGTGATAAATTGGGAGGTCACTTGGTGAAATAGCCAGCCAAGACATGGCTATCATAAACAAGCATTTCAACCCATGGGGCATTAGTTCAAATGAATGACAGCAGCAATACAGAAGGTTTTCCAGAATTTGCCACCTGAAGGATCTTTCACATTCTGCCAAATGAGAGTTAGTTCTATCTGCTCCCTGAGACCTTTTAAGTTGAAGTGCACAGTATCTGGCTATGAGTTTTTGTACATATAAAATATGAGCTCTGTCATTGAAAAATGGGTCCTGAAGTAAATGGTTAAAGAGAGGTATCCTTGGTCTATGTATAGCAAAGGACCTTAAATTGAGAGACAATAATAGGTATGGATGCCGCAGGATGTAACTGAGGCTCTTTGTTAATAAAACAGACATAAGGCATTAAATTATTTTATCATTGGTGAAATGAGAAATGTTAGGGGAGGAGTTTATCTGTGCCGATATTTGGAAGCTGGGCTACTCAGGGGTTGGAAATTTTACTTTTTTGGACTACAGCTTCCAACCGTGGGAAATTCTGAGAGTTCTAGGTCAAAAAGTAACTTTTTTCTCAGTTGGCATACATGGCTAGCAGCTTCTTTTAGGCTGGTGTAGTGCCTCTTTGAATTCAGAAACTGAGCTACAATGGAAATGCAAAGCATATTTACTGTCCTTAAAATATATTCTCTATGTGTGAGGACAGAATAAAGCAAGATGACATTTTGTATGTTTGGAAATGCAACCAATGGGTTAACTCTCAGCTGCACCCTGGCACTCCCATTAACGCAGAAGAGAACGAAATAGCTAAGTGATGAAAAATGCTTGGCTGGAAACATTAGGAAATTAAGTTGAGAAACACATGTAATAGCAGAAGGTGGTCACAGGTTTATGGGGTGTATCGATTAGCTAATAGCAAGGAAAGACAAAGAGCACGATGTTGCAGACAGAGTTGGCTACCTGCGCCAGACAGGCAATGATCCACAGCTGATTTGCAACATCCTGAGAAAGAGTAGGTTGTAGAAAAATTGAGGTTATAGCATGAAGAAGCCATTTGTTAACACCAGGCTGAATGCTCAGTGTCCCCCTAGTGAAATGGAAACATGTCTCAATTGCATGTGACAAAATTTTTACTGCTACAGTGGCTTGGGGTTAGGCATTGATGTTAATTGTGTTAGGACAATTAATCGGTATTTATGGCATATATAACATAATTGTGTTAGTACAATTAATAGGTATTTATGTCATATATAACTATTTTGGGAAGGTCTGATAGGCTTCTGGATGCTGGGATTGGAAAATGAAAATTTAACTCTTTCTTTTCCAGACATAGATATTGTTTCTCATAAACTATTTGTATTTTCAGGGACGCTCCCATTGGCATGAATGGCTTCACCATGGCTGTTATCTCTGTAACACATCCACAAACAGCTGCATTTCATTACATTGAGGTTGGCCTTTAGATCAGATCTGAATCCATCAATGTGCTGCATCAAAAATAATAAAAATAGAAATCCTTGCTTAAGAGAATAATAGGATTATAGAGTTGGATGAGACACAAGGGTCATCCAGTTCAACTTCCAAGAGAGAATTACTACATTTGTGGGAAGGGAAAAGTATATATTATGTGCCCACACAATATATGAGTGCCCAGGACCATAGATACTATTGCTAATGGGGCCGAGGTGGGAGTCAGTCCAGGGATCATTGTCCCCAGAATGGCCATTGGAGATAAAAATATGCCAGGATCCTAGTGACGGTGGGGAAAAGATAACTTCCTTGTAACAAAAGTGATATTGTACACCTATTAAACAAATTATTGTATTTAAGATTACCCTCAAAACATTTACAAGTCAACCAGTTACAACTGATGATGTGCATAATACCAGAACAGGACTCTGGGTGAAACAAGACAATATGAATTGCACATTTGGTAGAAGAGATACTTTCTCCAGTGGTGAAAGACATCTGTTTGTCATAGCATATGACTTCCCTTACCTGTGTGTGTTGCATGTATTGTGCTGTTTTGTGATTGATACTGAAAGAAAATCCAGGACTCAAATGGAAAGACTGACTGCTGAGGGATGAATCTCTGAGGAAATACAATTGTGGGAGTGAAAATAGTTTATTGCAGGAAATATGCATTCCTCTTAGTATCTGGTTTCATCCTACATTGTCAAAGCCAATTTGGAGTTACTGGCAGCCAGCCTCCAGCATCAGCCAGCATCCCCTCTCTTCCCACAGGATGACTTTGAGGATTTTTGGCACAATTAATGCATGAGAAGATTTAGATATGATTTTTATTGCAGGAGTGACTCACAGATACATTCTCTTGAGTAAAATTACAGCCCCAAACGGATCTTGTGGGAGTTTCCTGAAGGACTTGGCTTAGCAATAACAGCTCAGGTAAATGGGAGCCATTCTTGTGGAATCATTTTTTCCCTTTCACGGGAAACCACTGACGCCCCTCAAACGTCCCCGAATAGAAGGGAAAGCCCATATGTATCAAGAGGGCTCTGTATTATTTTTGCGGCTGTCAGGGTTCATTTTACAAATCTGCTGTACATACTTTTCTTTGGTTTAGGAAACCGAATTCAAATGCTCCCTTGCCGGCGGATCTTTAATCCCACTTAATATGTCAGCTGCGCTGGCAGAACACCGGACCACCCATGTTTGTATACTCAAAAGAGAAAACCAATCCTGTCTTCATTATTCAAACCTTCTGCCCACAGACAAAGGGGAGAAACAAGAAGCAAATCACAGTGTCACCCAGATCTTTCCTATTTTATTTTGACAGGGTTTTGTTTCTGCTATGCTGCTTCTCTCCGGTCTCCCGCCCCCCTCCCTTGCTGGCTCTTGCCTCCTGTTTCTCTTTATGGTAATTGAAGCTGGGCCTAAAAGACCTCAGAGGCTTGTATCTTCTCTTCACATGAGTGACGCTTCAGTGATAAACTTGAACTTAAACTTACTGAGGCGTAACTGAGGGTTCATTTGATAGCTAGTGGTTTTCAGCAGCACTGCAGGGCTTTGGAGGCTCAACGTGAGCGCGATTGTTAATGTCCTGCGAGGGAAAACAATAACACATTTCATTAATGCGTTCATGTGTGAAGCATCCATTAGTGCACTGGAGGTATTAATGACGTTATGCTTTAAAATGACATGTGGGGCATGACAGGAATTGCAAGGTCTGATGAGAACAGATGACAAGATAAGCAAATATTTGAATGGCTTCATTTGCCTGCCGGTCAAAAGATGGGCCGAGTGGAAGTGAGCAAGCAAAAAACCTGGAATGGATTCATTCTGTTTGTGAACGGATGGGATTATGGAAAGTGTGAAGGAAAAATTGATAGGAGTGATGGCATGGAAAAGTAATATTAAGTAGCTTTGAGTGTTTTCTAAAGTCTCCAAAGACGTAAAAGTACATGTTGGGAGGAATATTGAGATGATGTTGTGCCAGAGACATTTATAAAGTTACACAACATTTTAAGGTCTTCATTAACTAGAAGTATAGGGTACCCCTTTGTACTAAGGGTTAGTTAATGTTTTTGCAAGTGGTATTAAGAACAATATTAGGATTTCCAATGAGCCATCCACACAGCAGAATTATAGCGATTGCCTCCACTTTAACCACCACGACTCTATTTTATTGAATTCTGAGATTTTTAATTTTTATTACACCAGAGTTCTCTGACAGAGAAGCATAAACATTTCACAAAACTAGAAATCCCAGAATTCCATTGTACTAAATCATGGCAATTAATGTGGTATCAAACTGCTATAATTCTGTAATATGGACACAGCCAAGGACAGAAAGTGGATATATTTTCTGTTGGGCCATTTAATCTAGTTATATGGATAATACTGGTGTCACAATTTGTGTAATTGATGAAATGTAACTGATGAAAATGCTATCACACAAAATGAGAGAAGAATAATAAGGGAAAGGTGGCATAAGCATGTCAAGGGCAACTTAATTGCTGTCTTGTATTAGATTAGAGGTCAGCAATTTGTGGCCCTCTAGATATGGTTGAATTGCAGCTTTCACCATCCCTCACTATTGACAATGGTGACTAGGGATGATGGGAGATACGGTTCAGCAACATCAACCGACAGGTTCACCAATAGGTCAGCAGAACAGCACTGAACCGTTTGTTGATGGGAGGCTTGGATTAATATTATTCCGTCTCCAAAGCTTGATTCTTACCCTCTTTGTTTTGCTTTGTCAGGCCTGTCTGCTTGGTTTTTCGTGATAAATTAGCAGATAAGTCTGCCTGGAACATGGCTGGGTTCTTGCACAAGAGCGAGGAAGAAAAAGGATGTGACAGCTGCACAAGCCAGTCTTTGGATGACAGTACTGCACATCTCAATGCCATCAAGAATAATTTAACATGAGTGATCTGACATGCTTGGCAGAGTCTCCGAGAAGGAGAGGTGGAGGGAAGGAAGGGAGGGAGGATGCCTCCCGTTTTGCTGATCAGAATGTCCTTCTACGTCTATATTTTCCTCCTCTTTATTACCAGGCTAGAATCCTCCAGTTGGTTTACATGCTGTGGCCTACATAAGCAGACATTGTATAGATGCTGACATAAAAACAAAGGAAGGGGACCTTTTACCCCATTATTCTTGCAAGGGCTTTGAATGATTTACAATCCTGCAATAGTCAATCTACACACACGCTCAGCAAGTGCAGGCAGTACACTCATACAACCCCCTTATTTTTCTCTTCATGCTTTTTTATGTCATAGTCAAATTGAAAACATTGGCTGCTAAATCAAACAATCTCCTCCTCATCCTCTTCTTCTCCCCCATCCTCCTCCTCCTGCTACTTGTTTCTGTCTGACATTCTTTTAATCAATTACAATATTATAACCTGTGCTTATAACTTAAAATCCCCTCTACCAACGCACCTTAAAAGCCAGCCAGAGGAATGGGACTCTGCAGAAACGACCAGTAGGGTGTTGAATCATAGAATCATAGAATCATAGAATCATAGAATCATAGAATAGTAGAGTTGGAAGAGACCACATGGGCCATCTAGTCCAACCCCCTGCTAAGAAGCAGGAAATCGCATTCAAAGCACCCCCGACAGATGGCCATCCAGCCTCTGTTTAAAAGCCTCCAAGGAAGGAGCCTCCACCACGGCCCCGGGGAGAGAGTTCCACTGTCGAACAGCTCTCACAGTGAGGAAGTTCTTCCTGATGTTCAGGTGGAATCTCCTTTCCTGTAGTTTGAAGCCATTGTTCCGTGTCCTAGTCTGCAGGGCAGCAGAAAACAAGCTTGCTCCCTCTTCCCTATGACTTCCCTTCACGTATTTGTACATGGCTATCATGTCTCCTCTCAGCCTTCTCTTCTGCAGGCTAAACATGCCCAGCTCTTTAAGCCGCTCCTCATAGGGCTTGTTCTCCAGACCCTTAATCATTTTAGTCGCCCTCCTCTGGACGCTTTCCAGCTTGTCAACATCTCCCTTCAACTGTGGTGCCCAAAATTGGACACAGTATTCCAGGTGTGGTCTGACCAAGGCAGAATAGAGGGGGAGCATAACTTCCCTGGATCTAGACGCTATTCCCCTATTGATGCAGGCCAGAATCCCATTGGCTTTTTTAGCAGCCGCATCACATTGTTGGCTCATGTTTAACTTGTTGTCCACGAGGACTCCAAGGTCTTTTTCGCACACACTGCTGTCAAGCCAGGCGTCCCCCATTCTGTATCTTTGATTTCCATTTTTTCTGCCGAAGTGAAGTATCTTGCATTTGTCCCTGTTGAACTTCATTTTGTTAGTTTCGGCCCATCTCTCTAGTCTGTCAAGATCGTTTTGAATTCTGCTCCTGTCTTCTGGAGTGTTAGCTATCCCTCCCAGTTTTGTGTCGTCTGCAAACTTGATGATCGTGCCTTCTAACCCTTTGTCTAAGTCGTTAATAAAGATGTTGAACAGAACCGGGCCCAGGACGGAGCCCTGCGGCACTCCACTTGACACTTCTTTCCATGATGAAGACGACGCATTGGTGAGCACCCTTTGGGTTCGTTCGCTTAGCCAATTACAGATCCACCTAACCGTCGTTTTGTCTAGCCCACATTTTACTAGTTTGTTTGCCAGAAGGTCGTGGGGGACTTTGTCGAAGGCCTTACTGAAATCCAGGTACGCTACATCCACAGCATTCCCTGTATCGACCCAACTCGTAACTCTATCGAAAAAAGAGATCAGATTAGTCTGGCATGACTTGTTTTTGGTAAATCCGTGTTGACTATTAGCAATGACCGCATTTGTTTCTAAGTGTTCGCAGACCACTTCCTTAATGATCTTTTCCAGAATTTTGCCTGGTATTGATGTGAGGCTGACCGGACGGTAATTGTTTGGGTCGTTCTTTTTTCCCTTCTTGAAGATAGGGACCACATTTGCCCTCCTCCAATCTGCTGGGACTTCTCCCGTTCTCCAAGAACTCTCGAAGATAATTGCCAGTGGTTCTGAAATAACTTCCGCTAGTTCCTTCAGTACTCTTGGGTGTAGCTGATCTGGCCCTGGGGACTTGAATTCGTTTAGAGAGGCCAAGTGTTCCTGGACAACTTGTTTCCCTATTTGGGGTTGGATTTCCCCCAATCCTTCGTCCATTCCGTGTTGCTGAGGTTGAAGATGGCTTTCTTTTTCTGAGAAGACCGAGGCAAAGAAGGCATTAAGTAGTTCTGCCTTTTCCCTGTCCCCTGTCGCCATCACCCCATCTTCTCCTTGCAATGGCCCTATCGCCTCCTTTTTCTTCCTTTTTCTACCAACGTAAGCAAAAAAGCCTTTTTTGTTGTTTTTTATGTCCCTGGCAAGCCTGAGCTCATTTTGCGCTTTAGCCTTGCGAACCTTTTCCCTACAGGTGTTGGCTATACGTTTGAATTCTTCTTTGGTGATTTCTCCCCTTTTCCACTTCTTGTGCATGTCACTTTTGAGCTTTAGCTCAGTTAGAAGTTCTTTGGACATCCATTCTGGCTTCTTTGCACTTGTCTTATTTTTCTTCTTTGTTGGCACTGTTTGTATTTGCGCCTTGAGTATTTCACTTTTGAAAAACTCCCATCCATCCTTAACTCCCTTGTTTTTTAATATCGGCGTCCATGGAATGCCGCTCAGTAATTCCTTCATTTTTTGGAAGTCAGCTCTCTTAAAGTCCAGAATGCGTGTTTGACTTGTCTTAGTTTCAGCATTCCTTTGTATTGCAAACTGCAGGAGCACATGGTCACTTGCCCCTAAGGATCCAACCACTTCAACTGTATTGATCAGGTCTTCCACATTTGTTAAGATTAGATCAAGAGTTGCTGATCCCCTTGTTGCCTCTTCTACCTTCTGGACCATAAAATTATCTGCAAGGCAAGTGAGGAATTTGTTGGACTTTGTACTCTTGGCTGAGTTTGTTTTCCAGCAGATATCGGGATAATTGAAATCGCCCATGACTACTATATCTCTTCTTTGTGCCTGTTTGGTCAGCTGTTGACAGAAGGCTTCATCAAGTCCTTCATCCTGACTCGGAGGTCTGTAGTAGACACCCACGACAAGATCTTTTTGAGTCCCGGTTCCCTTGATTCTTATCCAGATGCTTTCAAGCTGGTTTCCCGGATTACAGTCTTGCATTTCTTCTGCAACGTAACTGTTTTTGACATATAAAGCTACTCCCCCTCCTCTCCCCTTTGTTCTATTTCTGTGAAAGAGGTTATAGCCCTCAATGGTTAAATTCCAGTGATGGGAGTCATCCCACCAGGTTTCAGTGATGCCTATGACATCGTATGTGTGGTGCTGTACTAGGAGTTGGAGTTCGTCTTGCTTATTTCCCATGCTCTGAGCATTAGTGTAAAGACATGTAAGCCCCTGTGACCTCCCCTTGAACTGTTTATTTGGGATTATTGTGCTCTCTGTACTTGGTCCTTGCTGTGTTTGTGCAGCCCTCCGTTTAGCCTTTCGGCGGTTCTTTGTGGTCGTGGGTAATATAGTGTTCGCCAGGCTGTTGTTCCCCTCCCCCAGTGGATCTAGTTTAAAGTGCGCCTGATGAGGTTTGTGAGTCTGTGTGCAAAAAGATGTTTTCCTACTTGTGTGAGATGCACCCCATCGCTTGCCAGTAGTCCATCCTCTTGGAAGAGTAGACCATGGTCAAGGAAGCCAAAATGCTCCTCTTGACACCATTTTCTGAGCCAGTTATTGACCTGTACTATTTTTCCGGCCCTTGTAGAGCCGTGTCCTACAACAGGGAGGAGGGATGAAAAGATCACATGTACATTATACAGTTTTAGCTTTGTTCCCAGAGCTCGAAAATCATTTGTGATCTTTTGAAAAGTATGCCTAGCGGTGTCATTGGTACCTACATGAATCAACATAAGGTGGGGAGGGTGATGGGGCTTTAGGAGCCTGCTGAGCCTCTGAGTGATATGGTGTATTTTTGCCCCCGGGAGGCAGCATGTTTCTCGAGCCATCCCATCCGGTCTGGAAATGATGGCTTCCGTTCCTCTAAGGAGGGAGTCACCTACTACCAAGACCTGTTTCCTTTGAGGATTGACAGGGTCCCTTTTGTGCAAGACAGTGTGTATGTCGCCTGAAGAGTGTTCCTGTTGAAGTGAATCATGTAGGTGTAAAGTGTTGTCCTCCTCCTCAACATCCCCAGTGCATTCATCAATGACAATCCATTGAGATACATCCGAGAGCCCATTACTCTCCCAAGGATGTTCCTGTTGCTCCTGGTCTATGATTGGAGATGGAGCATTTGCATGATTACATAAGTGTGACTGTGGTGATGCACTCTCCCCGTCAGGGCTATCCCCTGCGCATTGATCCAGGGTGGTCCACTGAGTGGTATCTAAGAAACTGTGGTCCTCCACAAGATGTGT
Organism: Anolis carolinensis; assembly: GCF_035594765.1. NCBI lineage: Eukaryota > Metazoa > Chordata > Lepidosauria > Squamata > Anolidae > Anolis > Anolis carolinensis. The sequence goes on along the minus strand of NC_085842.1, from coordinate 250,463,809 downwards.
TTCCTGATTGTATGTTAATGATGTAAGAATTTCAAATCTGTTGTGTAAATGCAGCTGAGCAGAGGAGTTCTGCGGAGGCTGCCTGGTCCTGCGTCTCCTTCTATGGGTGACCTCCTTCCAAGCCTGAGGGCTGTCTACCTTTGAGTTGATCTCCCCATAAGGTTCCTGATCATGGTCTTGGTGGTGTTGGTGTGATGCAGGCTGCTGATCTACAGCAGCGTGTTGTGCAGTGTCCAAGAAGAGCTCGAGTGCCTGAATGTCCTTAAGGGTCTTAATACGGTGCTCGAGCTGTTGGATCCTCTGCTCCATCAGAGTCATCTGTTTGCATTTGGAGCAGATGTAGTTGTCTAGTTTTTGTGTGAAAAAGCGGAACATGCCACAGCTGGTGCATGTGATGGGAATGTTTTGCTTTTGTTGCATCTCTTGGTGAGCGTGGTGGCCAAGTGGGATCTTTGTACAGTTAATTAATATGCACGCACTTTATGTGCAAACTGCAACAAACCACCTCTTTGTGTATTTGTTTATGTTGCTTTGTTTCCTGTATGTACTGCAAAGGATAGTTAGTAAAGGTGCCTTAAAATCTTAGCCAAATCCTACCTGAAGCCAGGGAGCAAAAATGTCCTCCTGCTGCCTCTGCTTCTGCGAGAACCAACTGCCCTTCTGGGATCAGGCTCTGGCAGAAACTCACACTGGCAAATAAAGCTTTCCCAGAAACTCAATTAACAGGGGACAATGCCTGCTGTCAATCAACTTAAGTACCTGGCTCTCTTTCAACACAACAGTCACACAACAGTTAGACTTTGACCACAGGAGCCAAGCCCACACTCAGTTTAAAATCTTAGCCAAATCCTACCTGAAGCCAGGGAGCAAAAATGTCCTCCTGCTGCCTCTGCTTCTGCGAGAACCAACTGCCCTTCTGGGATCAGGCTCTGGCAGAAACTCACACTGGCAAATAAAGCTTTCCCAGAAACTCAATTAACAGGGGACAATGCCTGCTGTCAATCAACTTAAGTACCTGGCTCTCTTTCAACACAACAGTCACACAACAGTTAGACTTTGACCACAGGAGCCAAGCCCACACTCAGTTTAAAATCTTAGCCAAATCTTAGCCCAATCCTACCTGAAGCCAGGGAGCAAAAATGTCCTCCTGCTGCCTCTGCTTCTGCGAGAACCAACTGCCCTTCTGGGATCAGGCTCTGGCAGAAACTCACACTGGCAAATAAAGCTTTCCCAGAAACTCAATTAACAGGGGACAATGCCTGCTGTCAATCAACTTAAGTACCTGGCTCTCTTTCAACACAACAGTCACACAACAGTTAGACTTTGACCACAGGAGCCAAGCCCACACTCAGTTTAAAATCTTAGCCAAATCCTACCTGAAGCCAGGGAGCAAAAATGTCCTCCTGCTGCCTCTGCTTCTGCGAGAACCAACTGCCCTTCTGGGATCAGGCTCTGGCAGAAACTCACACTGGCAAATAAAGCTTTCCCAGAAACTCAATTAACAGGGGACAATGCCTGCTGTCAATCAACTTAAGTACCTGGCTCTCTTTCAACACAACAGTCACACAACAGTTAGACTTTGACCACAGGAGCCAAGCCCACACTCAGTTTAAAATCTTAGCCAAATCCTACCTGAAGCCAGGGAGCAAAAATGTCCTCCTGCTGCCTCTGCTTCTGCGAGAACCAACTGCCCTTCTGGGATCAGGCTCTGGCAGAAACTCACACTGGCAAATAAAGCTTTCCCAGAAACTCAATTAACAGGGGACAATGCCTGCTGTCAATCAACTTAAGTACCTGGCTCTCTTTCAACACAACAGTCACACAACAGTTAGACTTTGACCACAGGAGCCAAGCCCACACTCAGTTTAAAATCTTAGCCAAATCCTACCTGAAGCCAGGGAGCAAAAATGTCCTCCTGCTGCCTCTGCTTCTGCGAGAACCAACTGCCCTTCTGGGATCAGGCTCTGGCAGAAACTCACACTGGCAAATAAAGCTTTCCCAGAAACTCAATTAACAGGGGACAATGCCTGCTGTCAATCAACTTAAGTACCTGGCTCTCTTTCAACACAACAGTCACACAACAGTTAGACTTTGACCACAGGAGCCAAGCCCACACTCAGTTTAAAATCTTAGCCAAATCTTAGCCCAATCCTACCTGAAGCCAGGGAGCAAAAATGTCCTCCTGCTGCCTCTGCTTCTGCGAGAACCAACTGCCCTTCTGGGATCAGGCTCTGGCAGAAACTCACACTGGCAAATAAAGCTTTCCCAGAAACTCAATTAACAGGGGACAATGCCTGCTGTCAATCAACTTAAGTACCTGGCTCTCTTTCAACACAACAGTCACACAACAGTTAGACTTTGACCACAGGAGCCAAGCCCACACTCAGTTTAAAATCTTAGCCAAATCCTACCTGAAGCCAGGGAGCAAAAATGTCCTCCTGCTGCCTCTGCTTCTGCGAGAACCAACTGCCCTTCTGGGATCAGGCTCTGGCAGAAACTCACACTGGCAAATAAAGCTTTCCCAGAAACTCAATTAACAGGGGACAATGCCTGCTGTCAATCAACTTAAGTACCTGGCTCTCTTTCAACACAACAGTCACACAACAGTTAGACTTTGACCACAGGAGCCAAGCCCACACTCAGTTTAAAATCTTAGCCAAATCTTAGCCAAATCCTACCTGAAGCCAGGGAGCAAAAATGTCCTCCTGCTGCCTCTGCTTCTGCGAGAACCAACTGCCCTTCTGGGATCAGGCTCTGGCAGAAACTCACACTGGCAAATAAAGCTTTCCCAGAAACTCAATTAACAGGGGACAATGCCTGCTGTCAATCAACTTAAGTACCTGGCTCTCTTTCAACACAACAGTCACACAACAGTTAGACTTTGACCACAGGAGCCAAGCCCACACTCAGTTTAAAATCTTAGCCAAATCCTACCTGAAGCCAGGGAGCAAAAATGTCCTCCTGCTGCCTCTGCTTCTGCGAGAACCAACTGCCCTTCTGGGATCAGGCTCTGGCAGAAACTCACACTGGCAAATAAAGCTTTCCCAGAAACTCAATTAACAGGGGACAATGCCTGCTGTCAATCAACTTAAGTACCTGGCTCTCTTTCAACACAACAGTCACACAACAGTTAGACTTTGACCACAGGAGCCAAGCCCACACTCAGTTTAAAATCTTAGCCAAATCTTAGCCCAATCCTACCTGAAGCCAGGGAGCAAAAATGTCCTCCTGCTGCCTCTGCTTCTGCGAGAACCAGAAGGTTGACACTATCAGCTCCCTCTTACCAGATGATGCAAAGAGCAGGATGGGATGGCTGACTGATTTTTAAGGTAGATTTTAGGGTTTTAGGGTTTGGATCAAGAGGATGAACATAGATACGATATCGTAAATACTTCTCTGATATTGGATATCAGTCTTCATTATTATTATTTTCACATTTATATCCAGGCTTTTCTCTAATAATAATAATAATAATAATAATAATAATAATAATAATAATAATAATAATAATTTTTAATCTACCTTCTCACTCCGAAGGGACTCAGGGCAGCTTCTGAGAACAGAAATGGCAGGCATTCAATGCCATGTGCAATTATAAAAATAAAACATTTACACATACAGTTAAAAAATTACACAACTTTGGCAAGAAGATATAAACCAATTAGTCAGGCATCGTAAATAGTGCAACTAAACAGTTAAAATCTGTATAAAATATAAAAATATAGTTAATAAATTAAATGCTCTTTGTCAACTTTGTCCACCAAGATGGAAATCGTGATATTATTCATCCTCCTTTCCATAAGCTAATAAACAAAAGTAGGTTTTTAATTCTTCCTTGAAGGAGAGAAGTGAGGGGGCTGTTCCAATATATTTTGGGAGGGAGTTCCAGAAGGAAGGAAAGACCACGGAGAAGGCCCCATCTCTCGTTCTCACCAGCCACGATTGAGACGGGAGACGGGAGTTGGAGCGAGAGGAGAGGCCCTTCTGATGATCCAATGTATTACAGGTTGATATTGGGATTCAAAGTGGCTTACAAAATATTAAATCTAAAAGAGATTAAAAACCCCAACTGCATTACTGTAATAAACTATAAACACAGGTTGGAAAAGTTATTTTTTAAAAAACAAATAATTCAAAGAATCCCCATAACTATCAGGGTTCACTGGGCTGAAGGTTGGGACAGTTCAAAACAAAATGTTTCCAAGTGATGGGCCCAGAGAATAGATATTAGGTCTTTATTCCCACCCCAAAGATGGAGAAATAGATGCAGCTTGGGAAGAGAAGGATTTAGACTCCCCCAATTCTGCAGAAACATCAATGGCCATTTTCACTCTGAAGAGCAGAAAAGGAAGCTTGCCAAAGGTGTGTCAAAGGGAAGCAATAAGGGTTGGTTAAGTCCCAAAATGCAAGAAGTGTCACAACAGTTCAGCATTTTCTTGATTGGTTATATTGATGTGTCATCAAGAATGAGAAAAATCGTTCAGTTTCTCAGTGAAAAACTCCTGGGGAGTGAAAGAAGGTTATGAAAATCCTGCTTCTGGCAGAGCTTTGGATATTAGTGGGGTTCTGACACTGGACCTTTTCATGACCAGGCAAACATTACCCTGTAGGTGATCTACCATTCTTGAAAAATATTCTTAAAGCTCTTTTGCCCAAGGATGTTGTCTATATATTCAATGTAGATATTTCAATAAGGACTAAATTTGAATCAACAGGACAGCAAATGTTAAAGTAATCACAACAGCACTGTTAGATATTTCTTTCCCATCCTAAAACAACAATAACTTGAGATAATAAATTATTTTCTACTGTTTTAATTCACAGCATTCTTTTACCATATTGTGTGTATGTGTGGCGGGGGAAGGGGATGAACAACTAAGAAAGAGATTTAATGAAATAAAGATAGCTATAGAATTAGTATTTCTTTTCCTGGAAAGAGTGTGAGAAAGTATGTAAACTCTTGCATTAGCAGCCATAAGCACCTCATTAATTTAAAATTAATACTTATCACAATACCTGTCTATTAAGATTACTCACAACTGCAACATAAACTAATAGAGCTAAGGATTGTGATAGTTTTTGTTTTAAGCCCACATTATAATAGGCATTAATTAATACTATTTGTGTCACCAGCAACAACTTGCAATCTTAAGATAAATGAAGAGATCAAAATAAAACCAGATACTATACTTTGGATTTCCCATGTTTGTACAAATAAACAAGTAAATTAAAAAATGTAATCACTACTCAAGGGACTCATGTAGTAAATAAAAAAAGGAAAATGTTAATTCAGCTGTGATTATTTATTGTTATCTGTTATTAAACTCCTGCTTTCTCACTATGTGTTCTAGATCATCTGATTTATCTTGCAGGAGCATCAAATAATTCCTAGAGATTCAATAACTGCTAATGGTGGAATCAGTTCTATGCTTGATTTTCTATTCAGACCCAAGTAAATAAGCACCACTGACGCAAGAACTTCTGTTGACATATAAATATGAGTATATTGACCTTGGGTAAATCATGCTCTCTGAGCTCCAGAGGAAGGCAATGACAAACTTCTTCTGAACAAATCTTGCTGAGAAAACCTTGTGATAAGTTGGCCTAATGGACAGCATAGGTCAAAATAAGTTGAAGGCAATGAGATACCTTCCATGGGTAGTATTGTATTCTCATTGCCAAACTGTAATCTTGCAAAATGTTATGGTATAAAAACAAAATCATCTTGACCATTAGTGATTATAGAATTGATGGAGTTTAAACAATCTGAAGTGGGTAGGCTGGACTAAACCAATTGCTGACTCTCCCAATATACCTCACCTTATTATCTCACAGTGCTCTCTACTAAATCCATATCTTTAAAAAATCCAGCATACAATAGCTTGATCTTTCTGGTGGAAATTAACCGTAGAGTTGCTCTGGAGGACCCAGAGATTTTTTAGCAAAGTGAACTGATAGGATGATGTGTCCCTAAATCCCATTGTATGTTTGCTTTATATTTGTAAGCCGCCCCGAGTCCCCTTGGGGAGATGGAGGTGGAGTATAAAAATAAAATTATTATTATTATTGTATTATGACACAGCAAACAAGATAGGTATGCTGGATTTTGTATCACAAAAATCACAAGTTGAACACTTCCCAAGTGTCTAGGACTGTGTGATGTATTTTCAGATGATGTGTGCAGATCCCAGTAGGGTGGCCTTTTGCAGTTGGCAGATTGTAATTTTGTCAATGTCAATTGTTTCCAAATGCTGGCTGAGATCTTTTGGCACGGCACCCAGTGTGCCCATCACCACCGGGACCACCTGCACTGGTTTCTGCCAGAGTCTTTGAAGTTCAATCTTGAGGTCCTGATAGCGGCTGAGTTTTTCCTGTTGTTTTTCGTCAATGCGACTGTCACCTGGGATGGCAACATCAATGATCCAAACCTTTTTCCTTTCCACAACTGTGATGTCTGGTGTGTGCTTTTGTATAACAAATCTTGGGAATAATCCAAGTAAAATTACTTCAAATGAACTAAATATTGCCATTCTGTTACTTGGTTGCCATTCTGTTACTTATTGTAAGTTAGACCAATTTACAATTGTGGTATCATTGCCACTATTGTAAATACCCCTAAAACACACATTAAATTCCAGCCAGCTGGTGAGCGGGATATTGGAAGAGGATGTTTCCAGCCCCCTCCAGCCAGTGGGTGGCATCAGAAGGAAGCACTTCCGTGGGCTCCTGTTGCAACTCTTCGGTGCATCGCTGTTCGTTGACAGGAGGGAGCTGGAGGAGTCATCCTTCCATGCTCCATATGCCAGTGACACTGAACTTTATCCCTTGTGTGTCTGGTTTAGTTTTGAGGTCGGTTCTGGGGGTTGATTTTGAGGTTAGTTCAGGAGACAGAATGTGCCTATGACATTGTGGTTACATGTCTGATGCAGGATCTTGGCCAATATTCAAAAATAAATTCTACACATGTTGCTTGTCAGTTTTCTTTTTAAAAAAATTAACAGGGTTTTCATAAAGAGTTGCACTTATGTAGGTCTGAGCAGATTGTGTGAATCTACATACCTACTGTCAATTTAGAAGCAGTCTTCTAAATGTGACAATAATGTATAACACTAGATGATGTAGATTGTCAATGAACATGTTGAAGATGCAAGGCTAAAAATAAAAACAGACTCTTGTATCAATTATCCAACAGCCATGAAGTAGCACCTGAAATGTTTTGACCTTTCTCAGTAGGAAATCGCTAAGGGTAAATGGCAAACAGCCCTAAGCCAAGCATGACCTTCATATAACAAATAAACAATGAGTTTTTCATCATACGGATGTGCCTTTGAGTAGAGATATCAAAAGTAGTTTGTGTCTGGACTTCTATTATCCTTGATTTCCTTCTACCAATATTTTCCCTGCGTGGTTGCCATCTGGATTATTATCTAGACCCAATTCAGAGAAATATAGCATACTGGTGGGATTTCTGGTGTAACATTAGTCATAACTAGTACGCAAATTTCAGGGATAAAGATTTAAAGCATGATGGCCAGGTTTTATTTATTGCATTAATTGAGTAAACAGCTTGCGATTAAAGCAAAATGAATTTACTTCCCCAAATACTCATCTGCATAATTCTGAGTTGAATGTAAGCAAATCAATCTATAATGTACAGCAGATGCTTGTTGCTTGTATTATGTATTTGTTTGTATTTGTTGCACTTGTGTGCAACACACATACACACACACACAACACACAAACTGTGCAACAAGTATTTTTATGACTTATTTCTTCAACGTTGTACATAGTATCGGCAATGGGTATTTTCAAAACAGTATAGCAGATATAAATTACTTTAAAAGGTAACTTTTATAACATTGGACAGATGCCAGGTTTTTGATATGAATTTTTTTAAAAACGCGATACCTAACATAGCCTATGAATTAAAGGAAAGAAAGGTAAAGGTAAAGGTTTCCCCTGATGTTAAGTCATGTGGCCAGCATGATTGCATGAAGCGCCGTTACCTTCCCACCGGAGCGGTACCTATTGATCTACTCACACTGGCATGTTTTCGAACTGCTAGGTTGGCAGAAGCTCCCGGGGCTTGAACCTGGGACTTTCAGTCTGCTAGTTCAGCAGCTCAGTGCTTTAACACACTTCGCCACTCGGGCTCCTCTTATTATTTTGCCATTGTTTTTGAATTAGGAGTCAGAAATCCAGAAATCCATTTCTGATCTATTGGAAATCACCCAAAGATTTACCAAGAGATCCTAGCCTATCCTTGCACTTCAGAAACCTGACCGAAATTGATAATGACATACAGTACTGTATAGCATTGAACTATGTTTCCACCATGACATTGAATGACTTTATTTTTTGACAGATATTACTAGAATTCTCACTATTTACATTCTGAGACTTGACAAAAAGTAGAAATAAAATAAAAACACTTGACAGCTAGATTTAAACATGCATTTCTTTAACAAATATTGGCATCAGACATTGAGCTGCAAGGTCATAGATATACAATATTGTTGTTGTGTGCTTTCAAATTGTCTCTGACTTTTGGCAACCCTACTATGGTGTGTTCTTGGTGAGTGGGTTGCCATTCTCCTCCTCTGAGGCCTACTGAGTGTGACTTATGCGAAATCACCAGGGATCTTGTCACACAGGCTGCTAGAATTGCTATGCATCATAACGAATCAGGTGACTGCCATTAAGGGGCATGGGGAACCCTTAATCCCATGCCTCGCATCAACCACACGCTCCCCCCCCCCCCCATTGCTTTCTGCACAACACAGGAAGGGTTCTGTGTTGCTGTTGTGGCAGCATACCCTGGATCCACTCTAGATGACCCACGGAGCTCCTCTGGAAGTACACATGGATTGTGAGATGGGAGCCAGCAGGCTCCATGGGTCAACTAGGGTTGGACCGTCATATGCCGCCGAAAACAGTTCCATCTGATGAGGTCATCAGTGGATTTCCATGGATGAACAGGAATTCAAACCCTGGTCTCCCAGAGGTGTTATCCAGTGTCAAATCACTACATCATGTTGGATCTCATAGCTACCACCATATCCCTCTCAAACTCACCTTAAAAGCCAAGCATCCATAGCTAGTGAAGGAGTTCTGTAGCACTGGAAACTGGTGCACTGAAGGGTGATGTATCCAGCCTTTTTCTACCAGCAAATTGTGGTATAACAAACAGAAGCAGGGACCCCTATAGGATCTTGTTGCAACTAACTGCTTCATATTTTGGTGGTGGGAAGGGACTGGATGCGTCATTGTTCAGCACCCCAGGTGTCAGCACCACAGAATTGTTTTACTCAGTATGGCCACATGACTTTGAAGATATTTATTTGCATTCATGACAATAATTCCACAATTACTTGAAACTAAAACTGACATTTCTTTGAAAATGTCTTGCTCAGAAACAAAATCTGAAAATTTAAGACTAGCTTGTATCTGGGTAGGAAGTTATGCTGTGGCAAACTAGACTTTCAACCTCATAACTGTTTTGGAGCAAAGCAGTATGAAAAGATAGCAGAAATTGTACTTAGTACTTGGTGCGTAATTGGTCATACAAGCTGTTTTATTTTTGTAGCAATCTAAACTGAAGATTGGGAAGAAATTGAGTACTTGATTGTGCTTTTTTTAAAAAAAAAAAAAAAAAAAAGAAAAATGAATAATTATAACAGAAATTGAAGTGATTTTTGTTCCTCATAATTTATTCTTCTATACTTTCTCAAGTTCTCTTTTGTCTATCTTTCCATGAGATTTTCTTCTCTGCTCTCCTTCAAGACCCAGACTTTTAAGCATAATTCTTCCCAAATTATTTTAACCTTATTTAATCTGTAGTTTCGTAATTATTAATTAAATAAATAGATCTGCACCGTCTTTTTCCTCCAAGGATCTCCAAACAGAGCACATCCCTGTCCAATTGCCAGTTCAAACTGGAATAGGCTCAGTTAATCAATATTAATTCACGATTCATTTTTTGGCCAAGAAAGGACAACAGGAAGAATATAGGTAGTCCTAAGCCTTCTGTGAAAGTTTTTACACTTTGGAAAATATTAATATGCACAGAAATACACATGATTTTCTCCATAGAAATGTCTTTTCTGTGCAGAAAATTGTTTAGCAAAGTCCATATTCACCTGACACATGAAGAAAGCAACTTGGTATTTCCTCTTTGTAAACCCCTTGAATGTTATTTCTCCTTTGGGGGCAAATTAAATGCTTTCTGTTCAACCCTTGCTAAATCCTGGAAAGAGCTGTGAATTTATATTTCACAACCAAGATCCAAAGAGCTGTATTCAATTAGTTCCATGTTCTCCAGGGAGCTTTAGATTTGAGTGCTGAAAATACCATCTCCCTGTAGGATTTCTTCTAAAACAGAAGGAAACAGAGCTGAGAAAGATGTTTTGGATTTGGCGTGGTGCTCGAGAGGAAATAAAACAGTGACATTGAAATAGGGAGTGGCAGATTGTGGGCCACAGTTTAGGAAAGTGATTTTCTGTGACTGTACTGGCTGGTGCAATACAGGAAGCCATAGCCCATGAAGTACTTTTCCAATGTTTTGGGATAAGTCATCCTCGAAGTAGGTCTTCAAGTCTTGGCCTGGTTTCCCATCATTATAGACTTTTACCTTCAAAAGGCAATTTTTCTTTCTTCTCGTGAAGGGACATCTTGATTTGAAACCAACAGGCAGGAAAGAATCCACTGGCATACAATATGTGTCTTCCATCTATTTTGGCTCCCTCCATTTCCACAGTTATAATTTGTAACTAAATGGATGAGTGAATCCACCCACTCTGGCAGAGTATCTGCTTGAGGCAATGAGATTAGCGAAACCATCTGAAACGCGAGTCAGGGATTGACTACCGCCAGCCCTTAAAATAATGGCAAAAAGCTTAGATTTGATTAGCTGTACAAAGAGAGCCAATGGGAGGTGTTCAATGAAAAGAAAGAAAAGGTCAGATCAGGAGCAAGAAAATAATTACTTGCTAATTGAGAACACTCAATAATTGGTAATAAGTTTCCCAACATTAATATGAATTAGGCAGGCACTGCTATGTATTTTTTAAAGTTTTTTTCTTCATCTTCTTAATTTCCTTCCAGCAATTAAGTGATAGCCCTGTTGAATATTATTTTTCCGTGATTCCTATTTAGAGAGAAAGCAGCAATCCAAGAGCACCAACCTTATCGACAGTGCTGTGGTATTTTATACTAGAAAACATTCTAATAAATCAACTGAGGCATGGCATATTTCATTTCGATTCTAATTGCAGTTCTCTCTCATTATTGATATTAATGACCCGCTGGTTCTAACAGTTAAGTGATGAACTGAGCAGAAAGCATGGTCCATAAGCTTCTCTGCTTTAAAAAAAAATTCAAGTGTGAATTAGAATATGCATGCAAATTTGGAAGCTAAAATTTGCCTTTCAGCACTATTGGGTTAGCTCATTTTATTGGAAATCAAAGTAACATTAACAAGGCAGTGTGTCTCAGCGACAGCATTTAATAGTGCCTCATCTTCCTCAACCATGTTGGGTGTCAGTAAAGGAACTATTAGTGTGCTCTACAGTGTGGCGAGGAGAGCATTTTCAAATCTCCTAGGCTTCTGCAATTAGCCGCTATCCCCTTATTAATTTGCATCACAAACCTGTGCAATTCTACTCAGAAGTAACTACTGTTAAATGTAATAGGACTTCTTCCCCAGTTAAATGTGCATGGGATTGAAGCCTGTGCATGGGAATGCAACCCTCTAGACAACACCACACTTATTTGGAGTGCTTCTAAAATATGTTGTTTGTGCTACAGCGGCAACAATCTTGGCCAATTCTTAATCTTAATAATAATAATACTCTGCTTTCTCTCTCTAAAAAGAGACTCAAAATGGCTTCCAGTAAAACGAATACAATGCAATTTAATACATAAAAATATACAAACATTAAAATAGAATTAAATATTAAGGGTATCAAAAATAAATAGTAAAAACCCTTAAAACTGATTAAAAACCTATTCTGAGCTTAAACAGCACCCCCTGTTATTATTATTATTATTATTATTATTATTATTATTATTATTAATAATAATAATAATAATCAATCCTGGTTCAGTATTTAAGCAGATATTAATAATGAATACAGCTAGTTGGAATTTAAGTATTATATCTAAAAAGGACCACATTAAAGATCTTGATAGTGACCTATTTCTGTAATGTTTATTAGTCATGTTCTTCAGTTAATGTGCTTTTGCCAAAGGGAAACTAGATGTAATAATTTATCTATTACCCTTTGCAATGAAAGTCATGTTAATAGATAGAGGAAAACTCGTTTCCTCCTGTTTCTGCACCAGCCATATGATGTAATCCTCCTCATATCAGTGGTCATTTTTGATAGGTGGGGAACAGCCTAAGTTTAGTACTTCTGCCAAACTTGAGTAATGGAGCTGACTTGGTTTTACTGATTTTCTTGCATATTTTTCCTCTTAATTTATAGATCAAGTTACTGCAAAGTGCAAGTAAAGCTAAATCCATTTTGGATCTACCTATTCTCAGTTCTCTTGGGCTGTGCAATAAAACATCCACTGCCATTTAAGTATGAGCATAGAATGTGAATTTGTGTCTTCATTTTTATGTCTCCCCAAATGACAGAAGTGTCTGGGAGGAAAAGCATTGTTCTTAGATAAAATTCTCCAAAGATATGTCATTGGAACTCTGATAGAGAGTATTTATGGGATCAGAATGCTACTTTAGTGTGGGTTTCTTATTTATGATTAGCTTGGATGCTATATTTCAGAGGAAGAAAATGGCAAAACCACCTCTGAGTGTTCTTTGCCTAAGAAAACATTATGAATTCTTGAGGATCACTATAAGTCAGTGGTTCTCAACCTATGGGTCCCCATGTGTTTACCAGGTGATAGGATTTTTGGGGGTTGAGGGCCAAAACATCTGGGGACCCACAGGTTGAGAATAAGTGAATAGGTGACTTTAAGACACATAAGGGAGCAATGGAGACTCACCTCCAACTCACACTCCTGGAACACAGGGCTTTTTTCTTTCATGTCCCCATCCCTTCAGACAAGGCCATAGACAGAAAAAATTTCAGGGGTTGGGGGGGGGGGGGAAACCTTTTTTTTTTTTAGCAAATCATGAAGAGTAGTTCCATAACGCAAAATAATATAGAAATCAGGCTGCACTGATACACTTCAGTGAACACTCATGGGGATTTGGTTAACCCAGGGGTCCCCAAACTACGGCCCGCGGGCCAGATGCGGCCCACCGGGGCCATTTATCCGGCCCCCGCGGCGGTGGCTCCTTCCTCCTCCGTCAAGGAAGGTGCATGTGGTGTGAAGGAGAAGGAGGAAAAGGCGATGCCTTTCTTGTCTCCCTCGCCCCACGGCACATTTCCCCAAGCCGCCAAGGAAGGGCCGTACAGGGCGAGTAAAAGGCATGTGGCTTTGCTCTCTTGCCCCGCTTTCCCCCGCCGCCACCAAGGAAGGGCCACACGAGGCGAGGAAAAGGTCTGTGCCTTTCCTCCCTCACCCCGCGGGTAGCTTTCCTGCCGCCATCGCCGAGGGAGGCAGTGGGAAAGATGCATGCGGGGTGAGGGAGGAAAGTGTGATGACTCATGGGCCATGTAGTCCCGTTCCTAGCGCTGTTGAGACAGATGAAGAGGAAAACTTGGTTTTTCCACCGTTTCAGCCAGAATTGGAACTTTCCCAGCCAGAATTGGAGCCCTTGCACCTGCAGGAGGTTTGCCTTCCAGAAATCTGCCAAACAAGCCCTGAGTCAGAATCTCCCCCATTTTCTCGCCGTAGTTATTATCAACAACAAAAAGGAGTTCAACAGGCTAATCGCAGAAGCCTGAGAATCGCAGCCAGGCATTCAGCTGATTAAGACTGCTTTCATGAGAACCTTTAGGGAGTCATGCATCTGGACACAGAGATTGACTTTCGGTTCTGGTTCCCCAGAGAAGTGTTCTTTGGTGGGAAAACGAGACCCTATTTAGGTTCCTTGCCCCGTAGGAATCTTGCAGAGTCAATTCGTCAGCTACCGGAGTAGGTTGTGTGTGGACAGCGCTACTCCCGTTTCCAAGCCTTCGTTCCTGTTTCCAGCCTTGTTTTGCTTCGCGGACCTTGCCTTGCTACCTAGGACTCAGCCTTGCTTTCCAGGACCTTGCCTTGCTTCCCGGACCTTGCCAAGTGTTTACCACGGATCTTGTCCCTGTTCCTCGTTCCTTGTTGCCTTGAATCAAGCTTTGTGTACCAAGAATCAAGCTATTTCCTTGCCTTGCCTAAGTTTCATGGACTAAAGGACCTTGTCATCTCCCCTCACCTTGCTTGGCAAGTGAGTGTTTCGGTTACTGGATTACAACTTTGGACCTTACTATTTCATATTGTAAGGTCCACATTGTTTTCCTGGACTATATTTGATCTTTCCTGAAAGGTCATCTTCTGAACTATATTCTACACTTATTTTTATTGCCTTTACTTATTTCCTTAATAAAGATATTAGATAGATTCTGGCCTCTGTGTATGGTTATTGGTGCTCTGCAGCCTGGGTCGTGACAGAAAGAAAAGTGCACAACTTTTTCTCATCCTGTGCGCACCTTTCCCGCTGCTGCCACTGAGGAAGAGCCACACGGGGCGAGGGAAAGGCGTGCGCCTTTCTTCCCTCGCCCCATAGCAGGTTTCCTACCGCCGCCGCTGAGGGAGGCAGTGAGAAAGTGAGGCGAGGGAGGAAAGAAAGGTGCATGGCTTTTCCTCATCCTGCGCACACCTTTCCCGCTGCTGCTGCCGAGGAAGGGCTGCATGGGGTGAGGGAAAGGCGTGCGCCTTTCCTCCCTTGCCTCGCAGACAGCTTTCCCGCCACTGCTACCAAGGAAGGCAGCAGGAAAGGTGCGCGCAGAGTGAGAGAAAGGCTCACGCCTTTTCCTTGTCCCACATGCACCTTTCCCGCTGCCACCGCCGAGGAAGGGCTGAACGGGGCGAGGAAAAGGCACACACTTTTCCTTCCTCGCCCCCCGCCGGCAGCTTTCCTGTTGCCGCCGCCGAGAAAGGCCAGCATGGGGCGAGGGAGGAGGGAAAGGTTCATGCCTTTCCTGCCTCCTCGCTCGCCTCGCACGCTCTTTTTCCGCCTCCTCCCTCACCTGGTGTGTGCCTTCCTCAGCGATGGAGGGGGCAAAACAACAATGGAAGCATGCCTGTGGCAAAAGGTAGAGGCCTCCCGCTTTATCTTCCCATGCAGACTCCCTTCTTTGCAGCCCTGTCATGGATTCATTTTTCTTGAAGGCTAGCAATTTCTTCCAACCCTGATTATTACAATATTATTGGTGTTGGTGTTGGTCAGGGGTGCTTTATGTTTTGGTTCACAAAGGGAGAAAGGGGTTGGACTATATGGCCCAAGGGGTCTTTTCCAACCATGTTTATTATGGTGGTATTATTATTATTATTATTATTATTATTATTATTATTATTGGGTGGCTATCTGTCAGGGGTGCTTTGATTATGGTGTGGTGCACAAAAGCAGAAGGGGGTTGGAGTAGATGTCCCAAGGGGTCTCTTCCAACCTTCTTTATTATTTTGATGATGATTAACATTGAGGTTGTATTTGTTCCCTTTTTTTTGTTTTTTTGTTTTTTTTACTTCAAAATAAGATATGTGCAGTGTGCATAGGAATTTGTTCTTAGGTTTTTTTAAAAAACTATAATCCGGCCCTCCAACGGTCTGAAGGACCGTGAACTGGCCCCCTGTTTAAAAAGTTTGGGGACCCCTGGGTTAACCAGTTAACATTCATGAGTAAACCAGGTTTAAAGAAAACCTGAAAAATTATGTGAGGGGGTGAACCCCTAACACCCCCCCCCCCAGCTACAGTCCTGCCCTCAGCATTGCCACCTCCAAAGAGAGATGTGGGGGGTCCCACTCTCTCGGCTCCTCCTCTCCAATTCTCTTTTTTTAAGCCAAACCGGATGACACTGAGACTATGGCAGTAAGCAAGGCTAGCAGGAGCAGCAACGCAGAGCAAGAAGCAACACACACCTGCTGTGTCAAGCCACTGGTGCTGCAAAAGGTGTGGGTTAGAAAGGTGTTGTGTCTTGTTCCAGGGCCCCTACCCAATAATGAAGATAAGAATTTCACCTAACAGATACCAAAACCAGTTTTACTTAACAATAAATTCAATACTGAGTCTCTTAAAGGTTTGACTACAGAACATAAAAGTAGCACTTGGCTGAGATAATACAAACAAAGTTCCAAGTTACCAAGGCACAATCTGTAGTCAGGGTTCCAAAATCAAGACAGGAAAGCAGGGTAAACGGATGTTCAAAGTCCAAAAGGTTCATTAATCAAGCCAGAAAGTCAGTTCAGATACAAGGTTTCAAGGTTTTACAAGTATTAATCAGGGCTTCAAGGATCAATAGAGTACAAGATATGATCACAAGGATCACATCTAGGTATCAAGAGCCAACGCAGGGG
Organism: Anolis carolinensis; assembly: GCF_035594765.1. Lineage (NCBI taxonomy): Eukaryota > Metazoa > Chordata > Lepidosauria > Squamata > Anolidae > Anolis > Anolis carolinensis. Next base: position 250,447,348 of record NC_085842.1, on the reverse strand, counting down.
ATCACAGCCAAAATACAGATCCCATAGTTTGATGGTTACTTTTCCCAAAGAACAATCTCTTGCAGACCTCTTTTTATGCAGATACTCAGCTGCAGCTCATATCATCAGGCCTTCCCCAATAATCTCTGCAGCTTGTGAAACATTACTTGGAAAGGAAGGTCAGCTCTTCCAAACAAGAGAGAGAAAGATTATCCCCTTCCAAACATTCAGCAGCAGCTGAACCAAATCCAAGAAACTGCTGGTCATGACAAAGTGGCAGCATGAGGTGCAGGGCCAGGGATGCTTTGCAGGGCCCGGCCAGGACAGCTGGGTAGTTGAATAGCAAGACAAAGAAGTTGGGGTGAGTTAAAATTGATGATGGCCCCCATCTACACTGACTAGTTAATGCAGTTTCAAACTGATGTTGAAGAAAGTGCTTTCATTATGCAGATGGTGATATAGGAAATTCTGAAACCAGTTTGATGCCTGGATGATGATGCACATTAAGAGCTTTCCTTTACACCCTTTTGTTGGAGTTTGGTCACCACAGTTTGAAGATAGCTTCAAACTGCCCTAGGTCCTTCTAATGCAGAATTCTACAATGCCCTTATTCCAAGGATTTTGCCAAGAAAACCATGGCAGCAGTACTATTTCTCAACTGTTTATGTACCTACAGAGGGCAGAATTGCAGGTTAGACTGCTTAATAGTTCTCAGGTCTTTAAAATAAAAAAAAAAACATTGACATTTTGGCTTTTTTCATTCTTTCAACTTTGTCAAGCATATCATGAAATTAATTTTAAAATAATGAAAGAAAGGTTGCAATGTACATAGCAAACGTACAAGATATGCCATATAAATTATTAGGAGTGGTAATAAAATAATTATATTAGGTGCCCTAGGAAGGAAGGAAAAGTGTAAATTTTCACTCCTCAGTAGTTGGAAGGAAAATAACCTTGTTAAAATCATAATCCTCTGATTTTTGTAGAAGTTGAAAAAGTAACTAGCAAAAATTATAGCTTTGGTATCTCCAAAGCAGTTAGTTGCTATATTATAACAGCTTAAATTAGCTCCTTAGTTTCCTTCTACTTCCTTTTAGTTCCCGTTAAAGGAAAAATATCTGATTGCTACAAGCCAGAGCCCTATGGGACAATCTTTCATTCACCTCATAATTGACTTCCCACAGTAGAAGCCGAGGCATCAATATGAAGCACAAGCCAGAATGTGAACTTTGTGATACTCTTCCTCTGATGTTTGGTTAGTCCATACTCTATAGCTATAAAGCTGCAATAACCCTTGTATTCACAAGAGACACATTCTTGAACTTCATGTGGATATGTGAAACTGTGGATAATAGTAACATGAAGGACATCAAGCCCAAGAATATCATAGTTATGCTAAAGATCCTGGAAAATGCTTAGAGAGGTTTTATTTTGTTGGATGTAGATAAATGAAACCTCAGATACTGGTACTGTGGGTACAGTCAGGGCCGTAGCCAGAAAAAAATTTCGGGAGGGGTTTTGAAAATTTGGGGAGGGGGTTTAACCCCTAGCACACACCCCTCCCCACTACAAACCTGTCAATATCTGCTTGAGATAGTCCCTGGAGGGACTCTTAATGTTTTGTGTCTCATAGACTTAGCATGGGGATTTGGTTAACCAGTTAAAATTCATGAGTAAACCAGGGTTTTTTTATAACCTGAAAAACTTCAGGGGGGGGTTGAACCCCTAAAACCGCCCCCTCGCTACAGGCCTGGGTACAGTATACATACAATTTAATTTTTGTAATGAGTTTGCCATGTTTCTAAATAGTTACTTCTAATCTTTCCTGAATATTTCTCAGTGAAAATTCTATCAACATTGTTGGTAACAGGACATCGAGCGCAAAAGTGGAATACACAGATAATAGAGATCTAAAAAAGATAACCTCATCATGTCAAGAGCAAACTCTGCAGATGGGATATGGTGCCAAATTTCAAAAACAATGGGTTTGTTTTTTCCTCCCCTGCTGTTGAAAATGTGGATAGGAAAGGGAACTTTAAGGATTCCTCATTTATCTTGTTTTTCTGTTTAAGTTTAGAGTTCTTGCAGAGTTCAGGTGTAATCACAGCCTTCTGTTGCAACAGGAACCACCATCTGCTGAGGCATTCTGTAAGCAATCTAACATCTCCCTGGAGATAGTTTAGCATTCAATTCACAAAGAAGGATGGCAGAGACGTGTAAACAAAAGGAGACAAGTGAAACAGTGAAGAATGGGCTGTGCTCTAAAGATTCAATATGTTTCTTTATAGCGGAAAAAGCCTGTAATGCTATAAAAGCCTGGCAGAGATTTCTGATGTATTAATTGTTTTTCCCATGCCTTTCCCCCCTCTGTGGCTCCATTACAGAGTCAGAAGAAACAATCTGAAGATTTTGTTGTGTATGTGTGCATGCATATGCGTGTGCGTGCCGGGAGGTAACTATTCCAAATGGAATGCTGGTTGAAAACTGATGTACATGTTTTCTGGTTTTTGCTAATGTTTGACTTGGTGATAGTGAGGACAAAAATCAAGATTTATAATTTTAAGCATTTCCGGAAAAGAGAGACAAACAAACAAAAGCTGCCTTCAAACAAATAAAAGGAGCACATAACCCTCTTTCTAGCTAAATGTGAGCACCATCATAGCTGGCCAAGACACTCCATTTGGGGTGGTTACTTCTCCACATGCACACACATATACATCAAACATACACAACAAAATCTTTAGACCATGGCTGAAACCAACACTAGGCTAGCTGAAGCTTTGCTGAATCTCAGGGCCCTTCCACACAGGACCAAAACCCGTGATGAGTTTCGGATTAACCTGGAAATTAACACCTGAAAAGATCAAAAGACATCTCAGGTTAATTCAGATTAATCCAGAGTAAACATTACTACAAGGTCTTGATCTTTTCAGGTGTTGGACCTGTGGGAATTGAATCTTGGGACCACTTTCCTCAATCCTGGGGGTCAATATTTGGGAGCCCAAAGGAGCAAAATGACACCCCCATCCCTCTCCTCCCAGCCCCCTATTTTGCCTGTAAACTTAGGAGGGGGTTGGCTGCATCTTCAAGCCCTTAGGACAGTGGTTCTCAACCTGGATTCCCCAGATGTTTTTGGCCTTCAACTCCTAGAAATCCTAACAGCTGGTAAACTGGCTGAGATTTCTGGGAATTGTAGGCCAAAAACACCTGGGGAGCCCAGATTGAGAACCACTGCCCTAGGAGAAAGCTTCTGACACATCAAGATGATGTGTCAGGAGTTTTGAAGAGAAGAGGGGGGAAATTTCCCTCTTGGGAGATTTTCTTCCTCTCCCAGATCCTGGGATATAAGGCCTGTCTGAAAGGGCTCTGAGTCCACACTGCCAAATAACCTGGGATAAGCAGATCTGGGATCAGAATCTGGGATATAGGGCAATGTAGATCCAACCTCAGAGACTTTCCCAGGCTAGGGATGTTGGAAATTACTTGGGATCAGCCCTGGCTTAAATTTTGCTGGCATCATTGATGGGGCTAGGGCTGTGGAAAGTTTAGATTGGGTATAAGACAGGGCCCTTCCACACAGCCATATAACCCAGAATATCAAGGCAGATAATTCACAATATATGTTTTAAACAGCTTTATCTGAGTTTACACTGCTATACAATCCAATTCAATATGGATTTGATACAGCTGTGTGGAAAGGCTCCAGTCCTTTTTTTCTCATCTCTTTGTCTCACTTCTGTTGGAAGATCTTAGCCAGCAGTTTTGATACTAGATTGTCCTGCAGACAGATCTAAAAGATCAGTCATCAGAAGAAATTTGTTCTTGTAGAAGAGGTTTGTACCTAACCCTAACCCTATGCAGGCAGTACACCTTTGAGTTAGCAAAACATAGTTCATTTTGGAAAAACGATGAACTTCCACTAAAAAGGACAAACGGAAGGCTTCAAAATACACATATACACCTTCCTTTGATATGGGTAAATTGAGGTTTCTAATGTACCTTAGTAGTGATATAAAATGAGACTACAAGTCTAGATCAATGTAAAGATATGTTGATGGTGTGTGCAAAAGTACCCACACCGACTATGGACGTTTTCCCACCAGTGTTATAGAATGGAGGCTATCATTTGATCTGCTCCTTCAGAATTCTGGGAAGTGTAGTTTAGGGAAGCTAAGGATCTCTGTAGCTGAGAATTCAAAATGCTCTGCCCTGAACTACATTTCCCAGAATTCTGCAGGAGTAACTCCGATGATTGCCTGTGTTCTATATCGCTGGTGGGAAAATGCCCCCAAAATCTACATAGTTGAACACTCTTCCACAATCACTAGCCAGGTGCTATCAGGAAGCTTATTGAGGACAATCTTCCACTTCAGCAAATGCTTTCAGAAGAAAGCTGTCTCAAATTCTTCTGAGAAAGTGGGTCTGCCATCTTGACTAGTAGTCACTGAAAATATTGATGGGTAACATCATTGTAGAGAAAGGTACATCAGCCTTATGGTTGCCTTCAAAGGGCTGTTTGTAATTGTAAGACTGTATAAATATAACTCTGTTGCCCTGGCATTGAAAGCCTTGTGGGACACACAAAAAGCTGTGGTGGACCAGAGTTGGCCTGTGGGCTTTACGTTTGACACGTGTGCTGTAACCCCTGGAAATATGAATGTACGAAATGGGAACCTAAAACTGTAGCAGAGGAGGAATCAGCCAAAGGTACCTTTTCCCAGTTTTTCTAGCAGGAGCTTTCACAGAACTGCTGGACCCAGCTCAACTATTTGAAATCAGGCATTCATGTTTGGTTAAAATGCTGAAATGGTTCATTGGTTTATCATTTGAAATATATAATTGCAAAGTATAACAAAATTATTGATTTCAGTACCTCTCTAGAGTACATCATTGTACTACTTGTTGCCAGAGCTTCAGTTGTTGTTAGTGAACAACAGTTGTCAATAAGAGTGCATCGTCAGCCAGATTGTGGTCTTGTTGCATTTGGGATGCTGTGTCGACTAGTGATGCATATCCCCCCAACATGTCACAGATGAAAACAAGGATAGATGTAGCTGAGCAATGTCAAAATATGGCCTAGAAAGCAGATATTACTATGAAGAAGAACAGATAAGCCAGGAGAGTCTGCAGCAGTTTGCTTTTGTCAAGTCTACAGAGAAATGCATGGTTCTTCCTCTCCTCTCCTTTTCCGCTATGCTAAATTGAGCGCAAAGTAAGTTGAAGCCAAAAGAGGAAAGTGGGAAGAGGAGAAAGAAATTGGAACATTTTAAAGCAGCTGAAAATGTGGTTTGTTTTCATCAGGACTGTCCCTGCCAATTTGGGATAGCTGAAAGGTATGATGGGGTTGTTTTTCTAGGCCTCCAAAACTGTATGCCACTCACAGGTGTAGAATGAAACATGCACAATATTGCCACATATAAAAAAAAACCCCACCACCAATAAAGACATTTGTTTTGGCAACATTTATGCTCCCTCCATATTATTTTTAAGCTTTGTATTTTACACAATTCTTCATGGATTTTTTTTAAGGCAGCATATAGATTATGACCTCATGCATTACTCCCGCAAAGCTTTGTATCTGCAGTACAGGACTGAGGCTTTAAACGGAGTCATTCTGAATGCTGTTATCTCTTTTTATGCATCGGAGAAGTATTTGTGGGAAAAAGCATAAAGGAAATGTTACTGTGGAGAATTGGAAACTGCACAATATTTCCTCAGTGAATTTTAAGATGACACTTACAGAGCTTTGACAAACCCTTTGGGGGGAAGTTCCTCAGCATTGTCTCCTTAGACTGAAACATTAAGTGGTTCTTCATATTTTCTCTCTCTCTCCAAGTGACATGAAAATGTTTGGTGTGGATTTATCAGGGAAGATGCAGAGTGATACCTTGCAGAATAGGCTTTCTTTAAAAAAAATCCACAGCATGGTCTGTGTGAAACTGAAAATGAGAACTTTCTTTTCCAGATGAATTCAAAAGCTTTTTGTAGTCACCAGAAGTCATCAATATGTTCTTTTCTTAATTTGATTGCTTTGTTCTGAATTCTGTTACCACCTCAGGGGCCCTTTTGGGCAGAAAGAAAATTCATAAATATTTTATAAATAAATAAGCTAGAGAATCCGGAGAATCAAAAGTTAACCTCACATCTTTTCCAGGATGGCTGTAATTTCATTGGCTATTGTTTTACTGGGAAGGAAGATACTACTCTTAAAAGCCAATAATCTTGATTTGGTTCCAAGTTTATTAATAGCAAGGAGACCTAGGATCCCTAGGATCCCATCCCTCCTGATTAAATCTTAGCTTTGTGATCTTTTCCATGCAAACAATGACAAAAAAGGAAAAGTAACAAGTGGAGTAAAAAATACTACAGTTTTTCAGATCACCCTATTAACGACTTTGAAAGGTCTTTTTGATAAGATTTTAGATGTAGGCATAGAGAAATGTGCACATGTGCAATGGATATAATTATCTCACTTCCTCTTGAAATGTGACCTTTGTAAAGAAATGAGAAGATGAACAAGCAAACAGGGAAGACATTAGGAGTTAAGCTGAGGTCAACTCTAAAAACAATTCCCCAAATTTTCATCCATAGAAGAAGGTAACCTGCAGGGTGTTTACCTTTGTTTGATAATTTCATAACTAATGGTGGCCAAGAATTCTGATGCTAAATTCCCAGTAGATACATAATCGGATATAATATAATTTTATATTGCCTTGAGAGTAATCTCTTGCATCTTGCTATGTGACATGGTTTTAATATGTTCTCACTTCATATTTTTACACTATAAATGAGCAGTGTTTTTATTGTTGTCTGAAATTTGTACAACACTGAAAAAGCACTGAGGAAAAAGAACAATGATGTTTTCATGTTCCCCAAGCAATCAAAGATGCATCTACACTGTAAAATGAATGCAGTTTGTCATCACTTGAATTGCAATACATCAGTACTATGGAATCCTGGAAGTTTTAGTCTCTGCAAAGACTGCTGGGGTCTCACCAAACTACAGCTCCCAGAATTCCTTAGTATTGAACTGCGGCAGTTCAAGTGATGACAAACTGCATTCATTATGGGCTGGGCTGTGGCGCAGGATGGTTAGCAGCCAGCTGCAATAAATCACTATGACCAAGTGGTCATGAGTTCGAGGCCACTCATGTCAGAGTGAGCACCTGACCATTAAAATAAAAAATAGCCCTGCTCGTTGTTGACCTAAGTAACCTGAAAGATAGTTGCATCTATCAAGTAGGAAATTTTGGTACTACTATGTGGGGAGGCTAATTTAACTAATTCACGACACCATAAAAATCATCCAGCAGTGTTTGGAATGAGGAAGTCGGCATCACAGTGGATGAAGCAGCTGCTCCCCCTGTGGCCGGAATCGAGCATACCCTCAGGAAGCTGGAAGCTGGAGAAGGTTAAATTGTCTCTGTGTCTGTCTCTATGTTCACATGGCATTGAATGTTTGTCTTGTATGTGTATATTGTGATTCGCCCTGAGTCCCCTTCAGGGTGAGGACGGAATATAAATACTGTAAATAAATAAATAATACAGGGTAAATGCACCCCCAGAGAAAGAATATTACCATTATGCAGACTGAAATGTTCATGTCTGAACAGCACATGCTATGGGATGGAAGGAATTGGTGATGTGCTGGAGCACAAGGTTTGAATTGCCATTGGGGCTATTGTGCAGGCTCCGAGACGGGTCTGTTGACTGCACATGCAGTGGAGGATAGTATTCTATCACATATACTGATGCCAATCACAGAGGTCCAGTCAATGTACAAGTGGGGTGACTTTGGCCATTGAGATGTTGCTGAAGAAACCCCTTTCAGCCCTAGCTAGCATGGTTTATAGAGATTTTTAAAACTGTGTCAGAAGCAAATTGAGAATATACTGCAAGTCGCTTCTGATGGGATCTGATCAGCCATCTACAAAGATGTTGCCCAGGGGATGCTTGGATGTGTTACCATCCTGCTGGGAGGCTTCTCTCATGTTCCTGCATGGGAAGCTGGGGCTGACAGATGGGAGCTCACCCCATCTCGCAGATTCAAACCGTCGGCCTTCAGGTCAACTGTTCAGCCAGCACAAGGGTTTAACCCATTGCACCATTGTGGCTCTGGTTTATAGAGATGATGGGATATGTAGTGCAAATACAGGGCCAGTGGTTCCTCACACCCATCCTATCAGTGCATACCTGGATAAACTTTGGATAAATCTTGATGGGAATCCATAGCTTGACACGCTGCAAAGAATAAGGACATCTGGGGTCATCAGGGGCTAACCAATTTTAGGTTGCATTCAAGAAAATGCCTTACAATGTTACATGAGCCACAAGATGAATGCAACATTTATCAATGATCTGCATCATCTTGTTTACTTGTCCTTGGAACTTCCACTGTCTGATGCTGAACTTCGAGTGCAGCTTGGGCTTTAATGTGGAAAAAAATGGCAGGGGCTATCACTGTCTTTAGCTTATTCACCATATTTCAACCATGAAATCAACATGTCCATGCTGCTGATGGTGACCAGACCTGTGAAACAGCAAAATGAAAGGTTCCGTTGAAATTCTTTATCCCTTGATCGATGCTGTCATGACATACAGATTTATTCCCCAAATGCATGGGGGTGACATTAATTTTATGATGTTTACGTACTCTCGCCATAAGGTTAAAGCAATTCCTACAATTAAGCTGGATGAAATTGCATTACCGTAATGAAATGCACTTTACTGATAAAGAAGAATGTCACTTTCACAAGTGGAAGCACTGTTAGCAAATTTTTACGAGAGAATTCCCAAAATCATATCTTAATTGCCTGGACAGCTGTGTAGTTTACATAACGAGCAAACAATGCCAAGGTTTTTTATTTCCTTTGTCAGCTGCACTGGATGTTAGTATGCATGGTGGACCTTTTTTTAGGCCTTTTATTACTTGATTGCAAATCATTCTTCATTGCTGCCCAAATTTATAGAAGGACATTGCTCCCTGAGGTGCTGTATCCTTTCAGGTCTGTAACTGAACATGACTGATGGCTCCAGTGTAACAGTTGCTTATTACGACGCTCACTGAGCTATGATTGCTCCAATACTTTATGTTGGCAGATGTGTTTCCCTTGGAACAGCATCTCGGAGACAGAGGTCATTGATCAAACCCCCCTCTGGCTGTTCCATTATGTGCAAATTATTGCTAAAAGCAGAGAGACCAAGACGGTGTGTGTGTTTGTGTGAGCGCATGCGTATACACACAATATACTCATTGCGGAACTAGGGGTGGGTGAATTAAAAAACCTTAATACAATGAAGGAAAATAAAAAGATATTCTAAGCCGTTAAACCGAAGCAAATGTACTTGGGCATATATATCCCTTTGAATATAATGAGCCTTACATCTGAGTTAGCATATTTAGGACCATGCATGACCTGGATGTGACTAGGGCCCCATCTACACTGCCATATAATGTAGTTTGAAACTACATTATATGGTCATTGTAGACTCATATAATTCAGTTTAAATGCACTGAACTTTATTATACAAGTCTGCACAGATTATATAATGCAGTTTCAAACTGAATTATATAGCAATAGATAGGCCCTTATATTAGTATTTGCAAGATTTTATCTACATATATGTGTTTAAAATTAGCATTCAAAAACTTGAATGTACAAATAAATTAGGAAGATTCTGCTGGTTGTTTGCTACTTTCAGAATATATTCCAGATCACTCCAAATAATATACAATGGTACTAGTTGTAGTCCTAAAACAGTTATGTCTACTAATAATTGTGTAGGAAATTCTGTAGAATTTATGAATATTATAAAAGCAATATGAATAAATCTGTTTTGGTGTTTACATGGATGGTGAAGGTGATTAAGAAAATGTCATTATCTGATTTTTGATTTTATTTCTAACTTTGAATTTTTCAGCAAGTTACATTCTATTTTTATTCAAACAGACTCAAAAATATTGAATTATTTAGAGATAAACTGATATGAAAAGAGTAGAGAACTACCTAATGGACCCATGCACACAAGGTTGATATTTTGGAATATCCCCATGGACAGAGATGACAATATAAAACACTGGAGAACTCCAAGATTTCCAGGCAGCTAGGACTGAGTGTCAATCTTATCCGATCATGAAATGGAGAGGAAAAAAGTGAAATGCAAGAAAAGGTATCCATGTAGTCTGATGAAGATTAAGGCCAGAATCTTCTTGGTAGTTTACATACAAGTAACTACTTTTTCCAATATTGTTTGAAGTACAGTAGAGTCTCACTTATCCAACACTCACTTATCCAACGTTCTGGATTATCCAACGCATTTTTGTAGTCAATGTTTTCAATATATCGTGATATTTTGGTGCTAAATTCGTAAATACGGTAATTACTACATAACATTACTGCGTATTGAACTACTTTTTTCTGTCAAATTTGTTGTATAACATGATGTTTTGGTGCTTAATTTGTAAAATCATAACCTAATTTGATGTTTAATAGGCTTTTCCTTAATGCCTCCTTATTATCCAAGATATTCACTTATCCAACGTTCTGCCGGCCCGTTTATGTTGGATAAGTGAGAATCTACTGTACTATCTGACACCTTCTTATGAAACTTTTTCATGCTGTGCCAGGGCTGACAAATAACATTAGTCCCTTTACTCCATCATGAGTACTTTGGAGACCAAGGGAAAGGTGTTTTTTCCTAAGCATTTTGTCAATTCAGTCTACAGACTTCATCCCACAAGGATAGGAAAGCGAGGTGGATGGGGATGCTGAATTGCCGTGGTGCTTCCTTACCTCCTATTACACGTTTTTATCTGGTCTGGTTTCTTTATACATTATTATATTTACTCAAATCTAATGCTCACCTTTTTTGGCTAAATTACTTTCCAATATTAGGGTGCACATTAGGGGAAGCTATTTCAGGAGCACCTGGAGCTCGTATTTGAGGAATGTCACCACAAATTTAATTTCCATGGCTCACTGCTATGCAATCCTTCAATTTGTAGTTTGGTAAGCATTCTTCAGCAGAGAAAGTTCAAGACCTTGAAAAACTACATGATTTCATACAATTGAGCCAAAGCAGTTAAAATGGATTCATTCTACAGCATAGATATATCCCAAGGTTTTTTTCCCCCCATTTCTGGAAGCTTTGGTATTCTAACACTTTTCTTTTTAAAGAACAAATTTTCATTGGTTGCCCCAAGATTGTGGAATGACCTGCCAGAAGAGCTCTGACAGCTAAATGAGCTGTCGTAATTGAAAAACCATCTAAAGATCTATCTCTTATGGCAGGCTTCCCCAGCCAGTTTTTAAGCATGAATTTTAAACTTGTGTCTTGTGTTTAATCTCTGTTTTGTGTATTTTAATTTGTATTTTATAGAAATACATTTCAATATGTGTATTTGTGGTATTTTTACAATGTTTATGTGTTTTAATTATTCTGAAACTTGCTTCGAGCCATGAGGAGAGGCAGATTAATAATAATAATAATAATAATAATAATAATAATAATAATAATAATAATAATAACATGCAGTCACTATATATTTGCTAACAAATTCTCTTTTCTTGGTTTTGGGGATTTCAAAATTGAGGTGCATGTTAGATTTGATAGGGCAAATGGGGCAAATGAGTAGATGTATGTATCAATTTCCTATGCCATCACACAGGAAAGATTCCTTTCATTGTTCCCTCCCCTGTGTTACTTTTTTCAAAGCACGTTTATGTTCGATTAACTTTCAATATTAAAAAGTAATAGCATACAACTTAAAACAAACATTACCCCCCCCCCCCCCCATCACACTACAACTTGAAATATGTGCTATATTGGGATACCTTTCCTGTGAAAAGGCGAAATGTAAGTACAGCAAATTAGCATAACTTTGACATTGTGTCCAAATGGTAATGGCAGAAGCAGGGGAAGGGGAGTATCACTGGGTATTTCAGAACCGCCCACACGAAAACATCATTGTCATGATTACAAGTGGACAAACAGAATTGTCACCTCATTTGATATTTTCTGCTTAACTCATCTCTATGCAGAGAGAGAAAAATGTTTGCTGACCGACTTCAGAATCATTGGGTTTCTAAACACTTAAAAAATGGAGACTAACTTGGAACTCATGGAATCATATGTCATCTGGTGGGCTCTGTGAGTGGTCGTTTCTTCAGTGTTCAGAAATGTAGCAAAAACAGTGTGTGATGAAGTCCTAGTTCATCAGATGTATGGAGTGAAATACCCATGGACTGACATTATACCCATGTATGGTTTATAGGCAGTACATCATGTGAGTGGAATATGAATAGCAACAGGAATGATTGTCATAAATAGTACTGATCATAGATACGCATGTATAAATTGACCTCAAGTATAAGTTTTCGGTCCAAAATTATAGATTTTGTTGTGCCTCGTGGATAATCAATAAAGGATATGTCCTAGTGTACTCCTGTTTCAATGCTTGATGTGGGAGAAAGGAACAGATTGTGGGGGACAATCCCCTAAACTTTCCTGGCCCAATTCATAGCCTAATATGGACAGGGGCAAGTGTTATGTCTCTATCCACATTCCTAGACATGGGACATTTTAAAAATAGAAAAGACCCCCCCCCCCCTCCCACTCCATATTTTCTTTCACTCTGCCAGAATTATTCTGACACTGGGGGATGTCAAACACAAACTTAAAATAATTATTCTAGGGGCAATTTTAACTTTAGTCCTGGGATATTCTTTTTTAAAATTGCTGCACTGTTTCTATTATGCCTTGCCTTTTACCAGAATGCCAGTTTTGTCAAGTGCCAGCTGAAACCATTAAATCTAAAACGATAACTCTTCTAAGCATCCCTGGTAGAATTTAGTATGTAAATATGTGCAGCCAAATGGATCTGCAAAGCAAAAATATATTTTGTGAATGTAAAAATAATTCATCCTGATGAGCTCATGTTTTAGAATTGATTACTAAATTGCTCAATAGTCAAGGTACTAGTTTTAAGAGGATCTCTCACTTGTGAAAATGACAGGAAACAATTTTAATTAGCATGCCTTAGCTATGCAATCAAGCACAGATGACCTTGTATATATAAACTTCTTTTAAAATTCTCCTTCTTGGTTTTTTTTTCACTGATTGATAACTAATTAATATCAAAACTGCAAGATCCGGGACACTTTCACAATATACAACTATTGTGCTACAATTCCATTTTAACTGCCATGGTTGCATCCTATAGAATCCTGTGATTTGCAGTTTAGCGAGAGATATTTTGAATTATTAATCAGATTGTTCTAGTTCTTCACAAAACTACAAACCTCAGGGTTTCACAGGATGCAACCATGGCATTTAAAGTGAAATCATAGTGCTACAATTATATAGTATGAAAGCGTTATAGTGTGAGGTAATGAATAGCATACCTTAAGGGCTGTTCCTGAAAGGTTTAGGAAAAAATGTGTGCTTTATGGTGGGGAGTGTGATCAGTTTATAGTATATATGTTGCTTTTCTTTGATGAAAACATTACTTTGGAGTTGGGTAGGAAAAACATACACTTACTTTCAGGTTGAGCCTCCATTTTCTGAAAATTTGAAATTTGAAAGACTCCAAAAATGAAATGTTTTGCTCTCATCACTATTTATTTATTTATTTATTTCAAATATTTCTATCCTGCCCTTCTCACCCGGAGGGACTCAGGGCGGCGTACAATTGGCAACAATTCGATGCCGATACATCATTAAAAACAACAACATATAAAAAATACAACCAATTAAATACAGTATAAAATATAAAACATAAAACATGTGTTTAAAATCCGTTTGTCCAATATCCTCCAACTTTATCCATATAACAATCTGGGTCGTCTTTATCATTTATTCATTAAAAGCCTGGGCACAAAGCCATGTTTTTAAGGCTTTTCTAAAACTCAAAAGGGTTGGGGCTTGCCGTATATCTCTGGGGAGGGTGTTCCATAGCCGGGGAGCCACCACCGAGAAGGCCCTGTCCCTCGTTCCCACCAGCCGCGCCTGTGAGGCAGGCGGGACCGAGACCAGGGCCTCTCCAGATGACCTCAGGGATCTTCCTGGCTCATAGGAGGAGATACGTTTGAACAAGTAGATTGGGCCAGAACCGTTTAGGGCTTTATAGGTCAAAACCAGCATATCGGTAGCATATCGGCAGCCAGTGGAGCTGGCTTAACAAGGGGGTGGTACGCTCCCTGTAAGCCGCCCCAGTTATTTGTCTGGCTGCCGCCCGTTGTACTAGTTGGAGCTTCCGGGCCGTCTTCAGAGGCAACCCCATGTAGAGAGCGTTGCAGTAGTCCAAACGGGATGTAACCAGAGCATGGACCACCGTGGCCAAGTCAGACCTCCCAAGGAACGGGTGCAGCTGGCACACAAGTCTTAGTTGTGCGAAGGCTCCCCTGGCCACCGCCGAGACCTGGGGTTCCAGGCTCAGCGATGAGTCCAGGAGAACCCCCAGACTGCGAACCTGCGTCTTCAGGGGGAGTGTGACCCCATCCAGCACAGGCTGTAACCCTATTCCCTGTTCAGCCTTGCGACTGACCAGGAGGACCTCTGTCTTGTCTGGATTAAGTTTCAATTTGTTCACCCTCATCCAGTCCGATACAGCGGCCAGACACCGGTCCAGGACCTGAACAGCCTCCTTAATGACAGGTGGAAAGGAGTGACAGAGCTGGACATCATCTGCGTACAGATGACACCTCTACTTCGGCCTTTGAGGAAAGGTGGCTAGGTACACATGCAGCACCCACTGAGTTTTCTCAAAGGACTTACACTCCACCACAGAAATTCGAAGGAGGTAAGGTAAGGTAAGGAAGAGGACTTTGGGTCCTGCAGCATGACTTACACAAAGCCCTTGTAAAATGCAGATGTCAGGGGAAGGAAAAGTTCAAATCCATCTGGTTGCCAGGGGCCCAGTGAATGTTAGAACACTCTTACTTCCCTTTTATTAATTATTATTATTATTATTATTATTATTATTAAACTGCATTTCTATACCGCTTTTCTCACCCCTGGGGGGACTTAAAGCGGTTTACAACATGAGAAATGGCAAAATTCAATGCCTTACATATATATAAAAATATGTATCACATATCTAAATCAAAAACATACAACTGTAGATTAAAACCATTAAAACCATAAAAATATCAAACATAGACATATGCATGAAACATGTTATAACAGAAATTAACATAGATTCCTTCTCTTCCCCCACCACCATCCCCCTCTCCATAGAGTTTCAACCTTTCTTTATATATCCTCCCTGCTCCCCCAGGGAGCAAGATGGTGGAGGTTCTTGATGGCTGAGACCCCCAAAGGCATGGTCCTTTTATGCCCCAGCCTCTGGAGGCAAGCAGGTGTTCTTGCTGGGCCAGAGTCACAGGGTCAGGGTCTCAATTCTGCGAGGAGTGAGTTCCAAGAGCTGAGCCAGAGGCAACAAAGAAAACAAAGGCTGTCTCTTTCCTCAAAGCCCCTGGAGATGGTACCTTCACTCCCTTGATGGTCCTCTATACATGCTGCATTTTCCTTTGTGTCCTGCTTCCATGGTGCCTGAAAACAATGCACTGCCATTCTTCTGTCCCCCACAGTCAGAGCAGTGGCAGTTGAGACAGAGGGAAGACTCTTAATTTGCTTCTGGATTTAGACATGATGGAGCTGTGCCTGCCTCTTCTTCTCTTCCTTCAAGGTCACAATAGTGGTAATTGGGATGGAGAGAGGGCCTTTACCTTTGGGCATAGGCATGATGAAGTTGTTCCTGCTTCATCTTCTCTTCCTCTGAGGTTAGGGCAGTATCAGGAAGAAGGGAGGGCCTTTCATCTACTGCTGGGTCTATCTGTGGCTATCTTCTTTACAACGTAGATTGCATAATAAAGATGTGTGTGTGTGTGTGTGTGTGTGTGTGTGTGTGTGTGTGTGTGTGTGTTTAAAAAGTAAACTTAAACATAGGGGGAAGTAAAAAAACATGGTATCCTGCTAGTCAGTTAGGAGGCTGTCAATTAGGCTTGGGACATCATTGTTGCTTTGCATTCTCATTTTGTGATTATAGCACTATTGCCATGACTAAAAATGAGTATTTAAGGACCCTTCCACCTATGTATTATAACCCAGGTTAAACCAGGTTAAAGGGGGAGGGGGAGCTAAATGATGTTTAGCCAAAATGCAGAAGGAATTGGGTTAACATGTGTCATGATGAAATATGATATATGGTTTGAATGGAATTGTATGAGAGCAATGAATGTATGAGAGCTAAATAATTTTGGAGACACCATTCTAAAAGAATGGTGCCTGCAATGATAAAATCATTAACTACACTTAGGAACTGTAATTAAAAGTTGCTGAACTGCTGACATTGATAAGAACTGTGACAAACAATTAACTGTTGAACTTTTTGGGAAAAACAACTGTTTACATTAATTAGAGACAATTGGTCTTTTAAATTAAGAAAATGTTTACAATGTTAAGAAGGAAGTCAACACAGAGCTGCTTACGTTTGCTATCATCAATCAAGAAGAATCAACATCTGCCATGAAACTGAGATGGAATCAACATGTTCCGGGATGGAAAATGTCTATCATTTATTTACAACCTCACAACCTTTCACAACCTCTGAAGATGCCTGAATCATAGAATCATAGAATCATAGAATAGTAGAGTTGGAAGAGACCTCAAGGGCCATCTAGTCCAACCCCCCGCTAAGAAGCAGGAAGCCTGCCATAGATGTGGGCAAAACGTTAGGAGAGAATGTTTCTGGAACATGGCCATACAGCCTGGAAAACTTACAGCAACCCATTCATTTACAACTTTGGGACAACTTCAGCAAAATATTGCTGTATAAGACATCTTATTATAATCCAAAAACTGTGACAGACAGTGATGCCTCTCTGCTTCTTGGGAAGGAGAGAGATGGTGTATGGGTGTGCCAGATCTGCAATGGAAAGCAGAATTCTGAACACTTGGCCTCCATTTCTCAAGGAAAGAGGAAGGAGTCATGTTCCTTTTGGCATTTTGGCATTTTAGAAGTTTTGTGCATCGGCAGATTTGCAAGGAAGCAGCCTGGCCTAACAGGTGTTCTTCATGGCGGAAGAATGGAGAATGGTACTATTTGGATGTATGCATGAGGATGAATGAATGTTTATGGGTAATGTGAATGCTGAGTAAAAATGTAATTCCCCTTTGTTTGTTTGTTAGCCAATGTAACTGTTTGCGAAGCCAATGTAGTTACATAGAATCTGTATGTGTGTATGTCTAAATGTTGTTCTGTAAAATTTCTCATATACCCTCACACACTGAAATTGCAATAAAGGGAATATTTGTTTAAAAAGTATTCATGACACGTGTTTAGAAGTTGCCCTTTAAACCCATTTCTTTCTGAGAAGTACACATCTTTCCATGCCTGTGTATCCCTGCAGGCATGTGAAAAATGTGTTTCCCTTCCGTCCCCTCCCTCCTGTCTGGACTACCTCCCTGGCTCCCATTTCCCTCTCAATTTATCAGAGCCTTCCTCATATGCAGGTCTGAAGCCTTTGCCTCTCTTCCTCCTGCCTGGAAGAACCAACATAGAGCATTAAGAGGAGAATCCTATTTCCTCTTGGATTTTTGGCGTGTTTGGAAGGCCCCTAAGAGTATTACCCAGAAACCCACCATAAAAGCCAGGTAGCTATCTGGCCTATCTGACGTCTCTGATGGTGGGGAGGTGCTACAAGATGATGCAACCAAACTCCTCCAACCAGGGGTGATGCTGTGATGAAGAGTTGTGGCAGGCTCTCACAGAGTCATGCTTGTGCTCTTTGTAGCAAGCTTGTACTTGCTGGTAGAGATGGCAGAGATGCCCAACTCACTTGAAGAACAGACTGCTGACTGGTTTTTAAGGTGGGCTTCAGGGGGTGGGTGGGGAGTTAAATGTTGCTACAATATTGTGACTACATGATTGATGTAGGATCTTGCCCAAACTACATTAGCAGGAAGGAAGAACATGTATGGAACATGGCCCTACAGCCCGGAAAATCCACAGCAATCCAGTGATTTTGCCCATGAAAGCCTTCGACAACACAACAAACTAATTAATATAAGTCTGAATTCTGTTGGTTAGTACCAACTATAACAACAACAACAACAACAGCTATAATAAACATATATGGATAACTTGTTGAATGATTCAATCATAACACTCTAGTTAGAATTAATAATAGGATTCATGTCAGAATTTTAGCTTGCAATTTTTAAAAATTTAGTACATTGCTACTTCAATTAAGCATGGTATCTCCACAGTTGCATTAAACTAAGCAAAGATCCTCAGCAGGACACAGGTTATTTATTTATAGCACCTCTAACATGGCCCTTTAAAAAGAAAAAAAATTAGTCAATTTTCTTTATATAAAGCCTTCATTCTGGGCTAACAATGAACCAAGTTGACTGGATTCATGGTTCTTGAAAATACCTATTTCAGAGCCATGAAAAAATAAAAACAAAACAAGAGTTCCAAGGTAGAAGTTAGAACTAGGGAAAGGGGGAGATAAGATAAAATCTATGAATAAATATTAAATATAAATAAATAAATGTTATTTTCGGGGATTTAATGGAAACATCAGTGAAAACTGAATGTGCAATACAAATTCCGACCTTCAGCAAAATCATGATGGAGAAGATGGAGGATGGAGACTGCAGGGATGAAGCTTAGAGGGGATACATCAATCAGTTATGCTCCAGGAAAGAGCTTTTTCACTGTGAATGATAGATGTTTTGAATGGCCTACAGGTCAAAGTTGATGGTGCAAGGATATCAGGGTCACCTTAGAAGCAATTAGACTTGATTCTCCTGAGGGAAAGTGAGAAGACTGGCCTAATTCTCTTTCAAAGTACATGTTGTAACAGCTAGGCTTGTTGGGCTGAGAAGCAATTGACCTGGCAGGATAAGAAAACTAATGCATGGCCAAGCAACTGGAACAGAAATGAGTTGTGGGAAAACAGTCTCATTCACAGCTTCAATTTCAGTGCTGGTTTTGCATGTCATGATAAAATCATGGTTTATTCTGATGTGCCAGAGCTTGGAAAAGTAATTTTTTTGACAACAGAATCACACAACAGTATGGCTAGTAGACATACTGGGTGGAGGATTGTGGGATCAGGCACTATGGAACAGACACAGTTTCTGAGAATATAGCCACAAGCATGAAAACATTTTAAAATGATTATATATTTCCATATAGTAATGTATACTATTTCATAAGGGTCATGTGGGCATTTTAATGGTTCAGTGATGACAAGGCAGCATTCAGATTTGTGATTCATGAACAAAGCTCATCAATGTATATATTGCTTTACTTTTGTGTTCTACCAGACTAATTTCTCAGTGAGCTGGATTATTACAAGTCACTCAAAGATGCAAGATAGCATCACTCAAGTCATGTTATATCACCAAGAATGTTATCTCAAAGCTGTCACCTACCAGCAGTCATTCCACCAGATTGTATCAGAGGAGGAGTGGAAACCATTCTACAAAATGAGCCAAGCAAAGAAAAAATGTCCTTGATGCAGTGATCTTGACGTAAAAAAAACAAACCCAGAAACTACATATTGATTAATAATTTCTATTGTCTTGGATCCTCTTCAAGGCCTTACCCATAAAGAAAATCGGCATTATTTTTCTTAACAGAACATGGTTCTTAAACAATTTCAAAGAGCATCCCATCTCGAGTGATGCCAGATACAGATGAGAGATCAGCCACCCGCATTGCTAGAGATGGAAGAGTGAAAACATACTAAAAACATTTCTGCAGGAGAAACATAAATAGATTTGATAAAGAATTCTGCAGATTGTAGCAAAAGGTTATTATTGCCAATATAATCTTGTGGTGCAGATAGGCTCAAGAAAATTTATATCCTGCAAAGCTTCTAGCTAAATGTTAGTATTCACTACCATGAGATGCAGCGAAGGCCACCAATAGATGATTATAAAATAGGATTAGACAAACTCATGGAGGATAACCCTGTCAGTGTTATGTGAGCTCTTTATTACTTTTAGTATCAGAGAAAGTATGACTGCATCTAAAGGCATGAGCAAGTGGATGTTATTGCCTTCTTATTCTACTTGTGGCTTCTTGTAGACATTTGATTGACCACTGCGTGAATATAATACTTGAATAGCCCATATATTCATGTATAAGGCTAGAAGTTTTAGTCAAAAAATCAATCCAAGAAACCTAGGTTGACCTGTCCACAGGGCAATGTAATTACTGTTCCTTAAATTTTATAAATATAAAAAAGGGAAACCCTTCCCTTCTCTGAGTAAAGTGGCAAAATGCAAGTTTAGTTTATCCCAGGAGGACATAAAAATAACATACTGATCCCCTCTCATTTCTCTGCCATGGATCTGCTTCTAGCACTTGTGTTTTAAAACTAGAATGTCTCAAAATAATTTCACATAAAGAAATCTGGATACTTATGTACATACATTTGGGTTCCAAAACTTGACATTGTTATATGAAAGTATTTTAAGATTGGGAATCATGCTGAGTCTTTACAGAGACTAAAACATGGAGCCAATGAATTTGCTGATTTGTGGACAATTAACAAAAAGGCAATATGAGTATTTTTGATTCAAACAAAATGATAAACCTGTTAGTAAAAGACGATGGGTCATGGACAGAAGGAGTCAATGGGAAAATCAGGAGGCATCATCAAAAAACAGAAACCAGTCAAATCATTCAATTACCTTTTTGTTAGTTTGTAGGAAAAATTCCCAGATTATTTGGAAAGTTGACCCTAGATAAATGTCACCTCTTATTATTTGTCTCTAAATTATGTACTTCAATTTGAATAATGTGGTGGTAAGTGATGTTATGGTAAATATAAATATTTTATTGGTGATATAAGGTTGACATCATGGCTCATTCAAGTGTCTGAAAGTACTTTTTGAGTCACTGCCATATAGTTAATGTTCTGCCAGACCCCTAACAATTTGCATCATGATCTTAGAACAATAGAACACACTCAGGTACTCTTATGATTAATAAAAAACCCTCATTTCTTTAAAGGCTATTAAACCTATTCTTTAAAGTTATCTGAAAAGATCCAAGACATAACAATGTGGTTGAAATATCCAAAATGTGTGTTTGGCTAGTTTCCTTTTGTTCTTTGCCAAACTTAAGGTGATAATGGAGAATCAAACATATTTATGAACATTATACACCTATAAACAGAATCTGAGAGCTGGGAAACTGGCAGATTGCTACAGGTGCAACTTCTGTAGATCTTTAATCTGTGTATTGATTAATACACTTTTAAGACAGGAGACTTCAACTGATCCTGCCACATCTCTTATGTGTAAGTTGAAAGGTTTTGCTTAGCTTCCAAAGTCAAATTGAATTTGGTGCCTTTAGGACCCTAAAGGTAAAGGTTTTCCCCTGACATTAAGTCTAGTCGTGTACGACTCCAGGGGTTGGTGCTCATATCAATTTCTAAGCCGAAGAACCGGCATTGTCCGTAGACACATCCAAGGTCATGTAGCCGGCATGACTGCATGGAGCACTGTTACCTTCCCACCAGAGCGGTACCTATTGATTTACTCACATTTGCATATTTTCGAACTGCTAGGTTGGCAGAAGCTGAGGCTAATAGTGGGAGCTCACCCCGCTCCCTGGATTTGAACCACCGACCTTTCGATCAGCAAATTCAGCAGCTCAGCAGTTTAAACCGCTGCCCTTAGTATAGAATAAATATCTCCATGTGAAATTACACAACACCAGTACTAAACATGATTTGTGCAAAATAGCAAGATTTGTAACATGCATTGTTTAGTGCCACTGTGCATTGGGCAATATAAAATTGCAAAGTGAAATGTGCATCACAATGTACAATGTCAATTTACAACTGCAATGTACAACATTCCGATATGTGCAACTCTGTTTTTGCTGCTATTACCAAGTAGGTCTGTTGCCCTATAGCAAATAATTTGGCCTGCATATTTATCAATCAAAATTATGCAAGCTATTCATCCCATGCTTTGGATTGTTAGAAGACCATATAACAAAGCAGTGTACAGTTGATACAATTTGTGGAAATATCATTCTCATCAATATAAACAAGCTTGCTTGAGAAGAACAGAAAATATTTTTTTCCGATTTTGAAAACAAGGAGACCTCCCCCTCCCCTGTTTCTAAGGATTTATGTCCCAGTTTTGAGAAGGGCAAAGGGTTGAATTTCCAAGTGGTTCTCTGCCGTAGATGGTTCTGGGAAGTGCTCTTTCCAGAGGGCAATATGTTAAGGTGCATTTGAACAGCACCACTCAGGCCTGAAGGGAATGTTCAATATTTCTAAACACATTTCCACAAACTCAGATCTATTCTTTTGTATCCCAAAGCAAGCTCTTTTAAGTGAAAGCTGAATGCAAAGTGATGGGGGAAAGATTACAAACAAGACAGCAGGCTTATTTATTTATTTATCACAACCAAAGGCCACCAGATAAATGCATTCTCAGCAGAGATAACCTTGGATTTTAAAACTAGATAGGAGTCTTAGTTGAGAGTTATGTTCTTTAAATAACCTGAGAAGGGAAATGTGCTGACCCTACTCTTCTCATTGCACGGGCAGTGCTGGATTGGAGACCAGAGCCTTTTCTTGATATGGAGACCCTGAACTGATTACATGGAAAGCCTTTGTGTTAAGATAAACATTTTCTATTCAGACCACCAGTCACAAAAATGGAAAATGACAGACATGAGAAGGATTAGCACTTTCTTTAAACTAGACAGCATAAGTCACAAGCAGGTAATAAACGAAAGCAACTTAAGAGCTCTAAGACTTTTTAAAGACCATGTAAAACTACAATGATGCACAGTAAATAATTAAATGAAGAAAGTCAGGCATGTTATTTGTAGCCAACATGGCATAGTGGTTGGGGCATTGGAATATGACTCTGGAGAAGAGGCTTTGAATCCCTTCTTGGCTGTAAAACCTACTTTCCAGTCCTTTCTTTTATGATGTTCAATGTTTCATAACTTTCCCCTTTATTTTAGCATTACAAGATCTCAGACATCAAAACCCAACAACTTGGAGATCTAAGACATCAAAAGCTAGGTTCTTGGCTATCAAAATATTCAGGAGGTTAGAAATAAATCTTTGCCTGCAGACCACATTGCTCCAAAGGGACTGGAATTTTCTCTCTCTTGCATTTGCAGAATGTGTGAATATATTCGTTCTGTACAGGCAATCCCTAAGTTACAAACCAGATAGGTTTGTTCTTAAGTTGAATTTGTATGTATGCCGAAATGGCTGCCTGTGCCCCTGTTCAGAAGATTTAACCTCATTTTCTGTCCCTGTGAGAATTGGATTTTGAAAAAAATTGGCTTGTTGTGGAAACAAGGATTGGTGAGAAAGCTTGAGTGGAGAAAAGACACCTTTCCCCCATGATAACTCTTACAAAAGGGAATTTTCCTTTCAAGGGGTAGAATTCTCCCACTTCCTGTTGCCTCAGGAACAAGTCCCCTCTCCTTTACCATCTGTTGAGTCAGATGTAAGGTGAATGTAACTCGGGGACTATCTGTATGTTAGTTACTATAAATGATATTGCAACTTGTGCAGCAGGTATGCAAAGTGTGTGTGTGGCAACTGAGGCTTATATAAATATGGCCAAATGTTGTCAATTGGCCCAACCATCTTATCCTAGGAGGCCAACTTGACAGACTCCGTGGAAATGAGTGGGTCAGCCCCATCAAGCCATAACTCTACAGTTTATTCATGGCATATCAGATTGATTGTTACCTTGAAAACCTCCCTACTAGTTTCCCACTTTCTATCTTTAGCAAGTAATAGATCTTGTGACCAAAATGTTTAATTTTAAAAACTAATCCTCTGTGTTATTCTTGGCTTTAGTAATTTATTTATTTACTTTATTTCTATACTGCTCTTCACACCCTTGCAGGGGATTCAGCGCAGAGTACATAATTCCACAACATAAAAGCAACACATCAATACAATAAACAATAAAAGATATAAATCTATAAATAATACAGCATGCAAGATAAAGCAGAAAAGCATAAGAAGACTCTAGTAGACCAAACCAAAATCCTATCTACTTTAGAATTTTATTCATTCACCAATGAGTTGCCTATGGGAAGCCAGACTGAAATTGGCTCCTCCCTCTCGCTTTCCTAAGAAACTGATTTGCAAAGGCATATTGCTTCTGCTACCAGAGATGAAGAGCAGCTTTTTTTTTACAGAGACAGTGACTCATTTGAGTTGGGCTTTACATTAGATTACAACCTAGCCTGTGCTCATGTTGCCGGAGAGGCAAAAACAGTTAAACTGATTTCAGGAAGCTATAATATTTTGTTTTCATTTCATCTTATCCACAGACTTTGCCATCCTCTTGACAGGTGTTAAAATGTATCTTCCCACATGAGGGCATCAGAGTTATTCCAACAAATTAAAGGGCTGGTTCTTCATTCTGAAATCAGTAGAAATTTGAGAACACGAGGTACATAAGCTTTTACAAGCATCTTCTAAACTTCAGGTGCATGCGTCTATTTTCCATGTACGAAGGAAATCCTTATAAAGCCAGTTTACATCCTCTCTTTCCTAGCTGTGATAAATGGATATGGATCTCTATATACTGTCGGTATATTTAGGGTTTAAAACTGTCCTGGGTGGCCACTAATCTGTCATTAGTAGCAAATAGCTACAAATGACCTCTAATTTAAAACATGGAAATGTTGGTCTCTGGCACAGCAAATAAAAGTAACTGAACTAAATGATATTTACTTTAACGGCTGGCTGAAAGTGTAGCTGCACTGAGGAAAAATGTGTATGTACAGAAAGGTGCCATAAGTAAAATAGACAGGACATTAAAAGGGCCGTCAATAGCAATGAAAGATTGGCCAAGGCCTGTTTATTTTCATAGGCTTCACATCTTCTGAACTTGAGCTACTTCATTTTATTGTAACTACAAAAGCAGGGTTCAAATCCTTGCTTAGTCATGAAAACCCACTGGGAGACCTTGAGTAGGTCACACACTCTTAGCCTCAGGAAACCCTGTGATATGCTTGCCTTAGGATTGCTGTAAGTCAGAAAAGACCTGAAGGCACACAATAACATCTACAACAACAGCTGAACATGTAAGGATATCACACATGCAATGGATCAAATTCTGGGAGGAATGCTTAATTAGTTGAGATCCTGTCTTTCATACATGTATCTAACCAAAGTAGGGACAATGCTGTTGAAGGAGAGTCACCTTGTTTAATGTTATTCAATTGGAGGTGTTTATTGATGTCCTATTACAGGAATAACAAGACCAGACATAAGATATGGGATGAACTAAGGGCAACTTCATTAATTGCTGCCCATATAACTGTTTTTCTGGGGGGATGAGCAAAAGCTAAAATGAGGAGCAACATGGCGTGGGGCTGGCTGGAATGGTAGGTCTCACCCAAACTGTCCTGCGGAGCTTCCCCTGGGCAAAAACACTTTAGCTCCAGAGAGGAATCCCTGAAACTCAAGGTTGCTCCCAGCCCTGCTACAAACTAGAAGACTGACCAAAGAGTGTAAGCCCTCAAGTCATAGGGAGCCCTAGTGAAGACAAAGACCTAAGGAACGGTCCCAAGGACTGTAAAATTTCATCCAACCCCTAGATTGCTTGATACACAGAAGCAGTTCCAAATTCCCATCAGTCTCTAAAAATGTGCCAGAAGGTGCCCATTTTTTCCCCCAACATCCGCTGGGAAGTCCTATTTATGACATTACCTTATGCCAGTTGCCAAGACCTCATTTGCAATACCCTTAACAAGGGGGGAAATCCTACCAAACCCAGCAATGACCAGAAGTCTTATACTGTGAATGGAGGCAGGAGGGTGGGTCTATAATCTCCAAAAAGGGGAAGAAAGGAGGCAGAGCTACTTTAAGTAGGCCTTCCAAGCTCCACCCCTCTCTCCCCATTATATGGGCACATGCCAGCCAGGATGAATTGATGATAGTCTTTCCCCATAGAGGCAAGCAAACCAATCTCCTTCTTCATTGCACAAAGGAGGTTTGGCTCGCATAGCATCTCTGTGTAATTATTTTTGTTACTTAGGAAGTATTGTATATACTGTGGTCAGATGTACTTGTGATCAGTTGCATCCATTATTTCTGTTGCTCCATACAAGGGATTTTGACCCTATTTTCTGTACTTTGGTAGCTTCAAGGATCTGTTTGATGGAACCCATGAACATGACTGAGAGAACACACAGCATTATTTACATCCAGGATTCAACACATTTTTCTCCTCCTAGGGATAGATCAGTTTCACCATGGAAATGATGAATTCAGTCCTCAGGGGCTCTCTTGTTTTCAGGCATTATGTGGGTGACTAGTTTTAAAAGGCCCTTAAAACATAACATGCACATTTTGCGCCCTTATTTTAAATCAGTCAGACAAACATGAATAATGCAAATCATTGAAATATTTGGAAAGTTGCTCTGGGTCAGATAGGCTGATAGGTTGATAACATACCATTTTTTAAAAATGTTATTTTTTAATATTTTTGGTATGTTTGTAACCAGACACCAACTAATTTATTCTATTTCTGATTTGTTAGACATGTGTGGATTATGAAATACGCACATCAGCAAAAGTATTTTCAAAAGCTATTGTATTCAGATTGTATCTGTCTGTACTTCCTCATGAAGCCACTGATGACCTATTGTGCTGAAACTGCAAGACTTTCAGGAATTGAGGGATACATAGAAAACAAGACCCGGTTACATGCCATACTGATCCTTCCAATAGGAAAGCACTATTAGCATACTTAGGACCTCATCAGATGGGCTAAATTGCCCATGCTACGATGGTCCTATTCTGCTTGCATCACGGAACCTGCCGGCTCCCATTTCATGACGTCAAACTACTTCTGGTGGGCCTCCGTCACACAAGTAGAATAGGAAGGGCATACACTGCCGTACCAGCAATATGGGAGGCTTCTTGTGTTGTATAACCAACAACAGGCAGAAGTTGGGCAGTGGATGCTTCCACTGTGGGATGGGGTAAAGCAGAAGCCAGGTGATGTGGGGTGTGGGGCGATGGGTTCCTCCCGCTGGATTCACCATGATGTGTGGAGAATCCCATAGGTAATGTGATGAGGTCATTAGAATGTCCCACAGGATTAATTGCACTGTAAAATTAATGCAGTTTGACATCATTTCAACTGCTATGGCTCAATGCTATGGAACTCTGGGATTTCAAGCTTGATGAGCCCCCATTCCTTGCCAGAGAAGGATAAAGAACTTCCAAAACTAAAGCTCCCATGATTCCACAGCACTGAGCCATGGCAATTAAAGTGGTGTAAAACTGCATTAGTTCTACAGTCTAGATGCAGCCCCAATTGAGATGATTTGCAAAATAAAAAGGATAAAAGGAAAAGAAAAAAACTGCCATTATAAGGAGCAAAATCCTATTGCTTGTATCAAAAACACTTGAAAAGTTAGTAACTTGAAACGTGATGCCAATAATCTATTTGGTAAAGGCTTTAAAATGTCAAATTGATCTGATATAAATGACTATCAGTACAGAAATTTACAGAGTGCAAAAACTGGACCCAGTAACCCTTTCTTTTCATATTATCAGGCGGGCTGGCATGTATAATTTCTGTCATGTTTTGGTGAAAGTTATTGATGCACTTTCTTTCAGATTGGAAAGGAGGGCAATCCTATATTGATTTGAAATCCAGAATAATGGTTCAGAGGTTATTTAGGTTTTCTACCCCATTAAAGCTTATTGGAGTAACTGCTAACCAAGTTATATTGCCCATGCTATTTTCATTCTAAAGCTAGAATGCTGTCAAAAATCTAGGGGTATTCATTATTGTAGCACGAAACTAGTGATTTCTAATTGTAATGTGCAATCCCTTTAGTTATAAACCTTACATTCTTAAACTCTAGACGACTACCTGGATTGGGCTTCTAGTTTGGCAAAGTCCCACCACTGTGTGAACACAATCTGGATTGACACCCCCCATACACACAGTTGAAGATTACGTTGCCAAGTACAATATTGTTCATATTATAAACTGGAAGCACAATTACCCCACAAACAGAAGAAAAGACTAGTATTACATCTATCAGCTCCATATTTAAACAATATGTAGTTAGATCTAGGGGATATGGGCAATATTTGTGTATGTGACTGTTTATGTATGGAATGCTCAGATAGCAGAAAAAAGGATTAGTGTAGGATATCAATTTTCCACAAGTAGAAATCCAGCATAATGTTCCTTATTCCTGCTTTTCTTTTCTGATGGGTAAGAAAAGGGAATGTGAAAACTGATCCCCACCCTCCTGTATACTGCCTTTCTGAAAGCAGAAACACAGTACGGCAGCCCTGACTTACTTTGTTTCTTCCTATGTGGTGGGAAAGTGATATGTCAGTATTGGGACACACACACAGGAGGGCTGTGAAGTTATTACACTGGGTTTTATTGCTGTGCCTTGCCTAGGGATTGTTGTATGATAAGCAGTCTGGAAAGTATGTTAAATTATTCATGAAGTAATAAAACATTACTCACACTACACCTACTCATAGAGATGATGGTGAGAATCTAGCCCAATCCAGGTGTTCAAAGTCAGGGATTAACATGACTCTTCCCTCTTCACTTCCAGTCTCCCCTGGAAGGTCTGAAGAGAAACTGTAGTCACATTCAACTGCAAACAGGTATAGTGTTCTCTGGAATCAGAATCGCTGCACAATTTGTCTGCATGGAGTAGAGAGGGGACCCATATATTCTGTCAAGATGTACTTGAAAGCAAAGTGTATAATTGGTTTTCTGTATCCACAGATTCTATTTCCACAAATTCAGCCATTACGGCTTGAAAATATCCCCTCCCAGAAGAAGAGGAAGAGGAAGAGGAAGAGAAAGAGGAAGAGGAAGAGGAAGAGGAAGAAAAGCAAACATTGATTTTGCCACTTTATGTAAAGGACACAATTGTATATACTATTGTATATAAACGGATTTGTATATCCAGATTCTGGATACCAACATTTTGGATACCTGATTTTGCAGGATTTCTGATTCCTTAGAACAATATATGTTTGCAATTGAATGTGACTGCCATTTATCTTCAGAATTCCTGAGTCAACATGATGAGATTGAGGGTTAGGAGTAAGAGCCATGTTAATCCTTGGTTTTGAACACCCGAATAGGGGTAGATTCTCACAATCTAAATTCAACAAGGATCCTGGAGACAAACCTCAATGGATACCAAAAGCCCACTGTACAAACACAATGGACATGCCATTATTATTATCACACAGGTTAAATCCTCCTTTATGTTCAAAATACCGCAGAATGCCTGGATGAGTTAATACACATAGGAATTTTTCGCAACAGGATTCTCATTTACCTGAACATTAGGTACTGCATTGTTTCTGATATCTGTGCTAAAAGAACATGCAGGTTTTATCCTGTTGTGCGCTTGAAGGATTATTCACATGGGATCAGCAGATAAGGTGTGAAGCTCTTTCGATTAAAGTAAGGAAGCCTGTGATATCATCTTAGGTAGTATAATAACTTTGCTGATGCATATGGAAAATCCTTGCCAGACTCCAATAAGGCATGTACTTATTGATTGCTTGGTGATGATTTCTTTTTGCATCTTTGCAAGAATATAGTGAAAGTAATATAGGTAGGTATAATTGGACAATCAGAAAGGACAAAAAGTAGCAAGATGGGTTAGGCATGCTGCTAGCTTATCATATCCATACTGACACATTCTTCTGTCTTTATTTCTTGCTCATAATGGCTTAGGGTTAAGAGAAGAAAGGTCTGTAGGTAAATTCCCGAGCAGAGAAGACCTTTCAATTCATATAAAGAGTAGCTGATTGGCCTACTTGTCAACCATGACTGTTGCCTGGCATTTCATATGGTATGCCACTACATGAATAGCCATAACATGATAGATGCTTCTTGTCAGAGCTTGGAAGCATTAGCTGATATTCTGTTAGAAACGTATATGTCTTAAATCTGTCTTACTACATTGTAACATACTTTCTTGGTCATTGCATAAGGAAGGATTCTATTTTGATCATTCAAGAACCAAAATCCCTCTTTCCTAAACCTACCTTGTAAGCCCATCTATCCTTGTAAGTTCTTCTAAGACTGATGCGTTCTGCTACTTTTTAAAGAGAGGAATATCTTACAAGTTCTTGGTGGTATGGGGATACCAAGCCATCTTGTCTATCTCCTGAGGGATCTGTATAACGACCAAGTAGCAAAAGTAAGAACAGACCATGAAACAACAGACTGGTTCAAGTTTGAGCAAAGAGTATGGCAGGGCTGTATACGCTCACCCTACCTATTCAACTTGTATGCAGAACACATCACGCGATGTGCGGGGCTTGATGAATCCAAGGCTGGAGTTAATGAAACATGACAACAATGAAACATAACAACCTTAAATATGCAGATAATAACTCTTTGCTGAAAGCGAGGATGAGCTGAGGAGCCTTATAACCAAGGTGAAAGAAGAAAGTACAAAAGCTGGGTTGCAGTTAACATAAAAAAACAAGATTATGGCACCCAGACTGATTAATAACTGGCAAACAGAGGGAGAAAACTTGGAGGCAGTGACAAACTTTATATTTCTAGGTGCGAAGATTACTGCAGACACAGACTGCAGCCAGGAAATCAGAAGACATTTACTTCTTGCGTGGAGAGCAAAGACCAATCTTGACAAAATAGTGAAGAGTAGAGACATCACACTGGCAATGAAGATCCAGATAGTTAAAGGAATGGTATTCCCCATAGTAATTTATGGATGCGAGAACGGGACCATAAGGAAGGCTGAGCGAAGGAAGATAAACACTTTTGAACTGTGTTGTTGGAGGAAAATTCTGAGAGTGCCTTGGACTGCAAGAAGATCCAACCAGTCCATACTCCAGGAAAAAATACCTGACTGATTACTGGAGGGAAGGATATTAGAGGCAAAGATGAAGTACTTTGGCCACATCATGAGACGACAGGGAAGTTTAGAGAAGAGAATAATGCTGAGAAAAATGGAAGGAAAAAGGAAGAGGGGGTGACCAAGGGCAAGATGGATGGATAGCATCCTTGAAGTGACTGGCTTATCCTTGAAGTAGCTGGCCAACACGGAGCCCTGGTATAGGCTGGTCCATGAGGTCATGAAAAGTTGGAAGTGACTGAACAAATAAACAACAGCAACAATGACAATATCTGACAAGGACATCCCCTATAGAAATGTCCCAGGGACCCCTCCCCCACCACAAAGGTCCATACCATTGGCTGCTGTAGCATGCCCAACTGAAAGAAAATAACTGAATGTGTTGCTACTGATCTTACTTTCTGACAACCCAGAAATGGGCATGTTTGAAAGAATGCTTGACTTAAAAGGTGGATTTGGGGGGGGGGGGGTAGCATTGGTAGACATAACTATTGAGAAGTAGGTATTATTATTATTATTATTATTATTAAACTTTATTTGTACCCCGCTAGCATCTCCCGAAGGACTCGATGCGGCTTACAAAGGCCAAGGCCTCAACACACAATATAACAATACAAAACAAAAGGCAAATTAAAAACAATTAAAACAGTATAAACAACAAGCAATAAACAATACGCTAAAACACAATAAAACTGGGCCGGGCCAGAGTAATGGGTACAAGATTAAAAGTGCTGATGTGACAGGTGATATATAAGGGTTCTAGGGCAAGTACATGGGATATGAATGTCTCCTACTACATGATCTTGAGCCTTAATTCTCATGACCATGCTTGCTTGGAAATTCAGGGAATTGTAGTTGAAAGCTACCCAGTTTTTGCTCTTCTTACATCTTGATACATGTGGTAGTACAGTGTTAGTTATTTGAATTGGGGGGGGGGGGTAGACTCTCTAGTCCAATGGTTCTCAACCTGGGGTCCCCAGATGTTTTTGACCTTCAACTCCCAGAAATCCTAACAGCTGGTAAACTGGCTGGGATTTCTGGGAGTTGTGGGCTAAAAAGATCTGGGGACCTCAGGTTGAGAACCACTGCTCTAGTCTCTACATTGTTTGTCTGGAAAGCCTAGCTGAAATTAATTTGGTGTAGATCTGTTATATGGGTAGGTATGGAATTCTGCAAAACTAAATATGCATGCAAATTTATTGTATTGATTGTTTTTAATCAACAAATCCAATAATAGATACAAGACATAAGTTGTTCAAAACAATCAAGGACCACAGTCTAACAGTGCATGTGGGTGAAGAAATCTTTATTTTATTCTGTCCTGTTGGTTGTCTGTTCCTGGCAATATTGAAGCTTAAATTTGTGATCTTCATATTTCAAATCATGTATCCTACCCTTGAGTTAGGATAATTATGTTCTCACTTTCTCTGGAGCTACATAATAAAGTAGATTGATTATGCAAATCTTGTAGTCCAGAAATTTTCTGACAGTCAAAGCTCATAATTGTAACATCCTAATCTGGAGGAACACACCACTGACTCATACGGCGCCTGCTCATCTTTCCTCTGCCTTGCACCCTGTGCCAAATCAGGTATCATTAGCAACAATGATAAAATCTCCACAGCACCTGGATAACTCTGCCTACTTTTACCTCAAGCGGTAATAATGTTTTCTCTGTTTTATTACAGTCTCTTGAGATGGTGACTGATTTACATATTCTCTAACACTTAATTAACGATGTCACCTTCCCAGTGCCTTGAAAACAGTTTTCATTTTTTCCTCGGCAGACCTCTAACAATTACCTCCCACATTTTCTGCTGAAGTCCTTTTTATTACTTTAATGACAAATAATTGGACAGATTCTGAGTAATGAGGGTGAAAGCTAAAGGACTGTTGCATAGGAGATGGCTGCTTGTTACAAGACACTTTTAGTGGTCTCTAAATCAGACAGACAAGTAGAGTAATGATCATCTTGGTGTAATGAGACACAATTAAGAATCGCTGCAGCAAATGACAGAGCAGTTCATTGAACAATAACCTCCTACTTCTCTCTCTCACCCCCCTCCAAAAACGATCGAAGCTTAATTATAGCATCACCATTCGCAATGCCATAGTTAAGGTTGTGTCAGCATTTCAATTTGAAACCTGTTATTTTTCAAGGGTTTATAGCTTATGTATAGAAAAAAAATCTGCTTCAAGTTGAAACTTTATTAAGATGGGATGCAATTTTCTCTGGTGTTTTCACTCAGCTGGAGTTAAAATATCACTGCTTGAAGGGTGATACAGGCTTCAGTCATCAAACATGTTTGGAGTAGGCCCATTAGTGAGAATATTCCAGAATATATAGTTTGGGGAACCTAACATTAGGAACTGAAGAATCTCCGAATAGAAGAAGTGTTGCTCCACATGGTGCTTTTGCATGACACGGGGATTAATCTCCAGATAGCCTAAGCATGTGGGGAAAGTTGTATATGAACAGTGTTGTCTTCAGCAATTGCCATATGTATCACCTTTCCAAATATATGTACCTGTGCTGGGAAAAAAGAAAAAGAAACTC
This sequence comes from Anolis carolinensis, assembly GCF_035594765.1. Taxonomy (NCBI): domain Eukaryota; kingdom Metazoa; phylum Chordata; class Lepidosauria; order Squamata; family Anolidae; genus Anolis; species Anolis carolinensis. Next base: position 250,413,887 of record NC_085842.1, on the reverse strand, counting down.
ATGACACTTCTAATGCGATAGCAGGTTCCTTTTTTTCCAGCACAAGAAGTAAGATGTAGAAGATTATTTTATCAAGAAGATTATTTTAAATGAAAGCATGTCTTGCTATTGCTTATTGCCTTACTTCAAAAACTATGCTTCATTCCTTCTTTCATATGCTGTTAGTTGGTAAAATTACTTATTTGGATTACTATTCTCAGACTGCCTCATCCAGCATGGTGAGATGAGTCTCTTGTGCGCATGGAGGCTCTCAATGTGTAAAAGAAGTTCACTGTTTCAGAAATTGGCTCTGGTCATAAGGTGAGTTATAAGAATGACAAAGAGATTGTGGTTGTGGTGGTGGCAGGCAGAGCTTTTGAATTAAAAGAAATTATTCCCCCCTTCTCGAATGGTGTGAATAACTCACACCATCTTTGAGCCCATTCTGAAACTTGGGTCACAGTTTGGAGAACTGGTGGATCCATGCCAGATTTTAATCCAGGCTTTAGGTTGAGTATCTTGGATGGCCAATATCTGGAATGGATTCACTGGCTCGTTGACATGAGAACCACCAGCCATTGCTGAGTGAATGTGTGTCAGTGCCAAGTGTTTTCCCAGTACTTTCCAATAAGTTCCCATTTTTTTTGATCCTTTCAGACACTCAATATTCATTTCCGCTACCTTGGCAGCCACCTCTTCACAAAAATCAACATTGACACTGAAATACAACACCGCCTAAGCTCTGCGAGTGCAGCGTTTTTCTGAATGAAGCAGAGAGTGTTTGAGGATTGGGACATCCATAGGGAGACCAAGGTGCTTGTTTATAAAGCTATTGTCCTCCCAACCCTGCTATACATCTGCGAAACGTGGACCATCTACAGATGTTGCACTCAACTCCTGAAATGATTCCATCAGCGTTGTCTCCAAAGAATCCTGAAAATCTCTCGGGAAGACAGGTGGACAAATGTCAGCATGCTGGAAGTAGCAAAGACCACCAGCATTGAAGTGATGCTTTTACGCCATCAACTCTGCTGGACTGGCCATGTTGTCCAAATGCCTGATCACCGTCTCCCAAAGCTGTTATTATACTCCCAACTCAAGAATGGAAAACAGAATGTTTGTGGGCAGGAAAACAGATTTAAAGATGGGCTTAAAGTCTTCTTTAGAAACTGTGGCATAGACACCGATAACTGGGAAGCCCTGGCCCTTGAGCACTCTAGCTGGAGGTCAGCTGTGACCAGCAGTGCTGTGGAATTTGAAGATTCATGAATGGAGGGTGAAAGGGAGAAATGTGCTAAAAAGGAGGCGTGTCAAGCCAACCCTGACTGGTACCATCTTTCATCTGGAAACCGATGTCTTCACTGTGGAAGAACATGTGGGTCAAGAATAGGGCTCCACAGTCACTTACGTGCCCACTGCCAGAACACTACACTTGGAAGACAATCATTCTCGAACAATGAGGGATTGTCTAAATCATTTACTTTCTGTAAAACAAATTGGTCAGTGGCACCAAGAAGAGCATTTGGGGTTAGAAATCGACTGTCCCTGAAGATAGTAAAGCAAAAGTATCTTCATATCAGGGCTTACCTGGTTCAAGAGTGCTGGGAAATTAACTTTTCTGGGATTTGTTCCTACTGACACACATTATGCTGACTGCAGAAGACAAGGAGTGGCTTTTGCTATAACTGTGGAGAGGTCTGATTCTAGAGATGGCACTAATCCCATTATGAATATTTCAGTACCCATAGATTTTCAAATTTCCTGCTGTTCATCTGAAGTCCTCAAGCAGCATTATTGTGAGCTTCCTATCTTACGATGGAATATATTTATGTGTATATGTTTTAAGCTCAGTTTCATATTGTTTCTGAAGCCATACTATTGCCAATTAAAGCAAATTGCTCTAATAGCTGAATGGAACTAGATTGATCAAAGCAAGCAAACACAAAGAAACAAACAGCTCATCTCCCCAGCAAAGTCTGAAAGCTTTGTACTTCATTTGAATGTTGTTAATAAAGATAATTTATTAAGTCTAAGCTATGAGAATTGAAACATAAGGCCTTGGAAGCAATGTGGTAAATACCTGATGATGTATCTATTCAGCTGTTTGGCTTTTGTAAAGTTTCCTAATTAGTTCATTTTCTTTTTCTTCCTCAATTACCTCTTTTGCCAGCATCTAAGCAGGAAACGCTTACACTAGAATTTACAAACAGAATTATAATGTTGAATGATATCTACGGCTTACCCTTAAGCCAGAGCAAGATGAAGCATTTATTTTGAAAGAACTTTGCTTAATTGTATTTCACTATGTGATTTGAAGACATCATCACATTGTGAAATGAAAGGCTCTGATCTCTTATCTTCCATTGCCATCAATCATTTCCTATCAAATCATTTCGATGTCTCTGGGGGCATCTATATATATGTCAGAAACAGCAAAGCTGATCCAGACTGGGATACTCTGGATCAATGCTGCCATGGTCCACATGGCCAGCCCTTGAGCCAGCTTGGGGGCTGGTAGGTGTCTGCATTTTATGCCCTGAGCTGGCCCAGTGGCTGGAAGGTGTCCACATGGCCCAGCAATACTGGAACGGGGAAGGAGAAATTGCTCCCTTTTCATCCATCTCTTCTCCAATCACATTGCCTCTCTGACTAGTGTCATTCTAACTGCCAAGTGATGAATACTGCCAATTTCATGCTCAGTGGACACAGCAAAGCCAGAACGGACAGGGCAAGGTAGGTGCCATCTCCTATCACTGGGCTGGCTGAGCCCAGGAAAAGGGGGATGGCAGTATAAACAGCTGCAACTGGTTCCCGAATAGGAAGTGGCACATCTGTTTATGCTGACCTAAAACATAGATGTATCCCACAACTCATTTGGCTCATATAAGATGGGCCCTGTTTCTACAACAATTGGCTTGCTTTAAGCAAGAGGTTGGTAGGACAGTGGATTATTTAAAGTTTATTTAAAACAGAATTGGCTTGAGATTTTTATAACCTGAGGTCAAACAATGATAGTGTGCAATCTTGATCCAGATTCAAAATCCAAGTGGACTTGTTATGGAATATTTTTTGAAACATTGCAGTGAGAAGGAGAGAGTAAGTTCTACTTTACCTTTATGTAGCAGGCTACCTTAAGGGAATAGGATGGTATGCAGAAAACACAGTTCTCTCTTCTGATACTTTGCTATCCTTTCACCTGTCAGCTATAGCAAGAATCTCATTCTACCAAAGGGTAGGATTTGCCATTTTGATAATATAGAAATGTTTTTTTTTAAACAAATTGTATATTGTTCAGATAGGCTCAACAGGGTACTTGCATATTTGGTGCTACAATATAAAGAAAATTACTATGTCAGATGCCTAAGCAACAAGAGTAACAGCCAAATTCCCTTGTTTCTACTTCTCCCTGGCTAGAACTCAGATTTGTTATGGTCTGATGTCTTTTTTCTTGTCAGCCTCAAACCCATGAAGATTCAGTGCCAAAAAGATTTATCAGTTGCTGATCCCTGAAGACATCACAGCTTCTTGAACTTAGCTTCTTACAACTGACAGGCACAGCTTTCCATATCCTAAAGGACTAGTTCAGAACTTTCCTCTTCCCAAAGCTCTCCTTTCAGGTTCTTTCTTCATGAATTCAGCACCCCTTGGCTTCTTTCTGACTTTTTATTTTCTAATAGATCTCTCTCAATGTTTAGCTCTTTGATATCTCTTTTTCTTGTCACTTAAAAGTCTTCTACAGATATTCCTAAAAACTACCACAACACACAAGGAAGGAAAGCAAGAACAAGAACACTATCTGGAATCCCTCCATCCTTTTTCGTGTTACCCTCAATGTCTTCTGAAGCTTATTTCTACTTGTGGAAGTCTTTTTGTGTGATGTAAAACCTGTGTTCCCACAGTTTTATATATGTGAAAGCTCCAAGAGTTAGAAGAGACTTTCCACATCAGCCTTTAACATAAGGAAGGTGAGAAGAACTGGGTGGTGAGGTAAAGAGAGCTAGCATGTTGGTTCTCATTCTTCTACTTCATAAGTTGTTTAACTAGGAGTACAGTTGGCCCTTGGGATCTAATAAGGCTTAGTTCCAGGAATCCCTTGGATACTATAATCCATGGATGCTCAGATCCTATTATATACAATGGTATAGCAAGAAGGTGGTCCTTTTATAAAATGAAAAGAAATGAAGGTTTTCCTTTTTGATGTTTTAAAAATATTTTCAAGACATAGATGACTGAATCTTGTGAATCTATGAACACATAGGTCCAACTGTACATCTAGACTGTATAGTTTGATTTTCTTGTAACTATCATGGTTCAATCGTATGTAATCATGAGATTTGTAATTTGCTGTGGTTAGAGTTAACCACCAACCCCCAGAGTTGGACATGACTGGACTTAACGTCAGGGGAAACCTTTACCTTTACCTGTTTAGAGTTAACTCCAAATAGCACTAGAGCTATTATCAATTGAAAAAATTCAGGATCATGAAGAACATGTTTGGGCCACAGCAACGATAGACAATATCAGAGTTCTCTATCTGGATAATGTAGATGTACTCTTAAGTTTCGAGCACTGAAAGAAAGAATGTTTTGTCTTGACATTAACACAAATGCTTCCCATTCTGACAGGACTGTGTCTGTTTTTTTTTTTTTTTTTTTTAAAAATGCCTTTTAGTTTGAACTTCTGATTCCCATCTATGTGAAACACACACTCAGATAGACTGACAGCAGGTGAAGACTTTTAAAACATTTGACAGACTTTTGGAATGGAAACTTTATTAAGGAAAGGGCTTTACAAAGGAGGTTGTATTGTTTTAATGGTACTGTTTTGAATTAGTTCTGAATCCTTATTCAGTGTATGTTTAAAATTGTTTTAGCGCTATTAATGGTTTCACTTAAAACTATATTGTATCTTTTTAACTATATTGTAATCATTTTCATGGTATGGGAAATGTTTAAGCACCTTAGTTGCGCTGCTATGCAATGAATCCCAATTCAACCTCCCCAATCTCCATTTACTGGGAAGCAGCTGCTGCAATCAACAGGGGTTTGTTTCTCTGTTGCTCAGGGAGCTGCTGACTGAAAATTTCACCTGTTCCCATGAGTAATCTCCAGAGCAATTCCCTTCCTTGGAGATAGCTTGCAGCTTCTTCCTGGGGCATGATTATTGGGGACTATCACAGTCCCTATGTAGCCTCTAAGATAGGATCTATGTAGATATCATGAATAAGTAACAGTCATGAATGTGTAACTCTAGGTTACACTTTTGTAATTGTCATAGACACATTTGATAGAACTAGAGGTCAGGATTCAGTGTATTTCTGCTAGATGCTACTGCTTCCAGTAGACTCATTGACCCATCTCCACCCGGACAGTATGGCGGACAGTATGGCGAATCTGTAGGGCAGCAGGGGAAACCGTCATCCCATGTCCTGCATTGCTGCCTTCCGCATCACATGGGGGAAAGCATTGCTACTAGGCTTCTCCCTGCACTGGCCCCATCCTAGGAGATTGCCAGGATGGAGCCCTGTTGGAAGTAGCCCTGCATCATGTTAAGGGCTTTGTTGAGCTCTATTCTGGAAGCGTCCTATGATAGAGCCAAAAGTTCATGTGATGAGGTTGTAAGTGTACATACATTGGGCAGAAATCCCAATTCTGCTGATGTTGGACACAGAAATACCCCACTGGATAAGGAAATATACTATTGGATCTTGGCAGGAATATTAACTAGTACTTGACTATCGGTGGCTGACCTTTTGCTCCCAACTGAGTGCTAGAAGATAAAAATGAATCTGTCAATCTCAAGTGAATGCAAATTATCAGGTTTGGTGTCTTGGATGCTAACTGTTCATATACCAAACAGTTTGGTGATTCCATAGCATCATCATCAACAATAAGAACGGTAAAAAAGGTAAAGGTTTCCCCTGATGTTAAGTCCAGCCATGTCCGACTCTGGGGGTTGGTGCTCATCTCCATTTTTAAGCCGAAGAGCTGGCATTGTCCATAGACACCTCCAAGGTTATGTGGCTGGCATGACTGCATGGAGCGCTGTTACCTTCCCGCCAGAGTGGTACCTATTGATTTACTCACATTTGCATGTTTTCGAACTGCTAGGTTGGCAGAAGCTGGAGCTAACAGCGGACGTTTACTCTGCTTCCTAGATTCGAACCTGCGACCTTTCAGTCTGCAAGTTCAGCAGCTCAGCGCTTTAACACACTGTGCCACCAGGGGCTCCCTACAATAAGAAAACACCACCACAATTCTTCATTAAAATAACATCTTGAAAAATGTTTGTCTCTGGATTTCAAATGAGTATCTATGTGACTGCAGTAAGGTATTATGAGACTGTAAGATATGACCTGTGGTCTAGATAGCACCTACAGATTTCCAAGCCTGGGAAAATGTTTGACTGATTAGCTCTTCATTTTGGGTGAAAAGGTGTCACATAGGTGGCTGGGCTGCAACAAAGATAATGTAACACATTATTCATTTCCCACTTCTGTTCTTAAGTTCTTTGTCCTTCAGAATGTGAGGAGGTGGCTGAGATGGACATTCTGACAGGGTATCTCCAGTCAAAAGACCTTTCTGAGTTTAGGAAAATCTGGGAGCCCTTCAAAAGGTTTTTAGAAGGAAAGACTATTTCAATGTGGGGGTTTCAAATTTGACTATTATAAATTTTAATTTTCACCACTTGTTTAACTTCCTTCTGTTAAAAAAAAGGTCATGATGAAGAAAAGAAAAAAAAAGAACTACAGTTCACAATTGCTGGTGGCTTGTGAACAGGTTGTGAAACAGTGAGCTTTTTGCTTTTGCTTTTTGGTGTATTTCTTTGCCAAGTACTTTGCATTTTTATATCGCCATTTGTTCAGTTTTTTTTCTTTTTTATATAAATATGGACATTTTAGCTTTGTTTTCAGCTTTTGGTTTTTTCTCTCTCCCTTTTTGATCCTTTTTAAATCTCAGTTTTCCCACTTTCTATACAATCAAATGTTCTCACTCTTTCGATGTTAATTTACTTTATCTTATAAGGTAAAACTTCAATAAAAATATATATTAAAAAAGATTTTTTAAAAAAGAAAAAAAAGAAAAGAAAAGAATGTGAGCCCCTTGAACCAAGAAGTTGTATCCACCCCTTCCTCGCCATTCTTTATATAGGAGAGATGTCTGGTGACAGGAACTTGTATATACTAGATGCATGTTAACACATTATGTCCAATTTACATGATTTGCAGAACTTAAGAGCCAATTAATTAGTTGTAGAATAGCACAGAAATGGCTATGAAAAGTCAAGTTTCTTCAAGGGACAGAGTGGTTATCTTATAAACCAGACACTAGGCAATCTTTTTATGTCTCTTGCCAAAAACAAAATGATATGGCTTTCTGCCCATAGTCCCCTTGTAGTCCTGATCATCCATCATATCTACCCACTTGTCTTGGCAAAGAGTTCCACAGCTTTGAGGTGCAGGTCCACTGTAAGCATATTGCCTTACACCAAACATTGTTTTTAGCACTTTATTTCCTTTCCTATTTACCCTATCCCACGTTTTCCCAGTTGTCTCTCTGACACATGTCCATGCACTTTATTAATAAGCCTTGAAATCATGTATTTTATATGCCTGACCCCTTTTTATCTATAGTGGTTGATGTTTGTATCATTATCTTATTTGTCTTGATTATGTGTTTTTATTGTACGCTATGTTTTACTTGCTGATTTTATCATTGTTTTTGCTTTAGATATTCGTTGTAACTGTTATATTTTGTTTTGTTTTTTTGGGCTTGGCCCCATGTTAGTTGGCCCTGAGTCCCTTCGGGGAGATGGTGGCGAGATAGAAAAATAAAGATGATGATGATGATGATGATGATGATTATTATTATTATTATTACACTGTCATTGGGGTGGGTTATTTCCTCTTTAGCAGTTCCTCTCTAGGTTTGCAAAAGCAACTGAGGGGATTCTAGGCATATTGTCTCAGCCACTGATCAGTTATGGAGGATTGATCCAGACACATTCTGGCTGCCCTGGTTCACCTGGGAACAAGGAGTAGCTTCCACCCCCAGCATCATGTTTCCTTTCCCCCCATGGATGCACCTGGGTGTATTCTTCTTTCCCACCTGGATGTATCCCTTGCTGGTGATTTTTTGCAAAGGGGGAAAAGCTGTGTCTGTGAATGGCTTGGCTGCTATTACACTTCAAGGGCAAGGAGTGTTGTGCAAGGAGTTATAGAATATCTCCTTCAGCAATGTCCCAAAAGAACACATGCAGATGTATCTAGGTGTGATGCCTACATACGTTACAAAAAGGATGCTAGCCACATACAAGAAGCTGTTACTGGAGAGATGCTTGGGTTGTAAGGGAAAAAAGGAGGGATTGCCATGGCTACACTGTCTCTATAGGGGTAACATTTTATTAGGAGGGGAATTGAAGAGAAATGTATATACATGGGTGCAATAGATGTATGAAATGATTTAGTTTTGCCAGAAGAACATTTTGACCATAATGACCTGTCAGCAAATCCACTGCAACATTTGCTAACTTTCATCTCTAGATTGTCCATGGGGAGACCTAGCATCACCCCCAATTTAAGACCAGATGTTCATAGAGAAAGGTGATCATGCTAATCCTATTCATCATTCCTTGTTCTTCTTCCAAAGAACATGATAGTATAAATAGGCAAAACTCATTGTGTATGCACATTTTATGCCCAATGAAGTCACAAAGAAAGCCCAAATCCCAATGAGGTGGTTAGCCTCCACATGTACAGAAGGCTTTGCTCTTTAAACCATTATTGTGGAAAGCAGTGATGAGGGGTTCACACTAGCATTCTTCTCCTCTCACATTTTAACCCTATTCTGAATGCATGAATAGGGTTTTGCTGACAATATATTATTAGGCCGCTTTATTCAAATAGTAGTCAAATAAATGAAAACTGGACTGGATGCACTGTGATTATTCAGATAATGAGATATATGCAACCAGTCAGGGATCACAGCATGAATACATATTGCTTGTTCTCCTTTTTGTAAAGAACATTATAGTTTTGAAGAATTTGCCCGTTTGCTTATGAATATGCACCTGGCACACACCATTGCTATATTTTTATTGTGCCTTGCTGGTAAGATCAAACAAGGTTTTTCTTTTCAAGTTGATATAAAACCCAACGGCAGGAAATCTCAATTCCCTCTTGCTTTGCAGGATATCCACTGTAGCATGTCCTGAGCCATGTAGGAGTTAATTTAGCAACACTTTCATTTTTCTCCTGTGATTTCTTTTATCCTACTATTTCTCAATGTTTATATTCATTTTAACGGTACTATGGTTATATAATTCAAAATTCTTCTTAGTGGTTTTTAAGACCATTTCTTGTTGAGTTTGGACTAAATTAGATAAGAGATGTTTATTATTACTTTTCTCATGTTCTAAGAGTCTTTTGTAATTCATTTTTAAGAAAACCATCTATCTTTAAGTATCTGAATATCAATGCATTTGTAAAGGTCTGGCAAATATTTCTGTAAACTATAACTTTTGGGGTGTTTTGCGTTCAGATTATAAAACAACGTGTTTTATTCAGCAGATTTGTTTTAATCTAATTACATAGGTGATTAAAAATTACTGCATGCTGGTGCATCTAATGTAAGTTATCTATTATTCACACCACATTTACTTTTAATATTCATGCAGATTCCCTTTGACATAACCTACTGTGTCACAGTTAATCCAATAAAGATAAAATATAGCTCTGCAAAACACCAGTTGATTCCAGCTTTCTGGTAATTACTAAAGACTATTTCACACTGGTTCCCTCAATCAATGCATTTCCCCTTGGATGTGATAGTGTTCCTCTTTGAAGCTTTCAATCCTCCCAACAGATTCTGGGGAACATTCAAGCTCTCTGGGCCTCAGAGGCAGTTCAAAGAACGCAACAAGCCATCACAGGTTTATCCTCAAAGGCTGACACTGTCTTTTTGATGTGTGGAGACTTAAAAAGTCATTGCTAGCAAAGCATGTGTTTGCTACCAGTCTATTGAATTGGCCATTTATCAGTTGATCTGTATGCACTGAGCACACCTCCTAACGGCTCAAAGGAGAGAGCATCCTCTTGTTCTGTGCCTCCTGGACCTACTATTGATTCAATTCAGTTGTCTAATTTCACATTGATGTCCAAGTGCTGAAGCAACCACATTATCTTTGGACATGAGAACAGAGGAAGCCCACTGTTGCCTTCAGGTGTATGTGTACAAAATACAGAGAGAAAGAGAAGCTGTCAAAGTGGAAGCCTTAGCAGGACGGTGGCTTTCTTGCTTTACAACACTCTTGCATCCCTACTTGTTGACATTACTCAGGTATGCCTGCATGCCTATGTCACTCAGGCATTGGATTAAATTCAGTCACAGATACAAAGTCATAATGTTATTATGTTCACATATCCATGAGACAAGGCAAGAGCATATCTTTTTTCCTTTAAGCCATCACTTTTCAAAATAAAAAACAAGGGCTCTTTTTCAGTCCCCTTGGTCATTCAGAGGTTGAACAATCAGAAAATGGAGAAATACATGGGGATATATCCAGTGTGATTCCCAGCAGTACAATAGAATTTGCTTCCTCTCTTCCATGCAGCCATTGATGCTGCCTGAAAAACAATTCTAGAAAAGTTGGAGTAAACAAGAAAGATAAACTTACCCCCCCCCCCCCAAATTTAATCACCTACATATTAGATATGATGGATTTCACTGTTTCATCAGCAGAAATACATTGTTGGGTTCTATCTGTAGAAATACGGAGATTTAGGAACATGAGATTTTAAAAAATATATAATTACAACCAGATCTGAAAACTATGTGTTGCTACCATTTGATTCAAATCTGAAGGTTATTTGAAGAGACTTTATGCTGAATCAAAGCATTGGTCCATATAACTCAGTGGTTCCCAACCTTTTTTTGACCAGGGACCATTTTGACCAGGGACCACTCTCAGGCCTGTAGTGAGGGGGGGGGGGTTAGGGGTTCAACCCCCCCCCCCCGAAATTTTTCAAGTTATAAAAAAAATCTCGTTTACTCATGAATTTTAACTGGTTAACCAAATCCCCATGTTAAGTCTATGAGATGCAAAACATTAAGAGTCCCTCCAGGCACTATCTCAAGCAGATATTGACAGGTTTGTAGTGGGGAGGGGTATGTGCTAGGGGTTCAACCCCCCCCCCCCCCGAAATTTTCAAAACCCCTCCCGAAATTTTTTTCTGGCTACGGCCCTGACCACTCTCCAACATTAGTACCAAAAGGGTTATAAATCAGTATTTGGTCAACTTTAGATTCAGTTTGGTTACTTGGGGTGTTGATTCAGAAAATTGCATTGGATAGACCACATCAGCTCTAGTTTCTGATACCAAACATATGCTATCCAGTAGTCACCATCTGCTCACCCAAATATAACCATATTTAATAATCTAGAGCTGATGTGGTTTATCCAATGCAGTTTTCTGAATCAGCACCCCAAATAACCCCAGGACTAGGCCTAAAAACAAAGACACCAAGGCATCTCCACTTATAGGTACCACATAGAATGGCTCCGCTCAGAGGGAGGGAGGAGAAGGAGAAGCAGCAGTCAGGAGGCTTGTTGTCGTGCTTTTCATGGGTAGTCAGCCTCTCATCTCCCCATTGCCTCAGCACTATAAGAGGGTTTTGCGAGACCAGTCACTCTCTTGCAACAATGTAGTAACAGTGATGTAGTGGACCATATTTTAATTCTTGGAGACCACTGGTGGTCCACGGACCACAGGTTGGGAACCACTGATAGAGCTTAACACTAGGTACATTCATTAGCTCTAGCTCTCTATACCACTGGTGTCAGTGGTATAGAGAGGTCCTCCAGGTGCTTTCCTGGCCATTGGACAAGCTGGCTAGGGCTTCTGGGAGCTGGAGGTCCAAATATCTGGAGGGCCGCAAGTATGATACCTCTGCTCTACACCTTATAGAAATCTTTGCCATCAATATCTTTTGTTTTCAAAGCAGGCGCTTCCCCCACTGTGTTCTATTATATGTTCTATTCCTTCTCTAGACAAGATAGACAACCAACGTATATAGAGCTATGGCCACAATGACATTAGGCACTGAAAGTATAATTTGGTAAAATGGGAAATAGCTATAACTTTGCACCATTGACTAAAGCACCTTGATTAAGATCAAATGGTTAGACTGTCGGCACCAAAAATCTGGACAGGGAGCATATTTTTTCAATCAGGGTACATGCAGAAATTGGAAAAGTTATTTTTTGGGATTATAGATTCCAGAACCATCCAGCCATCTTCACTGGGTAGTTTATTTTATGCATGGAGGCTCTAAATGGGTACTGACAACTGCCAACATAATTAGAAAGTTTCCAATAAAACAATAAATTTTCTATGTTAACAAATGTATTACATCACTGTACTATTAACCTGTTTAAAAAAGAACTTACAATACTACTACTAAGTAGTGAAATCATTGTGATCATGCTCAGATAAAAAAATGAACTGAAAATATCTTCTGTAGACAAAACAGGATGATCTTAAGTCTTTCTTCGCCATATAGAGTCTCTCCAAGATGAGGGAGGAAAGTCTTAGAAAGTCCCATGTTTTGGTACTATAGAAACTAATTTTATTTTGGCAAGCCACAAAGTGTATTTTGTGGGAGCTTTTGGGATTACCAAGGACTTTTCATTCCTACTTGCTATATCAGTATAAGTCAACCCAGTATTTTCTGTAATAAAACATGTACCTACTTGGCTATTTATATTATTTAGGATCCCAATATTTGTCTAGTAAAAATTGCTACAACACATTAGCACTGAGTATAACACCCAAATGGAAATAAAGGAGGATCAGTGGAAACTGGTGAAAATAAATTTCTCAAATGTAGCATGAGTTTAGATGTGACATATGATCAGTGGGAGGAGGAGGAGGCAGAAGAAGGAAAATATAAGAAAAAGGGGAGTGGAGGAAACTTGGGAATGTCACTTCCAGATACTTTTTCCTGTTGTATGAGCCCATAAATGATGCATGAAATGTATGGACGTCTGTGGAAAGGTTTCTTTTTGGAGCACAAGCCCAGCATCCCCAGTTTGCATGGTAGTGGCTTGTTAGAACATTACTGTAGTTCAAAAAGAAAAAAATAACTATTGTGCGTGACATCTCTAACCAATGCATATCCATGGGTTGGCTTCTGTCAATTTGAATGGGACTTTACTTCTTTCATAGTTGTTTTGTGGATTTGTACTTTACCTTCGCGCCTGCCGTTGAAGGTATTCAGAAGAGGAAAACATAAGAACAGAATTCCATCAGATCTTTTCCAAACCCCTTTCCCTGCTACACTCACTGATGAAAGCACATGTGCTAACTTTGCCAAGGTTTTATCAGCTCCTGAAGTCTCTATGAAAGCTTGTTGCTAGCTGGGAAACTGGGTCAAGCACTTGTTCTACTATGAAGATGATCTTTTGATGCACCTCAGCAGCTGGCTTTCATTTATCAGAAGTCTTGTGGCTCGAGTTTCTCACAAATTGAGCCTCATGCTGTAAATATTACTTCGTTCACTTTGAAATCCCCTCATTTTTATTTCCTGCTTCTGACACTCCAGAAAAGTTTTGAGTGATTGATTTGCTAGTTTAGCTGACCGCCTTTTTCATCATTAATGCCTCTTATTTGTATTATTATTAATATTGCTGCTAACTGACACTTTTCTTCTCTTGATAAGTAGAACACTAGCAGTTCTCTCACCAATCAATGTTATGTCCATTAGAAAATAATGGCCATTGTCCTGACCCTGGATCCCCTGCCTCTACAAATTTTATTGCCATGGGGGAACAATCTAAACCAGGGGTCCTCAAACTTTTTAAGACAAGGGCTGGGTTACAGTCCATCAGACGGTTGGGGAGCCAAACTGTAGTTTGAAAATTGGTAGCCAGATTTTGTTCATTTTCATGGTTTCCTCCTTTCTGTTGAAATTGTCCACATGTTTGTGGATTTCAATGGCTTCTTTGTGTAGTCTGACATAGTGGTTGTTAAAGTGGTCCAGCACTTCTGTGTTCTCAAATAATATGCTGTGTCCAAATTGGAACAAAATCTGGCTACCAGTATTAAAAAACTCTAAAATCAGGACAGTAAATAAAGAACACTACTCTGAAAACAGGGGAATTCCAGACATGAAACAATCAGGGCTACCTATCTCCTACCAACAAAGGATTCCCCCAGACAGGAATCAGCCAGGCTTTGAAGCTGCAATGCTATTCAGTGCTAATCAAAGTGATTAATTGCAACATTCACACTTGCCTCCAACATTCTTTCTCCCACCCTGGACCTTCAACAGACATAAACCTCACTGACGTAGTTTCCAATATACCTCACAACCTCCGAGGATGCCTGCCATAGATGTGGGCGAAACATCAGGAGAGAATGCTTCTGGAACATGGTCACACAGCCTGGAAAACCCACAACAACCCAAGAACAATATGGACCAACATAAACTTAACAGTATTTCACTGGGACATATGGGCCTGTTTTTGGCTGGTAAAATAGTCACATTAACTAGGATTGTTGTTGTTGTTATGTGCCTTCAAGCTGTGTAGATTTAGGGCGACCCTAAGTCTAAAGTTTACAGTGGGAGCTGGGTAAATGACCATGGAGGGCCACATCTGGCCCACAGGCTTTAGTTTGGGGACTCCTGATCTAAACAAACAAATTAGCTTTGGGAAAACTAACTAAATAACTAACTGTAACTCTCCAGTATCGATCTGAACCTGAAGATACTGGATAGGATTGCTGAAACTGTTGAGAATTTCTTTCTTACCCTACTGCATACCTTTCATGTGTCCAGGTTTGTCAAGGACAGCCCATTTCATCCTTTTCTGCACTTTCTCAGTTGTTTTTGAAATGTCCCAGTTTGTCTCTCCAACTACTTTCACTTTTTGTCCTCAGCTTACATCATTTGCTAGAAGCCAAATCTACACTGAACCAGTTTGGGAGAAACCAATTTTTGCCTTGTGGGTGATTAGATAGGTCTAGAAATGGAGTCATGCGCTTCCTAGAAGGCACAGGCAAAAGCATATTTCTGCAGCCTCGTGTGTTCGTGTGTTCCTATTCATTAATAAATTTTGCAATTTTGGCCACACTCTGTTTTTGTTTGGCCACATTCCAGTTTTCATCTCTGAAATGGTGAAGGGTTTGTGATTGACAGAACTAAGTTTTTCAGAATCTACTGAGACCCGAGTCTCCCAGAATGTGGGAAATAAAAATCACTGTGACAACAGCAATCCCTTGTTCATAATAATTCTTTTTAACCATCCTCAACCGCAGTGTAATGTTTTAAGTAATGCTCTGCTAAACACAAACAGACACACAAATCTTGGTTCTGATTAAAATGCAAAATCCCAATGCCCACCTGAATATTACATTAGAGTGTCTTGACTATGACCTGTCATACTGATATACATAAAAATGGTCAATAAAGAAAGTATATAAGCAAGAAGAAAATATTTATGTTGCTGCTCAGTGCCATCACATCAATGTTTTATTTACATTATGTTCAAATTTTGCAACTTTTATGCACTAAAGTTTCCCCTTTTCACAAAACTTGTATGAATGTTTAATCCTGTTTTTCACATTTCCATGGTTTCCCCCAAAAGAGATGCTTTTAAGAGAGAATGTCATGCCTTTTAAGGTAAAAACAAAACAAAACACACGTTTTAGAAATCAAAATAAACATTTTTATTCTACTCAGCCCTTGGGTGTAGACCTGAAAGTGTTGAATCATAACCTGTTTCAGAGCTGCTGTATCCTTTTTAGACTAATGAAAAGGAAATGATGCTACTCAGATATTCATCTGAGCAGGAATCTTTCATCCAGGCATCTACTTAACTGTGATAAAAATGAAAGCACTGGAGAGTAGGCACTGGGGCATATTTCTTTTAAGATCAGGGTACAAATGTAGTTAAAATTCCCAAAACAGTATGATAAAACGAGTTCATAAAGGGATAAGCTGCAAATACTTTTAACATTATTTACCCAGCCAGAATAATGAAGTAAATTACTATTAACTCAATGTTTACATTCAGACTATGTGGTAATTCCATTTGAATGTTTCCAATAAACAGTAATAATGGATATAAAATGTTGAAGTTAAGGAGATTTGAGTCCCGAAGTAAACGTGTCAGGCTGCAATACACCCAGTTCAAAGGCAAATGATGTTTAATTCAAGATACATACAACTTGTGCAGCCACAGTGTCTATTAGCAGACTACTGATAAAAGTTTTAGTAGAGTAGGGTATAAATGGAAGAGATACCTAGCTGCTCCTCAGAGCTTTTGCTAATATATCTCCCCTGAACTATATAGATTTTATATATCTTTATCTGTAGCTCCCCTATCATCTATCTATCATCTATCTGTCTGTCTGTCTGTCTGTCTGTCTGTCTGTCTGTCTGTCTGTCTGTCTGTCTGTCTGTCCGTCCGTCCGTCCGTCCGTCCGTCCGTCCATCCATCCATCCATCCATCCATCCATCCATCCATCCATCCATCCA
Source organism: Anolis carolinensis (assembly GCF_035594765.1). Taxonomy (NCBI): domain Eukaryota; kingdom Metazoa; phylum Chordata; class Lepidosauria; order Squamata; family Anolidae; genus Anolis; species Anolis carolinensis. Next base: position 250,397,370 of record NC_085842.1, on the reverse strand, counting down.
TCCATCCATCTATCTATCTATCTATCTATCTATCTATCTATCTATCTATCTATCTATCTATCTATCTCATTATGGATGTCTCTTAGTGTATATATACTGTATTCATATGGTTGCGCTTCCAGGTAGAAAAGAGGGAAATCTAGATAAATGAGGCATGGTGATGATTGCAGGAATGTTCCTAGCATGCACAATTCTTCTTTATTCTTCTGTCAGTAGAATATACAGTATGACACTTTTATCCGTGGGACCAGTATCTGCACTTTCATTTATTCATCTCTGATAAAATATGCCCCCCTACACATTTCCTAGGTTCCTAAAGTATTTGTGGACCAAATGTCCATCATTTCAATAGGGTGAAATCTGGGAATGTGTCCCACACAGATACACAAATAGTACTGTATTGGGAATGGGGGAAAGTGTCAGAACCATGGCACACACAGAGAGTTTTCAACCCCTTCCTTTTGTAAAAACCCATTTCATGTGCCATTTGCTTTAGGAAAATCAGCTACTGCAACAGGAAGATAGAGGCTTGTTCTGAATCAAGGTCATGTTAGGCATCATAGCCCTAATCCACAGTTTCCCCATCTCCTTGACTGCTGGTATCTTAAGTACCCCAAAACTAATGAAGTGACTCACACAAATATAGGAAGGGTGGTGAGCATGTGGTTCTCCCATATGGAAATGTTATAGCTAACTAATCAGAACTGTGGTGAGACAGGGGATGAGAAGAGCATTTGTGTAAACATTTTAAATTGTAAGTAAGAATTTTTATTTAAAGCCTCCACATCTTGAGGCACCAAGGCACATCTAGACTTAGGTCAGTTTGAAACTGGTATTGAAGAATGTGTTTTTGCTGTGTGGGTGATTACATTGTAAATCCTGGAATTGAGCCTTGGATGGTGATTACACACACCACAAAGAATGGGCTTGAACTGGTTTCAGGATCAGCAGTATTTGCTGTGTGGAGGATGCAGGGTTTTTTCTATTCCCCCTCTGGAATGTGCATGTGCGCATCAGCGGGGTGCTTTGGATGTTCACATAGATTTTGTTTTGGTCTATACTACAGTGTGTTAGTGCGCATTACAGGCTTCTTTTCTGACTTTCCCTTGACTTTGTCTCCTCAGATTACTGGGTTTAAACTTTGGTGATAGCTTGAAACTGTATTAAATGATCATTGTAGATGTACTTCTAGAGATGTGCTGTCACACAGAAATCCTTTGGGAAAAGGAACAGCTTGCAAGATACCAGCTAAGATTCTTTCTCTCCAAGGAAAGAAAGGGGACAGCCATAGAGATTGAGGTCGCCTCACAGGAGGGAAATTCCAAATCCACCTTTCTCAAGTTCTAAAGGTATAACCTTTAATTTGGATGCCAAATATTAATCCAAGGCCAGAAGGAAACTCTGCCATAGGAACATGTAGTTAAATTCTGCAATTTGACTACATGAGAGACTTTTGTGGATTTCCACCATGTTCACTAAAGCACAGAGTCAGGACGTGGCCTTGACGGCAACATAATTGCAGTTAGTTGTATAATAAAGAAGGGAAAAAAAAGTATATCACTATTCTGGGCCATTTTTAAAAGCAGCAGACAAAATATCATTTAAACTATCCAAAAGGTTCTATTTGAAACATTATAGTAACCAAGGCACCCTCTGGCAAGTGATGGGGTGATCATACAGCTTTCAAGTTTTACTACTACTTAGGACTGGGCTGTGGCGGAGCTGGTTAGTAGCCAACTGCAATAAATCACTACTGATCGAGAGGTCTTGAGTTCGAAGTCAGCCCAGGTTGGAGTAAGCTCCCGACCATTAATAGTCTAGCTTGCTGTTGACCTATGCAGCCCAAAAGACAGTTGCATCTGTTGAGTAGGAAATTTAGATACCGCTTTATGCAGGGAGGCTAATTTAAATAATTTACAACACCGTAAAAACTTCCAGCAGCATTGTGATGCCTCATGGGCCTTGTAGTCCTGTTCCTAGTACTATTGTGGCAGATGAAGATGAAAACATGGGGATTTCGCCGGTTCAACAAGAGCCGGAGTCTCTTCACCTGCCGGATGTTGATGTTCGCCCTCAAGAATTCAGTAAAACAGGCCTTGGGCAGAACTCCCCTCCGTTTCCCAGGAAGAAATCTTATTCTAGAGACAGAGGAGTTAGAGAGGCCCAACGGAGGAGTTTACGGATCGCTGCCAAACAACAAGCTGATTAGGACTGCTTCCCTTGGGAAATTCTAAGGAGTCTTGCATCTGGACAGAGTTGGGTTTCGCTTCTTGTTCTCTAGGGAAAGAGATTTGTTGGCGGGAAAACGAGACCCAATATAGGTGTTTGGCGTGAGAGATTCTTTGCGGAGTCAATTGATCAACTTCAGGAGAGAGATCGTGTGTGGACTTCGGTTCCTTGCTTCCCGGATCAAGCTTCAAGCCCTTGCCTTGCCTTGCTGTTTAACCACGGACCCTGCTCCACGCTTCATGTTTTGCCTTGTTTCCAGTCACGGACCTAGCCAAGAACCAAGTTTATTTCCAGCCTTGTTGTCAAGCTTCATTGGACTCTAAGACTCTGTCATTTCCCCACACTATTGCTTGGCAAAAGTGTGTGTTTCGATCAAGTGGATTAAAACTTTGAACTCTAATATCATTTATTGGACAATACATTTTTGGACTATATTTGACCTCATTTGAAAGGTCTGCTTCTGGACTATATTCTTCACTTGTTTTTATTGCTTTTATATATTTCCTTAATAAAGATATTAGATAGAGATTGGCCTCCGTGTACGGTTATTGGTGCCCAGCAGCCAGGGGTCTGACAAGCATGCAGAAAGGAATGAAGAAGTACTCCATCAAGGACTCAGTGTCACAAGTGGACGGTGAAGTGGCAGCTCCCCCTGTGCCAGAATCAAGCAACCCTCATGAAGCCGGAAGCTGGAAATGTTTAATTGTCTCTGTGTCTGTCTATATATGTTGTATGTCTAATGGCATTGAATGTTTGCCCTGTATATGTGCATTGTGATCTGCCCTGAATCTACTTCGGGGTGAGAAGGACAGAATATAAATACTGTAAATAAATAGATAGGTGGATAGATAGATAGATAGATAGATAGATAGATAGATAGATAGATAGATACTTTGTGACAGATTGCATAGAAATCTGTGGTGAACAAAAAAGGTAAGACATAATTATACATGTTATTCCATTGTTCCCTTTCTTTGATTTGGATTCAACAGCTGCTCAAATTTGTGGACACTCCTCGAGGGTGGGGTTATGGTGTTTCCAAATGTGTCATTTTGTATAGTAACAGGCTTTCTTGCTCACATAGTCTCTTAACAACATCAAAGGAAGAGTGAAATCATGCCTATTCTAATATGTAATTCCAAAAATACTAATTCAGAAAGTCTTAATGATGTAGTTGTTTTACTTATCCTGAGCTTCATGGAAAGCTGCCTTGAGTTCCATACATTTGGAGGGCAAATACATTTTTGTTGAAAATGGAAAGAAAATCCAATTCGATGCTGTCATCAGAATTTTTGAACATTAAGATTTAATATTGACAGTATCTTGCCAAGTATTAGTTAGTTCATTTATTTCAATAATTTGTTCTGATTCATTAATTTGCTTCATCTACTAAAAGTTAAGTATGCTTGATCACCAGAAAAGGTTAAATTGGCAGCACAAAATGTTCCAAGAAAGCATGTGTCATCAGATTTATTCAGGCAACTAAATTTAGTCCTTAAGAAGCCAAATATGCTTTCCATTATCACTCTGGATAATGTTATGCTTCGTTGTGATTTATTTTTGAAGCAAGATTCTGGTGATGTCATAGCCAGCACTTATATTGGTAAGGGGAACATCTATTCTCAATAATGCATTTTAAATTAGGAACAAGTAGTAAGAAGTAGTGAAAATACACCAGTGTTTCCAACAACTCTTCAAGACAATATGATCTAAATTGCAGCTGTAAACTAAATAATATATTGTTCCAAGCATCAAAGCCTGTAGTAGAGCCAAAATGAATTATGTTGAACTGAAAAGGCCAGAGAGAATCTTTGCCAAATAATAAAAAAACCAGACAACATCCTAACTTGCTTAATTACAAGTAATATGTTATAAAGCTGGTATAATAAATTGTTTTTAGTTGTATGTAATGAATGCAACCTGGATGTAGTTCCTTGGTCAACTATATTCATAGTATTTATTTATCGTGTCAGAAGCGAACCAAGAGTACAGTTGTAATGTATTTAAAAACACAAAGCTAAAAAAAACGTGGCATTATACTAAATGTCCTTTGACCAGTATCTGGCCACTTGGAGTGCCTCTGGTGTTGCTATAAGCAGGTCCTCCATTGTGCATGTGGCAGGACTCAGACTGCATTGTAATAGGTGGTCTGTGGTTTGCTGTTCTCCACACTCGCATGTCATGGACTCCACTTTATGGCCCCATTTCTTAAGGTTGGCTCTGCATCTCGTGGTGCCAGAGCGCAGTCTGTTCAGCGCCTTCCAAGTCTGCCCGGGGTGTGTGTGTGTGTGTGTGTGTGTGTGTGTGTGTGTGTGTGTCTCATTTGGTATCTGCCATGGCTTGAAATTTCGGGTTTTAGCCTGCCACTTTTGGACTCTCGCTTGCTGAGGTGTTTCTATGAGTATCTCTGTAGATCTTAGAAAACTATTTCTTGATTGAAGGAGTTGTGCTGGCTGATATCCAAACAGGGGATGGGCTGGAGATGCCACTGCCTTGGGCCTTTCGTTACTGACTGCTACTTTCCGCAGATGTCAGGTGGTGCAATACCGGCTAAGTAGTATAATTTCTCCAGTGGTGTTGGGGGTAGACATCCTGTGATAATGTGGCATGTCCCATTAAGAGCCACATCCACTGGACATGCATATTCATACATTGGGGACATGAGACAAGCCTCCCCGCAGGATCGTGGCACATGCAGGTGTCCTCTGGGCAATGTTGTTGTAGACAGCTGATTCTCACACCAGAAGTGACTTGCAGCATGCAACCAACCAAACAAACAAACATATACTCATGGTTAGAGAAGTAAATTCAAAAGATCTGAGTGAAAATGTGTCATATCTGTTTCCTGTATATGTTTTCCTTGTACCTCATGATGTAAACTAGGTACCTGTATTATATAAACCCTCCATTCATTTAACGTCTCTAAACCTTTAGTTTTGCTAAATAATCTTTCCATTAATAAAAATACCACAAAATTGTTTCTTTCATTTTGAGAGCTTTCTTTTCATAATAGTATATAATACAATTAATTTTAAATTCAAGTTTTTTTTTCTAAATAATATAGTCTCCTGCTTATTTCCTTTAAAAAAATAAAAGAAGCATTCACAATAAATACGTTTGGCTTGTTTGTATTCTGTAGCTTCACCATCCAGTCTATGGCTTGGTTTACACAAACAAATAATTAACCAAAAAACCAACACTCTGCTTCATTAAACATTTTCTAATTGCTACAGTGAACATTATAGCGATGCATACTTATATACCCATCCATTTATCAATGATGGGTCAATATACATTTGACATATTAATCAAGATAAATGTGCAGTCTAGGATTGCAGTTGGAAGTAATGCATTATCCATTATGAGTAATCCAATACAGCACGTGCAGAGCAGATGGTGGTGGATATTACATCGCTCCTTAAAAAAAATTGAAACTTTGCTGCTGAGCAACTTGGTAGGGAAGATGGGGTGACTTGGAGGACAGAGATTGGTTATTGGCTGAATATAGTCATTGACCCTTCTCATGATCAACTGGTTTTCATGGTTTCACTTTTATAAAGTCGTTGGATTTCGGAGCAGAAAAATCACTAGTGTTATGCAAAGCCAGCTTCCATGTGGGTCTGTCTCCGATCTTATAGGACTCTAGAACTCATTATCCTTTGATACTGTTTATGCCAACTAGGCTGAAACATGACCAGCAATAGGGAAGCTATAAGTTTCCCACCCTTTGTATAATCCCTATATGGGTGTATAATTCCTATATGGGTGTATAATTTCAAATATGGGGCACCTGGCTGGGGTGCTCTTCTGCATGGCTAAGATTGATGGAAGATGGACACCTATGGGTTATATAGTGCAGAAGCAAACAAAGAAAATCAAAGTGTGCAAGCATACCCCCAACTTTCCTCCATTTAGCTATGGGAACTATGGAGGCAGGTTAATGAAAGAAGAATGTTTACTCCCACCTAATCTAAACATGTTCACTAATACAAATTAACTATCTCATGTTACTGGACAGCTCTTAAAGTTTGGCCATGATGCCATCAAGGATTCTTGTCCTGGCTCTTAGGAAAGTGAGAAAATAAGCAAAGCAAAAATGTGAAGTGAACTTCCTGTGTGATTAATGCTTCCAATAAAGAATAAAGTGAAGCATATGAGCTAATTGCACATGATGTCTCCCATGTGTCTCTTGGGCTATACGTAAACCCATGGGATTGGCCATGATCCATGCAAGATACTTTTCACTCTGTACCTAGTATAGGACAACGGGCTGGTTTTACTTTTACTGCATTTGAATATTTCAATTGATCTGCTTTTATGACTGTAAACCGCCCTGAGTCCCATCCGGGAGATAGGGCGGTATATAAATAAAGTTTTATTATTATATTATTATTATTATTATCTGGCACAATTGACCCTAGGCAACATTCTATTTTGGAACAAATACAAGTGTCCTATATTAGAACAAATAACATGAAAAATGACTAATCGTTTTGGCTCCCCTTCCTCATTTTGCTTACTCTGCCTTCACAAAAAAAGTTAGAAGGGAGACAAAGTAGAAAAGAAGTCATTTTTCCATTTTAGTATTAACCAGAAATGTGTATGTATATGACCAGAATATGGAGAGAACGTTCATAAACATTTTCATTAGAGTACAAAGTCACTCAACTTTTAGCTAGGTTTCTGAAGACTTTGGGAAAAGTAACTTTTTGAACTAAGTCTCCCAGAACTTCCAGCCATCATCACCATTACCATGTTGTCTAGGGAATTTGGGGAGCTGCAGTCTAAAAATAAGTGCTTAAGTTAACTGCCTCTGGAAAGGAGGGCTGTGAGGTTCTCTTACGAGGGAACATAGTTTCTGAAGAAATCAAGTTAAAGAATTATTTTATTTCAAGTAACCAGCCTGTTTTCTTCTGTAACCAATATGCAACCTTTTTTTGTTCAAGTTCTAATAAACTTCACAGTTTTATTGAAGTTTTTATTTCACCTCAAGTTTTCGTGTGTCTTCCTGTTCATCATAATAAAAAGGTGGCCTGTCTGCTTATTGGCAATTGCTCCATAAGTTAGAGTTTTCTTCCATTTTTGGATCTCTCTGTGTGCTGGCTCTGCTGAGAGGTGGCACATGATATAATTGGTGGCAGCAAAGCTACATATAATATAATTGGTGGCAGCAAAGAACCATATAATACAATTGGTGGCAGCTAACGGCCTTGCCTGCGCGACAGTGCAGGTGAATGAGGGACCATTTTCATTTTAAAAAATGGTACAACCACTAGGGAAATGAGGAATGATATCAGCATAATGACCCAACACCCTTTTGCGTGTTGGGTTGACCACAGTTCAGCTCCAATCATACGCATCCCACTATCTGTCAATGGTAGCTGGTATTAGAAAGATTTGTCACTTTATAATATATGAACATGCTTATGTTAGATCAGTGGTTCTCAACCTGGGGTCTCCAGGTGCTTTGGCCTACAAATTCCAGAAATCCCAGCCAGTTTCCAGCTGTTAGGATTTCTGGGAGTTGAAAGCCAAAAACATCTGGGGACCCCAGGTTGAGAACCACTGTGCTAGATAGAAGATTACACATTGTAAGCTACATCTGGTAACATAAGGAGTTATTGGAAAAATCCTGACACTGTCTTCATGACACCCATTTTCTATATCAAAATCAACTATTTGATACTGCAGACAAGGAAAGAAGCATAGGATATGTGTGTGTGTGAACGCAAATATTGACTTGAGTTGCTATTGAGACCAAGAGTACCACCTAGGCAGAACAGAGCTGACTCAAGTTTATTCGCTTAATAAACACTGAGTGCCTCAGGACACAGTACAAACTTGTATCCCATTATCAGACAGGCCTTCTTATGGCATCGCTATCTGCCGAGGCTCATGAATATGTAAATACCGTATGTATCTCGGAAACATGCTTGACAAGAGAATAGCTAAAACGAACCGATTCTAGTTAGAAGCCCATCAGCGTGCCATTCTTTATGTTTGAACAGGCAGCCTATTGCTAAGTGACAGATCATTAAGGCTATCTACTCAGTCAGCGGAAATGAAGAAATAATTTGTTCATAACAACCTTCAGATGACCTCCCAGGCAAAAAGGAGGAATCTTTTAAAGTGCTCCGTCTACTGATACATGTCATGCCTGTGCGAGGGGCTGTCTCGTAGCCCTGCAGTAATGGCAAAGCCGCCAGTGAAACGGAGTGATAAACGCCTCCTGACAGGGCCAGCGTGTGAAAAGATCTCATCACCTGCCATTAGCACAGCGATGAATAATGCAAGCCTCTCCATCACAGGCAGTCAGCAGTGTGTGGGTGTGCGTTAACAGAAAGAAAAAAAGGGGGAAAAAAGAAACCCAAGGGAGTTGATTTTTAGTGCATCCAAGAGAGAGAGGGAGAGAGAGAACTGGCTAAGCTTGTGTGTTGCTTGTGATAGAAAGCATGCAAACACCCCCTTGCCATAAAGAAAGGAGCAGGCAGAGTGGTAAATAGTCTTAGCCCGGGGCAGTCACTCTCTGTCCTTCTGCTACTGCGCAACTGCTGCCGAGGGAGCCGTTTGTGACAGGTGGGCCAGGCACTTGAGATCACACTTTTGTTTTGCAAGAGGGGAGAGATTTTATTTTAAAAAATCAGAATACATCAACATTAGATCCACATATGTTAAACACATTGAAATTAGTTGACATTAATTGCAATTAATTCTTCATAAAATGTTATTGACTCAATTAAATTCTTCTCACTTGCTTTTCATGGATTATTACTTATATGCAAGTCAACTTTAAATGAACTTACTTACATTGGCTTGAATTAAAGTGGTATTTATTTGCAAGTCAACTTTAAAAGTACTTACACTGGCTTGAATTAAAGTGATGTTGACTTTGATATTGGCTATTGGTTTTGAAAGCAGCCCCCAGTAGCACAGTGAATTAAACCGCTGAACTACTGAACTTGCTGACTGAAAGGTCAGCGATTCGAATTTGGGGAGCAGAGTGAGCTCTCACTGTTAGCCCCAACTTCTGCCAAACTAGCAGTTCGAAAACATGCAAATGTGAGTAGATCAATAAGTACTGCTCTGGTGGGAAGGTAACGGCGCTCCATGCAGTCATGCCAGCTACATGACCTGGGAAGTGTCTATGGACAATGCTGATTCTTCGGCTTAGAAATGGAGATGAGCACCTACCGACAGAGTCAAACACGACCAGATGTAATGTCAGGGGAAAACCTGTACCTTTACCTATTGGTTTCAAACTAAAAGAAACAAAGTTGACTGTGATTTTTAGGGTTCCCAATTGTGAGCGGCTGGGCTGGAAGCTCAGAGCATATACCTTGTCAGTGCTGCCTTCTAATGTGTGTGTGTGTGCGTGCGTGTGCGTGTGTGTGCATACACACACACACAAAAGCTTAGAGCCAGTGTGGTGCAGTGGTTTGAACATTGGACTATGACCCTGGAGATGAGGGTTTGATCTGCCACTTGACCATGGATACTCAATGGGCGATCTTGGGTGAGTCACACATTCTCACTCCAGAAAACTCCATGATAAGGCCACCTCAAAGTCACTCGGAAATTACTTGGAGGCACAAAGCTATATATATATACATATACATATACATATATATATACATACATACATGGGCTGTGGTGGTGCAGCAGGTTAAACCACTGAGTTGCTGAACTTGTTGACTGGAAGGTCATAGGTTTGAATTCGTGGAGTGGGGTGAGCTCCCATTGTTAGCCCCAGCTTCTGCCAACCTAGCAGTTCGAAAAACCTTTTCTAAAGAGCAGTTCCTGATGATGTCACTAAGCTTGATAATTAAATTATCAATCACTGGTTCAAATAACCACTTAGCTGTTGCCAATGGGTGATCTTGGGTATTCATACTTTTTCAGCCTCAGAAGAAAGGGATGGCATTCCCCACCCAAACAAATCTTGCCAAGAAAAGCCCACAGAGTTTTCCATAGGATCTCCATATGTTGGAAACATTACACATCAAGAACAAGAGGAAGCAAAATGTAGAATTATTTTCAAGTCAAAATAAAATGCATCTATTAACGTATTTATTTATTTAAATATATTTATCCTGTAATTTTGTCATGGCATCTTAGGATGGTGAACGAATAAAACAATATATAAAACAAATGCCAAATTAAAACCAACAATTTAAATAAGATACAAATATATTAATACAAACAAGATAAAACCACCAAGAAAGGCTTAAAGAGTTTGAAAAAAAGTACTGTACATGCTAAATAAATAAATAAATAAATAATAGATCTCAGCCGGCATTTGGAAACAATAGACATTGACAAAGTTACGATCTGTCAACTGCAAAAGGCCATCTTACTGGGATCTGCGCGCATTATCCGAAAATACATCACACAGTCCTAAACGCTTGGAAAGTGTTCAACTTGTGTTTTTGTAATATGAAATCCAGCATTTCTATCTTGTTTGCTGTGTCATACTATGTTGTTGTGTCAATAATAATAATAACTTAATTTTTGTACCCCGCCTCCATCTCCTCGAAGGGATTCGGGGTGGCTAACATGGGGTCAAGCCCAGGCAATTACAATAAAACAAAAGAAAATACATACATGACATGCATCAGCAGCAGGTAAAAATGCAACAAAGTAAAACTCAATATACACAGTAACATGGTAAAACAGTGAAATAGTAACAATAACATAATAAAACACAGTATAAAACAAAACAGGAATTAAACGAAACCGGACTGGGCTAAGGTGCAAGGAGTGAAATTATAAACCCAAAGATCACAAAGGTTTAAATAAAAGCCCTGTCTTGGCATAGTGACAAAAAAGAAACCAACCTTGGTGCCAGTTGGGCCTTTAAGGGGAAGGCATTCCAGAAGAGGAGTGCAACAGCCCAGAAGACCCTTTCCCATGTCCTCCTCATTTGTCTTGTGGGACACAGACAAGCGCCCTTCAGACAGGCATACCTTACACATAACACATATATGTAAACAAGTCTATGGGTGTATCTATCTGTAGAATTAATGCGGTTTGACACCACTTTAACTGCCATGGCTCAATGCTATGAAATCTTGGAATTTACAGTTTGGTGAAGCACATGCACTCTTAGCCAGAGAAGAATGAAGAACATCCAAAACTATAGCTCCCATGTTTTCTTATCATTGGGTGATCACAGTTAAAATTGTCTCAAACTACATTAATTCTAGAGTGTAGATGCACCCTCTGTTATTGTTTTACCTCATGTGGCTTTGTTTTGCTAACTGATTTTTGTGTCACTTTTTATTTGTTCATTTTAAAATTTAATTTGGCTCCATCTCTATCTTTACTTTATACTTAACTATAAGTCATTGCTCTGAGAATAATTTTACTACACAGTGACTCATAAATATAGTAAGGAAATAAATGAGTGAAGGGCAGTAACTGTCTACACAAGGCACATCGTAATGCACATCATAAGGAAAGAAAAGACAGTTCTAGATCACTTTCTATGGTGTCTTGGAAGCTTTTACTGGTACCTGTACAAATATGAGCTGGCAGTTCTGGGAAGATATGTTTACCTCAGGGGAGAGAGCCTTTATGACACCGATCTGCTCCGATGGATCCACTAATGTGAAATTTCTGACCCAATAGGCAGTGATTGCAGATTGCTGAGACTCCTCTCATTATTCATGAAATATGTGCCGTACAGTGTCAGCTCCCTCCTTGCAAACTTACTGCCAAGCAATTATTCATTTCCATCACTTAGCTCCCCACCCCCTTTCCTTCTTTTCTTCTTTTAAAAAAATTATGATTACAATTATTATTTCTGGTACCTGTGTATTTTCCAGCAGGTCGGGTGAATCAAAGCTCAGCACTGAAATGAATGGAAAGGCTTGTCTTTCCTGACAGAGGGCACTCTGAGCCATTTAAAAATGGATCCTGTTTTTAACTTTACAGCAAAGTAGGCTAAGTAGGCTTGTGGTAGGTAATGAAGACTGACTTGAAACTCTGGCTGCCATGCACCAGAGAAATCCCCTAGCTTGTCATTTAAAGGCATAAGTGCCAGGAAGACATGTTGGCACACATTGTACTTGACTGCACACATGTATATTTTGAATCCAACCATGCACACAGAAAAGGCTTGAGAAAGTCAGAAGAATGGAGCACCAGGAAGCACAGTTAAAGTATCCACCTTCATCCCACGCAATAAAACCAGTGTTTCTACACATTTAAGAATCGACAACTCACGTAACTCATCACATGACACAAGCTTCAACTGTGGGTTCCAGGTATTTCGCCATTTCTAAAGTGTGAATTTTCCCCACAATTCCCAAGTGGATTAGCTTTTTCAATTCCCCACATAGAGATGTGTAAACATGCCTGCCTAGTTTAACATGTGATGGGAACCCCCCTTGCCTGTTTGTAAATAAAATGATGACATTGTCATTGAGGGAGGAGTTGGGATGAGCAGTATTGTTTCCTTTCTTCTTCCATTACTGATCAAAGAGGAAGGAAAGGTAATAGATCTCTTTTCAAATGTAAAATAAATAGATTTCACTTTTAAATTGAAAGATATCTGTGCTTATAGCAAATGAAATATGCCTTATACTTTCCGCAAGAGAAAACATGTAGGATTTTTTCTATCCAAAGAAAACGGGGGAGGAGACAGTGGGAGGAGACATATGTCTCCCATGTGATGGCAAATCAAATGGATAAATCTTAAGGAAAGAAGAAAAGAAGATTAGGTGTGGTGGGAGTAAGAAACTCTCAAAAGTTTTAATCATCCCATGGGATGAAGTCCAATATAGAGCAACCAGCTAATATAGGGTGAAACTCAATAGTATCTACTCCCTTGGTAGGAGGGACATTCCCTTCTTTTGGGTAGATTCCCAAAACTTTTCTGGAGGATAAGGGAGGTTCACTGGAATAGATTTAGGGGACTTGGTGATGTTGCTGAATGATGGAGATAGATAGTTAATTCTTTTGCTTGGATGGAACTCTTCTTACTTCATTTTGACTTTCACTTATCACTTATGGAGCCAAAGATTATTAGACTTTATCATGTGAGGCAGGCAATCTGGTATTGAAACTATGGACCGTCGTGATGATGGTCTTATCATATCATGCCATATGCATCTGGCTACCAGTCTGTCTTCTCCCTGTGACTATCCTCTCCCTTTTTGTTAAGCAGCAAAAAGCCATCAATGGCTCCCAATCCCACAATGTTCTTGTCACCTATCTTGATGTGATGGGTCCATTCTGCTTGTACCAGCATGTTGGCAGTAAAGTGACATCCCTCTTTCTCAATCCCTTTTAGTCCCAAGCTATCTGCTTTCTGTTTATTTTATATTTTGCAGTTATATTTGTCTTTTTTTGTTTTTCACAGGTGAAATTGTTCTTAAAAATACAGAGCAGTGGCTTATTCCTGGGGTTTTCTACCTTTTTATGGTTCCTTTGGCTTTCAATCAGGACAGGAATCAACAGCCTTCAAATGAAAATTGTCTTCAAACAGGGAATTGTGCACCAACTGCCCCGCAGCAGCCCTGATGGTCCTTCAACTAGAAGACAGAGCCATGTAAATCTGGATGTATTATGTTATAAAATATTACTGTGAGACATAATGGAGACCAATTTTAACCACACATCCAGTAGGATTACAACTATTTTGTTGAGTTTTTTAGAATGTAAAGAAAACCACCATGCCAATTTAAATGTAAACAATATAACAAATCTTCCATTAAAAACCCTACAGAGACTTTTAAAACCGAAGACATCTCTTCTTATCTCAAACATTAGAGATGGACATACAAATCACCTGTAACTCTTAACAAAAGTGACAGGTGTATCTACATAATCTTGCTTCAGGAGAACAGGTCATTGTATAGCTTAGAAAAAACTGATTTATTTCATAGATGACTTGGGATATCCTTTTACTGTTACTGAATGGAATTATCACAATTGAATGGTGTATGTTCCAGATGCATATCTGACTGATACAGATTTTCTTGGTTAATTCTTTAGTAACAAAAATCACACTAAAGGATCAACTGTACAATAACTTTCCATGTTTGACAGAAAGAGAGTCTAGGGAAAAGAAATATATTGAGGACCTGTTGTCTTGCAGCAAGCATGTTGTCGAAGTAAATGGGAACATGCCAGCTACATACTGGCTTGCTGAGATTTTGGCTTTTCTTCTGTAGTTTTTCCACATTGGTTTTATAAGAAATTTCAGTGTGTGTGTGTGTGTGTGTGTGTGTGTGTGTGTAGGATGTTGAGATCAGCAAATCTTGGCTAATTAGGAAGTGGTTGCTCACCACTTGGAGGACTGCTCTGAGTGCTATTGTTTTCACATATGGCTTTTCAGCAAGGGTTGAAAATAGTTATTTTATTTGCCAAGGCTGATATTTAATAAGGCTGTTTTCTTTTGTAACCCAGACTGCAATTTCAGAACCATTTACTCACCCATCTCTTGATTTCAAAATTACATCATCAAAGGATTTTTTTTTTAAAAAAAGAAACCTGGCAAGCTTTTAATGAAACCTACATTACCCCCCACTAATATTTATCACCAGCTAATGACAGAGTGAAAAACCCACATAATCCTGGAAAGAGAGAGGCTGGTGGCAGATAGGCTGATAAAGGTGAAACTATACCAAGCGCTGGTTGAAAGAATTTAGAGCAGAGGTTGGCAATGCGGAAAACTGGGATGAATGTGGCTACCAAAGCTTTATGTATATTTTGGATCCTTTTAGGCTGTCACTTTTTATGCCTTCCTCAAGTAGGTAGGAAGATAGAGAGCAGACAACAGAGAAGAAAAGTAAATGTGAGCTGGCATTAGCTGGCATTATAATATCGTAAGTTGGCCTTAGACAAGTGCAGCTTACTTGTTCGAACATATTTCTCTCTATGAACCATCTCAGAGTTTAAGATCATTTGGAGAGGTGCGATTGGCGAAGATGAGAGACAGAGACTTCTCGGTGGTGACCCCTCAGCTATGGAACTCCCTCCCCAGAGAGATTAGATCAGCTCTCTCCTTCCTGGCCTTCTGCAAAAAATTGAAGATGTGGCTCTTTGATCAAGACTTTGAAAATCTAGGGCAAAAATGAGATATGAAAGATGGGTAATTGACCTATGGAACGGCCCCAGACTACGCCTATGGATCACGTGATTTTAACTTGTTGTATAGTTTTAAATGCTTAAATTGTTTTATGGTACAGTTATTTTTATTGTACTATGTTTTTAAAGGCATTGCCTATATTGTGAAGCCACCTTGAGTCCTCTCTGGGGTTGAGAAAGGTGAGCTAACAGAGCCATAAATAAATAAATAAATAAGTCCCTACAAAACCTACTCTTTCGGCAAACAGGTTCCCACTCTCACCAATTTTGGTGTTGCTGAAGTGTGTGTTGGATATGTCTAACTCTCTTCCTGTGATGTACTGTCCACTAAAACCACATAGTAATAACATACACGGTTGGAATCACACATGAGCTGATGGAATGCATCCAGCTCTTTTCTTATAGCATTTTGATAGGAACTGGATAAATTTGCTCATCCCCCTGTTTTTTTTGTTTTTGTTTTTTTTTTAGCAACATTGACATGGCTATGTTGTTAAGGACCATGCAACTGAAAGGTTAGCTGAAAGGCATCAGAAACTGTGGACTTCATTGCATGAGACTGGCAAACCGCCATTGAAACTAGACTGTCACTTTTGGTGACATTCCCTATTGCACAAATGTAATATGCATCCCACTGCCATTCTGCCTTCCTCTTGTTTTTAAGCCATCCCCAGCAATTGATGGAGAAAATTGTCACTATGATTTTCAAATGGGTGCAATTGCGGGAATAAAGGGAGGTGCTATTTTGCTATATTGAAGGTGCTAATTCTGAAATGTATCCATTATCTATCGTAGTATGCTGCTGTGGAATCACAACTTCATGCAATAAAGTCCGTGTTGCTACATCTTTTGACGGTGGATCTCCACCCAACCTTTCAGCCTTAAGTGTGAAAAATAGGAGCTCAAGTAGAAGGGTGGCATTTGCAAGGGGGCAGGAGGCAGGATACATGGGAAGATGTATAAGTAATTTTAGCTGGTCCATTCAGGGAAGTCCAGGGAAGGCATGCTGGGAAAAATCAAAATATTTCTATTTCAAACGAGTTGAGCATGGAAGTTTTTAGGGGGAGGGTTACAGTTTGCACAAACTCTCTAGGGTTGTGGGAAATGTAGTTCCAACTTTCCAGGTTTTACAGATGAAGACTGGCACCCTCTTTGGAAATTACTATATTGTAAACTGACTTATCACTTTGAATTGTGCCATTGTCCAATATTTGGATTCTCAGGAGAACTGTGGAAACATAGCGATACCACTGGGACCACTGCATAGGCAGAGCTAAGAGAATAGACAAAACTTATCCCATTGTGCAACACGTCCCAATGGGAGATCTTGCACAGTTTTCTGTGGTATATCTTCACAATTCACTAACGTGTTTCATGCCTGTGATAATGATATTATCATTAAGTTGTACATCATAGTGTTTGATGCAATATGTCAGATGAGAGCTCTTAACTGAAGAGGAAGAATTTTAGAGCAGGTGTGTGTGACTTTATATCATCTATTTTATCCTTATCCAGTGCCATCAATGGATGCAGCAGTGGAGCAAACATACAGCACTGTAGATAAACAGCATACATTTTTCCTCTGCAGTTTTAGAACTGTAGTCCTAACTTGGCTTTCACATGCCTTGCAGTTAAAGACATGCCCTGCTGTGAAATGGTTAATAGCGCTTTAAAAATAACCATTACTCACAATGATCCCAAGTGTAGTTTGTGGGCATCTGGTCATCATTAACAGGATTAAATTTATCAGACAAGTCATTTTGCTTAATTAGGTGGCTAACTGGCAGGGCCACCATACATAACAGCATTAAAAGACTGGGCAGTCACATCAAAAAAGCCATTTGCAGACAGGATAGGATATCTTCCCACTCATTTAGTTTGGTCTTATTAAAGAGGCAGTTGCATCTTTGTTTGAATGCTTGTTTTATTAGGGATGACATATATCATTCCAAATAATCTGAAAGGAACAGTGACAAAGCAACCCAAAATCAAATGTGCAGCTGGTATCCTATTAGTGATAGACATCTTTTTATGGCTGTTGTGGAGGGAAGAACTCACATCTTCTCTCATACAATGACCTCCATCCCCTTGACATCCACATTCCTCCTATACTCGGCTCCCTCAATCTACTGGCTGGGGGGTGGCTGAGAAACATCCAGCTAGGTCCCAATAGTTAGATGCACAATGATGATGTCATATATTGTGGGTTCTAAAAGAACATTTGCAAGACACTTTTATTGTTATGTGTCTGTCTACTGTAGTGCCGGACAAAGAACATACAACTCCCAGGTCCCTCTTTATGGTCCCTAAAGCCCCTCACCAGTCCCCTGAAACCCCCATAGGTATGGAAACTCTCCAGAATACCACAATACCACTAATACCAACTCTCCTAGGCTTCAGGAAAGCCTTAAAGACATGGTTGTGCATGCAAGCTTTTAATGAATGAGAACATGGACTTTACATGACCTGTACGAAGACTTATTGAGGATTCTGGATGAATAGATTCTAATTTTAGGCATGCTTAAAATTTTATATAATGTGATTTTATTTTGTAATGGTATCTGTTTTTATATGAATTGTTGTTTTGTACATTGTCTTATATGAATTGTTGTTTTGTACATTGCTTTTAGGCATTGAATTTTTGCCTATTTATTGTAAGCCACCTTGAGTCCCCTCGGGGAGAAAGGCGGGGTAAAAGTGATGCAAATAAATAAATAAATAAATAATACTTACATTTTCCTCTGCAGTCCCTGCAGTGATGGGAAATGACTCCTGTCACTATTTTGAGAGGGACTGTAAAGGAAAAATAACTTATTACATTATTTGTTACTTTCCTATTATTTTTCAACATATGTAGGTGGGTGGGGTGGGCAAGATTGATATGAGAATGGCATCACTTAGAAAACTCCTGGTAAGATGTCCTTTAAAAGCTCAAGTTCCTTTAAGAAGTAACATTGAAAAATAATTAGAAACTGTTTACCCATAAAGTAACTTGCATCCTGCTTGGCAAGTTTCTTCTGAAATACATAACATCCTCAGTACTCCAAAAAGTAATTTTTTTGCAGTAACCTACATCACCTATAACGCATTTCGTCCAACCTCTGCTTAGAAGTTGCAGTGTTGTAAAATTGGATCTTCAAGTTGCATTCCTGTAACTGCCTCTATGAGAGGTGATGCCTTTGTGACTCCTTCCCTTGAACAAAGGAAGTGTCAAGATCCCGTTGACTGGATGTCCTCATTCAGTACCATCATTCAAAGACAGCATAGGCACATCTTTGTAAGGCAGCTTCAGCTTTCCTTAAATCTATTGGAAGAGCAGTTACATATTATCCATCCATTGGTTGTGACTTCACTCCAGGTTTTAATTCAAGCTTTAAAGGACTTGCCCAAGGTACAGAACTCTATCCCCTAAATAGCTTCAGCACCCTGGATAGTTAATTCAAAACCCAGAGTGCACACAGCACCCCATTGTCACCTACCAGTTATAGGACTGGTTTAGGTATGGCTTTGGCTTAATCTCAGGAATGATTAAGCTTACACTGATGAGGCAGTTGTTTTGAGGAGGCAACTTACATGCCTGTTCAACCCAAACTTTATTTAAAATCAATGGACTTTTAAAAAGAAGTATGCATTTCCAGGGAGCATCCTATCCAGAGTCTTGATCTAGTTTAGGTCCAGTGTGCATCTCTTGTAAGCAAAGGGAGAAAAGATATAGCTGCACTAGGTATATTCTGAAAGTAATATTTAACAATATGTAGTTGAACTGAACATTCGTTATAATGATAGAATGGAGAAGGACGCTCCGCCACAGACCCGAACTAGTTTCAGAAGCATGACAGACAACTACATCCTGAGCAATTTTCATCAAATACTTACTTGTATTTTGACATCAGGAAGTATCAGCCAAGTTTTATTTATGAAACCAGAAATGATAATCTTTTTATTTTTCTTCTGAATGGTCTATGAAATTTGTTATGCATACAGTGAATGACAGAACAATTGACCAATGTTGAAATACTACAAGATTACCGTTCAGTTTGCTTTACTTTCATCTTAATGCATGTTGAATGAACGCAAAGTGACACAATATAGCAAATTAAAGACTTTAAAAATGTGTTGGGACCAAACATTGTTAACTGACTATCTGGGGAAACATAAATGTGGCACATCTGGAACTCAGATCATAGCAGATCTTAAAGAAAGTGAACCAACATTTTTTTTTACAGCTTGGCTATAAACAATGACATGCTCATTCCTGAATGGTTTAATGTCCTGCTCACTTCAAAGGATCAGTCTGAACGCAGATCAGAGATAGCTGCTCTCAAATCCAATCTTTATTGAAGAACACATGACTTTGGAAAAGTCAAGAATGACCCAATGTTTACATACAATCATTTTTATCACCGCTGATGCTACGTAACACCACACGTAAATATCATCATCAATTCCCACCCCCAATATCACATTACTACCATTTTCACACACTAGACCAATTATAATTGTTTATATTTTCAACCCCAAGTTCCCAGGCATATTCTATCTT
Organism: Anolis carolinensis; assembly: GCF_035594765.1. Lineage (NCBI taxonomy): Eukaryota > Metazoa > Chordata > Lepidosauria > Squamata > Anolidae > Anolis > Anolis carolinensis. The sequence continues at coordinate 250,377,506 of NC_085842.1, read as the reverse complement.
CTTCTGCCAGGTGCTTCTAGGATTGTTTATGTTATGACTCCCAGTTCAGGGCTTGGTAATTCGGCCCTGTAACTGGGTTCCATGACATGGTGCCCTCCTTTTCTTCGTCCTCCTCTTCGGTTCTTCTTTCATCACAAATCTGAAACAAACCAAACAATAATTCTATGTGTCCATTTTGTCCAAAGTACCCCTATACTTTTTCAGTAAGCTACGATGGAATACAGGGTGTATTTTCCCTAAACTTTTTGGCAATGCCAACTGGAAAGTCACCTCGTTGATAACACCCTGTATTCTGAATGGTCCAATATATTTAGGGCCCAATTTTTTCGAAGGTAGCCCCAATTTGATGTTTTGGGTACTTAACCATACTAGATCTCCTTTCTCCAATTTATCGCCTTCCACCCTTTTTCTGTCTGCGAATGTTTTATACTTTTTGTGTGCTTCCTTTAAGGATGCAGTCACTTGACCCCAGCATTCTAGCATTTGATTTTTCCATTTCCCTGCCCCTGTTTCCTCATTCTCTGTCCATTTTGGCAACTGGGGCAGAGGTTGTATTTCATACCCGTAAACTATTTCAAAGGGAGTTTTATTTGTTGCTGAATGTATAGTCGAATTAAAAGCTAGTTCTGCAAAAGCCAACCACCTAGACCAGTCATTTTGTCTCATGTTAGAATACATTCGAAGGAACTGCCCAAGTGTCTGCTGAGTACGTTCCACTGCTCCGTTTGTCATGGGGTGGAAAGCAGAACTTAGACTCCTTTCTGCTCCCAGCATTTCCAAAAATTTTTCCCAAAATCTGGCTGTGAATTGAACTCCTCTGTCACTGACCACTCTACTGGGACATCCATGAAGTTTGTAAATATGATTTATGTATAATTCAGCTAGTTTCTCCGCTGATGGTAATTTCGTCAGTGGTATAAAGTGGGCCTGTTTAGAAAATAAATCTAATACTGTCCAAATATAACGATGTCCTTTGCTGACCGGCAGTTCCCCTACAAAGTCCATAGCTACACATTCCCAAGGTCTGGTAGGTTCCACTACTGTTTGTAACAATCCCATTGGCTTCCCTCCTCTCGATTTATTTCTGGCACAATCATCACATTGAACAACATGATTCTTTATATCCTTCCTCATTCCTGGCCACCAACAATGTTTTGCTATTGCCTTTGTTGTTTTTGTGATTCCCGGATGACCAGCGCTCTGGTTATTGTGAAAACGCTCCAAAATTTTAATCCTTAATATTGCTGGGATATATAGTTTCTTGTTCACGAACCAAAACCCCCTCTTCTGCTCCCCCTTTTCCGAATTGGATGCGATCCACTGATCTCCCTCATAAGACTGTTTCAGTTCTTTTCCCCAATTATTTTCCCCGTCGAGTTCAAGAATAGCAGTGTTCTCTTTTTGTGTTTGCGCTCTTGTCCTGACCGCTAAACCCCATTGTTTATCAGAGAATATTGTCCCCTCTTTTGCTGCGGCCAGGCTTTCGTGTTGAGGCATGCGTGAAAGAGCATCTGCCAAGACATTTTGCTTTCCCTGGAAAAACTTTAATTGGAAATCGAACCTGCTGAAGTATTGCGCCCATCTAATTTGTTTGGGGGACAATTTTCGAGGAGATTTTAAATACTGGAGATTCTTATGGTCAGACCAAATTTCAAATGGGATTCCGCTCCCTTCGAGGAAGTGTCGCCAGCATTCTAAGGCTTTTAATATGGCTAATGCCTCTTTTTCCCATATGGGCCAACATTTTTCAGTTTCACTGAACTTCCGGGACAAATATCCACAAGGTTTTAAGTTCCCATTTTGATCCTTTTGCAATAGTACTGCCCCGTATGCACAGTCTGAAGCATCGCAATGGATTATGAAAGGGCTTTTGATATCGGGGTGTTTTAGGATGGGTTCTTCTGTGAAGCATCCTTTTAGGGTTTCAAATGCCTTTTGGCATTCCGGCGTCCAACTCAGTTTGGCGCCAGGAGCTTTCACTTTGGCTGTCTCCCCTTTTCCTTTTGTTTTTAAAAGTTCAGTAAGTGGCGCGGTTATTTGTGCGAAGCCTTTTATAAAGGATCGATAAAAATTTGCAAATCCCAGAAACGATTGCAACTGCCTCCTTGTTTGAGGTACTCCCCATTCTTTTAGGTCTGATACTTTAGACGGGTCCATAGCTAATCCTTCTGGAGATATCCGATATCCCAGAAAGTCAATTTGAGTCTTATTAAATTCACACTTGGATAATTTTGCATACAGCTTCGCTTCCCTTAGTCTTTGTAAAACTTCCCGGACCAATTCTACGTGCTTTTCTTTATCTTCAGTTACGATCAAGATATCATCAAGAAATATGAATACCCCTCGATATAATAATGGGTGCAGTATTTCATTTATGAGCTGCATAAAGCAACCGCCGCCATTTTTTAATCCGAATGGCAAAATTTTATATTCAAAATGGCCGAATGCGCAGGAAAATGCAGTTTTCCAAGTATCCTCAGGTTTGATTCTTAATTTATGATATGCTTCAATTAAATCAAGTTTAGTAAATATGCTCCCTTTCTTCAATACGGTAATTAGATCCTTTACTAAGGGCATAGGGTATTTATTGTCCTTAGTAATTGCATTTAAATTTCTATAGTCAATGCACAATCTTAGGGAGTTGTCTTTCTTTCTCCTAAATAACACTGGGGCTCCGAGAGGAGAATTGGATGGCTTAATGAAGCCTCGCGCCAGGTTCTTATCGATATATTTCCTCAATTCCTCCTTCTCCTGAACAGACATGGGATATACTTTTGGTTTCGGTAAGGTTGCTCCTGGGGTTATTTCAATTTCTACTTCTACATTCCTCTTGGGGGGTAATTTACTCGCCTCTTTCTGATTGAAAACATCCACAAAGTCTCTGTATTCTGGCGGCAATAGCTGTGGGTCTATTTCGCCCGCTTCATCTCCCTCGTCCTCCTCTCCTGCTAATCTACTTATCTCCCATCGCGTCTGTTGTTCTTTAAACGCCAGGCTCTTCCCTCTCCAATCTACTTCAGGGTTTGCCTGTTCAAGCCACGGTATCCCTAGTATCACGTGGTATGAGGCAATAGGGGCTATCACAAAGGATATTCTCCCTTCCCATTTGCCTATTTTACATGGGACCCCTTGCATTTCCTTTGTAGATACTTCCCCAGCAGCAACTGATCCATCTAGCTGCGAAAATGCAATTGGGGAGTCAAGAAATGTCTGCTGGCATTTCAGTGCTTCTGCTAGTTCCGGAGTTATAATGTTCCTAGAGCAACCGCAATCCACGAATGCCCTGCAGGTGGCCCGATTCTCTAGCCCCGATAGGCAGATTGGCACTACTAGCATGCGTTTGTCTCGACTCACCAGCCTCTCCGGAGATTCTGGGGCTCGCACCTCCTCCTCCGCTCGCCTCCCGACTGCTGGCTTGGGCTTTGAGGGTTTTGGCGGCTCCCCCTTCCGGGCCCAACATTCTGCTGCTCGATGGCCCGTCTTCCCACATACAAAGCACCCCGGTTTGGGTTTGTTATCATCTCCTTTGAAGGGAATCCCCGGCCTTGCTCCGGGCCTTTCCTGCTTCCTCGTTTCTCCTCGACCTCTCGCCGTCGGTCTTTGCTGGCCGCTGCCGCCCCTGAAACGCTTCACTTGGGCTAGGGTGGATTCAACGCGCCCCGCTAGTTGTATCCAGCCCCTTAGTGTTTCTGGGTCGTCTCTATGTGCCGCCCAACTAAAAATCTCGGGGCGTAGTCCCTCCTTGAATATTTCCACTTTGGTCACTTCAGACCACTCTGGTACCTTTTCTGCGAGATGGAGGAATTCCTCTGCGTACTCAGGCACCGTTTTGTCCCTCTGCTTTATTCCTTTAAGCTGGTCTCGAGCCCTCAATTGCTCCAGCCGGTCTCGGAACCGGTTTTCCAGCGCGGCGAGGAAGCGGGGCACTGACCTCAGGCACGGATCGCTTCTGGCATGTAGTTGTACATACCAGCTGGCCGCTCCTCTCTTTAGTGTGTTGCCGATGGCCCGAACCATGCTTGCTTCGGAGGGGAATGTGTGTGCATTGTCTTCTATATATCCTCTGACGCTAATGAGGAAAAAGTTCAGTTCAGATGATTCCCCTCCGTTTTCCAGTTTGAGATCTTCCCTCCTTTGCATCCATTCTACGGCCCGCTGCTGCTGTCTGGGAGGCATGGGGAAGGGTTGCATCGGGTTTCCTTGGACGGCTCCTTTTAACACGCCGCGCCCCACTCCGGCGGTCGTCCTGCGCGGCTCCCGAAATTCTGCCGCTGCTGTCGGTCCTTCCACCCACCCGAACTCGGGCCTCGCTGTAGCCCCCGCATCTCGCCGTTCCTCGCCGTACGGCACATTCTCCTCCCCTTCCTGGATCTCCGGCTCCTCTCCGCCTTCATCTGCTAATCCACTGGACCCAATTCCTCGCCCCAGTGGTCTTTCCACCCCGACGCCCATCCGGGGGGTTGGAAGCTGGACAGGAAGTTCTATTGGAGTCGGTGGTCTCAGAGTTCCCCGAGCGTGGTGGTGCTCCACTTCGCGCGCCATTCTGTCCCGGAACTCCAGTTCCTGCCAGTATTCTTCATCCTCTTCACTCCTCGCCGCCATGGGACTCTGTGTTGAGGCGCGCTGGCCTCTTTGGCTCCAAACTCCTTCCTTACGTGGCTCTGTCTCGGTGCCATATCGGGTGGGTTCCTTCTGGAGATTTTCTTCCAACAGTGGCACCAACCTCCCCACGGTTTCCGACAGCCTGGATAAATTCGTTTCCAGGATGGATAACCGCAGGGCCACGGTCTCCGGCATGCTTCCTCCAGATCCCCAACTGGTTTCCGCCGCCGCCGGAACGCCTCTTCCTCCTCTGGGAATCCTCTGGGTCACGCCGTCCGGCTTGGGGTACCCCGTAGAGGAAGCTATGGCTTGCAACGTCTCTTCCGCCAACGGCCGAGCTCCTAGCAAAGGCCTCTCTGCTCCGTCATGGCTTTGATCTCCTTCTCCACTCATTATCACTTCACTGCGAATTCGCAGGAGGGTGAGAACGGGATTCTTGACTTAATTGTCCTGCTCACTTCAAAGGATCAGTCTGAACGCAGATCAGAGATAGCTGCTCTCAAATCCAATCTTTATTGAAGAACACATGACTTTGGAAAAGTCAAGAATGACCCAATGTTTACATACAATCATTTTTATCACCTCTGATGCTACGTAACACCACACGTAAATATCATCATCAATTCCCACCCCCAATATCACATTACTACCATTTTCACACACTAGACCAATTATAATTGTTTATATTTTCAACCCCAAGTTCCCAGGCATATTCTATCTTCTTCTGCCAGGTGCTTCTAGGATTGTTTATGTTATGACTCCCAGTTCAGGGCTTGGTAATTCGGCCCTGTAACTGGGTTCCATGACAGTTTAATCTTTTGAATGTTTTCTCAGGTTAAACTACACATTACAAGGGATTCTGTTAAGTCTTTCTTTTTTACTTTTCTTCTATCCTGGGCTTGCTTTCAACTGTCCTTAGAAGTTTAGGATCTAAGCATACATGGTTTTACTCATGGTTTCACTTTGGCATATATGCCGCCTTGGGGTCCTGTACTGGTAGAAAGGCTACACGCACACACGTGTGTGTGTGTGCACGTCTTTAAACAAAACCTTTTAAACTCATTATATCCTATTCTTTTGAAGATGCTATCTCTCTAGTTATCATTTCATTGCTTGCATACGTATATATTAGGCTTGATCGATCCACGAAAAATTTGATTCTAAACTCGTTTCAAAGCTAGAGGGGGGCAGCGTTTCGTTTCTGAAGGTATTTCCAAATTTTGCCCCCCAAAAAATTCGAAATTAACGAAAATTCGTTATCTTCAAAATTAATTCGTTAATGGTGGACGCGCATGCGCAATTCCCAAAAACAGCACAGAGGGAGAGGACTTTACAGGACTCTCCCACCCTCATTTTTCAAACTTGGTACAGTGGTAGAACACATTTAACACTGATAGCTCACCAAAATTTGGAACGTTTCCCTTATCCTCTGATTTTTGGCGAATTTTCATAGCTTTTATAATAAACCATTTTTTAATAATTGCAGAAATCTGTTCCTGGTTTGAAAGTCTTATTTCCTGTTAAATTGGGTTGTCTTTACTGTGAAAGTCATTGTTCTACTTCAGAAACTTTGTTTTTGTGGCTGAAACTTTGTTAAATTGGTGTGTGTGTGATATATACTGTGTATATATATATAGTCCCTGCATATGTGTGTGTGTGTTTGTGTGTGTGTGTGTATAGGTAAAGGTAAAGGTATCCCTTGACGTTAAGTTCAGTCATGTCTGACTCTGGGGGTTGGTGCTCATCTCCATTTCTAAGCCCAAGAGCCAGTGTTGTCCATAGACACCTCCAAGGTCATGTGGCCGGCATGACTACATGGAGTGCCATTACCTTCCCGCCAGAGCGGTACCTATTGATCTACTCACATTGGCATGTTTTCAAGCTGCTAGGTTGGCAGAAGCTGGAGCTAACAGCGGGCACTCACTCTGCTCCCGGGATTTGAACCTGGGACCTTTCGGTCTGCAAGTTCAGCAGCTCAGTGCTTTAACACACTTTGCCATCGGGGCTCATGTATATATAATATACATACACATACACACAATGTGGAGAATATGTGGAAAGGTAGATAGACAGATAAGTTGGGAGCCACAGCGAAGGCACCTTCCTGGGAGCAAGGTCTAATAATAATAATAATAATAATAATAATAATAATAATAATAATAAATCCCTTACAATATCCAAGATGGGTACCATTATTGGCAGAGAAAGCCAAGCTGTAGGAGTTGAAATCCAATCATTTATCCTCCCTATAGAATCAATTTTATATGCATTTTTAGCTACAGAAAAGCTAAAATCAGGACAGTAAAAGAACAACACCCAGAAAATGGGAATTCCAGACAGGAAACAATCAGGGCCAGCTAATACCTCCCAACAAAGGATTCCCCCAGGTAGGAAGCAGCCAGGCTTTGAAGCTGCAAGGCTATTCAATGCTAATCAAGGTGACCAATTGCAACATTCACACTTGCCTCCCACAGACAAGAGTTCTTTCTCCCACCCTGGACCTTCCACAGATATATAAACCCCACTTGCCTAGCTTCGCACAGACGTCAAAACCTCACTGCCGGGCCCCTCTCTGTCTCTCTCGGTCTCTCCATTCCCGGCTCCATCCGCCGCCTTCCCGCCTCACAGAGAGACACCAGGCCTGAGCTGAGGCGAGGCGGCGGCGGTGGCGGCCATTTCCCCCCTCCGTCTTCCTCCTCCTCCTCGGCCTCCTTCCCCCTCGCCCCCTCCCATTGGCTGAGCCCGTGACGCCCCTTTTGCTGAGGGGCAAAAGGAAAGGGCCTAAATAGTGGGAGTTTGGGTGATTTGCAAAAGCTTTTTTTTCCTAACGAAAAAAACGACGAAATAAGAAAAAACGGCCTCTCGCGATTCGAAACCGCGATATCCAGACGTGTGGACAATCAAGGCCGTATATTGCATCAAAACAAACGAAAATAACGAATTAATAACGGGTAACGGGGAAATCGAATTATTTGAGCAAGCCTAGTATATATATCTCCCTTCCTTCTTCATTTTTCTTCTAGAATTGCCTGGGCAGGGTGAAAATCTGGTGGCCAACCTGGGTTACATGAGTCTTGTTCTCACTTTTAACAGTAGGACCCTGAATACACAAAATATGCACATGTGTGTATGTGAATGCACATCCATGCCCTGACAAAAGAAAAACTGATTAATTTCCTACCTGTGAAAATCCCTACCACTGTCATCTCATACCATTCCTCTATGGTGGAGCAGTGGCTGGTGGCTACAATGATCGCTGTCTTCTGAGAATAAGTTGAATCTCAGGAAATGTAGTCTTTGTCAATGGTACTGGATGGAAAGTTTAAGAAATCCCCACATCTCACTACTATCTCAATCTAGACCTTCCTCCCACTACTGTTGAATCCATGAATGTCATACTTTGCTTTATCCCACACTTATCTGCATACAATTGCTGCATACAATTGCTTCTGCTTCAAGCAGCATATTTGCTCTTCTGGGCAGCCCAGCTGTATTGCTAGAGGCAAAATGGGAACAAAGCTAGGCCAGGAAGCAGCATTGTTTCCAAGTGAGGGATGGCAAAAACTGTCACAGTCAATTTCTCCTCGCTTCCGTTTTTGAAAAATCAAGGTCCTTACATCTCTAATAGGAAGAAATTGGTGACCTTTGGAAAATGGTCCACAACAAACTATTAATTCTGGTATACTCCATATTCAACTCTTAAACTCTTCCAATCCTTTTCTCCATAGCCACTATGAAAAAACTGTCAGTTTTGGTAAAATACAGTAACAATAAACAGAAGCTCCAATAAAATTATGGCAGTGGGGAAAACGCAAACCAAACCTCCCTTACCCTGCAGGAAGGAAGGAAGAAATGAAGTGAAGTGAAGGGAAGGGAAGGACAAACCATGGCTAACATATAACATTGAGACCATCCTTGCAAAAGGTCTTAGAGCAGTGGTTCTCAACCTGTGGATTCCCAGATGTTTTGGCCTTCAACTCCCAGAAATTCTAATAGCTGATAAACTGGCTGGGTTTTCTGGGAGTTGTGGGCCAAAAACACCTGGGGACCCCAGGTTGAGAACCACTGTCTTGGAGTCTCTCCTCTCAAAGGCTGATTCATGTACGAGGGCTGTTTCTGAGCCATCAACAAGAAATGATAAACAAAACCCTGAGTGCACAACTGAAAGCAAGTCCTTATTTTTCACCAGCAGAAAAGCTAAATTAAAAAGCCCTTTACTTGTGTTGATATGTCCTTGCTTTTTTTAAAACAAAAGCCAACCTGGTTAGACCTGAAACATCAAATCTGAGCTAAGGCTCATTTGGTTTATAAGCCATTAGAAGCAAAGATGGCAGTAAAAGCTCTAACTGGTCCTTAAGTGCAATGCTGTGAGGCTACAAGGCAGCCACTACAGAGATAAACATCTGACATTTTTGTTTGTGACTATGCCCATGTTTCACTCCAGATTGTGTTTGCCCTATTTACTTTTTCAGCAACAATGCATCAAATATCCTACAATGTAATCCTTCTCTCAGCAGTTATCAATGAACTATGAAATAGTATTAAATAGAATTAATTAGAAGTTTTAATGAATCATGTCTGTTCTCATTTATTATACAATGTAATTTTCAACAAGTGATTAATTATGTGCTACAGATGAGCGAATGGTTAATGTAGTTTGTTAACCTCATGAAAGAAGCTGCAGTACACAGCACAAGGAAGTCCTCTATTATTAGAACACACTTATCTGCCGCCACATTGGCTGTTCCTCCATCATTTAAACCCCTAGCAGGTTTTAGTGAGTTCGCCTCGATGGAAGAATCAGCCAATTACTATTCTTGGACCTTTCCTCACTATGCCTTTTTATTGTAGTTTATGGAGATGAACAATAGTCACACATGTTCTTAACCTCAGTGAAAAGGGAGTTGTGCCTGTAAGATACATTACATTTTAGACTTTATTGGATGGCATCCCACACTTCTGATGCTCTGTAACTTTTTCTAAATAAAAATGTAAAAACCATTTTACAATTGCATAAAATCAAATACAATTGAAAATAATAAAAATACTGCCTCAGGAATAGCTAGAGGGAAAAGATAAAGTGGGAGAGAAGGAGAATACCTTGACCTGATGTCACTTCAGTGTCAGCATGCTGAACCCATTGCTCAGAGATAGGTGTTTGGGAATTATTGATGGGTTTTGTTGGTCAATAGCAAGGGATAGGATAATCACAGGGAGAAGTCAGGATGCATATGGTGTTGTGTGATATTAACCTTCGGTGATGGTCCCACTTCACTCCCAGTTTGCCTCCTTCATGCAATAATGGGCTACATCATTTACTGAGACCGCCCCGCAAATATCAACAGAGGGTATCCTACTTCTATCCCTATCTCTGGGAACACAGCCAGATACCCTGTTTCCCCTAAAATAAGACATCCCCAGAAAATAAGACCTAGTAGAGGTTTTGCTGAATAGCTAAATATAAGGCCTACCCCGAAAGTAAGACCTAGCAAAGGTCTTGTTTGGAAGCATGCCCGCCAAACAGAACATCAGAGCATGCAGGATCGGTAAATGTACATACCATAAAGTGTTGTACATGGAAATATTGGTAGTAACAAGAAATTCTTGATAAGATTCACAGTTTGTCTGGTTATGCTGGTTTATGATGACAACTACTGTACAGTATATGATAAATGTTCATTTTTTTGTTCAACAATAAATGTGAATTCTTCTTCATTGAAAAATAAGACATCCCCTGAAAATAAGACCTAGAGCATCTTTGGGAGCAAAAATTAATATAAGACACTGTCTTATTTTCGGGGAAACACGGTAGTTCTCTGATTCTGCACTCACTCTCCACAGGTCACAGTTCTAGGAAAGATAAAAAGGCAGCTATAGTAGAGTTATGAATGAAACTATCATTCTGTGCTTGATTATATAGGATGTCAAGGATGTGGGAAAGTTCATTTGCTCCCCAAAATACTTGGCAGAGCAGGCATTATTTGCTATGCAAAATATGGGTTTTTTTGCCACTTTGCATGTGGCCATCACATCACATGTCTTGTCATTATTATAATCCCAGTGTTTCTTAATACATTTTGTCGGAAATGATTTAAACTCTGGATTACATTAAGTGTATTTTAATAATAACTGTTTATATGTATTTATTTGTAACTTTGTCAGTGCTTTTAAATGTACTTATTTTAATGTAAGTTGCTTTGAGTCACTCAACCTTATCAGATGAGGCTGTTTTCGGTGATATACATCAGTTCAGCTTTAGCTTAGCCACAGAGCCCCAAGCTCCCATCCCATGATGTACAGCTACTTCTGTCGGGGCTCTGTGGCTAAACAAAGTTGGAACTGGCATATGCAGTCACAACGGCAACACGGTAGGCTCCCTGTGTTGCAATGGCAACAATGGGGGGAAGCCAGGGGGCAGATACTTCTCCCCGTAGGATGGGGTTTCTGGTAAATCTGATGATGTGGGATGTGGGGCGATTGGTTCCCTACTCCACCCTGCCGAGCACCTCCAAATTCACCATGATCCATGGTGATTTCAGCGGCCAATATGATGAGGTCCATTGTCATCATTATCATGCTTTCCCTTTTAGGTAATTGTACTATGGCAAACCTATTTGTTCACATGGAATTTTTCCCAGAGCACCTTTAACTACAGGAATCACAGCTATTTTAGCTGAGAATCAGTATGTATGATTAGAAATCGGGAACCCAAGAGCATTCCCAGTACTAGTAACAACTATTCCAGGATATAGTTAGTTCCTTTTCAAAAATAAGATTCCAAGCTCCAATCAACATGAATTAAAGGTGATCATACTAGGATTCTTCACTTCACAAATTAGGACTGAGACCCCATTTGAACCGGGAAGAACATAAAGATCTGCAAGGATATTGTTAGCCCTCTGTATTAATGGATTTGGCATCCATATTCAACCAACTACAGCTTTAAAATATTCAAATCAAATTCCAAAAAGAAAATTTCTGATTTTATATGAGGGGCACTGTTTTACTATGCCATTGTATATAATGAGAATTGAGCAGCCGCTGACTTTGGTATCTATGGTGGCTTCTGGAACCAAACCCCAGAAGATACCAAGAGGGTAAAGGTGAAATGAGCCCAGTAAAGAGGAAGGAGAAGGTAGCCAAATGGGCAACTGTGAGAAGTAATTTTTTTCAGCAAACTCTGTGAGTATACAGTGGTCATTTATGGAATGCCCTCCCCATTGAAGTCAGGCAGGCTCCCTCCCTCCTGTCTTTCCGAAAGAGAACAAAAACGTGGTTGTGGGACCAGGCATTTGAGCATGAGTAGCAGCAACAATGAGATATGAATATATGACCTACTGACAGACCCCACCTTGACATGGAAAGAGCCTTAAATGTATATTTAAATGTATAATTATGTATATTTTAATGTATATTCTTAATTTTATTGTAATTTTTAATCTTGATGGATTTTTAAATTTGATGAAAACTGTTTTTTGATGTGTATGTTTATATTGTAAGCCGCCCTGAGTCCCCTGATGGGTGAGAAGGGTGGGGTAGAAGTGATGTAATAAATAAATAAATAAATTTAGATTTGGGGGAAAGAGACCCTCCGCAGAGAGAAGCTCAAGTCTGATGGTGAAGGTGTAAGTGTTGTCAGCAATCCTAAATTCTCAGTCTAGGGCTGGGAAGAAGGTCAAACATTGGCTGGTACACAGGTCTTTTTTCCGTTCCTACTCTTCCTTTCCATATTCTGCATAGGTCAAAGATTTGTCATTTTCAATTCTAGGAAATCATATATTAACAGGAGGAAATTAGAAAAAAAAACTCTTACAAAGAAAAGAGCTTTCAGAACAGATCCTTAGTTTATACTTCACAATCCTTTTTTAAAGTTACTCTCCCGTCTTAAACATAAAGCTCTAAATGTGTTTTATTCATGCTCAGTCCACATGCTTCCAGCTCTCTTCTTTGATTTACTTGTTGTCCAAGGGAGCACTTAAAAGTATTCTTTTGATGCTCACTCAAGTATCTCTCTCTCTCTTTCAATCTCTTTCTCTCATCTCTTCTCTAAGTCTCTTTGACACTCTGTTCTTGGCTCCAGTACAAGATGGAGAGATGTACACACAAATCCTATTTGGGATCTGATTATGATGTATTGATTGAATTTTAAAAGTTACCTTGTCCTTTTAGCCAAGTTGACTTGCTTTAATGCTTGGAACAATCAAGAGCTAGGGATGTCTAAGCAGCCCACCTATTGCCTGCAAAAAATGTTTTGTCAACCCCCACCAAGTATGAATGAATAGTAAATCTACAAAGGGAGCGACAACATGTTTGTTATGATGCTGGTGGTGGGGAGCAGAATACAGTCTTTACATTGTATTAGCAATCTTTCTACTATTGTCAGCACCACAATGTACTGCATTATATTTGCTATTAACCTTCTCTTAAGTAGCATAGAATGAGTTTCTCTCAGTTTTGTGTGAAATCCTTAATTAATCTGTAAAAATTCAGTGAATCCGTAGTTTGGTAAACAACAAACTCTAGTCACCCTAAAGAGGGGAGTAATTATTTTAAAAGTTACACCCACAAAGAAAGAAAGAGAGTATGAGAGAGAAAAACCAAATGACTGTAAGCAATGTATTTAATGTGTGAACAGCTTGTTATTAAAATACTAGTATATACTGAAGGGTTTTACTTTCATTCTAGGTGGCTGTCCTTATTTATTAATTTCATTTTCATTCAGCCTTTCTTTCAGCATGTTAATCCAAGTATGTTTACAGTATAGGGTTTTTAATTAATAACTCAAACAAAGTACCGCTAAAAACATAAACATTGCAGTTACAGTGCTATACAGTGATTCCCATTCTGAACCCCCTCACAGCCTCAAAATATAAGGCAGCAGCTACTGCAATTGACAGAAGTCTGTTCCCTTGTTGATTGGGTAGCAGCTGACTGATATTCCCCCTCTCTCCCTTGATTTCTGGTGTAACATCTGCCTTGTGGTAATTTATCCCTGTGCTGAAGATTCCTTGCACAAGGGGGTGGGTGGGAATATCAGGCAGCTGCCTCTTGATTGGAAGTGGAATGAATCCTATTGATTACAGTGGCTGCTTCCCAGTAGGAGGGGACCAGGAGACTTTCAAAAGATCCTAAATTAGGAGTTATGGAGGGATTGTAAATATGAAGCAGTCACAAGTCTGAACTCTAGGCATTCATGTTTGCATCTGCCCAACAGGATTCTGACACTGATAATACAACTCTAGAGATTCACATTTGTATCTGCCCAACTTATAATGAAAAAGCTACAGTACAATTTAAAAAACTACATACTCAAAACACCACTCATTTAAAAACATATAAAAGGATTGAAAAATATGACAATAAGAATAGAAGTACAGCACACACATCATGTTAAAAGGACCATATGCACAAGCAGTTAATTGTCCAATGCCTGTTTCAATAAGAAAGAGCGCAGAGAAGGGGTCAACCTAGCCTCTTATGGAAGAGAATTCATTAGATGGGTAGCAGCTGCCAAGACAGTCTTCTCTTATGTCTTCATCAACCGACTTGTAACAATGGTGTGGCACAAAGATAATATATCCAACACACTTGAGTGTATCATGCTAGTTTAGAGGATGTAGGTCAACCGAAGGAGGTTCAGAAAGAACAAGTGAAAGTTTCACCTGCTGTCTCAAAGCATATTTCTTCTGAAGCAATTGCCTCACTCTACCAAGTGATACGGTTGGCACCATTGAATAGCATGCCATATCTTTTTCACTCCCTCAGCTACTTTACCTAATATATTTTGAATGATCTAAGTATAGATAATGGGGCCTAATTACCCAGAAGGCACAAGATCCTGTCTGTTTTTGGAAGCTAAGTAGGGTCAGATCTGGTGTGTTTACTTGTTTGCTCAGATTATTTATATGCCACTCTTCAGCCACAAAGGCTCTCAGGGCAGCTTACAAATTGTTCCTTTGACAGTTAGATGGATAGGGAATCCCAGGTGCCGTAGGCTATGTTTCAGAGGAAGGCAATGGTAAACCACATCTGAGTATTCCTCGCCTAAGAAAACTATGAAATTCATGAGGTCATCATAAATTGACAGATGACTTGAAGGCACACAAGCACACACAGACACATGCATACATAGAAATATGTACGAAGAAATCTAGTTGGGAGACAAAATAGGATCTTGGCCTATTACCCCCGTTTTGTCTTCCTTTCAGTATATCGCTGCCTGTCAATGACAAAAAAATCCCTTTAAAGTTGTGGGGAAAAAAGCATTTATATGTCTCTGGACTCTCTGAGCACTTGAATCCAAGCAGGGCACATTATGTATTGGTGCTCATGCCTCAAAATTAGTCTCTCAATCACTTTTTCTTTCATTATATGATTTAGGTGTATTTCCTCCTCCCATCCCACAAAGGAGAGATGGATGAATACAGGTAGAGTATCTATTGTCTCCTGAGAATGATAATTCTGAGACTGATATTACAGTATCAGCAAGTCAGCCTTAGTTTATTATCATGCAGAGACATCACTCCCAAATGTATAGCTTTGGAGGAGCTGCTAAGGCCTCATTGTGACATATTTCAGTTCTGGAGCACATGGCCATTCACAGAAAGAAAGGAGATTAAAAATAGGGATCCTGCTTAAAAGGCTGTCATTTCAACATAAATTGTAGTGAGTGGGGGCAAGCAGAAATTGCTGTGGGGGTTTCATAATCGCTAGCAACCGAATAAGGCAGAAAGGCTTGTGGAAATGGTTTAGATACTTACAAATGCCCTTGAATTTAAGATGGCAGATGCTACCACACACAAAGAGGAACAATGGTGAGGAACTATGTAAATAAAATGCACTTCCCATTAAAATTGAATTATACTGTACAGATTGATGACTCCTGCTTTTGATGTTCAGTGCATGCACACTTCAGATGATGTCTGATGCTATGGGTGAGAACTCCAATCTAAACTATAATTCTAAACTGGCACCCCGGATTTTGGCCCCCGCTCCACCCCTGTGATACCTAGAAACACTCATTATATTACATCAGATCACATGTTATATAACATCAAAACCTTTACAAGAAATGAATTGAATAAAAGGTGTGCTATTTGTTTTTCCCCCCAAAAAGTTTTGTCAAATGACTATCTTGTCAGTAGAAAAGTATTGTTTAGTTCTTTGAAACTGATCAATTCATTTTAACCTTTGCATTGTCCCAAATGTTATTGAAAAGATAACAGAAAATTGTTCTATGACCAAGATGAGACAAAAAGTTATATTGGACCAGGGATCTAGTTGTAGTGGTTCCCAACATTTTGTCCTACAGCTTTTTGGACGTCAGCTCCCATAATGCCTAACAGCTTGTAAATTGGCTAGGATTTCTGGGAGTTGAAGTCCAAAACAATTGGCGGGCCAAAGATTGGGAACCACTAATCTAGACCATTGGTTGGTTTCTTTGAGCAACTAATACCTTGGCAATGGAAAGCTTGGAAGCATTTTATCTGTACTGAAGAACCAGTATTTTATGATGCCCTACTTTTGACTTAGATCCCATCTACACTGCCATACAGTATAAGGCAGTTTCAAACTGCATTATGCAGCAGTGTAGATGGGGTTAAGATGTTCTTTTTGTATTGTGGATGGCTTTCGCAGCCGGAATCACTGAAGTGTTGTGTGGTTTCTGGGCTGTATGAATGTGTTCTAGCACCATTTTCTCTTGATGTTCCATCTGCATCTATGGCTGGTATCTTCAGAGGATCCTCTGAAGGTGCCAGCCACAGATGCAGGCAAAACATCAGGAGAAAATGCTGCTAGAATGCAGCTATACAGCCCAGAAACCACAGAACACTCCATGTTTTTTTTAAACTTTTCATAGCACATTGTCTTTAGTAGCCTCTACAATCCCCTTTAAGCCTTTTTAGTTGGGGTCCTGAGCACATTTCATGGTAGTGAATTCCATATGTTAATTATGCTTTGTGTGAAGGAGTATTTCCTTTCCTTGTCTTAAAGCTGCTACACATTGAAACTCTTGAGATTTTAAGAAAGAAACTTTTTCAAAGTTCAGATTTCCTTATGAACTCTCACTTTCTCATTGTTTTAGAGTGGACAAAAATCAAGATGTCAGGTTCACTGTTTGGCTAGGTCTACAGATAGAATCTCTGGGTTATGTTTTTTCAGCCAGACTGCGGGCTATCTTTAGACAGCAAGAGATATCGTGGTCACAATATTAAATTATATACCAGAATCTTTTTGGGAACTTACATCTTTGTAAATATACTTAGGTCTGTAGGAATTAGAATTGCACATTTGTATAACTTCCATTTCCAGTAGAGGACTGTTGTTTTGTTACTATGTAGCAGAGCTACCAAAGTACCCAGTGCACATTAGGGCACAACACACAATAGAACTGATCTCCAATAGGGCCAAAGTACATTAGGCACTCTTACTGCTATCCATAATGTATCTCCCCAATTCGGTAAAGGGATTTCTTAGTCCTTCTCTTAGGTATATGTAAAGTTACTTAACGTAACAGGTCATATAGGATTCTGGCAATCATTTCTTATATCCAAAAAGTTTGCCCCAGCAATTGCATTTTACTTCTAGCCTGACTCTCCCAGTTCTGACTTATGGGGCAGCAGCCGCAGTGAACAACAGGGGTCTGTTCCTCTGTCATTCAGGACACGGCAGACTGGCATTTTCACCCTCTTCCCATTCACAAATTCTGACTCAACTGTCAGAAGCAGGATCCTGTCACAATCCTTCCCAGTATCAAAAGTCACTTGCAAGAAGGGAGATGAGAGCCAACTGTAGGCTGAGAGTGCATCTACACTGTAGAATTAATGCAGTTGGCACCACTTTAACTCTCATGGCTCCATGCTAAGGAATTCCAGGGGTTATAGATTTACAGTAGAGATGTACCCTAAGACTGTGCACATTACTGTGGAACAATTGGAGATTAATATAAGTTATGCACCATAATTGCGGTAATTTGTTGTACTGATTCCTAGTCAAAGGAAGGCCTCGATGCTAAACTGGCCAATAGCATGACAAAAATTGCATGTAGATAAGCATCAGATGTGTCATTAGGCCTAGAATTTATGCAAGTGCAGGATGTGATTCCTACCATCTCTGCAGAACAGATTTAACGATGCACCACCTGTGTTGTAGAAGTTAAATAGGGAACTTGCAAACAAGCTTTCATAAAGAAATTACTACCGTTAGTAAATTGTGTCACATCACTGAAACATGCTAAATAAAGAAAGATGGTACATAACAAGAGAAAGGGAATAGCAGTTGTAAATTTTAAGCCACCAGTGATTGTATAGGGATTAAATCAGATGCTTTAAATCTTCTACTGCTGGTGTCAATGAAGGAAACAATGGCATACAGTTCTGTAAGAAGAAAAAAACCAAACCCCAAATTAAAAGCGTTACATTGGATGGAAAGAGCATTTTTTTTTTGTTAACAAATGGTATAAGTAATTTTTATGTTACACTATGGTGGCATTTCTCTAGCATAAATACTTTCAGAATTGGTGCAAGGAATCATATATTATAATTTCCAACATACTCAAAGCACTCATTAATGTTTAACAGACCCCGGAGACTATAGTCTACTGACTGTTTAACAAAGACTTATATAGCAAGTGATCGATGCCTTGCCATCAGCATAACATTCACCAGGACCGCAAAGTGCGAGAAGACCAATGCTCTATGTGTAAGGGCACAGAGCACTACTATTGGTTAAGATGGTTGCGTCCTCTGTCTGTCTGCACTGATATGTTTGATGTGTTCTGTCATGGAAAATAAAGAGGCACAAGCTGTCTGTTCCCTTCCTCCTTCCTCCTGTAATTGATTGTTAGCATCCCATTTCCTGACTGTATTGTAAAAATGTTAGTGCCATATTAGAGATACCATTCTTCCGGCAATTAGTCTGGACAACTACCTCACAGTGTGCTTAAAAACACAAGAAAAAACTCCAGAGACAGAACAAAAACAAAACAAGAGAATAGAAGGGAAAAGAAAAAAACCCGTTTAATCCAACTTTTGGTTTGTCATGGCAGCCAAGAAGGTGCCTTTGGGAATTAATTCCACAAGCAGTGAAACCCTCTTCAAGAGCTGGAAAAAGCTATTTTTAATAATAATATAATAATAAAACTTTATTTATACCCCGCCACCATCTCCCCAATGGGGACTCGGGGCGGCTTACATGGGGCCATGCCCAAGACAATACAATAAACCATAACATAATACAATTAAATAATACATTACATAAAATAAACAGTACAACATAAGATCAAAACAGCAATATTTTTGCATGAATTGTAGGATTCTGGGATTATATTTATTTAATTTATATCCCAACGTTCCCCCAAATAGAATCTAAGGCAACTCGCCTATGTATCCAGCCAGCTTGTGGCATAGTTAAAAAAGAAAAAGAAAACCACACAAATGGTTAAGCTGATATGCAGAAACATCTGCTTATAATTAATATCTTGCTAAGCAGTTTTTATTTTTTATATAAAAATGAATTCCAAATATACAACGTGTGCCAATTTTAAAAAAAAGGATACTGAGTGTTATATTATATGCAAATTGTTGTGACTGCGCCTTCGGGGATTATGGTTGATGGGGATGGAATTCGAAGAGGAAGAAAGAACCCTCGTGATGAGGGTTCACTGGAGGAGTTGCGCAGGAAGCGACTTAGAGAGCTATATGGGGGATCTTCTGAGGAAGATTCAGATGGGGAGATGGATGCTGAGGAACAGGTAGTGACTGGGGAAGCGGGCACTGAATGGGCACAGCCACCGGAGATGTCTGGGGATTTGGGGTCTATGGATACTTCTGAACCTGGGGTTTCTGCAGGAGCTGATCCCAATTGGGATGCTTGGAGAAGGGAGGATGGTTCTTTAAGTGTTCATGGGGCTAAATGTGGGCAGGATGATTGGGACTCCGACGAATTGCTAGGTACTCCAGATCCACGAGCTCTAGCTGTGTGGAGCTCAGACTCTGAGTAGATTTGGGACACCTGGTGTTTGGGTGTGAGTGTTTGGTCACCCAGGAGGAAGGGGAATAAAATGGGAATGTTTGGCCACTGCACTTTGCATGTGGCAAGGTGTTGCTGAGGCGCCATTGGGATCTCTGTGTTTCCATGAAGACTGGACTTGGACTATGATTTGAATCTGCTGTTATCACCTAGCTTGGCTCTCGCTGTGTCTTATCGTGGACCTGTTTTGGATGACTGCATCCTCTTCAGACCTTGGATCGGAATTTGACCTTGCTACTGCCTTCACCCTGTGATTGATGACTACTATCGGCTTTTGACTCCTGGCTTGCTCTTTGGACACCGCTGTTATCTCCTGACCTGACCTTGGAATCCTGGACGACATTTTTTCATCATCCTTTTGGAGCCTTCGGCTTTATCCACATTGTGGAAGCAGTCTACTGCATTCTTAGTTTGTTTGTTTGTTTCCTGACCAATTTGGTGTTTTCTTTTGGGAATTGTTCCTTTGAAAACTACAGAGCCGGCTGGCAGGGCTTGGACTCAGAAAGTGCAGTTTGCACTAAGTTTGTTTAGCTTTGTTTTTACCTGCTTGTGTTGCTGAATTATATTTTTGTTTGAACTGTTCTTGAAGCACTGATAGTGAAGTGTTTCAAGGTTTTTTCTGTGTTATCATTACTTTTTGGCTTATCTGCTGAATAAACTCTATTTTTGTTCGCTAATTGGCGTCTGACTCTTGACACAAATAATATTCATTCTGTCAACCCCCTTCTTTTTTTCTTAAAACATTTAAGACAATATTATGCAAATATATATATATATATATATATATAAATATATATAATCCCAACTGGAGTGTGCAACTGAGCAAATGCAGATCTGTTAAAGAAAAAATAAGATAATTTGTAGCTTCACAATTAAACAAGGAAAAAGAGCACATTGTAAAGAAATATATTACTCAGAGCACATGGGGAGCACAACATTGAAATTAACCGAAATATGACATAGAACCTTGGTGAATATAACACATCATTTGAAGTTACTGGTTAGATTGACAGCTGTAGCCCTGAAGACAGACAAGCTGCATCTTGCTGGTCGTCTTGCTAAAAGGGTTGGAAACCTGTGTGCAATCATGTTAGCACTCTCAGATCCCCTTTCCTTTAACGGTAGCTTTAACTGTGCTGAGAAATCTAACAAGCCTTGGTTATTTTCATAACTGTGTATGGTTCATTTATTAGGTCAGAACTCTTTGATGGTTTGGTGGTATAGGAAAGGGCACATAGATTTTCAAGGACAGATCTTAAATCACAGTTGTGTTGTTAAAGCTTCAAGATAAGAAAAAACCCAACAGCACACAGGCTCTAAATTTACACTTTTCTATGACCCAAGTAATGAATCATGCTGCTATATCAGGATTTTCTGATGAAGCAATGCACACATGGTCTGTCCAATACTCTGCCTAGCTATTTATTTTGGCTGCTGTCACCTAATGTAGCCGCAGAATCCTTGGCTGGGAAGCCTGATGGAATAAGTCTTCTACAGACGATACTGTGTGCAATGTAGTGTTTCACATTCACTAGCAGAACAATAACCCAGGAGTGTGCATACTGTTTCACATAGACCACATGTGGCCCTGGCCCCTTCTGTAGCCCCTAGTGCTCCCTACTAGTCTCTCGATGCCCAAGATTTTTTTTAAAAAAACAATAATTGGAGACATCATATCAGAATTTTTCCTATGTGTGAAAACATACAAAAATCCCCCCAAACTACTTCCACAAGCACTATGGAAACATGTATGAGTCACTGTATAGACATTTTCCTCTGTAGGTTGTCTCCATTTTCTTCTACATTCCCTCTCAAAATGGCATCGAGTGATGGTGCAACATGGCTTCCTGTCACTATTTTGAGAGTGAGTGCAAAAGTAGCATATGGTTTTTGCTGTAGGAAGTGACCATGAAAATTGGTACCAAGAGCCCATCCCTGCTCAAACTAAGGATGGGCAATTGAGGTGGGACTAGCTTTCTATCCCTGGGACTTTTTGGGGAGGGGGGTGTCCTCACACACATTCTACTGAAAATGGCAAAAGAAAATGATAACTAAAACTAGCTGACTTTCAGTTTTTTAAAACTGTGTTAAACAGTGGTGGTAGAAGGACTAAAACCTGTTTCAAATGTGAACTGTTGCTCCTGGAAACCCCCAAGAAAGGCAACATATTCCCTTTTTAAACAAAAAAAAATGGTTTGCCCAACCATTGTCTAAAATTGAAAACCTTTTCTTAAATGTTTTCCACTCATGACTCCTCTCCGCCTGATAAATTTGCATGTGACCCCAGGTATATAGGTATATAAAATCAAACATTTACTGAAAATAAAGCAGCATTTGCAAGGTTTGCTAAACAGCCCAATCTTCATTTTTGGGGAGTAAAGCTGAAGCATTTTCTGTAGGGTCCACTGTAAATACTGCACATTGTTGTGAACAAATTTGTGTAAATGGATCGCATTCAGAAACATTTCACTGTCGCCAAATTTTTGTGACCCCAACATGGAGCTATGGGGAACCCATTTGGGGTTGTGACCCACAGTTCAAGAAACAGGGCTCTACACCACCTAGGATGCATTTCAGGACATTAAAATGTCCTGGAGGCTACAAAATAGCTCAGGGGGTACATTTTGCCCATATCTGCCCTAAACCATTGTACATCAGATTTTTTCAAGGAAACCAGTGCCACGTAGCCAGGATTTTGTTTTGGGAGGGGATGGGATTTTGGTTTGGGGGGAGGGGGGCTCAGTCTGAGTGAGAGAGGATCTACCCTAGCAAGCCTTTTGTATGGTTATCTCAATACCCCCATGCATATGAGATATATTGAGCTTGGTGATCAGATCATGATATGAATAAACATAACAGTTTAAATAATAAATGTAAGGCCTTCTTGCGGACCACCCTGAGAATTTGGGGGGGGGGGGCTGAAGCCCCTCAAGCCCCCCCCCCCCCCCCCCCCCGGCTACATGCCTGATTCCTGGTGTTGCATTATGACAGGAGCAGTTATTGATTGACAGATTAATTAACAGATAGAAATTCCTTTTAATGTGGCATAATAGTGAACTACCAAAAACTAGAGAGCAGAGAGATATGACCATATTATTAGGTGGAATGAGATGGTCACAGCAGGCAGCAGACTTTGAGGGATGGGAAATGCTTTTGAGGAGTACGTATGGGAAGACTATTTTTAATGCACTCATCCTCC